>NC_138057.1:45115059-45744498 GCF_964194185.1 Rhinolophus hipposideros | reverse complement strand
AATTACATTTGCCGAGGATGTATCAAAACTCGTGCTCTGTTTTATCACAATTAGTTCTAACAAGCAGAAGCTGGTAAATTATCATGAACTCAGGATTACCCCAGTATGCCACATACTTCTACACCTAATTAAAGACTCTTTCCCAACCAATGGATAAGAGGACATATTTTAATCAACCATGTAAAGACCAAAGAACATTGTATTCTACCCAGAGTGCTAATTTTCAACTCTTAACATAACCACATGAAATGCCCTTTCCCCTCACTATGTCCACTCATTGAATTTCTTCACTGGTGTGTGTTCCCTGCCTGACAAATCATTTCAGTTTTGCTTTCTAAAGTTATTTTGATCTTTTTAAAAATTATTTGGCACCCCTAATCCATGGTTCCCCCCACACTTCTTATCACATTTGTTTCTCTTCTTACACTTTCATTCTTTCCTTCCCTCCTACCTATATCTGACACCTAAAATTCTCAAATAAGAGATGTCAGGACTGCTACCATCATAAACCATTGTTCTCTCTTTTTTAACTTTTAGATGAGTCTGTGCTCACAACCTTCACCTACTCAGCTCTATTCATATCTATCCCTGTTTCTGGAATGCCTCACAATCTCCTGTTGGAATCTTCACCTGTTGAAATCAATGCAGTTCTTAGAGGCCTTCTTTAAGTTGCATGGCAAAGTACTGCCTCATAAAGAAGGCTTCCCCAAAGACCTCAGCAAAAAGTGATTCCTTGTTGCTCTGAACTCCTGAAATTTTTGCTTATAATTTTCTCATGTCGTTTGTCACTTTCCATCAGTGATTTCAGCTACTGACATTATTAAATTAATTTTCCTATAAGACAGAAAGCTCTTTGAAATTCTGGGCATTTATGAGCAAAAGATACATTGTCCATAGACATTCCAGAACAAACATCAGCTAAGTTTGATCTTTGGGCTCTTCTACGTTTTGCAAATTTTTCTTAGGTATTCCTTGTACTTTAAAAACAACTGATATATCTATAATGCTTTATATTTAAAGGCATTTTTCAATGTAATTTCTCATTTGGTCCTCAGAAGAATTCTGTCACATGGTACTTTTACTAGCTCTATTTTACAAATGAAGGAACTTAGATAGCTAAGGGACCTGATGAAAGTCATACAATAGTAACTACTTGATCAAGTTTGCAAATCCCAACTACGCATGAGCAGTAGCCGCAGCATTGTAAAGATGGCGGAGGAAGAGCAAAGAAAAAAGATCCCTTTGGTTCCAGAAAATCTCCTGAAAAAGAGGAAGGCTTATCAGGCCCTCAAAGCTACCCAGGCAAAGCAGGCGCTTTTGGAAAAGAAGCAGAGGAAAGGAAAAGAGTTCAGGTTTAAGCGACTGGAATGGTTCCTACACGATGCCTGGCGGCAACAACGTGACAAAGTGTACCTCAGACGACTAGAAGTGAAACCTCATGGTTTGGAAGTGCCAGATGAACATTCCTTGGCCTTTGTTGTACGCATCCAAAGGATTAATGGGGTGAGTTTAACGGTGCAGAGGACCATTGCAAGGCTTCGCCTGAAGAAGATTTTCAGTGGAGTTTTTTTCAAAGTGACCCCCAAAACCATAAAAACACTGCGTGTAGTGGAACCTTATGTGACCTGGGGATTTCCAAATCTGAAGTCTGTCCGGGAACTCATCTTGAAACGTGGACAAGCCAAGGTCAAGAATAAAATCATCCCTTTGACAGACAACACAGTGATTGAGGAGCACCTGGGGAAGTTTGGTGTCATTTGCTTGGAAGACCTCATTCATGAAATTGCCTTCCTGGGGAAGAATTTCCAGGTGATCTCAGGGTTCTTGTGCCCTTTCCATCTCTCAGTGGCCCGTCATGCTACCAAGAATAGAGTGGGCTTCCTCAAGGAAGTAGGCTCACCTGGCTATCGAGGTGAACGCATCAATCAGCTCATCCGACAGCTGAACCAAACCCAGAATATCTGAAAGCACAATGCATTGGAAGCACGTCTTTGTTTTTTGGAATTATCCAGTATCTTCAAAGGAGATTATTTTCTGCGATATCTTCAGAAACTGGAGGGGAAGAGTCAGGGCAAAGATGGCAATATTCCTGGCAGGCACATCTCATCACAACCCAATTCCAAAGGAAAAATCCCTGTGTTTTCCACATTGGCGGCGGCTGCTGCCACCTCTGAAATCAGGAAGGGACTCGTGCCATGGAGGAGGGGTCCTGTTCCATCACATCTTCTATCCAGGGGTTTAATGTTGGTGGATGAATACCCAGGCATGAATACAAGATGGCAGTGAGCCAAGCCCAGGGGCACACTTGACCCTGGCGTTTCCTAAGGCCTTGTTTTGGAAAGAACTTGTAATACAGTTCAAAGAGCAAAAAAAAAAAAAAAAAAAAAAAAAAAGTTTGCAAATCCCACCCACTGCTTTCTGCTGATGGTGTCATCAATAAAAATTGGGGTGTTCTATGGGATATCTTACTAAAGTGACAGGCAAAGCCAAATATTCGGTATATCTTCTTCATTGTGCTACAGATTTAGACAATATTATAGCCTTTAGCATTTTGGAATTCCTTATCTATTAACAAACAACCCAATGATATTTTGCATTCTTATTGGTTGAAACCAGCTCACTTTTCCTCTAGCTGACATTTAACACCTATATAATTCTAGTGATTTGTCTAGTCTGTTGATGACCAATCTCATATCAAAGTTGCAGGATACTGAGAACTCACAAAGAAGAGATAGGAGGTAACCTCCAAAATCAAACATCTCTTTTTCAGGGGCAAGGGTCATACCACCAGGCCAACAGTTCCTTGATGATACCCCATCTTATAATGACAGAAAGAAATAAACCAACAAGATATTGTGAAACACTATAATGACAGAACAGATTTTTCCTCTAATTTATAAAGGCCTATCCAAAATGTGTGATTTTGAACTAGGTTGAAAACACATATGGCCTCATTTCTATGGATTCAGCCAGGAATCATGAAATCAATAAATCAACTCTGAGATTCTTAACCCAGACCAGCTTTTGTCTTCCATAAATTGTTCGAAGACTCTAAACGAATGAAAGTTTCTATAAATAAGGCCCTGGCAAGAACAATACCTCTCATTTAAGAAATTCTGTTCTCCTCAATTAGATTTTCACTTTCCTGTGGTCAAGGATCACAGTTTGCAAACCTTCTCTATCCCTCCTTAGCATCCCACTGACTCATACACACAATGCCTAGTGTAAGCTCCTTGCCTTGAATTAGATTAATTCAAAGAGATAAGGTAACAAAGACAATCCCACATTTAGCATATACATGACAATGTACTAATTAACAAGTCAGTCTCAATAGTGTTCTGGAATACAGAAGGACGGTTTAATTCTTGTTCTGGTCCCTTCAACTATTCCTATCTATTTTACAAGTAGCAAACCAATCAAAATTCCTTTTACATGTGGGAAAACTGAAGCACATGATTTAATTCCCAAAAAATTCATTAAAAAATAAGATATAACAGCTTATCAGAATATTAGGTATCCTCAGATTTCTGGTCAAGATGGCATGGTAAATAAATGCTGTGCTTGACTCCTCTCATGATCACATCAAAATTACAACTAAATTACAGAACCACCACCACTGAGAATCACCTGAAGTCTACTGAACTGAAACCCTACAACTTAGGACATACTGAAGAAGCCACGTGCAGCCTGGTAGGAGGGGTGGAGACACAGAACGGGCTGATCCCACACTCGCACGTGACAATTAAAAACCAGGCAGGATATCTCGGCTGCAGAGGTCTCCCCAGTTGCAATGAGGGGTCCCAGCCACGCACCAGTCTCCCCAGCCCAGGGTTCCAGTGCCTGGAAGAGAAGTCCCCATAATTTCTGGATGTGAAAACCAGAGGAGATTATGACTAGGTGAGACAGAGGGCAGCTAGAGTCCCAGGTGTTCCTCTTAAATGACCCTCACATGGACTTGCTGGCACACTCACTTGCTCTGAGGTCCAGCACTGGAGCAGCAACTCTAAAGGCACTAAGGACATATGGGGAGGAACTGAGTTGTCTGGCTTCAGGGCAGTGGCTAGAGGTGAAACTTTCTACAAGATAGATGTGCTAAAAGAATCCATTGTTTCTTTGTTGAGCCCTCCCCACTCCAGGCATGAAGACACAGGAGGGTGCCATATCTGGGTCTCCATCAACAGAGATAACACCATTCATTGCACATTGGTGATTCTGTGACACCTCCACCTCTCCCAAGTTTGGGGTACACCCAAGCTGCTTGAAGTGGTTTTTCATACAAACAGCCTGTCTTGCTGCAGTCTTTCCTAAAATCTCTCAAAGTCTCACAAAACCCAAACAAAGCACCATCTGGCTTCAGCATTTCCCATGCCTCTTGCTCAGGAGCCCCAAGCATAACACTAGCAGGAGACAGCATCGGTTCATGGCTTGGCCTCTAGAGGCACCTCCAAACCCAGCAAGAGTGGCTGCCATGTGCAGATTGATTTGTGGCTCATGCCAAGTGGCTCTAGGCAGGGCACTGGCTGTGGCTGAACTTAGCCAGTGGCAGAGCCCCTCCCAGCAAGCCCAGGTGCTGGCACGCCTGGTGGCCGGTTTTGGACCAAGTGGAGCATCACTTGGCTGCATCCAAGGACAACACACCCTAAGGTCAGACTGAGAAGGGACCAGAGCCCTGCTAAAGTAAATCTTGCTCTGTAGGGTCAGCTCCTGCACTGTAGTCACAGCCAGTCCTCACAACAAATCAGCCTGAAGGTCAATCCCTCTCATTGATATGCAAACAGCAACCAAGGCTCAACTACAATAGTGGGGCACACGCAAGCCACACAAGGGACACACCTGGAGCACCAGGCTGAGGGGACCAGGAAGACTGCGCCACTGAGCCCCACAGGAAACCTACTACATAAGGCCACTCTACTAAGATCGAGAGGCATAGCAGCCCTACCTAATACACAGAAACAAACAGGGAGGCAGCCAAAATGGGGAGACAAAGAAACATGTCCCAAATAAAAGGAAAGAACAAAGCTCCAGAAAAAGAACTAAACAAAATGGAGACAAGCAGTCCACCAGATGCAGAGCTCCAAACACTGGTCATAAGGATGTTCAATAGCCTGAAGGAGAACGTCAACAAAGAGATAGGAAACATAAAAATGGAGGTGGAAAACATAAAAAAGAACTAGTTAGAAATAAAGAATAAAGTAACACAAAGGAAGACTACCTTAAAGGAAATGAACAGTAGATTAGAAGAAGCAGAGGATTGAATCAGTGATTTGGAAGGTTAAGGTATCAGAAAACACCCAATCAGAACAGCAAAACAATACAAAATCCATGGAAATGAAAATAGTTAAAGAGACGTCTGGGACAAAATCTAGCATACCAACATTCACATCATAGGGGTACCAGAAAGAAAAGATAGCAAGGGATTAAACTGGGGAACGAAATAGACATACAAGCCCAGGAAGAGCACAGAGTTCCAAACAAGATGAACCCAAAGAGGCCCACACCAAGATACATCATAATTAAAATGGCAAAGGTTAAAGAGAGAATCTTAAAAGCAGCAAGAGAAAAGCAGTTAGTTACCTACAAGGGAGCTCTCATAAGACAATTAGCTGACTTCTCAACAGAAACTTTATAGGTCAGAAGGAATTGGTAGAAAATATTCAAAGTGATGAAAAGCAAGGACCTACAACCAAGATTATTCTACCCGGTAAAGCTATCATTTAGAATCGAAGGACAGATAAAGAGAGTCCCAGACAAGTAAAACAAAAAGGAGTTCATCAATATCGAACCAGTATTAGAAGGAAATTTAGAGGGAATATTTTAAAATGAAAAAAATATATATCAAAATATGAATAATAAAATGGCAATAACTATGTACCTATCAACAATTACTTTCAATTTAAATGGATTCAGTGCTCCAATCAACAGACACAGGGTGGCTGAATGGATAACAATATGAGACCCTTACATGTACTGCCTACAAAAGACTCACTTCAGATCAAAAGACACACACAGAGTGAAAGTAAAGAGATGGAAAAAGATATTTCATAAAAATGGAAACAAACAAAAAGCAGGGGTAGCAATATTTACAACAGACAAAATAGACTTTAAAACAAAGGCTATAACAAGACAAAGAAGGACCCAATAACCCCATTTCTGGGTATTTAACTGAACGAACCCAAAATGCTACTTCAAGGGGACGTGTGCATCCATATGTTCACTGCAGCACTGTTTACAATGGTCAAGATGTAGAAGCAGCCTAGGTGTCCAACGATGGATGAATGGATAAAGAGGAGGTGGTACATACATACAGTGGAATATTGCTCGGCCAGGGAAGGGAACTGCTATCTGTGGTTAATAACGGTTTTTGCCATGGTGCTGAGAGGAGTATGTCAGACAGAGAAAGACAGATGCAATGTGATCTAGCTGGTATGTGGAATCTAACGAACAAAATAACCTAACAAACAAAACAGAAACAAACACATAGATACAGAGAACATTTTTGATGGTTGTCAGATGGGAGGGGTGGTGGGAAGGTTGGTGAAAAAGGGAAAGGGATTAAGAAGTACAAACTGGTGGTTACAAAATAGTCATGGGGATGTAAAAGCATAGGGAATACAGTCAATAATATGGTGATAACTATGTATAGTTCCAGGTAGGTGCTAGACTAGTCAGGGGGATCACTTCTTAAATTATATAAATGTCTAACTATTATGCTATACACATAAAATTAATATAAAATAATACTGAATGCCAAGTGTAATTGGGAAAAAAAATTTACAGGGGGGGCAAAAGGGGATAAGAAGTCCAAATTTCCAGGTGTAAAACAGATAAGTCATGGTGATATAATATACAGTAGGGAATATAGTCTATGATAGTGTGATAGCGTGGTACAGAGTCAGATGGTTGCTGGGCTTATCATGGTGATCACTTCTTTAGGTATATAAATATTGAATAACTATGGTGTACACCTGAAACTAATACAATATTGTATGTTAGCTATATTTTAATAAAAATATTTATATAAAAAGAATATTAGTTATCCTACATAGGACACATTTAGACTACTTATTTAATCTATGACAAAGAATTTTTAAATAAGAATTATTTATATGTACTGAAAGAAAGTAATGTTAATGTTGTTCCTGCTGAGATATTTTTCAAATTATTTAACTTACTAAACAATGAAATGCCCTAATGTTTTGTTTTTTTGTTTGTTTGTTTTTTATTAGTTTTAGGTGCACAAAACAAAGTAATACTTAGACGTTTATCATTTATATCTCTCACACTGTTTCAACACTGTAATACTTAGACATTTATCATTTATATCTCTCACACTGTTTCAACCCCCCACCCCCTATCCACTACCCCTCTGACATCGCACACAGCCAACACATTTCCACTGTCTCTATTCCTAATGCTGTACTCCGCTTCTTGTAAGTATATACATATATATACACACATATATATAAACATGTAGTTGACATTCATTATTGTTCAGCTTCAGCTTCAGGTGTACAGTGCAGTTAGAGCCAAATACTCTTCTTTGGCTCCCAAATGTTTTCAGCAATAACTTTTTCCTTGTTAATTTCCAAGTCTTGGCTGTATTTCCTGCTACTTTCAAACATATGTCATGTACGAAATATGAAATTTTTCTAAGCCGAATTTTGGCATGAGGGAATTCTGGAAGTGGCATAGAAAGATTTGGGTTAAATAAACAGGACAGCTTGAAGCTGCCACAACTCCGTAACAATTTTATCTTTTTCAACAATTGCCAGGTCAACAAAGGCAAGGACAATAACAAGGGGTGAGTGGGCTCTGATAAAAATTCCAACATGATGTAAAACACACCTTGAAGTATAAGATCTTACCCTATAACTAACTTTTCAAAAAGAATCACTCAAAATAGCAATTAATTTGTATAGGATACAAGATATGAAGTAAACTTAAGACCCTGATAACAAATGTAATACAATACTGATATTATTCACACTAGTTCCCTGAGACTCACAGTCAAAAGAAATATACAGGTAAAACAATGTAAAAATTATTCTTAACCTTCAAGATTTTCTATACTCATAGCATTTGGAAAACGCCAGACATCTCCAATTATATAAAATCTATTTTCTTCAGATACTCTAAACCTGATTTTGTGAAGAATTACTAAGTACTAAATAGATAAAAAGATGTGAATTTATCACAGATATCTATCAATACTTGAGGACCAAGATATACCCTTAGGCACCATTTTTTTTTCCCTTATAAACATTCAGCTTCATCATATAGGTAAGTAGGAAGAAAGCAAGTATAATAAAAAGAAATCTGAGATGGAGGCATGAAACAGGGTCTTAGTCCCAATTTCATCCTTTTCTAAAATAGTGAATTGAGTGCAGTGGCCACGATTATTCACCCCTCCCTATATCTACAACCTTTTAAATGTTGCTTAGTAATTCATTAATACTTAGAGACTATTTTGTCACCCCTGTGACTTGCTGAGCCAATAAAATACAAAGGAAATGATATTTTGCCACATTGAAACCTAGAGATGTGGTACACCTTCTGAGTTTGCTCCCCTCACCTTCACTACAAGAACATGCCTGAACTAGCCTACTGGAAGATGAGACACATAAAATAGTGGTGAGTCAGTTCAATGACTCAGGTGAGGCCCCAGACATATAGGAGAGCAGAGTCAAGATTCCCAAAGTCACCTAACCAATTCACACCTGATAGTCAAAACTGACATGTCAGAGAGCCTCACCAAGCCCAGTCCAAATCAGCGGAAACCACCCATCTAAGCAACACGTTTAGCTGTTCTAAGATTCTGGTTGCTATTCTCAGCTTCTAAATTTGTTTTGTTTTGTTTTGTTTCAATGCAGCAATAGCTAATTGTTACCTCTGGCTTATTCAAGTGACCTCCTTGTTTAACTGACAGAATAGTATAGGTAATTAATAACAAGTATCTGTGTAAATTTTAGAAAAGTAATTAAAATAAAAATCCACAAATAGCTCTTTGCTTATAAATATCTGCATGTTTCATGTATCGGAATTAAGTATTAAATTCGAGCTCAAAAGAAAAAACTGGCTCAGTTACAGATCAGCAGATGGCACCTATTCAAGTACCAAGAGGAGCTTGATTCACACATTTGAAAAGGTTTAAAAAAATCAACAATAAAATTATCTTTGTATGTCATTGGTTTTTAAATAAAGAGATTATTTTAGCAACTTAATTATTCAATTCAATTTTTAAAAACTTTCTTTTCACTTGGACTTACTTTTAAATTTCCCTTAAGACTAGCTAAGTCTGGGAGATTTTAGGTTTAAATGGAATTTGGCTGACTATCGCTCCTTTCTCCTAAAATACCTACACAGACCAGAAAAAAAAAGCAACGCTGAAAATTGACTATTACCTAAAATTAGAGGGAATTTCCTTTAGCTGTTAAACCAGTATAGCTGAAATGAGCAAAGTAGGCAATGGCTGATCCATGTATTACTCTTAAAATGATCCTTCCATCACTCTGGAGGGTAGAGAAATCTCTTTCTCATTGACTCTCTGACCCTCTGGCTTGGAGAGACATACTTACAGCCAACCAGGAAAAATAAAAAGATTATTTCTCAACTGAGTAGAAGGAGATATGACAGCCATAATACTGTTTCCCCTTACCCTGCTCAGACTCCTCAACATCTTTTTACATCCTGCAACACCCCATAATAAGAGGACAGAGGAAGAAAAGAGTACATGAGGATTAGAGATCTCATATCCCATTCTGGATGGTGTGATCACATAGTTTTATATGGTAGGGAGAAGAGACTTACAGGAGCCTTTTATAAGTTTCTTTTAGGAGACTAAAATATACTCCATGAACTCAGATTGCCAGAGAATGAGACGTGAAGCTAAGAGGTGCTACTATCATGGCTTAGCTAGAAGAACCAACTTAGTAAATGCCTACAATCTAGAATTTATGTTAGAAACTAAGTATATCTACCCATCTTGCAGTAGAAAATTAATTCAGTCAACTCCCATGTATACTTGTTCCCCTCCCTTATGCATGGGGGACATGTTCCAAGCCCACCAGTGGAAGCCTGAAACCATAGATAGTACCAAACCATATATATAGACTGTGCTTTTTCCTATACATACATACTTTTTTCACTTAAAAGAAGAACTGAAGGGCTTCTTGTTGGCATATATGAATTGCCTGCATCACTACTCTTGCTCTTGGGGGCTATTATTAAGTAAAATAACAGTTACTTGCACACAAGCACTGAGATACCTTGACAGTTGATGTGGTAACCAAGAGGACCACCAAGTGATTAATGTGCAGATAGCTATGCATGCAGCATAAAGATACTGGACAGAGGGATATTCACAACCTGGGTGGGATGGAGCAGAAGGGTGGGAGATCTCATCACACTACTCAAACCCCCCTGTAATTTAAAACTTATAATTGTTTATTTATGGAATTTTCCATTTAATATATTCAGACCATGGTTAACCACAGGTAACTGAAACTGCATAAACTGAATCCAAGGATAAGGAGGAACTACTATAGAGAACAAAAAACCCATCTACACATATACTCTGTTGGCAGATACTAAATAAAAGATAGATATTATCTTTCAAGAAAGAGTGAAAAAAAATTAAAAATTTATCAAAATAGAGCCAGTGGACTTCCACTTCTGGGAATGTGTAGTAGATGTACTTTTCACTATTTCTCCTGCTAAGTACAACTGAAAAATTCTGGATGTGTTTAGATAAAACAAATTTTAACAAGTACTGTGAAAGGTAAGGAAAAGAAGGCAGATTAACTGGGGACCTCAGGACTGAAGAAAAGATGTGATGGGAGTTCCCTTGCTTCTTCTATTGCCTCGTATATCCCAAATTTAGAGCTGAAGAATTTGAAAGCCGGAAAATGCCAAAGGGTAGAGATCCCCTTTAAAAAGCCACAACAAAAACTCTCCCTCCAGCAAAAGGAGCAGGAAAGGCTAGCCTTGCATGACAGAGAATTTTTAGACAATAACAGCTTTATTACAGCCAACCACTACAAGCCATGAACTAGAAAGAACTAAAATCAGATGAAAATCACAATAATAATCAACACATACCAATACTGTGATGACAGACATGTTAGAACTACTTGACAATTTTTTTTAAAAAGCTATCATATTATGGATTTGGACAAATGTATAATGACTTATATCCATCATTATATTATCATACAAAATATTTTCAGTGCTCTAAAAATTCTCTGTGTTCCACCTATACACCCCTTACCCACCCCACATAACCCCTTGCAACCACTAATCTTTTTGCTGTCTCCATACTTTTGCCTTTCCCAGAATATCACATAGTTCAAATCACACAGCATATAGCCTCTTAAGATTGGCTTCCTTCACTTAATAATATGCATTTAAGGTTTTTTCATGTGTTTTCATGATTTGATAGTTCATTTTCTTTCTTTTTTTTACCACTGAAAAATATACCATTGTCTAGATGTACAACAGTTGATTTATCCATTCACCTACTAAGGGACACTTTAATTGCTTTCAAGTATTGGCAATTAGAATAAGTTGCTATAATCATCTGTGTGAAGGTTTTTTGCAGGGACATCAAATTGGTAAATCAAATGCCAAAGAGCACAACTGCTGGATCATATTGCAAGAATATGTTTAATTTTGTAAGAAAGTTCCAAACTATATCCCAAAGTGGCTATAACATTTTGCATTCCCCCTAGCAATGAATGAGAGTTCCTATTGTTCTACATTTCAACCAGCATTTGGTTTTTGAAATGTGGCCATTCTAATAAGTTTTAATTGTATCTCCTTGTTTTGATGTGCCTTTCCCTGATGATGGAACATCTTTTCATGTCTATTTGTCGTTTGTATACCACAGAGTATACAACACTAAGAGTGAAGCTTAATGAAAAATATGAAATTTGGGTGATTATGATGTGTCAATGTAAGTTTATCAATTGCAACAAATGTACCCCTCTGGTGGGGAATGTTGATAATGGGAGAGGCTGTGGATGGGGGCAAGAGGTATATGAAAACTCTCTACCTCCCTCTCAATTTTGCTGTAAACCTAAAAGTGCTCCAAAAACATAACAATAAGTTCTTTAAATATTAAAAGCCATCATAAAAAAATGTTTCAAAAAATAATTACAAGAACACTTAAAACAAATGGGAAAAAAATGGAAAGTCCCAGCAAAAAAAAAAGAAAGAAAGAAAGAAAAAGAAAAAAAGAAAGAAAAAGAAAATCTCAGCAAAGAAATAGAAGATCTAAAGAACTAAATGGAAACATTAGAACTGAAAAATACAACAACCAAAATATAAAACCCAACATATGGACTCAACAAAAGAATGGAGGTGACAGAGGAAAGAATCACTGAACTTGAAATGATGCAACAGACATTACCCAATCTGAACAACAGATAAAATAGACTGGAGAAAAAATGAACAGAACCTCAGGAATTTGTCACTCCATAACAAATGATCTCATCTTTGTGTGATGAAAGTCCCAGATTAGAGGAGGAAGACTCTAAGGCTGAAAAAGTACTTAAGAAGATAATAGCTGAAAACTTCCCAAATTTGGCAAAAGACCTAAATCTACAGAATCAAGAAAGCAAGCAAACCTCAAACATGACAAACCTAAAGAAATCCATATCATGATAAAAATACAGTTAAACTTCTGGAAGCTAAGACAAAACAAAAATCTTCAAAGCAGCTACAGAAATGAAACCTTAACTATGAGGGAAAACCATTTAAATGGCAGTGGATTTTTATCAGAAACCATTGAAACTAGAAGAAAGTGGCACAACAGTATTTTTTTGCAGAAGTATCAAAATGCAACAGTCCTGAAATCAGAATTTTATATTTAGTGAAAATATCCTTCAGGAATGAAGGGAAAATCAATATATTCTCAAACTAAGAAAAACTAAAACAATGTGTTACCAGCAGATATACAATTAAAAATGGCCACAAAGGCATTCTTTAAATGAAATTAAATGATTAAATTAGTAATCATGCAACATCGAATGAAGAAAGAAGACAGTAAGCAAAAATGTTGATAATAGGATTGACTTTCCTTCTCCTTTTGAGTCTCCTAAAGTATGTTTGATGGTTGAAACACAATTGTAGCAGTATCCAATATATGTATACAAAATATTTAGGACAACTTTGTTATGAATGGTGGGGAGCAAAAGGAGATAAAGGGCAGTAAGTTTTCTACACTTCATGGAAAGTAGTAAAGCAAACCATACCTATAGACTAATTGTTACGTGTAGATAATGTAATAGCTAGGACAACCATAAAAAAAGGATATATAAAAAGATATACTCGGGAATGTCATAGAAATGGCAGTGTGAGGGGTGCTTCTTGAAATCGCCCCTGGAAGTTATTAATACCACAAATTGAACACCTTTAATTCCACAAAAAAAATACTCAAAGCCACTATAAATAAATCAAAATAAAATTCTCAAAAATTTTAAGTAACACACAGGAAAAAGACAGAGAGAACAAAAGAAAGTAAAATATCAGAGTTAAGCCCTAATATATTAAAATTACATTAATTTAAGGGGTCTAAATATACCCATTAAAAAACAGAGAATTGGACAGTAGATTAAGGAACATGAGCCAACTATAAGCTATCTACAAGAAATTAAATTCAAATGTAATAATAAAGGCAGTAAAATAATGGAAAAGGATAAAGCAGGCAAAATATCAATCAAAAGAAAGCAAAAATGATTCCATTAATATCAGATGAAGTAAACTTCAGAGCAAAGGAAATTACCAGAAACAGAGGGACATTATCTAATTATATAAGGATCAATCCATCAAGATTAGCAATCTTAAATGTGTATGTACCAAAACAACACAACTGTGAAATATGTAAAGCAAAAAGTTAGAACTGGAAAAGAAATAGAAAAACACACAATTATAATTGAAGGCTTCAATACTCTTCTCTCAAAGATGGATAGAACAACAAGGCGGAAAAGCAGTAAGGATACAGAAGAATTCAACACCATCAACCAATGGGAACTGATTGACATTGTAGGATATTCTATCCAACCAGAGCAGAATATACATTCTTTTCAAATGCCCATAGAATATATACCAAGATAAACTATATATAGGACCATAAAATAAACTGCAACAAATTTAAATTTAAATTTTTTTAATTTTAAATAAGTAAATAAATAAATAATTAAAATCATACACAGTATGTTCTCTAACCACAATGGAATCAAACTAGAAATTAATAAGAGAAAGATAAGAGATAAATCTCCAAACATTTGTAATCTAAATAATACACTTCTGAATAAATTGAGAGTTAAAAAGGAAGTCTCAAGAGAAACAATAAAATATAAATTGAATGGGAGAAAATAAAAACGTAACATATCGAAATCTGTGAGACTCGGCTAAAACAGTGCTAAGAGGGAAATTTATAATTCTAAAAGTATACATCAGAAAAAAAGTCCAAACCAATGATCTAAGTTCCCAACTCAAGAAACTAGGAAAAGAAGAGCAAAATAAACCCAATGTAACCATAAGGAAACAAGCAATAAAAATAACAGCAGAGACTTCTGCCTAGGCTGGAACTCAAGATGGCTACACTCTTGTTGAAACATGTTGGCCATCACTGCCTCCGTGCCCACCTTAATCTTTGGCTGTGTATCAGAAATGCTCTTCTTTTGGGAACTACTGCCAAAGAGATGAAGAAGTCCTGGTTCAAACCACGCTTTGCCTCCCTGTATCACTATCTACAGTTCGTTTCTTCCCATGGCTATGTCAATTTGCCACCATGACACTGTTAATCTCTTGAGTTCAGAGGTCTCTCTTTTTGGCTTTTTAGCCCTATTCATCCCTGGGAACTTTGAGTCTCTTTTGGAACCTGTGAAGTCCCTGTGTCTGGGGCCAGCCCTAATCCACACAATCAAGTTTGCTCTCATCTTCCTTTCCATGTATCACACCTGGAATGGGATCCAACACTTGATGTGGGATGTAGGAAAGGGCCTGAAGATGTCCCAGTTATACCAGTCTGCAGTGATATCTCGGTTCTTACTGAGTTGTCCTCTGTAGGACTGATAGCCATGTAAAGAGCTGAAGTTCCAACATTATCTTCTTACAGGTTATTACACTGAGCTATCTTCTTGTTTGTCACTCTTATCTCCTGCCAGGGTAAATTCTCTTGATTTGTTTAGACCCCTCTGTGCTTGCAGATTCCTTCTGGAGTTCAACAATAGAGTACCTTACAGAACCATAGTAATGGAAAAAGATCCAGTTTTTCCCTTATTTCTAAAGATGAAATGAGGGCAAAAACTCCTTTCCCTGCGCCCAGCTTGTGACCTACTCTGGGCCTAGGAGTAGATTATATTCTGCACATTGGGCCTTGATTTGTTCTTGAGGTCAGCGTTTCGCTCCTTCAGCGTTTGGCAGACAGTGAAAATGATGCCAACTCTGTGGCCTTGTACCATAGGCACTGGGAGTGGGGCTTTGGGTGCCATTGCCTGTGGGTTGTTGGTATAAAAAACAATTCTGTTCATCAGTCCCAATCCAGGGCCTTTAGCACCTACACAGTGTGATTAAAGGAAGAGGAGGCGGGGTGTGGGGGGGGGGCGGTGATTGGGAATCGGCCTGTCCCAGAAAGTTGGCTCTTCGAGCTTTGAGGAGAAGATTTATAGCCTTTGATGCAAGAGGAAAATCCAGAAAATTATTGTGGAATCTATTAAGGGTTATTTCTTCTCCTGCTTCTCCGGAAAAACAAGCCTCTTATTGTCATGTTTTCAAATCCAAATTCATGTGACATCTTTTTCTGAAACTAAATTAGTCAGTTTGTCTTTGAAAAAAAAAAAAAAGAGCAGAAATCAATGAAATAGAAAACAGAAAAAAAATAGAAAAAATTAGTGACACAAAGAGCTGACTCTTTGAAAAACTCAGTAACGTTGGCAATGTTCTAGAAGGAATGATAAAGAAAACAACGAAAGATGACACAATATCAGTTACGAAACAGAGGGTATTAAGTACAGATCCTACAGATATAGAAATAGATAGAATTGCAGAGAGCCCTTCCCAGTTCATTTAATGAAGCTAGTATTACTCGGATACCAAAACCAGAGAGACAAAGCACAACACACACACAAAAATATACAGACCAATACCGTTCATGAGTATGGGCACAAAAATCCTTAGCAAAATATTAACAACTAGAATTCCACAATATATAAAAAAATATATACAGAATTATACTAAGTGAAAATTATTCCAGGGATAAAAGTCTGGCTCAATAAAAAAAATCTATCAATGGTTTAATGCACAATGTATCAATACACAATCTACCAATATAATCTAACAGGCTAAAGAAAATCACAGGATCATTACAATCACTGCAGAAAAAAAAATATGACAAAATTCTAATCCATTCATGTTTTTAAAAACTAAGAAAAATATGAAAAGAAGGAAACTTCCTCAAATTGATGAAGAGCATCTATAAAAAGCCTACCGCTAACATGACATTTACACTGAAAGAGAATGCTTTCTCCCTAATAAGGGGAACAAAGGATGTCCTCACTCTTCACTCTAATTTGACACAGTAAAGAAAATTCTAACCAGTGCAATAAGCAAAAATAATGAATATAGATCAGAAAGGAAAATATGAATTGACTGTATTTGCAGATGAAATTATTGTGTACACAGAAAATCTCAAGGAACTTAAAAAAACCCTAGGGGAAAAAAACACCCTGGAACTAACAAGTAAGCAAGTTCAGCAAAGGTACGGAATACAAAATAAACACTTTTTTTTTTTACATACCGTACTAGCGATGAGTACATGAATCCCAAATTAATAAATAGAATTTCACTTACAATTGCTTTACAAAGTTATAGAACTTGGATGATAAAGTATTTAGAAAAAAACTGATGCAAGAATTCAAAGAATATCTGAATAAATAAAAAGATATGTTTGTGAATTGAAAGTTCATCATAATAAAGATGTCATTTCTCTCCATCTTGTGACACCAGTACTAACAAAATTCCTGTCAAAATTCCAGCAATACAGATGGTGTCAAAAAAATGTATACAATCTTTAAGAAATGAAAAAACTGTATTAAAATTGTAATACTCACTTTATACCAATAACAAAAGATGAAAACAAGTCACGTTTGACTTCTGCTATTACAAGAGGTGCTCAAAGTAGTTACCATCAGCGTCCAGACACTTCTGATTACAGTGAACTACTGCTTGAGCAACGATGACCAAAGTGACCACTTGTAAATATACTTTTTGGCACCCCTGGTATATGTACACATACATATACATATATACTATATAATAAATTTTGAAATTGGGTAGACTTATTCCTAGCAGTTTATTCTTCTTTCTCAAATATGTTTTAGCTACTCTAGTTCTTTTACCTTTCCATATAAATTTTGGAATATTATCATCCAAAAATATTGAGGGTGCCAAAAAAATGTATACAACTTGTATTCATCTTTTGTTATTAGTATATATTGAGTATTACAATTTTAATACAGTTTTTTCCTTTCTTAAAATGTGCATACATTTTTTTGGCACCCTCTGTACAGTTGCAATGCTAAATGCTGACAAGGATGCAGAAACTAGATCACTAATGCATTGCTGGTGGAAATGTAAAATGATACAGACACTCTGGAAAACAGTTTGGAAGATTTCTTAAAAACTACCATGCAACTACCATACAAACTAGCAATTGCACCTCTGGGCATTTATCCCAGAGAAAAGAAGACTACATTCACACAAAAACCTATATAGAAACGTTTATAACAGCTTTATAGCTCAAAATTGGAAGCAACTCAAATGTCTTTCAAAAGGTGAATGGTTAAATTGTGGTTTGTATACCATGGAATGCTACTCAGCAATAAAAAGGAACAAACTATTGAAACACACAACATCTTGGATGAATCTTCATAGAGCTAAGATGAGTGAAAAAAAGTCAATCCTCAAACATTATATATTATATCTATCCATTCATATACCATTCTTGAAATGACAAAATCATAGAAATTACTTGTACAAAGTGATCAATTTAATTTATCAATATAGATCCCACACAAAATACTAAAATAACAAACGTAACTGAATTATGTATGTATAAACCGTCCACTATGACCAAGTGAGATTTACCCCGAGACTGTAAGGATGGGTTAATATTAGGATATACGTTAACATATATTCAAATTTTCAAGTTTATTTTTTTAAGTTTCACTAGATAGCAGAAACATAATGGATCCTAATCAATAACCATAGGTTTTTAAATTTTAATTAATTAGCTACACTTTTTAATCATTAACTAATGACAGCAAAGGTGAAATGAAACAGCATTTTCTAACTCTTTGGCAGGAACCTGAAATAATATACTTTTCCAAGGGAAAAATATTCATATTTATTAAAACAAATTTTTAAAATATTCCTGTCTTTTTAACCATTCATTTCATCTCTAAGACTGTATCAATGAAATAATCACGGTCTAGACAAATACATATGGACAAAACTATTCATCACAGTATGGTAATAGAAAAAAAATTAGGGTAACTAAATACGGCTTACTATTAGTAGCCATTAAAAATAATGTCTTTGAAGAATGTCAAGTAGCTTAAGGTAAGATTACAGATAAAAAAGCTGCAGGTAAATGCAGAAACCAAGACTGTATGCAGAGCATAATTCCAACTGTGTTACACACAAACACACACACGACTCAAGCACAGATGTTGAATATATATTAAATATTAGCTGTGTTTGTTTAGAGAGTAGGGTTATGGCTATTTTTTGTTTTCTTTGTACACGACTAAAGTTAAACTCCCTGAGAGCAAAAATACATGTCTTATTCATTGCTTTGTTTTCAACTCATATATATTAAGTGCTAAAGAAACATAGCTTGAGTATTTTTAATTTTCTAAAATAAGGGTTTATTGTTTTCTTATGGGACAAATTCAATCATTATTTTAGAATATGTGTATGTATATATAATCTGTACTTGAGTAAATTCTATTCTCTGTTTTGTAAATGGGCTAATTTCTGTATATGAGAATGTATGCACCATGTAATTCTAATCCAAAAGATTTTGATCCTCAAATCAAGTCTGTGCATCAGACTTTTATTAGTTATTTATTAGTTATTTATTTTGCTCAACAAAGAATATTTAGGAAATACGTCCACTTCCACAGTCTTTTTGACTTTACGTCTCCCCGCTTCTTCTCAATTTCCACACCAAGAAGTGTAGTTAGATAGTTATTATAAATATAATTCAGGGGGAATAAACTTGGATGAAATGTGTTCATAGCGATAAGGTTTATTCTTTAATAAATAAAAGTTTAAAGTATATTTAAAATGAAGTTGTAAGTGATTCTCAGGATTAAATGAAAATAACGAGATTCTTGGTCAAAATTTCATTCAGTCATACATGAGGAGATTTGTGATCCTCCAGGAGAAACAGTGGGTCCAAAGAACAGATGTTGGACAAACTCTTTAATTGCAGTGGTGGTGGTGGATTCAAATTAGCTCAAGCAAAAAGAAAATTTAATGCTTCACCAAATCAGGAACTCATAGATACATATGGCATTTAGCACAGTGAACTCAATAGGCTCAGACAATATTATCTCTCCTCTCTCCATTTCATTATTCTATCACTCTACTTACCTATATTTTGCATGAAGCCTATCACCACATGGTACTCCAGCAAACTAACCACATCTTTCCCCAGGATAACATCCCCAGCTTAACGTTTCCAGAAATAGACATTCCCTCTCTGCTATATATCAATCCGATGGAATACTCTGCTTGACCCTTACCCAAAGCTGGTCAAACTCAGGTTGCCTAGTCTGTCCAGGACTTCTGACCCCAACTGCAATGAGTAAGGCAAAATCAGAGGGAATAATCCCCACAAGACTACCCTGTCTTCAGAACCCAGTCACAAGTTCAGGGGCCCCAAAAAGGCCACCCTCACTTCAGATCAGTTAGCTACAAATTCAGGGGATCCCATGACCACCCTCAGGTTCGATCATTGGCTAGAAAAACTCGGAGGACTCAGGAAAACATTAGAGTTATCATTACAGTTTTATTATACCAAAAGAATACATGTTAGAACTAGCCAAAGGAAAAGATATGTACGCAGTCTGACAATTAAATTCCCGAACTTGTGGCAACGATGTTGCTAACCTTTTGTTGATATCAGGGATTATTCATTATGAATTTGTACCAACTGGACAGTTAACCAAGTTTACTATTTGGAAATGCTGAAAAGGTTACATGAAAAAGTTAGACGACCTGACCTTTTCGCCGATTCATGGCTCTTGCATCACTACAATGCACCAGCTCAAATGGCACTGTCTGTGAGGGAGTTTTTAGCCAATAAATAAATAGCTGTATTGAAACACGCTCCCTACTCACGTGATCTGGCGCCCAATGACTCCTTCCTTTACCCGAAGATAAAGGAAATATTGAAAGGAACACATTTTGATGACATTCAGGACATCAAGGGTAATACAATGACAGCTCTGATGGTCATTCCAGAAAAGAGTTCCAAAACTGCTTTGAACGGTGGACTAGGTGCTGGCATGGGTCCCTAGCTTCCCAAGGGGAGTACTTTGAAGGTGGCTGTAGTAATATTCAGCAATGAGGTATGTAGCACTTTTTCTATGGTGAGTTCGCGAATTTAGTTGTCTGGAATGGTTAAAGGGGCAAAGCTGATCATCCTCAGGGACACATTACACTCCCAGCACCAATATATGACAATCCTTTAAAGGTACTGCCAGCTAACGGAGCTCACCCAAGTTTCTGTGGCCAGAGCTTTTATTGGGGTTTCATATGTAGGTACGATTGATTGAACAATAACCTACATGGTTTAATCAATCTCCAGCCCACATACTTCCCAGAAGTCAGGCTGATATCACATGGTCTGAAGGGTGCACCATAAGTCACTCTGTTAACATAAAGCACCACATGTGGTCTAATGGGCCCACCATGACTAACAAAAACACTCCTATTAGGAAATTCCAAGGTTTAGAGGTTATGTCCTAGGAACTATAGCAAAGACCAGGCTTCTCATTGAACTAAAGCCAAATTCTTTATTACACAACCCTATCTGCCAATCCCTAAAAGAATCAATCACTAAGATTTAGTGAAAGAAATCATCTGATTGGCCAAAATGGATCTGTTTACATCCCAGTGGTGAGAGTGTGGGGTGCTAGATAAAAACTTCCCAGAAGGAACCATAGAATAAAGCTAGGATAATACATAAGTAGAACAGACGTAACATTGAGACACAGTTGTCCATTATAACTGGTCACAAACATTACTTCCAAAAACAACAAAAGAACAAGACAAACAAATGAGAAAAAAAAAACCACTCATAGACACAGACAATAGTTTAGTGGTTACCAGAGAGTAAGGGGGGGTGGGAGGGTGGGAGATGAGAGTAAGGGGGATCAAACATATGGTGATGGAAGGAGAACTGACTCTGGGTGGTGAACACACAATCGGATTTATAGGTGATATAATACAGAATTGTACACCTGAAATCTATGTAATTTTAATAACAATTGTCACCCCAATAAATTAAATAAATAAATAAATATAAATAAATAAAAAACATTACTTCATTATCCAAAAATATTCATATTTTTTAAAACTAATAGGATTCTTAGGAGAGATAGGAAGAAATGGTTCTAAAAACCCCATGATTAGAAGCTAATCAAATAGAAATCTTTCTGCATAAAGAATTAAGTATGCACTTATGAAAACTATTTGAAGAATATGGTTTCAAAAAACATTTGTCTGTAGTATGAACTTTAAAATTAGGAATACATTTTTCTTTTTCTTTCCTTTGCATCGCAATGTCTAAAAAAATAAAACTGTTTTTATTTGTGAAAGAAAAACATCATTCTAAGTCTCAGTTTTCTTATGGGCAAAATGAAGTTATTACTTACCTATCATATAGGATTATTAAGAGGATTAGAGAAAATGTTTGTAAAATGCCAAGCACAATGTCTGACATCTAACAAACTGTAGCTGTTGTTTTTGTAACTCCAAATTAAAAGCCACAGCCCAGATATAGCAAGTGAGGTAACCAAATTTGAATGATCACTACCTAGGAAAAACTGAACTCAGAAGAATCACTTTTAAGTGCTTTAGAATGAATGAGCACAGTGCATAAAGGAAAAGAGATTTGAGACAGGAAACAAAAGTCCCGATTTCATGCTTCTTTCCCACCACTTTATGTACTAAGAGACCATGGACAAGTCACTTTACCTCTACTGCCCTCAAATATAAATCTGTAAAGTAGGAATAAAAGTACATTTTTTTCTACTATCTTACACGATTCTTTATGTGATATGTTCAGAAAGTATTATAAAAAATGAGTGGCAGTAGTAGTTACAGGACTATCTTTCACTTTGTACATATAAAAAATACTACACGATTAGGGCAAAATATTAAACTCCAACTGCTTGTACAATTATGGTGTCAAGAGAGAAAAGTTGTTTTTATTACTCCACAAATATGAGAAACAACTTACCACATTAAAAAACGTATAAAATGTTAAGTACATATCTAGTAATATGTGTCATGTCAAGGATTACAATTTAAGATAGAAGAAAAGATAGACGGCTGTAAACTTGAACCTTCAACAGTATTAATAGCAGAACTAACCAATGCCAATCCTATCAACTGGAATATTGACACTAGCACAGCACAATAGAATTATGAACATCATCTTCTGAATACCCAAGCTCCAAGACACATGGGAACAAATTTCTCAGGCCACATAAGATATATTTAGTTTCATTATATTAAGAATCATATGATTTAAACACTGACTTTTAGCCTGAGTTAGTAGAATTTCTAAGTTGTGACCAAAGCATATATCTAGGGCCCAAGACAAGCTTTCTCATTAATAATAAGCATCTTCCCTTTTTCAACCACAAATGTCAAAGGGCTAGGCAGATATAATTTTCCACATAGACCGACCATCACCGTTCTTCAAAGAATACTGTTTCAAAGCCACACTCCCAGCCTGGAAATCTTCAAGCCATCTTTGACTCCTCCATCCCTTCAAGCCCTCACATTTAGTTACTAAATTTCCTAGATGTTTCCTTAAAATATCTCTCACATGTGTTCATTTATCTTCATTTTCTCTGTCTCCATCACAGTCCACATCACCACCTTGTGCCCAAACTCTGTCTCCTCCAGTCTTTTCTCCCTTCACTCCAGCCTACAAATCTCTGCCCATTTACCTCCCTAAAATACAGTACTGCTTACATCCTGCCACGTCCTGCCCAGGAGCCTATAACCACGTCAATCTTTTGACTCCAAGGGAGGAGCTATTCAAAAGCACTGATACTCAAGTTCTACCTGAAGAGGTTCTGATTTAATTTATCTGGGATGGAAACAGTTATGAATTTTTCTTTCAAAGTTCCTCATGTGTAACTTCTCAGGTTTGAGAAGCCCTGTGATGAATCTCTGTTGCCTATTAAGCTAAATCACTCCTGTAGCAGACACAGGGAGTGCTTTGCCAAGATTGCTTCTGATCCCTTCATCCTTTCTGTGTGCCCATCCCCTGGCTTCAGTGTGATGTGCTTCTGATGGCCATCACCACATGCTACTCTCCTCTGATGACTGCCCTGGAGCTACTACTACTAGAGTTACTTTGTCCCAGCTCCTGCAGAGAAAACAGGAATGTCTGGGGGTTTCTATCCCCTGGGGTAGCCTGTAGTCAACACCTAGGTAATGTGGGAGTATGGACACCTAGCGTGCTTGCCTAGATCTGGACGTATTCTGAGGTGCAATTCACTTCAGAACTCCCTGCAGGACCAGACTGAGACAGAGACTTTGCCTAAACACACATACACACACGCTTGCTTGGATTCTCACCCTTCCCCTTACTCCCTATCATTTCTCCTGGGAGCACTCCTTTAAGAAATCACTGTACACAAATCCTCATCACAAGGTCTGCTTATAGAGAATCCAAACTGTCTCACAGCTTGGTCAAAAGGTTCGTAACTCGGTCCCACCATGTTTTCTGTAATTATCAATGATATACCAAGGGTGATAGTTTTCTCCTCCGCTGTGCTGATCCACAACACTCTAAGCATGCCACTTCCCCTCACCCAAGATGCCTCTTCTTGCCACTATGACCATCAAAACATCCTACCTTTCAAAAAAAGCTCTAGATATCACACCCACCCCATGCATAGCCCAAGGCCCTACCCATGACAGATGCTTAATAAATGTCGGTTGAACTGGTACTGCCTCCTCCATGAAACTTGTTCTGACAATTCTAGTACACATAACTCTCGCTGTTTTCTCTAACTTCTATGTTTAATGTCAAATCCGTTCTCATTGATTCATTCAGCTGATATTTGTGTGATTATTATGCACCAGGAACTATGCTCATCATAAAGAATGAAACAGTGAGTGAGGATATATTTTTGCCCCCACGGGGCTTATAGTCAGCTTAAGGGTATAGACATTAAACAAAAAAAATCACACCAATGTTAATTTAATCACCATGAAAATCTAAGGAGAGATAAATGGTGCTGTGAGAGAACATATGAGTGGTAAATGTGCTTCCTGAAGAAATAATGAAGAAACAATGACCTAAAATTAGGTCCTGTTCTCTATTTTAGAGGTTCTTGGATCCCCCTAAAATTGTATACAAATTGTGTATGACTATGTATTATTCTAATAGACTTTCAAGGTGTCCATAACCCTAAATTTCGCACAATGTCGATCCTATAGAAAACAATGCCACATTTATTAATTGCCTCCTACACATGTCTTGCCTGTAGGTCCCTATTTATGAAAATGCTAACATTTTTCTTTTGTATCTGATAGCATTTAGTATAATGTTAGATATGTGCTCATCACTTAACAAATATTTGTTTTCCTCTGCCTATTTTCAGCCTGAGTATTTATATAGAACTCAGACTCTCAAAAACAAATAAGAAAAGTGTCTTTATTTTCTTTATTGAATAAGAGTCCATTTTGAGCAGTTATGGGTGGGCTAAAAATAATTATCTTCCTTTTGTTGGGTGCCAGTTAAACAAGAGCAACAAAACAGGATTTTCATGTTAAAACCTGTTTGTGCTAGGTTAGTGCCAAACAATTGTCACTACAGCACTTCAGAATTCTCTTTCTTCAGGGAATTAACACTTTCATTCTGGAGGCTCCCTGGAGGCTTTCCTCAGCCCCAATCTTTAGCTACCCTAAAGTACTTACTAGGTCAAAGCAGAAAACATTCATCTCACACAAAAAAAGATGAAAGCTGATTACTTAAACATACAGATCAATTTAAAAGAAAAACAGAATAAAAAATTAAAATTTCATTTCAAATGCAACTGGAAAATATTTGTGACTATACATATACTGAAAATAAATGTTATGTATGAATAGATAAAAAATAAATATGCATTTATATATACTAAAAATAAATGTTTTCAACATGTATACTTATGAATGCATTTATGTTACAGATAAATATATATAAATCACAATTTCAATACGTAAACATAAAATAAGAAAATAAGATTATGCCAGATTCCAACATATTTCTAAGGTATTGTTAAAAATTTAACAATTTCAAACACCTGTACTTGAATCTCAGGTCCAACAGACCTGAAATAATGGTGCCAATGTATAAAACAACAGAAACCACAGACAAACATTAAAACAATACAATAATTAAATTGGATAATCAAAGGACAGAAAGCTTCAGATTTATTATACAAACCCATTTAAGAGCTAGAGAAAGAGACTTGCATAATTTCAAATTCTCATTTCATGCTTTTCTTAAACTTTAAGCTCAAAGTCTCAAAGATAGGTTATTACTGGAATATCATGAACAGATGACACCATATGTACACATCAATATTTTAATAGACTGCCACTCGAACGGTCAAGGAACCAAACACTAAATTTTAAAAATGTGTTTCCTTTTCCCATAGGTTGACAACACTTGTGCCCCTGTATTCCTGCATAGGTGTGCAGATAAAGAGAGAGGATGTTAAGTGCAAATAAAATTGTCACTTAATAACAAATCAGAAATAAAGTCTGAGAAAACAGTAGAAAGTCACAGTTCATTCTCAAATCAAGACTTGATTTGTGGTTTCTTACTGATGGTTTTCCTTTCTTATTAGCATATGTGATCAAATGTATGCTAAGTAATTATATATTAGGAACCAAGTCTCAAAGACAAGTTTAGGAAGGAAGAAACAGGTACAAAATTACTTTCCATACAGGGAATGATGAAAGGGAAAGAAAGAATATAAAGTCATCTAATTAGTCATTTATTGCTTCTACTTTTAGGTCCTTTGTTTCTTTAGATCCATGTTTCTTAACATGTTGTCCTCCCAGGAATATCACACTCTCGTGGACATAATCAGTCAGCAATTCTCCATGCCAACTCTACCCTTTTTTCTGCTGCTTCAAAGCAACAAAAGGAAAAACGATTTTACCATAAATAAGGATAGCTTTGATTTAGCTCCCATCCTTTAAGTAACTTATCCTTAAACATGCCCATTTTAGTTATAAATGGCAAAGTATCTGCTACACCCACCATGAGTGATGAAGATTGACCAAAGTGTTAATATTCCAAAGGGGATAGTTGCTGGCCTCAAACGATTAACCAAAGAACTGTGAGGTATCTTGCAGGACATCCTAGAACTGAAAGAAGAAATACTTAATTGCCATTTGGTCCTGTATTTTGCACTTTCTCTGTCTGGAACTCTCATATGCATTGAAAGACTATTACAATTTTTCTTTCCTCCCTGCCAATGGTTTTCGTCAGGGTGTGGAGAATAAAGGTGATGGGAACCATAGTAGGAAGCAGATAGGCTGATGAATATGCTGGAGGTGGTTTAACATAGGTATTGTACATATAACGTGATCATGGATGAGTGCTATGGATGATACAACGTCTAGAGGCCAGGAAAGCGGCAGCTTCACTATGCCCCCCAAAAAAGATTCACTGGCCTATCACTGACCAGGAAAGACTTTCTAAAAGCAGTAGGACAGACCCTAAATTGTCAGCCCAAGTACACCATTGTTCAAATAGGAGCCACACATGGGTTGCTTTCACTATACAAATAAAACAACCCAAGAATTTTTCAAAAACAATGGATTTTTTAATTGGCATGTTAAATCACCCTCCTTAACCCCAAGTCAAGGCACTCCTCCAATGACTTTGATTAAGCCTTTTGCAGAATTATGAATTTGGAAAGCTTTTTAAAGGAGAAAAGGATTGAATGCCAGGTGGGATTTAGCCAAAGCTGTCACAGCTCTGGTTGTTACCCATCATAATCCATCTTGCTTAGTCAAAAAGCAAATTGTGAACAAACAGCTTAGGCAGTTTGTCTAAAGATACTCTCCTGTCTTTCTAGGAGGGATTAATTCATGGCTACAGTTTGTTTGGAGAATGATCATCCACATGAAAATTATTAAATTCATGTGGCATCTCTTTGAGCCAAAATGTTTTATAACTTTTCATCTCTGGATCACTGTGATGATAACACTGTAGTTCTCCTGGAACACAGACCTTCTCCATAGTCTTTCAAAACATTGTCAATTTTTTTTGCATTTGTCACAAGAATACAGAACATGTTGACTTTCACACTTATAAATAATAAGGATTCAGGCACTGTCTTTAAAGAGGAATCACAGCAATACCAGATGTGGAAAGAAGGGGATTATTTTTAGCATTTATTCTAAACACTGGGCTCCATAAAAGCGTCATTCATGTCCTGCTGCAACAGCAGAGACAGATTACATAGCTAAGAGCTTGAGCAAGAAGGAAAGAGTAAAGCCAACACTGTGATACATTTCAGAAGTAAAGTGTTTCCCCTTAGGATGGACTAATATTAAATTTCGTCACGATAAATGGATCTAAATCTTGGAACACAGTATAATCTCCTTATAATATCTAAGCAATTGGCCTCCTTTGTATCATCAAATATTGCAGTTTTGATACTCAAGGCATTTTTGGTATTCAAATAATCCCTGAATTGAGATGGGGGAGGGAGATTATTCAATAAACACTAAATGGTTGCTATGTGTCAGGCACCATGGCGGGTCTTAGATAAACAGGATTAATAAAACACTGGCCCTGTCTTCTGGAGCTCATAGTCTAGTAAAGAGGACAGACATGTAAACAATAGATTACTCAGCATTATGACAAAAATCACAATAGAAGGGTAACCAGTTCGATTGAAGAAGCAGAACTCCATAGGATGCATGCAGGCCAAAAAAAAAAAAAAAAAAAAAAGCCACAAGAAAAAAGCTTCATTTGTTACCTGCACAGGCCCTTCATAACCCTTCTGCAGACTCATTTTCCCTTTGCCCTTTGAAGGAAATGTTGGGTGAGAGAAAGTCTCATAATTTTCTTAGACACTCTTCTTTTAGGTCACTTGTAGAGCCAAAAATAATCTAGCTCAGTAATTAAAATGTCCAATCTATTTTATTAATCAAATCACCAACTTCATTTAAAGTTAAAACTTCTTCCCTCTGCCAAATTGGTAGTGTTTTCAGGCTGCGAGACCTAGAGCAGAGAAGTATGGTATTCTTTTTCTCTATTTCCTCACCTTGCATTGTCTTACCCACCTAACTCTCCCTCCATACACAAATGTGCCTCTGCTTCCATCAGGGATGTAGCGAGGTAAAGGGAGGAGAAGGAAGCCTCAGAAAATGTCTTGACTTGACTGGTATGATTAGAATCTGAACAAAATAGATTCTTTCTTATAAGGTGTCTATGTATTTATTCCACAAATATTAATAGAACACCAATTATATTCTACACAGCATTCCAAACACTTGGGACACATAATAAGAAAACCAAAATCCCTGATTTCATGGAATTCATAGTCTAAAGGGAGCTGTAACTCAAATCTATATCTATATATCTATATCTATATCATCATCTATATATAGAAAGAGACTTAAATTATATATAAAACATGTTAGATGGTGATAAGGGCTTCAAAAAAAATAATTAAATAGGATAAGGGGATAGTGAGCATGAGAGGTAGGTGCTATTTTACTTAGGGCAATCAGGGAAGCTTTCTCTGATAAGGAAATATTTGAGCAGAGATCAGGGGAAAAATAAAAATAACCAAACGATTTAAACCAAGCAAATATCAGGGTAAAGAGCATTCCAACCTGAGAGAATAAAAATTGCAAAGGCCCTGAGGTAGGCAAATGCTTGATATGTTCAAAGAACAGTAAATAGGCTAGAATAGAATAAGCAAAGGAAAGAATGTTAGAGATGATGCCACAGAAGTAGAGGGAATTTAGATCATACAGTAGGTAACTCATAAGCCACTGGGCTTTTATCTGACCCTCCCTCCCTCCCTCCCTCCCTCCCTCCCTCCCTCCCTCCCTCCCTCCCTCCCTCCCTCCCTCCCTCCCTCCCTCCCTCCCTCCCTCCCTCCCTCCCTCCCTCCCTCCCTCCCTCCCTCCCTCCCTCCCTCCCTTTTAAAAAAAAGTAGGTTTGAGAGTTTTGAACAGGGAAGTTAAATATGTTTTGTAAAAATCACTCTGGGAGTGGCCAGATGGCTCAGTTGGTTAGAGCACAAGCTCTCAACAACAAGGTTGCTGGTTCAATTCCTGCATGGGATGGTGGGCTGCGCTCCCTACAACTAAGATTGAAAACTGCGACTGGACTTAGAGCTGAACTGCGCTCTCCACAACTAGATTGAAGGACAAAGACTTAGAGCTGATGGGCCCTGGAGAAACATACTGTCCCCCAATATTCCCCAATTAAAAAAAAAAAGTCACTCTGGCTTCAAGATGGAGTAAAGTCTACAAGGCAAGTAAGAAAGCAGGAAACAATTGGCAAGTTACTGTAAGAATTCAGGCCAGAGGTGATGGTGTCTTGAATCACTTGAGGAGGAAGAGGAGGTAGAGAGAATTGAACAGATTCTAGGTATATTATAAAGGACTTAATGATGGACCAATTATGGGGTGTGAGAGTACAAAAGAAGTCAAAGCTGACTCCAAATATTTTGACCTAAGAAAACTGAAGAAGAATGTTACTATTTACTGTGATAGGAAAGAATGTGAGAAGATAAGGTTTGATTTAGAAACAAAAACAAAAGCAAGTGTTTTGTGTTGTACATGTTAAGTTTACGCTTCCTATTTGACATCTAAAATAAATATAGAAGTATATTGTTTGATATTCAACACTGTAGTTCAGAAAAGTCCAGTCTGGTCAGCACATACATAGTATTTAAAGACATGAAAATGGAAATGTCTGGGTGGAGAAGCAATCTGAGGCCAAAGACCTCAAAAAGAATAGCTGGTGCTACATATCTTTAATGAATCACATATCACCTTTAATTAAAGATTTCTTAATTTTAAAACACATGAATATGAAAAAGTATAATATTTCATATCTGATTCTAATGTTAACCATACATTCTATAAAGGAAAATGGTAGCTGGCAGCTTAGAAAATTATCAAGAAGATTTTCCAACTAAAGAGAAACAAATTTAAATAAATGCTAAAAATAAACTCAAAGAGACTTGCTCATAGTTGCAACTTGTAATCAATCGGTTGTTTTTATTGACAGTAAAGTTGTACAGTCAATACGATTTTTTATAAAGACAATGCCATATCAAATAATTCATGTCTCTCTTTGAAGTATAACAGTATGATTATCTCCTGAGATATCAAATTAAGATTTTGTTCTCTTGGCAGTGATAAGACAGTATAAATATCTACAAATGTGAAAGTAGAGATTCTATTCAATTTGACATTATCGAAGAGGATACATTTAGATTAAACTATCAAATAAAACTCAATTATACATGCTTTTATGTTGCATGATTACTGTTCCTAGAACACCCCAAGTCAGGGAGAGGAAGAATTAATATTGTACCAAACATCACAGTATTCTCTGTTTTAAGAATAATAGGTTCATCACTTCGTAAGGTATATAAATGATGAATAACTTGGTTGTATACCTGAAACCCATATAATATTATACATCAACTACACTTTGATTAAAGAAATAAACTCCAACAAAAAAATCAAAGTGAAAAAAAAATAATTGCAGTCTTGTTTTATGTCAATCATATCTCAAGAAAAAGAATAATAGGAACCAGAATTCTCACTATTAAAGAAGAGAGTTACAGATATGGAGAGGGGAAAAAACTAAAATTAACCCTGCAGTGTTGGGTGTCTGACTGGAATCGGAGGTATTAATGTGAACTCACAGTTTTCAGTGAATACAGATATAGGAATAAATATAGATTAGATGCACATTATATGTATGTATATATCTCTCCCCACTGAGAAAGGCATACACCTCAATAGCAATGAACACATTAGCACCTATAATGGCTTCTAAATACTATACTCCAGCAAATGGAACCAGGGCATCTTGCAGAAATGGCTGATTCTAGGGCTAGTTCAGGGAAAATACAAGATAATCCTGATAAATGTTGTTGTATGAGAAAGTAAGAAATATTCAAAGAATGATGGATATGTCAAAAGGACACAGCAGCTAGTTGTAAGAGGCTCCCACTGTCCAAGCCCAGGACAGTATGAACATCAAAATAAATAATGACAATAACAGACTGCAATTAACTAAATAAAATAGAAAACCATAAGCCCAAATGAATACAAATGAATGAATGAATGAGAAGTTTGATGAATAAAAACTATACATATAGCCTCAAAGTACCTTCCCCAAAAATAATAATTGCAAAGAAAAAAGTGTATAAAAGTCTGGCATACAACACCCTAGTCAAGTGATTAAATAGAACATGATCAGTAATGAGATTAATAAAAATCATGCATCACTTAATAGGATGAAATCAAGAGTCATCTACACTTGTATACTATTCCTAACAAAAATATACAACCTAAAACTAAACATAAGGAAACATCAGACAAATCCAAATTGCAAGACATACTACAAAATAACTGAGTTGTAATATTTAACACTTAACGACAATCAAGCATCAACTGAGAAAGTGCTCCAGATGAAACCTGCTTTTAACTACATGACATTTTAATGATTTCTGTTTACCATGTGCATTTACTTACTATTCAAAAGGTTTATTCATTAAACATTTTAAATAAATGAATACATGTTTTTAAAAACGTGAACAGTCTGACCCAGAAATTCCATTTCTCATACTCTGGAGAAGCACTTGAAAATATGCACAATGAGGCATGTAGAAAGATGTTCATGGCAGCATTGTCTATAATAATAAAAAATAAAACACAATGTCTAGCAATCTAAAAAAATATTAAATATCCATTTAAAGAAATACTATACAGCAGTTAAAAGGAATCAGGTACATCCATATGTACTATTATAGGTAGGTTGAAAAGATAGCTGTTGGATCAAAGAACCATTCTGCAGAGAATATGCATAATATAATACCATTTTATAAAAATAAATAAACTATAGATGTTTTAGGTGAATGCATAGCATAGAATATATACCAAACTGACAATAATGATAATAGAGTGCTTACCTCCTAGAAAGGGGTGATCAGTGGGGTATTTGGACTCAAGGATACTTTTAAATTTTTAACTGAGATAATTAAATCTTGCATTACTTATAAAAGAAAAGATAATCTAAATAAATTGCCCCTGACCTAAAGGAACTTACAATCTATTTGGGGAGTGTAGTAGACAATGTGAACTCTAGTGTCTCTATCAGGCATACTTTTCTATCCAATTCACCTGACCTTTCAGGAACTATATTCCCTCTTTATGTTGTCATAGGGGGCAATGAACCCAGTGACATTTTTATCATAAATGTGGGCCCATAACCTAGTCTAGTAGTCTATCAATACCTGTATCCCTATGACCACAATTTTTGGTTTAAGAATTCACAAATATCCCAAAATCAGGCCAATCAGAGCATTACTTGTTATTAAACTGCTTTGGATTATATTTCCATTCACTTGTATCCAAACCAATTCTGATAAATACAGGGAAACATACATTAATACTTAAACAGATATTTTTGGTAGAATAAGATGAGTAAAAAATAACACTATGAAGTGGCATATTCCTTAGCATAGACTGAAACAAATTAAAGACATCTACTATAAACCATAATGTAACAACTAAAAAAATAGCTGGACCTAATAGGCTTCTTAAAAAGGAAGAAAATGGTGTAATAAATAATCAATTCAAATCAGGGCTGGGAAAGTGGAAAAGAATTACAAATAACACAAGGGACAAAAAGAAAAAATATGAATAGCAAGAAAGTATATTTAAGCCAAAGTATATTAATAATCACATTATACATAAATGGTCTGTATTAGTTTTCTATCACTACCAAAATAAATTACCACAAGTTTAATGTCTTGAAACAACAAACATTTATTATCTTCTACTTCTGAACATCAGAAATCTGGTACTGCTTTCATCAAGCTAAAACCAAGATGTCAACAAAGCCGTTAATTCTTTCTGGAGAGTCTCTGACAGAATCTGTTTCCTTGCTCATTCAGGTGCTGGCAGAACTCTGGCCCTTCCAGTTGCAGGGTTGAAGTCTGTTTACTGGCTATCCTTCAGCTGAGGGCTATTCTAGCTTCTAGAGGACTGTCTGCATGCTTTAGTTCATGGTCCCCTTTCTTCAAAGCCAGCAACAGAAGATCAGAGAACTTCTCACATTTTGAATTTCTCCTGCCTTTTCCTCTGTCTTCAAATATTTCTGACTTGTGCTGGGAAAAGTTCTCAGATTTTGAAGTCTCCTGTGATTGGGTAACCCAGGATTTCCCCATTTTAAGATCAGATAATAAGCACCCTTAATTCCATCTGAAAAGTGAATTCTCTTATACTACGTACATAAAGTCATATTAAGTTGGTGCAAAAGTAATTTTGGTTTTTGCAATTATTTTTAACCTTTTAAACTTCAATTACTTTAGCACCAACCTAATATATTTTCCGGTTACAGGAAATAGGACATGGAAATCTCTTGGGGGCCATTATTCTGCCTAACGCATGGTCTAAACACTCATTCAAACACAGAAACTCTCAGATTAGATTAAGAAGCAAGACCCAACTATAGACAGCCTAAAGAGAAACCCATTTTAAATTTAAAGAAACAAATTGTTTAAAATAAGATAGAAAATGTGAAACTATCCTATTCAAAAGAAAGCTGGATAAAGAGTGATGCAAAATGGCAGACTAGGGAACTCCAGGAAGCTTTGGGAAGTTCCCCACATACCAGAAAATCTAGAAAGCCACACACATTCACACAACAAGGCTTAAGCTCAGAAAAGACCCAAGAATACAGTAAGTTTTCACCTCTGGCTAATCTTTAGGTTCAACAAAAAGAGGATGTGAAAGCTCAGAAAGAGTTGTAAACAACCTGGCTAAAGACTGAAGGAGTGCTTCACCACAGAGCCAATCTGCAAAGACCTAGAGTCTTCGTTTTCCTTTCTGTTTTTGTTTGTTTTTATTTTTGTTTTGTTGCTTTTGACTCCAGTCATTTAAGAAAATCACTAACAAGCCACTAACTGAGCACTAAGCTAAAGGAATGCAGATTTCAAAGTCCACACATGACAAAGAATAATGTATTTATAAAAAAATGTTTAAACCAAATTGACTGTGGTGATGGTTGTATATATCTGTGATATATTAAAAACCACGGAATTATACAATTTAAATGGATGACTTGTGTGGTACATAAATTATATCTCAATAAAACCGTTTTCAAAGAGTTTTAAAAAGTCACTAAACAAACAACTACAACCTGCAGCCAGCAAGAACAACATATCCTAAGGATAAGAAAGACAAGACACTGACTTCCAGAGTTGCAACATCCCAATACTCAAAATGCCCAGTTTTCAACAACAACAAACAACCCAATGATTAATGCAGAGAAATATGAAAGTATGCTCCATTCACAAGAAACAAAAAAGAAATTAACAGAAATTCTCCCTAGTAAATACATACATTGGACTTACTGAAAAAGACTTTAAACCAACTGTCTTAAATGTATTCAAAGAAATAAAGGAAATCACAGACAGAGAACTAAAGGAAATCAGAAAATTGATATCTCAACCAATAGAGAATATCAATAAATAGATAGAGATATCTCAACCAATAGAGAATATCAATAAATAAATATAAAAAGGAACCAAATAGAAATTTTGAAGCTGCAATGTACTATAAGTGAAATGAAAAATTCACTAAAGGAGTCTAACAGCAGATTGGGGTGGCTGAAAAAAGCATCAACGAACTTGAAGCTCTGATAAACAAAATTGCCAAGTCAGAGAAACAGAAAGGGGGAAAAAATGCTGAAGTACCTACCTCAAGAACAGAGAAAGTAAATTTCAGGAAAAAAAATTACATGAAAAATGAGGGTCATTTTATAAAAACAGGTGACGTAGGGGAGGGTTCAGTTAATCAATAAGACATAAGAATCCTAAACATTGGTACACCTAATAAAAGAGTTTCAAATTACATGAAGGCAAAAGATCACTCCAAGGACAGATAAACAAATCCATAGTTACACTGAAAGACTTCAATATCTCCGTTTCAATAATTGATAGAACAGATAGACAGAAAATCAGTAAGGACATAGAAGTCTTGAACAAACTATCAATCAATTTGATATAATTAACATTTATAAAACACTCCACACACTAAGACTGTACAAGTACACCTATAAGATTATCAAGAAAGAACATATGCTGTATTAAAACATAAATCACACACACACACACACACACACACCACCAAACAAATTTAAATTGTTCAAATTAGACAAAGCATTTACTCCTACCCCAATGGAATTTCTTTTTAAAAAATCTATACTAGAAAAATCTGAAAACCAGCAAATATTTCAAAATTAAATTTAAAAATTCTAAATATCCCATGGATTAAAGGAAAAATCAAATGGGAAATTAAAAGTATTTTGAACAAAATGAAAACAAAATACAACATACTCAAACTTCTCATATGCAGTTAAATAATGTTTAAAGAAAAACTTACATCACTAGATGCCTACATTAAAAAAAAAAAAGTCTCAAATCAATGACCATGGCTTCAACCTTAAGTAACTAAAAAGAGAAGGGCAAATTGTACTCAAAGTAAGTAAAAGAAATGAACTAATAAAAACAAGAGAAGAAATCAATGTGATAGACAACACAAAAATGATAGAGAACAATCAATAAAATCAAAAGCTAGTACTCTGTAAAAATCAATAAAATTAATAAACCTGTAGCCAGACTTACCAGGTGAAAACTAAAGACATACATTACCAATATCAGGAATGAGAGAAAGGACATCACTATAGACCCTAAAAACATTTAAACAATAATAAGGGAATTTTCTAAACAACTTTTCACCAATAACTCTGAAAACTTAGGTGAAATAGATAAATTTCTTAAGAAATGCAAACTCACCCTACATAAAATCTATCATTTGAATAGATCTATAACTATAAAAAATTGAATTTTAATTTAACCACCATGCCCCCAAAAATGTCTCTAGACCCTGATGACTGCACTGGAGAATTCAACCAAATATTTAAAGAAAAATGAACACCAATTGTACAAAATCTCTTCCAGAAAATAGAGGAGGAGGGAACACTATCCAATTTGTTTTATGAAGTCTCACCCTGACACAAAAATGAGACAAAATCATTATAAAAACAAGAAAACTACAGACCAATATTCTTTGTGAATATATATGCAAATATCCTAAATAACATGTTAGCAAATAGAATTCAGCAATATATAAAAAGAATTATACACATAACTAAGTAGCACTTGTGACAGGATACAAGGCTAGTTCAATATTAGAAAATCAATGTAATCTACATTATTAACAGACTAAACAAGGAAAACCAGAAGATCATATCAATTCATGCACAAAAAACCATTTGACATAATTCAACACCCATTCATGATTAAATACTCTCAGAAAAAGAACAAAAAAGGGTAACTTCCTCTACTTCATAAAGAGCATCTACAAAATGCCTACAGTTAATATCATTTTGACGGTTAAAGACAGAATGCTTTTACCCTAAGACCAGGAACACAGCAATGATGTCTGCTCTCAGTACTCTTATTAAATACAGTGTTGGAAATTGGAGCCAGTGCAGTATGGTATACAGATCAGAAAGAGGGAAATAAAATTGATCCAATTTGTAGATAACATAGTTGTCTATATTAAAAACCTCAAGGAATCTATGAAAAAAAATTCTACTAGAATATGTGAGTTCAGCAAGATCAAAGAATATAAAATAAACATACAAAATCTATTGTATTTCTATATACTATAAAGGAATACATAGACACAAAAATTAAAAATGCACTATCATTTACAATCACTAAAACAATAAAATATTTAGGTGTACAAAATAGGTGTACAGGACTTATATGCTGAAAACTATACAATGTTGATGAAAAAAAACTCAAGAAGATCTAAATAAATGGAGTGCTACACTATGTTCATGGGTTGGAGGATTCAACATACAAAACATGTCAAAACTCCCCAAACTGATATATGCATACACACTTAAAACAATTTCTACCAGAATCCCAGGAGACTTTATGGAGATGAGATTTCTACAACATATGTGGAAAGATAAAGGAACTGGAATAGCTAAAACGATTCTGAAAAACAATAAAGCAGGAAGAACAAGTCTATCTAACTTTTAAAACTTACTTGGCTTATTATAGACACAATAATCAAGATTATGTGGTACTAACATATAGACAGATATATATGTCAATTGAAAAGGATAGAATACCCAGAAATAGGTCCACACAAACATGTTCAATGAATTTTTGACAAAGTACAAAAGCAATTAAACGGACTACAAAGCTTTTAAACGAATAGTGATTGACTCTCTAACTTCAAACTATACTGCAAAGCAATAGTAATCTAAACAGTAGGCTTTTGGTAGAAAAACAGACACACAAACCAATGGAATAGAATTGAAAACCCACACATATAATAAACCCATACATATATAGGCAACTAGTTTTCAACAAATGAGCCAAAAACATACAAGAGAGAAAGTAAAGTCTCTTCAATAAATGGTGTTGGGAAAACTGGACAGCCATATGTAAAAGAATAAAACTAGACTACTATCTTACACCATACACAAAAATTAACCCAAAATTGATTAAGGCTTGAATGTAAGATAAACAATTAAATACACAGAGAATACATAAGCACTAAACTTATGGATCTTTGTCTTGAAGGTGTTTTTGTGAACGTTTCCCCAAAGGCAAGGGAAACAAAGTAAAAATAAATGAATGGGGCTACATCAAACTAGAAAGCTTCTGCACAGCAAAAGAAACCATTAACAAAACAAAAAGGCAAACAATTGAATGAGAGAAGATATTTGCAAATGATACTTACGATAAGGGGCTGATATCCAAAATATATCAAGAACTCATAAAACACAGAAGATACAACAAAATCTGATTTAAAAAATGGGATGAGTACCTCAAGAGACACCTTTCCAAGGATGATACATAGATGGTCAACAGACACATAAAAAGATGTTCAACATCACTAGTTATTAGGCAAATGCAAATCAAAACTACAATGAGATATATCACCTCACACCCATGAATGTTGTTAAGAAAGAAACAAGAAATAGCCAGTGTTCCAAGGGATGTGGAGAAAAAGAACCCTCATACACTATTCGTGAGAAAGTGCATTAGTGCAGCCACTATGGAAAACAGTATGGAGATTCCTCGAAAAATTAAGAATAGAACTATCATATGATCCAGTAATATCTCTTCTGGGTATCTACCAAAAAATAAAAGAAAAACTTATTTTTAAAGATATATATATATACCCCTATGTCCACTGCAGCATTATTTACAATAGGCAAGATATGGAAACAAGCTAAGTTTCCATCCATGGATGATTGGACAAAGAAGATGTGGTATGTATATGCTACTCATCCATAAAAAAAGATCAAATATTACCATGAGCGACCACATGGATGGATCTTGGGAGTATTGTTCTAAGTGAAATAAGCCAGACAGAAAAGCATAAAAATTGTATGATTTCACTCATATATGAAATATAGACAAAAAGTGAAAAACAAACAAAACAAACAAGAACAAACTCATAGATATGGACAACAGAATGGTGCTTATCAGAGGGAAAAGGAGTACAGGGAGGGCAAAGTGGGTAAAAGGGGTCAAATATCTGCTGATGGAAGTATAGACTTCAGGAGGTGAGCATGAAATACAGTACACAAATGTTGAATTATAATCTAGTACACCTGCTGATTATGTAATGTGGTTAACCAATGCTACCCCAATAACTTTATTAAAAGTAAACAAATAGTGCTGGAGCAAGTGGACATGTATACACCTCCTTCCACAGAAAAAAATGAACCTCAGCCTAAGTCTCACACCTTACATAAACATTAACTCACAATGGATCACAGATATACACATAAAACACAAATATAAAAAGCTTTTAGAAAAAAATTGGAGAAAGTCATCAGGATCCAAGAATAGGCAAAGAGTTCTTAAATATGACACCAAACACATAACCTGTAAAAAACAATTGATAAATTGATCTTCGTCAAATGTAAAAACTATTTCTCTGCAAAAGACAGTTAAGACAATGAAGAGACAAGCTACAGACTGGGAGAAAATATTTCCAAACCGCATATCCAACAAAGGGCTGGTATCAATAATACAGAAAGAACTGGCAACTCAACAGTAAAAAAGCAAACAATTCAAATAAGAACATGGGCAAGACATGAAGAGACATGTCATCAAAGAAAACAAAAAGATAGCAAATAAGCCCATGAAAAAATGTTCACTATCATTTGTCACTCAAGAAATGCAAATTAAAACCACAATGAGATATCACCACACTACGAGATGGCTAAACAATTTTTTTTAAATATGACAACACCAAATGCTGGCAAGGATGAGGACAAACGGGGTCACTCATATGTTGCTGATAGAAATGTAAAAATATAAATACAGCCACAGTTTCATTTACTTAAGAAACTAAACATGCAGCTACCATAAAACTCAGCAATTATACTAGTGGGCATTTATCATAGAGAAATGAAGACTTAGGTTTATGCAAAAATCTACATGGATGTTCATAGAAGCTTTATTCATAACACCAAACAAGAAATAATCCAGTTGTTCAATTGGTTAAACAAATTCTAGTACAGGATGCCACAGAACACTACTCAGAAATGAAAAAGAATGGACTAGTGATACACACAACAGCCCAGTTGAATCTCCAGAGATTTCAGCCGTGTCAAAAAAGCAAATCCCAGCAATTTATCTAGTAGATGATTCCATGTATATAAAATATTATTAAAATGGAAAACAGATTAGAAGGGGGTAGGGGCAGGAGGGCAATGAGTATGTCTGCAACATGCCAACATGAGAGATACTTGTGATGATAGAAATATTCTGTATCTTGACTATATCAAAATCAATACCTTCATTGTAATATTATACTACAGTTTTGCGAGACATTATGTTTGGAGGAAATTGGATAAAGTATACATAAGATATCTCTATTTCTTACAACCGCATGTGACTCTTCATTTATCTCAAAATAAAAAGTTTAATTTTTAAAAACTCAAAATGAATGGGAAGATATGGATGTGTGGCTATCTTGATTGTGATGATTGCATTATCAAACTCATTTAGTCATACACTTTAAATAAATGCAGGTTTTTTGTATGTCAGTTATGCTTCCAGAAAGCTAGGGAGGAAAACAATGCCATATTTCTCTTCCTTTTCATTTCTATAATAATTCAGTTTTATAGCCATTAGGTGAGCCAAGCAAAATAGGCATCTACACCAAAGGGGGACGGAGAGGACAGGTGTTGGCAATGTCCCAGATATGCGCTTCAGAGCCCAAGCAGGGTGAAGCGGGCCTTGATGTAGAAGGATTACCTGGCAGAGTGTTGGTGTCTACATAGCACAGCTGCCAAACACATTGATGTCTCAGCACACATGGCAGAAAAGGACAACCATGCATCAAGGGGACGGTGGTTCCCTTGATGCATGCTTCTTCACACAGAGGAAGACTGACTAAACAAGAGAATGTTGGGCAGTTGCCAGGGCCTGGAGATGGGGCCCTCGCGATCGTTGCAGGAGGCGGGGTGGGGGGGCGGGGAGGAGGAACGGGGAACATTCGTTCTGTTGGCCCGAGGTTGCTCCGTGAGGTGGAGAGAGGTACACCAGGGGTTGGAAAAACCTCGCTGGGCAAAGAACTTGCATCAAGATCAGGACTGAAATACATTAATGTGGGTGATTTTGCTCGAGAAGTCTGATCACCGGATATCATGGAGTCTGGCAAGATGGCTTCTCCCAAGAGCATGCCGAAAGATGCAAAAAAAAAAAAAAAAGAAAAGAAAAGAAAAAACAACAAGAGAACGTTTTAGCATAATGAAAACAGATTCCTCACTATTGGAGAAAGAAGTTACAAACATGCGAAGGGAGAAAACGAGAATGTACCTGATAGTGTCACACTGCAACCATGGTTTCAGCATATAAAGATATAGAAATAAATTAATATTTAAGTGGGGGGGAGGGCTGTGCATATACATACACATATTCCCTAGCAGTGTTCACTGAAGGCCAAAAGCAGCAATATCCCAATGATAATGCACACATCTAGTACACTGACCTTGGATTCTAAATACCATTCTGCAGTAAAGGAATCAGGGCTACTTGGAGAAATGGCTGCAACTTTCCCAGGGCTGATATAAGGAAAGGTATACAATCATCCTGAAGCACACTTTTGTGTCAGAAAGTAAAAAATTATAGAGATAAATCAAAAGAACACAGAAGTCAGATTGAAGTAACTAGCTAAATCTGTAAAATTCTGGCACCAAAATAAATATTGGTAGTAACTGAGTGAATTAAATCAACTATGAAACCAAGAGTCAATGTTGATATAAATAGCAAGGAAATAAGTAAATGAATGAATAAATTGAAAATCTGATGTGGAATGTGATATTCGTTTTTGTTTTGGAATGGATATTTAATCGTAATGAGAATGCTTTAATTTTGACTCAGAGCATGTAAACATTCATTACTACATAATTGGAATAGATTATAAAAATACAACTGAAAAATCATACAGTCCATTTGAGGGGGATGTAGTAAACTGTGAGAACTCTAGGATTTCGCTGCCCACTATATTTTTCCAGCCAATCCATGTAGTAGCTGACTAGCTACTGCGAGCATGAAGAGGAAAAGTATAAAATGGCTCTTGTGTTTCCCACCTAGGTGTCCAGATACTATTAATTGATACTGGGAATATAAGAGAAAGGAAAGGTTGGGGGCAGAGGAAAACAATGGGTTAAGTCTGGAAGATTTTACAGTGAGGATGTTTAGCAAGTAGTTGGTTTCACTGGCTTAAAACTCATAGGATAATCTAGTGCTGAAATAGCTAACGACATGAGTGCTTAATTCATCTAAGAATGACTGGAGACAAAGAAAAGCATTCAGCCCAAGACAAAAATCCTGGGTTAAGCACACATCACGGAAAAGCTTTCTGCTGTTTGGCATAGGACTGTTTATAAGCAACTATAATTAGGAACAAACATGGTAAGGAAAATATTAAAATTTCAAAAACTTAGAAACTACCCCAATGTCAACAAAGGTAGAATTTAATAGTGCTCCACTTAATAGGATTTGATCATTAAAATGTTACGTGTATTTATGAAAGTTTATAAATGATACAAAATGTTTGATAGTGTTTTTCCTTTAAAGTACATATTACTGAAGCAATGTAAAAAACAGGCATAGCAAAATCTGGAAAGAAATACATCAAAAAGTTAACAGTAATTGTTTTCAAGGTGGGAATCTATGAATTTATCCTTTCTACTTTTCTATATCATTCAAATTTGTTAATAATACTTCCTAACAGGAAAGAAAGTCACCAAAAAGAACCTCTTGTACCTCTTCCTAAGATAAACATGGTGACAGTTTCCAATTAACAAAGAACCTGGATACATAGCAGGCCCTCAGTAAATGCATGGACCTATCAATACTTGCAATCGAAGGCAGTTGACTGAGATTTTCTTACCTAGTATAAAAAGCCCGTAGTCTTGTCAGCTGGAGAGGCTCGTGGGCTGCTGTCCTGGATCTTGCAGGGTTCTTTGAACAAAGGGTTCTGACTCAACCCTCTCTGTCTACTGACACTGACGTCTTCATAGGCCTTTACCTAGATTCCCAAGAACCATTCCTACTAGATTCACTGGAGGTCCAAAGGGAGTTAAAGCTTTTCTTGTTGGCCACTTCTGAAAACAAGGGACTGTGAGCATCTTTTTTTTTTTTGGTCACTAGTCGTACAGAGAATCAGAGATGATGACTTCTTAATTCAGTGTGTGAACCAGAAACTCCACCTCTCAGTCTTTCTCACCTGTGCAGGCACTTCAAAGGCACTGGGCTCTCTGGGGCTGGAAGGCGTATGACTGCATCTGGGACCTGGCCCATTCCTTAAAACCGGCCCTTAACACTGTTCAAAGCTCTTTACTTCATTCCAGTTCTCACTGCAAACCCTGTTAGTCCATATTAGCTGGTGTCACCACAACACAATACCATTTCCCAGAAAGTAGGACCTAGCCGGACCATCAGCTCCAATGCATCTTTCGGAGCAAAATTTAATATAAGAACCGGTATTGTATTATATTGTTATGTTATATTACATTGTATTATATTATAAAGACCCGGTCTTAAACTATATTATAAAAGACCAGGTCCTATATTAATTTTAGCTCCGAAAGACGCATTAGAGCTGATGGTCCGGCCACGTCTTACTTTCCCGGAAACACAGCAGTAGCAGCTGACTGACTGACAGGTTAGCTGTGCAACGCCCGGCAGCCAGTGCGAGCTGAAGCCTTCATGGTCGTCTATCTCGTGACTGTATTTAGATTATGATCACCTCTGTTTGGCGGAGTCATCCCCACGAAGGGGGCGCTGGTCTGGTAGGTGGGGACCCACCCCCAGGCCTCTGGGCTTCTTTTGAAGTCTCAGCCTCTCGCGAGGGTTCTGTGCTGACCGCCCGCGAAGCCCAGCCAGAGGGATGGAAATGGCTGACGGAGGGAAGAATCCATCGGGCAGGGAAGGGAGAGGTCATTCGGGAGCCCAAACACCTTCCTTGCAAACTCCTTGAGTCAAATCTCAACTCTTGTCTTCCAGGACCGCAGGACCGATGGAAATAGCAGCCAGAAGCCAGAGGTGACACATCTCAGCACTGGCCAGGTGCTGCCTCTTCAGAAGGCTTAAAGCCACCGCCCACAGGCCCCGCCCCTGAACGTGCCCCGCCCCTGAACGTGCCCCGCCTTCAACGTGCCCCGCCCCCCGCAGCACGTTGGGCCGAGCTACCGGGGATACATCCCGTCTGTTGCTTATAGTTTCTTCCTCCAGGAGTTAATAGCTCCGCTGTGGCCAGTCGCTGTGATGAGGTAAACATCAGTCCCGGTCCTCTCAGAAGGAAGGTAGAGTTAACCCTTGAACAACACTGGGGTTAGGAGCACCGACTACCTGCACAGTGAAAATCCGCATATTACTTAGGTTGGCCCTCTGCATAGGCGGATTCCCAACTGCCAGGTGAACCTTGAACAAGGCAGGTTTGAACTGCCGGGGTCAGCTGAACTTTTTAGTTCAACTGAACTGGGATCAGTGAACTGAGCAAGTTAATTGAAAGAAATCCACATGTACATAGACCTGTACAGTTCAAACCGGTGTTCTTTGAGGGTCAACTGTGACTAAACCAAATATCCACACAGTGTGGAAAGTGTTGTGAATGGAAAGCAAGGATAGACCCTAGCTTGGGAAGATGGAGGAAAACATCCAAGGGGAACCTTTCTGTGTAATAGGAAGGAAAGAAAGAAGAAGTAATGGGGATTCACGTATTGGTTTTGGTTATGTTGCTGTTTTGGAGCTTTTGTGATATGTTCCCATCTGATGATTTCTCATGCCCCTGTGGTGGTCCACCACATATGCTCAACGAGTGAGAAATGGGGAGAAGTTGTAGGAAAGTGAAACAGTTTAGAGTACTTAGGCAAGAGAATTGACTAAGAAAACAACCATATAAGCGACCCCAAGACAAGGAGCTTTGTTTGATTCCTTCATTGGTTTATCGCAAGTGCTTAGAAGAGTGCCTATTACATATTTAAAAATGCAGGAATGAATGGATTCTTTTCAGGCACTGTCGGAGCTTACAAGTAGTAGTAGAATGTACATTTATGGTGACATTAGCATACCTAATTGCATGATTTTATCAAGAGGAACCAGCCCCTTATTACATAGTAGGTCGAAAAGTAGGCAGAGTTGAAGTTTTCCAGTCAGGAAAAAAGAAAGGATGCTGGGGGTAGGCTGTTTACTGTAGAATAATGTCACATGGACAGGGAAAAAGTATAAAGTGGCTTGTACTTTTCCTGAATAGGTTTCTGAATAGGTTGGGGAATTGGCATACTGAGGGCATAGGCTGAAAAGATACAGGCTACAATGTCAGACTATATTTTCAGGAGGCAAGAGGTATGCTACTAATAAGTTCTAGGATATGGCGCTAAATGAAGTGGAATGGAGGGAAAGGGCTGGTACATGAGGAGGGATAGACAGTGAGAGGCCAGATCAGAGGCTAATCTGTCCACCTGCATGTTAAGATTTTCATGATTCCTCCAACTTCGAGTCCCTGTTCTGGGCTCCATCCCACTTCTTTCCTATCCCAAGGTGCCCACAAAATCTGTGTGTCCTCGAACTCCATGCTTCAGTCAATGGCATGACTCTGGACAAGTCAGAAATGGGCAAGAGAGAGAGAGGGGTGTAGTAGACATCTGTTTTATTTCTGTTTTTGTTTTGACACCCAGCAGTCACTCACCTTCTAGAAATAATACCTCTGTGCCCCTCTGAGGAACTAACCCCATTCTCAATATCACTCCATGTGCAAGCGGAGTGATCTTTCCCTGACATTCTTCCTTTAAGGATGGATGTAGAACTCAGGTTTAGCCTAAAAGGTTGTCCCATGCTATTGGCAACAATGATTGGTCAGGGATGGGTATGTGACCCAACTAGAGACAATAAGGCACAATAGGATTTTCAAAGGACTAGTGGGAGAGACAACCTACTTTTAGCTGCACCTGAAGCTTGAAGAATGTTGCCAGACAGAAAGATGCACACTAAAGCTAGTCCAGAATATAGAACCAAGATATGGGTAGCAACTGAATCTTGACGGCATCTGTTGAGCCCCAGTATGAATCTTCCTGCCAGAAGCCAGCCTTACTCCCAGACTTTATCATGGAAAATCCATTACTTTGTCATGGAATCCATTACTCAATGGATTCTTTTTTTAAGTTTTTAAGAGCAGAGACTCTTGAGTTCATCATGGTTGCCACTGACATCTTCAACATCCAAGGCCATTTGGCCCATTAACAGGCCAGTGGCAGCACAGCCTCTATGCCAGGTATGGGCAATGCAATGTATTGCTACCGTTCCCAAGATAATGGAGCATGATGATTAGTCCTCTCAGGAAATACCGTTCATCCCTTAAAAAATTGTGCTGTCTCCTAAAGGACTTTCACACGGAACATATCCACTTAAGGGCCTCATCTTTACCTTCCTATTCTGAAGTCTTTGGAGCCACTGCTGTCTTTAGGTAATTCTCCTTTTTCCAAATCAGTGCCTGCATCAACACTATCTCCTCACTCCTTGGAATGACCACCTAAATTTTCCTTTCATGTGTGAGTCAGGACAGGACAGGACAACAGGTGCCTCCCAACTTCTGCCTGGGGTCAGGAAACATGAAAGCCATTAATAACCCCTCAGACCAGAAGCCAGAACTTCCTGCAAGACAAAGGGGGAAAGGTAACTCTCATTTCTTCTGAGTCCTCTCTGACAGGGAATAGAAACGTCAGTGAATAGCTTGGTAAAAATCTCCTGCCTCAAATGAAGGCTGCCTAAAGCTGGGCAAGAATCCCTACACAGGAAAATTACCCATGCTTGTCATTGTCATCCCAACCTCCTTCTCACAGTGAAATACTGCAAACTTGCATAAAAATCGCTTTCTTTTACGCACCACCCCCTCACCATGAAGGAAGGAACACACCGTGAGTCTCCTGGGCAGGCTCCACAAGTCTTTGAACCTGCCACTTGCCTCCCTAGTGAAGATCAAACATGTCCTTATGACCCCAGGAATAGCCTAATTTACACTCTGCTCCAGGGCCAATGGAGGTTGTTGAAGAAAGGATTCAAGAGAAGAGCGCCCCCATCCCCATAGCCGGGGCTCTTCCATTGACACTAAAGAATGGGTCACAGTACTCAGTGCTAATCCCTCTGTGGGCTGCATCAAGGAATCTTATATTCTTAGGCAGCTCCTGGCACCAGAGAAATTCACAATGCCTGAAGCTGGGATCTGGGGTCCCCTTGCCCAATCCATGTCAAGGTACTCATCGATGCATGTATTTTGTTTGCCCTGATATTAGATTCAGAGTGTGAGTACAAGGCTATCCATTTTTATTAGAGTACAGTAAAGAGGGGAACATGGTCTATCCAAACTTCAAGAAGGAGAGAAGAGCTCTTAGGAGCAGGTGACATATATTCCTCACGAAGGCATCCAGCACAAAGGTTTCTCGCTACCACTAAGCTAAGGGCCTAATCACTCTCCTTCCCCACTTCCTATTCCGAAGCTTTCTGGAGGCAACAAGGGGGAATTCTTGCTGTATTATGTCAGAGTACCTCATCCCACCCTACACATATATATAGTTCAGAATAGTGAGGGAGCAGATAAAAAGAGAGTTTGAGCCAGCTTCTGGGCTTTAAGACTTTTTCTCACATTGAAACAGCCGGGAAGATTTTAGAGTAAACATTTTGTAGTTTTATGAAAAAAAAATAAGGTTTTTTTTAACTATAGGACATCTGAGAAGGCTCAAATAAGGGATCCCGGGATAAAACTGAGAAGGCCACTGCCAGGCTCCCTACATGGGACTAATAATCTTTTAGACCTAAAGAAGAAGTCAGTAAGAGCTATTGTAATTTCTTCCTTTCCCTAAGCATAAGTCCAGAGATATAGAAAAAGAACGAAAAAAAAAAAGAAACCTATGCGATACATACAGAGCAACACTCTCCAATAGAAGAAACATTTGTTGACAAGGATCAATATCTGGGTTGAGCTAACAAAGATTGTTCGCTTTAGATGTGTTATCACAAACAAAGTTTTGTTATCACAAAACTGAGGCTTTCTCAACAAGGATGGAATGATTTCTTGGGGAAATATTTTCTCCCTAGAAGAGCTGGGGAAGCATTTCCTGTTTGAATAGAAAAGACAAATCTCAGAACACAGTACCTGTATCAGGGGTGTGGGTGGCCAGAGGGACCCAGAATGTGTGATGTGGGGACAGAGTCCCAGAGAGCAGTTTCCAGGCTCTCGGCCGCGCGTGGAAAGGTGCTGGCTCGAGTAGTAGATGGCCGTCAGCTGTGACGAGTTGGCCAATTAGCCACTGGTATAACTGCCGTGGCTGCATTGGTTGGTTGGCTGGTGGGCAGGCAGAGAAGCAGACGGCAGGTTGTGCATCCTGTGGCTACTATTTCCTGTGTCTCACAAGGCCACCAAGGAGACTGGGGTACAGGGAGACCCCTTGATGGGGTACTAGCGGATATTAACTTTTGTGTCCTGACTAGCCAGCAGCGAGAATATAGTGGTATGAACTCCTATCTATGGCTCCGTTGGTGTTCCTTTTTGGCCTCACCATATCCTGCATTCTTGTGTGGGGAGCGGGACCAGAGACCCTGCATGACATGTAATGTATGAAGGTGAGTCTTGGATGGGGCACAGGCACCCCGGACAGTGGGGAAGTGTGTTCACTGTGGCATAATGGTGGGTCCTCAAAGGCTACGTGCTCTTTCTGGGGATGACTGGTTCTCGCTCTGATCCTTGAAACAACTGTGGTCAGCAGAGACGGCATTTTTATTGCAGCACCAGGCACTTGCCCATTCCTCTTGCTGTGGGTCAGAGGGAGCCCTGTAGATGGAGGGATGTCTCTTGTCACAATCTACCCGGACTGGCAGTTCCTTATGCTGACATAACTCAAGTCTGTACCTCCAGGCCACTTTCTCCTCTAGGATCCTTCCAATGGCTGTCACTAGCTCCTGAGCTTAAGGAGGCCCACAATCCACAGATAAAGTTCCACCTTCAGTTGGGTCTCATGCTATGCAAAGGTTGACAAAAACTGGGCTTTCTGTTGGAGACTTTCCCGATCTTTGAGTTTTTTTCTTGGAATCAATCCACAGAAAATTATCACCTCATCTATGTTCTGAAATAACTATCAGGAGGAAACTGTTCATTCTGTGACAGAGACAGGGAAGTGCTCTCCATTTCTCTGTCCTCACCAGGGTAGCTCTTCTCTCTGGCTTTAGCTGTCTTTTTTCCAGTGTTCTCACTTCCACATTCTCCTTCCTGCCTGGGAGCCCACAGGTCTCTCTTTGTTTGCAGTTGATGGGAAGCTGCTCTTCTGGCATTTCCATAAGATCTGCTTAGAGAAGACCCAGGGCTCCCGCCTGATCTCCGAGAGGACCCCGCCATCCTCCAGTTTGACGTGCAGCACCTGGCAAGGTCCCACATCCCCACTGGAGACGCTGTGGCACTGAGTCAGTGAGGACATGGAAGGCAAGCTCTCTAAAGTAAGGGAAATGTCAGTAGGACAGCCTAAGCCTGGCTTTGCTCTCAGCTCTCCAGTTTAAACTTTAACTCACAAACGTCCTGATTTTTCATGTCTGATAGTTTAGATTTTGTGGAAATTATATTTTTGGTGAGGGACATTCATTTGTCAGGGTAGTATCTACTTTACTTATATTCACATTTGTCATTTGGAAGCTTCCCTGCTCCCTGGTGGTCAAGATGTCACAAGATTGTGACTTAAGAGCACGTAACTTCTCGCCTTGAATATCTCCCTGCAGATGTTGGACATGCAAAAATGTTCTAAATTCTTCTCCATTGTCATTTGGCCCTGAGTTGTTTCTGCTCGATCACTCAAACTCACACATTCTCATCCTTCAGCTTAGGTCCAGCCCCAGCTTGCTTCATGGGCACCTCTGGGTTGAACCTGTTGTCTTGTACAATTACATTCTGACTCCCTTTGTCTATGGTGCTGTGTCAGGAGCTGTCTGTCTGCCACTCTGAATTTTCTAGACATTCTCTGCAAGCTATGGTCCTCAGCATGTGATGGTTTCAGGGCCCCCTGTCTTTCACTGCACACGGATGAAGAAGCCAGAAGAGGACAATCCAGCAAATTCAGGGACTGAATTTGTTGTTCTCGCCTTGTTTCCCTGAAAAACTTTTGAATGCCCCTCAAGGGGCTTGGGAACCTCAGCTTTGGAGTCTACCCCAGGAACATGGATGGCCGAGGAGGGAAAGTGAAATTGGGGAAGAGGCCATGTTTCGGCCTCTCTCAATATATAGAATTTTATGGATTCAAAAACCTTGAGGGCTAGTCCCCGCCTCAGATTCACACAAAACCTTACAATATCAGCTTCTAGCACTTGTTGAATGTTGGGATCAAGATAAGAAAGCTCTAGGGGGTCTGGTTACCTCCGTTCTTTGGAGCATAGTGCTGATAACACCAAGGTTGCTGGTATGATCCCCGCATGGGACACTGTGAGCTGCGCCCTCCTTAAAAAAAAAAGAAGAAGAAGAAAGCTCTAGAATACTAATCTGGCAGTAGACCCTTCCTACTATTGTTTTCCATATTGCTGAGGGAACTCCCAGAAAGATGTGATGTACTGTCCTCGGCCCCCCATGAATGACACGTGATGTCATGCCCACTTAGGGATCTGCCACTACTTCTTGGTGAAATGTAACCTAAGAATGCTTTTCACTTGCTCTAATCTCTGTCCTTCCTTGATGCAGTTAATAATTCATTCCCTAAGTAATTCTTTGAGTGACCCCACAGTTACTTTTTGTGTCTGAGGCAGCCCTCAGACTCTTCTCTAGGTAGCATTCTGAGACCTCTGTGAGCTGTCTTCTGGGCTCTTCTCTAGGATATTCCCAAGATTCATCCTCATGTCCTTGCTTAGCTGAAACGTTTGTGGAAACCTCTCACTGAAACTTTCTGGGAGACTCAATTCAGTCTTGGTTAGATCATTGTTACTCTGGTCCTGAAGCTCAGAGAGTTGTAAGTGAGCATGTCTGCTTTCTGCTGAGATATTTCTGTTCATTTCCACTGAGGAGCCATCAGTGCTGGAGAAAGGAGATTCCTACAGGTGTGCAGGCAGCAGCGTGGGATTATCCTCCTTGGAATGTGGAGGTGCAGTTTCTCCTGGGGTTCACTGGTGATATGAACATGGCCAGGAAGGATAGAAACTGGTATACAGGCATGGGATGACCAGCGGACCAATGGAAGATTGGGAGCTCAAGAGTAAGTGGCCAATTGAGAGTTTTAGAGCACAGGGACTAAACTCCACAAACTTACCTCTTGCTTCAGCAACATGAACCCATTGTGTGTTCACCACCCAGAGTCAGTTCTCCTTCCATCACCATATATTTGATCCCCTTTACCCTCATCACCCACCCCCCACCCCCTTACCCTCTGGTAATCACTAAATTATTGTCTGTGTCTATGAGTTTTTGTTTCTCATTTGTTTGTCTTGTTCTTTTTGGTTTATATACCACATATCAGTGAAATCATAGGGTTCTCTGCTTTTTCTGTCTGACTTATTTCACTTAGCATTATTCTCTCGAGATCCATCCATGTTGTCACAAATGCTCCTATATTATCTTTAGCATAATTTTAATGAGCACAATTGTAGTTATATGTAGCAATATATTTTGGGGCTTTTGAGTCACACCTATGGTTACTTCTTTCATGAAAAGTTATGAATGTTTTCCCCCATCTTTTAACTTTGCACCAAAATTTCTGTTGGCATCTCTATACCATTTGAAATAACGATGTAATTTTGTTGGTGGTGTATGTGTATTTGTTTCATCTCCCCATGCCCACTAGTCATTTAATAGTCACAAGCCCTACAGCTTCATTATTTACATTCTGATCTGCTGAAGTGAAGTCCTGTGTTCTTTTCTCACTTTCTTTGCCTGCATCCCCTCTCTGAGTCTGATGAATCAGTCTTGGCCCCAGATACCAATCCTTTCGCTTGCGTATGAGGAAGGTTTACCAGTAATGACAGCTCTTTTCTCGGCCTGTCTTCTCCAGCATCCAGAGCTTCTCCATTGTCTCACTCAGTAGGAAGGCACACTTCACGGCCAGCCCCTCTCCCATGTCCTTCCGTGACTTCCAGAGGTGTCTCTATTCAGAAAAATCCCTCCACATGTCCTTGTATCTCTGATATTGTATTTTTATAGCAAGTGTCCCTAAGGTCCTTAGGGACCTTTAAAAATATCTTAAAGTCTGAGCCAGATAAGCTCCACCAAAACTTTTTCCAGAAGAGACGGACTTACAAAAATGGCACTTTGAATATATTCTTCAAAAATGGACTTGTCATAGAAATGAAAGGTTAAGAACTTGATCCAAATTAAAGAAGACACGTAAGTGCTAAATGTAATACCAGGCTGAATCTTATAATGGTGGTTTTAAAAAAAGCCACAAGGATGTTACTTGATAAATTGACAAAAATAGAACATGAATGGGAGCTTAGTTAAAAGTTTTATGTCAAATGTTATAGTTACTGAAGGAAATAACTACTGTATTTAAGAGAATCTTTTTCGTAAGAAATATGCAATGGAATATTCAAGTCAAAACTGCATGATGCATAAACTCAAATATTCAAGAATAATTGTATAGGGTTCATATGTACGTATGTATTCATATATAGGGAAAAAGGAGGAAGGGGAGAAGACAGAAACAGAGTCACAAAAAGACACAGAGGAGACCAGTGGGAAATGCATCAGAATGTTACTAGGTTAATCTGGATAAAGGGTATATGGTTTTACCATGCATGAAACTTTTCCACAAGTTTCATTATTTTCCAATAAATACAGTTTAAAAATGGATCATTCACTGTTTTCCTGAACTTTACCTGACCTTTGAGATTTCTGCCTTTGATTCTCCCAGCTCCTACCACCACCATATCCAGACTCTAGAAATGTGCAATGCAACGTTACACCGTTGTTTCGGGTTTTGTCCCAGGAAAGAAACCTGGGATTCTGCACATTTGACGAATTCTAACATTGCCTCAGGATTTTACAAATTACTGGAGAAGATCAAACACCAAAAAAGAAAAAAAAATTAAATTATACACAATGTAAAACAAACAATAAATTGAACATGTTTTCAGTGTTGAACCCCTAATTTCTTTCTTACCTGGTGCAAACAGGTTGTCCATGTTCTGGGATTTTGTTGTGTGAAGTGGTTTCCCAGCACTTCCTCTGGCACCAGATTTCCATCTCCCAAAAATGTGTTGACATATTTTGTCCTAGCCTCAACCCTTTCTTATCCAAGCCTCTCCCCTTCTTGTAATGATCAAGCACTTACTCTTTTAAAATCCTTTACTTATTTTAACAGCTTTATTGAAATATAGTTCACATACCATACCCCTCACCCAATCAACATGTATAGTTTTATGATTTGTAGTATATTTACAGATATGTGCACCATCACAGTTTGAAAATATTTTCATGATTTCATAAAGGAACCCTGTAACCTTTAGCTATCATCTCCTTCTCCCTTTGCCTCTCAACCTTAAACAACTACTAATCTACTGGCTGTTTCTCTAGTTTTCTCTGTTTTGGGCATTTCATCTGAATGAGATCACATGTGGTCCTTTGTGACTGGATTCACTCACCTAGCATAATCGAAAAGAGTGTCATTCCTTCCATGTTGTAGCATGTATCAATATTTTTTATTCCAAACCGATTACATTATATGGATATTCTATATTTTATTTACCCATTCAGTGATTGATGGACATTTGGGTTATTTCCACCTTTTTACTCTGTGAATAACACTGCTAAGAATATTTTTTTTATAAGTTTTGTGTGGACATGTGCTTTCATTTCTCATAAGTATATACTTCCAAGTAGAACCGCTGGGTTAAACGGGAACTCTATGTTGACCATTTTGAGGAAGCACCAGAGTAGTTTCCCAAATGGCTGCACCAGTTTTCATTCCCACCAGCAATGTGTGAAGGTTCCACTTTGTCCACATTCCCAGTGACACTTGTTATCTCACTTTTTGGTTCTAGCTGTCCTTGTGTGTATGTAGTGCTTGCTGTCTCCTAGTGGTTTCGCTTTTCAATTTCCCTGAAGGCTAATAATGTTGAGCACCTTTTCATCTAATCTTTCATTTTGAACGGCATTTGGAAAGGAAAGCATTTGAACATGTGTGGCTTGATCTACTGTTTAATTCAAAACACAATAGTTCATTTCAAACATTTGACTTGAAAGAAATTCTAAATATTTGAACAGACGTATAGCGATATGAAGTCTTTATCAGCATGGATAGATTTCTACTTCTATACTTTCTACATGTAGGTATAGTTACTGTGTGATTAGGGGACAGCAATATTGTGCACTGGGTTTGCTCCATAACATTACTTCTTGGATGGACTTGACGGGGAAGTTCACTCAGAAGGCAGAACAGCACTGATGGCCAAAGCCTGTGGAAGCTCAGTGCTTTTTCGTCAGCAATACTATTTACATGTGTGGTGTATAAATGTGTTCCATGGGTGATAAATATCAAAGAAATGTGAGAACGTTGACATGGGCACATAGCGTAGGATTGAAAGGTGGATGGCAAGATGATTCAATGGGCTTTTTCACTTTATTGTAGTGTAAAAAAATGGGATGCATCACACATACCAGACGATAACTGTGAAAGTTGGGTGAGGGAGCATGGGAAGATATATTCTTCTATCTGCTCTGGTGTTTAAACATTTCTGTGATAAAAAGCTTTAAAAAATAGAAGATGTTGGGTGCCTCAGGAGAGGGAGGGGCAAAAGGCTACTTGGGAAGGGGGCATCAGTCCATCAATATCTGAGTTTAGCTATCTCTCAATAAGGAGATTTCAAGAAGTGTCATTCCTTTGAGGTTGGGAAGGAAATCTCTTTCCATAAAGCAGTAAGGAAGAAGGAACGGAGGAATAGGAAAGGGTTTTGATGAACAGTCCCCATCTCATGGCTTTTAGTTCCTCTGTGAACAGTGGTCCAGCCCATCTGCTGAGCAAATGAAGACGGGCTCAGTCTGAGGAAAAGGGAAGGACAGTTGAAGTCAATTTGAGTAGCATCAGAGACAGCATTGACTAAGGAAACATGACCTCAGTTCCATTTGTTTTGTTTACGTTAGTAAGATTGGATAATTATTTGTGAAATGAGTGAATTATTCCCAGATAGTACAGGGGCTCAATTTATCTGGGCACCAGTAGACTCCATTGTAAGCTTTGATCCAATAGTGATCAGTTATTTATATGAAGGAATTTCTGGAAAAGGCAGAGCGATGGGTTTTTTCCAGACAAAAAGGATGAAAGTGTATTGGAAGGGTCCCATTTATAGTGGAGCTTTTGAAATGTTGGTTAACTGATAGACCATCTAGTCTGCCTTGGTCTATCCACATGGTGGTTAGAGCCCTCCAATATCTCCCCTCTTCTTCAAGTTCCCTGCTCTGGTCCCCATCTCACCTTATTTCCCTCCCAGGACCTCCACAGAATCTGCAGTCTTTCTGTGACCCTAAGCTTCAGACATTGCAGGGTCAGTGACATAACTCTGGACAAGAAGATATAAGTCTGGTAATGAGAGAGGACAGTGGTGGACATCTGTTTTGCATTTTTAGTTGTTTGTTTAAACACTGAGCATTCACAAGACTTTCTGGAAAAATGTCAAGTGCTCATTGTATTTTTAACTCTCAGCCTATACAAGTTGAGATGCGTTCCCTCCAGACCTCTACTGTAAGGATGGGTATGTGTGCAGTTTGGGTCAAAAACATCATTCCATGGAAGTCCATGGTGAACCCCTAACTATCTGCAATTCTTGTGCACAGTCTAGGTTTCACCTCAGATTCGTGAGCTACAAGTGTTCTGGAGGAGATTTATTACGGCTCCACCATGACCATGAATATCAAAGGTGACATTTCATCCTCACAGCTGAATGGTACATGCTAAGGGCAAGAGCTTGTGTATTTGCATCAAGGATGGATGGAAGGAAGGCATCAAGATCACCTTCCCCAAAGATAAGCATGCCAGGCCTAATGACATCCCTGCAAATACTCTTTTACTACTCAAACAATAGCCCCATGCGTTTTGGTTTATGGCATCAGTATGCTGTGTGGTGCTCTGATCAGCCTCAAGCAGGGGAGCGTGAATCAGACTCAGGAAGCTGGGAGCAAAACAGGGTGCCAGTGTGGAGATGATGACACATAGTCCTTTGTTCCAGAAGCAAGGTCATTCTTTCCCCCCTTCCTTTCTTCTGAATTTCCCCCTTTCCCACTCACTCTAAGGCATCATTTCCTTACTTTCAGCTTTTTATTACACCAGAAGGTAGGTGTTTGCCAGGTCAACATTCCTACCACTGACAAATGAGTGATTTTTTGCTTGGCAAAAAAATACATATACATATCGGCTGTCAGATCATCAATCTGACAGCTGGAAGAAATACCCAAGGATTGGAACCACTTCCCCAAGGTGACTTTCCAGTAGGGAAACCTCAGTGTCAAGTTTAAAGGATGCTTCCCTATCACACTAACATGACCTAAGAGGCAGACTTATAAGCAGCATCTATGCTGTTCCTAGACTCTACCCCAACCAGCCCAGGATCCACGGCAGCAACATCCTCCCCACAAACACACCCATTGAGGGGTCACCCATCTGAGGTCCTCTAATCACTGATTTCTACATAATGATTGAGCCTCTGTTTCTTCTCTGATACTTTCTGAAAATATACCTGTCTTTGACCCTATTCAGATACAGAAGGCCCGTGTTCCCCACCACCCTAAAGGGTATAAAGCATCCATGACGGGGAAGGTGTGGGCTGCTATACGTGGTCCTTAGGGCTAAGCTAAGAGGCATGAGACACAGCCCATCCCCCCAAACTTCATCAGGGACTAAATGGGCTTTTGGGGGCACATAATATCTGTTTCTCAACTAGAGCTCCAGGGGACTGATCACCTTTTAGAAGCCAAAGAAAGCAATCGGTAAGAGCTGAACTAACTCCTTCCTTTCTCTAAGCACAAGCCCCAAGTTACCCAAAACCCATGTCCCCAACACTGTACACAGAAAAGTGTCACTATTATTCATGAAACATTTATTAGGGAAAATCAATTCTCTCCAAAAGGAAGAAATTAGTTGGGGGTGGGAAAAATTTTCCCTGGAAATTCTAGGGAACACTTTTGTGTCTAGTAGAGACTCATCTCTGAAAGCACTGCCTTCAGCAGTGGTGAGAGCAGCTTGAGGCCCCTGGCCAGCTTGTTGCCTGTAGCTATGGCTTGGAACGGGCACAACCTCGCTGTGGTGCCTGGATCGGGGGTGCATCTGCCATAAAAGCTGCTCCTTAAATGTTGCAGCTGTCTGGGCTTGTCTGTCCTTCTCTCTCATTTGTCTAATACTTGCAGAAATCTTCCCCGGGGCTTGAATGGGCCACAGTCTTCCTATAGGGCCTGATTGGAGGTGCTTCTGGTATAAGAATTGCTCCTTAAATGCCGCAACCTTCTGGCGGGGTTTTCTGTCCTTGTCTCAGATTTGTCTAAGACTTGTAGAGCTCTGGCAGCAAATTGAGCAGCTTGTTGGCGTGACTTTGTCACTTTACAGCAGGCAGCCCTGGAGTTGAAAGGATGCCCCTGGATGGGCCCTGGTGGGCTGGTACTTGGGTGGGTGGGTGTCCAGCAACTGTTGCGCACAGCAGTCAAGGAAGGAGAACTCCTGGCAGGGGTTCAGGCAGCAGTCCCCACCCACTGATGGTGGCACACTTCTCCGTTTTGTTTCAGTGTGAGCATTCACAGAGTCGGTATCTGCTTCATAGCAGGCCATGCACTGTGCACAGGGGCAGGCAGCCACCCGCATTCATTTCCGCGAACTTGGTGCCCGAATATTCTTGCAGGACATTCGCCACTTGTCCCGGCATAGACTCTGCCCTGACACCATTGTATGTTCTCCCTACATACTCATCCTATGACTGTCTACGTCTTCTTTGGAGTCACACCCCAGATCTTTAGCTGAAGAGCTCTCCGAGCCACTGGATACATGATCTTTCTTGCAATTCTCTGGGCGGTCTCCCCCACCTTTCAGCTCATCTTCATCGAGCTGAAGGATTTCTGAGCTCCTGTCAGAGATGCTGCTGGGTTGGCTCCATCTTTTATATGCACAGACCATGAGAGTCCGTAATTGCTCTTTGACTCAGATATGTCTGCACAACGGCTCAGAAGCCTCAACAAAGAGAGAGACTCATGGATTCTGTGGGGCAGGCCCCACCGGTGTTGGATGAGCCTCTTTCACAGGTGATGGTCTAGAATTTTGCAAAGCTACTTGCTGAAAGGGAAGTCTCCAGGAAGGATGGAGACTGAAACCTGAGCCTGGGAGGGCTGGCTGTAAGCAGAGTGGGGAGCTGAAGAACTAAAGGCCTCCTAGATCTTTGGACAATAGAGGGTAAACCCCACAAACATTCCTGTTGCTTCCTATACACATGCCACTCCAGGTGCTGAGTTTCAGGTTAGGTGATAGTGTCTGCTTCATTCTGGGGTCGATGGAAATGCACTCCAGAACTCCTACTCTGGGGTATAGGACCAGAGGGTAGGGTTGGGAGTATGAACAGAAGGTAGGCCTGGGGCAGGGTTTGAGGAAAAGGCTGGACCTCAGGCAAGGATGGAGGCAGAGGATGGAAAAGTATTGGGTATTCTTGGCATGTGGAAGCATTTGATGTTCTATTGAAAATAAAGACTATGGAATAGGCACCCAGGACATGGACAGCAGAGGGCAAGGACTCGCTGTGAAAAGATGGGAAACCCCAGAAAAGATAGATATGATTTTACAGCCAAGAATCCTCCCAGGCCTCAGGATATGAGGGCTGCCGATGGACATGCAGTTCCGTTGGTTTGCCTTTGCTGCTCCAGAAAGGAAGGGTGATGACCGAGTCATGCTTATAAACACCTGACTCTAACGTTTTGGTTGAAGAATTGAGGTGGTATTCTGGCTTACATTGTTCAGATTGATTCAGTGAAACTGGAGTCTGGTGATGGTGAGGCAGGCAGCACTGCTGCTACGTGGTGGTGAGCAAATCAACTGGTGGGGATCATTTTCTGACAAATCAGGTAAGGGGTCGATATATTCGGAAAGGCAAGGGTCAAGAAAGATGGTATTCAGGGTCAAGGGGGCCTCTGGTTGGAGAAGAGGATCCATTCTCGGAATGCCCCGTGATGGGTGGCCAGGGTGCTGGGGTTGGGAATATTCTGACAGGATTTTGGATTCCAAGGGATGAAAAGCCTCTGGTGGCAAAGAGTGACCCAGTGGTAAAGCTGAAGGAGAGTCCAGTAAGGGGGTCACTGTATTAGTGGAGAGAATTGGGGGTGACGGTGAGGAAGGCTCAGGCAGAGGGGCTGGTATTGGGTCTCCTGGAGGTAGTGCTGAGAAGGCGGGGGACAGAGGAAATGATGATTCAGTCACAGAATCTGTAGAAGCCAAAGGGGACACAGAGGGTGTGGCATCTTCCAAGGCCTCTGGGAATAGTAGACTATTGATCTCGGCAGTTGCACGATTACACACCTCACAGAAGGGGTCTGGACATAACATTCGACGAAAGTGCATAATATCATAATGCTGGCCCAGTGGACTGAAAGAGACAGGAGGTAGAAGCTGCAGCCAGGACGAGAACAAAGGATGGAGGAACTCATGGCCTTGTGGGGGTGGGGCCACCTGACGCCTGCTGCCCTTCCCATTGCTCCACATCCATGACTTCACAATACACTCAGTAGCACTCACCCCAGGACTTCATTCACATCTCCTTTCCTATGGCTACTCTACCCCATGACTATGGAAGGCTCCACTGAATCCCCGGAATTGCATAGAACATGCCAAACAGGGATCAGGAAAGAGGAGGAAAGTCTGGTCACCTTTTCAGGATAGAAATCAGCCTCTTTTTCTGCTCTTCTTCTCTCTGGTAATATCTGCAACCTGGGAAACAAGAAGAATGATTTGTATGGGATGAAAATAGAACCATAAGTTTCATACAGGAGTCCCTTTATGGGAAACTATTGTGATGTTAGTCTGTGAAAGCCACAAGAATCCGTAGATGAGGTGAAGAGGTCAATGACAATATTAACAAGGTTCCCCCATGTGTCTGTTGCTTCATTTGTAAAGTACTTTCACATACGTTATCTCATTTCCTGCTCAAAACCTCTCTGTGAATCAGAGACATCAGTGGTTACCTCAGAGGGGAATCTGATCATCCAGGAAGTCAAAGCACTTCCACCAGGTTGGAGGACAGAAGTTCTGAGTCTCCACATCTATTAGGCTGTGTCCATTGCTCAGGTCCATCACGGCTCATGCCCAGGGATGGCAGAGCGGGGGACCTTAGAAGTATACAGGGTCTGACTGCCTTCCCATGAGCCTCTTCTCTGAGGGCTCTGTTTACTGAGAGGGACTCTATCTATTACAGCTACTAATATCCTCAGAGACCATGGCCCTGGGACCTCATGGAAAAGACAGGGAGCTGAGAAAGTTCTCTCAGAAAGCTCTCACCCTTGGAGAGCTCAGGTGGAACAGGCACAACTTACCTTTCCGTGTCCCGCCCTTCCTTCTCCTCTTGGCTCTGCCCTGATGCTGAGAAAAAGAAGAGAATCATTTCTGTCGTTTTTCTCCACAGGAAACTCAGACACTCGTGATACAAGAGTAATATGACTACTTTAATTGCCCAAACATTGCGTTCCTCCCTTTTTCATTTTTTATAGGTTTAAAAATGTCTTCAATGTTCCTTCTTTGAAAAACTCAAAGAAGGATTTTGTCTATGAGGTCTACATTTGGTATTCTCAGTCAGAAGTCCTTTGCTCATGGAGGGTGTAGAATCTGAGGCCAGCAGTCGCATCTCTGCTCCCTCCGATAGGACCCTGTAACCTAGGGCAGATCTCAGGCTTCAGCCTCTGCTCAGAAGCTCTCAGAGGCTCAGCACTGCTCTCCGCATCAGCCCAACACAGAGGAAGCCTCCGTGGAGTAATGCCTGACATGGGAATGTGACCCATGATGAAGTGCTGGGGAACTCTGTTCTCCTGCAGAGACCCCAAACTCTCTAAATAATGCAATCCGGGGCCAGGAAATCACTGTTTGGGTTTGATCCTGGAATCCTCCCCCACACCCAGATGGCCTGTGAGCCTCCAAGGAAACAGTCCCAGCTGAACCCCTAGTTCTGCCCAGCCTATTCTCCTAGAAGGATGTTCTATCCTCTCAGACTCTTCACCTCAGGTGTTACTCTGAGCCAACCACACTCATTTTAAAAGGTGGGACTAGAAATGGAAACAATAATAAGGAAAGTCTATTGGGACTGTCTCAGGGTTCCTTACCTTTTGCCTGCTTTTAATTTCCCAGACTGTTGGTGAAGATGGAATCCCCACCAGGTAGCACAGGAACAGAAGGAGCAACCACAACACACATATGCACGTGAGGGTGGGGTTAGCATTCAGGGATGTTGAGAGGAAGCATAGACAAGATTCACAAAGACTATTCAGAAATGAGAAAACATTCCATAGTGTGAATTCCATTATCTGAATCGCCAAGCTGCCTGAGGCAACTGAGCTGTGAGAGTGCAGACCCTTGACTTTATTGCCAGTCCTGCATCCCAGAGGATTGATGAGTCACAAAGGGTTTTGACACAACAAGCCCCCACCACCAGTCCAGCAGTTCCCTCCACCCTCTTGGGCCTGTAGGTCCCTCTGCCCCACCCACCTTCCTATTTTCCAATCCACCTCTCATCATATCATATATTTTCCTTAATGAAATGTTCTGCTTGTGCCACCTGTAACCTGGATATTACCTGGGTCCCCTTTACTGTTTGGAGACCCTGACTACGGGATTACCACTTCCATTACCTTGAAAGTCTAAGTACTGCCTGGATTGTTTGCTTGTGCCCAGACATCTACATGCAGGGCCATGTTTGTCTTCAGACTCATCTTTCCTATAGAACATTTTGCCTTACAGGAACCTGGATACAGAACTTAAAGTTCCTTTACTCTTATTTAGTTTTATAAATGTTTAGCAGCCAATTTTAAATTGTTTCAGTAAGATATAAATGAATAATAAAAGTTAAAAACGTCATCCCTCCCAGGAATACATCTCACGTATTTTACATATCTCCCTAGGTTTTGTAATAAAGCTTTCCCCAGAGCATTTCAGGCAGCCATCCGGGGATGGCATTTGGTAGAGTGAGGTCTTCTCCTTACAACCCCATGACGTCTTCCCAGTTGAGGTCCATCACCACACAGAAGTCTGGTCCCAGATTGCAGACTGCACTTGTTTATATTGTCTCCAAGGAGGAGCGTTTTTCTAAAGCTTTACTAGAGTAATTTGCTTCTATTTGAGGAGGCTCGTTAGAGATAAGTCATCAGTGCACAATTCTCTTTTCTAGGGACAGTCCTTAGTGCTCTGTCACTCCCATCCTGATCACTATCCCGGGATGAACCACGTGAGTGCAGCTCTTTTCAGGATACCAAAAGGCCAAAGAACAGATTCTGGAGCAAAATACTTTAAGCTGCATTGAAAACAGTAGTTGTAAGATGCCCTTCAGCATTCACACAGCAAACTTATATTGTATTCTCCTGTGTAGTATTTCTAGTAGAAATGTTAACAAAATCAGGCATTACCTCTGCCCTCAGGCAGGTCATAGTGCAGCAAGTGATACCTGCACACAACTGCAATAAAGTGATATGGAGTGTAAAAGAAGTAGGAATAAGAGCACACAACACTGATAAAGAAGCAATAGATCGTTCTGCCAGGAGGAAGAGGAGGAAGGGGTCAGGGAAAACTTCAGAGCTGGTTCCCACTGAGATGGGAGGTTGTCTTTCCCTTTCCTACTTTTCCTCCTCTTCCTCCTTTTCCTCATCTTCTTCCTTCTTTAGACTATTTTTTTTTAGTGCAGTTTTAGGTTCACAGCAGATCTAGCAAAAAGTGCAAAGTTCCCATATTCCCCCTGACGTCCCCACCCCCAACACACACACACACAACCATCCCCATAACCAACATTCCCCACCAGAGTGGGACACTTGTTAGCAATTGATGAACCTACATGGACACATCATCAGCACTCAAAGTCCATACATTACACTAGGGTTCTCTCTTGGTGTTGTACATTCTTTGGGTTTGGATAGAGTATGATCACATGTATTGACCATTCTAGTGTCATACAGAGAAGTGTCACTGCCCTAAAAATCCTCCGTGCTCTGCCTTTTCCATCCTCCCCTCCTTCTCCAATGCCTGAAAACCACTGATCTTTTTAGTGTCTCCAGAGTTTAGCCTTTTCCATAATTCCATCTAGTTTGCATCATCCAATGTGTAGCCTTTTCAGATTAGCTTTTTCACTTAGTCATATGCATTTAAGTTTCCTCCATGTCTTTTTTTCATGGCTTAATGTTCATTTTTTTTAAGAGCTGTATAATACTCCACTATCTGGATGTACCACAGTTGCTTTATCCACTCACCCTGAACATTTTGGTTGCTTTCCAGTTTGGACAACTATGAGTGAAGCTCATATAAATTCTCTTTATTAAAAAAAAATCTTATTGAGATATAATTCATATACCGTACAATTTACTTATTAAAAGTACAATTCAGTGTCTTTTAGTATATTCACGATGTTGTGCATTCATCAGCACAATCAATTTTAGAACGCCTTCAACACTGTTCCCTTTAGCTTTCACTCTTCAATCTTCTTATGTTTTCCAACCGTAGGTTACCACTAATCTGCTTTCTCTGTAGTTAGCTGAATTCCGAACATTTCATACAATGGAATCACACAATATGTGGTCTTTTCTTTCTGACCTCTTTGACTTAATATGCTTTCCAGGTTCATTTCTGTTGTAGCATATGTCAGTACTTCATTTCTTTTTATGGCAAATAATGTTCCATTGTATGGAGATACCACATCCTGTTTACACATGGATCAGTTGATGAACATTTGGGTGTTTCCACTTTGTAGCTATTATGAATAAAACTGCTTTGACGATGTGTGTACACGTTTTGGTACAGACACGTTTTGGTTTCATTTCTTGCTCCTTCATTTTTGCAATTATAAAGTCACACTTTGTCAAAGTTTGTTGCCTCCTGAGATTTTGGTAGTACAACCATATTAGCTTCTGTATAAAATGAGATCTTTGAGCTCTAAATGCACTTTTCATTAACTATCAGGGCGCATCCTTTGCCCTCCTGCCAACACTCTCAAAATTAGCCCTTGAATCATTCGGAATGATGGTGACATGTAATGCTTAACATTTTAAAAAAAAGGAACACCTTATGTGCTCCAGGTTCAATTCTTAGAAAGTCAGAAAATGGTGTGAGTAGAGGAAGTGCAATGCAGCCAGAGGGAACATGAGCAAACCTATAACATACTTCAAAGTACATGCCTGGTCAAACTAAAGCAAAGGATAAGACTAGCAAAAAATTAGGCTAAAATGTAGAAGGGCATTGGATTGTGAAAGACATTGAAGGACAGTTTGAACGTTGTACTGAGGGCAGTGGGAAGCTAGGGTTTTCATAATCAGAAGAAAAGTACAGTCAGATATCTGTTTTGGAAAGAAGACTGGCAAAAAAGAAGATAGTTGAGCACTCTTGGAGAAATAGGCAAATTAATCACTTTATCACATAGGACTCTCTCTTTCAGATGATAGAAAGCCAGATGAATTCTGACTTAAGCAAAAATTGTAATATATTGGCTGCTATTTCTCCACAATACAGCAGTACATTCAACTTCTGACTCACCATCCCTTGGTTCTGCTTTCTCAGTGTTAACTCATTCTCAATCCACTTCTTTTATGCTCCCAAGATGGCTTCCTAAAATGAAAAACAGAATTGTTGTCCCAGTGTTCTCAACTAAAATCCCATTATTCAACTGAATGGGACTAGCTCAGGTCATAAGAACACTCATGAAATAATTATGGGATTTGAGATGCCTACTATATTCAGAGCTGGAAGTGACCTTGGATAACCTTCTAGTCTGGCTCTCTTATTTTACAAATTGAAAACTTAGTCCAGGGCAGGATTATTTCTTGTATCCTTAATCCTTTTTTGTGCATGTGTGTGTTGTGTGTGTGTGTGTGTGTGTGTGTGTGTTTTCTCAGAATGCTTGGAAATTTGATTTATACAGTTTTAACATAATGTAAATACTTAATGTGGGACGTCTTTCTTTCCAGGTTCCTAAATCACGTTCCAGTGTAAACGTAAGTACTCAGAAAGCTCCAAATGTTATCCAGTACCTCCTCAAGGTGAGCAATTTTTGCCTAAGTGAACTTAACAATTGAGACAGTAATGCTTTATTTGTGAAAATCTAATGGAAATATAATATATCCTTTCATGCATTCTCTAATAAGCTAAATGTAACTTCAGTGATCCTTAATGGCCCAAGCTGAGTCTGGTAAACAATGGTGGTACATCAGAGGAGCAGGTATAGACATTCTGGGATATAGACACAAATGTACACTGACATCAGCAGTGGCCCCAAGTCTGCCATCCTTTCTTTTTAAAAAGTCTATTACCTGTATTTTAGCAATTTAGCTTTTTTCATATAATCACAATGATTGTGTTTATCCAATACACACACACACAGTAAAAAACTGAAGTACGACGGAACTGCCTTTAGCAGGTCACAGGACTACCCTTAAGGGTTAATGCAGTTTAGATCACCTTTATCCTCTCAGGTGGTGAGGGAACCTCAGGGAAGACATGAAATAAAATTAATGTTTGATGCATATTTAATATGTGACTCAAACTTTCAGTCATTTCACTGCTTAACTCTCCTGTGAGGGAAGAAATGTTGCCCATTTTACAGATAACAGTACTGAGCTACAGAAAGATTAAATAGCTTGTCCAAGGCTACAGAGCTAAAAGGCAGCACAATGAAGATTTGAACTGAGCTTGCTGTGGTCCCAGGCCTGTTTCTTCTCTCTACACAGTGCTGTCCCCGAAAGTGCAGTCACTGGGTCTTGATTCCTGACTCTTCTACTCCATTATCATACCAGTAGCTCTCTTTTACCATGTAAAAAGCCAACCCAAAACTTACTGGCTTAAAACAGTGAATATTTTTTGCTTACAACTCTTCAATCTGGGCTGGGCTTAGCTGGGTGGTTCTTCTGTTGATCTTACCAATGGTCTGTCATATGTATTCATTCATCTAGCTGGTAGGTCAGCAGGAGCTTAGCTGGGATACTGGATGGCTGGGCTTCCCTCTTAGGGCCTCTCCCTCTTATGTGGCTTCTTCTATGGCCTCTCCATATAGTTCCAGGAGGTTAATAAAATTCTTATAAGATGGATCAGAGCTCCTAAGAGCATAAAAGCAGAACTTGTTAAGGCTTAGACCAAGACCTGATATAGCATCACTCTGCCACCTCCAGTGAGTGAAAGTAAGTCACAGTCCCAGCTCCTGTTCAAAGGGCAAGGACTACAAGAGGACAAGTACTGGGAGATGGAGATCAGTGGGGTCCAGCAAGGAAACAGTGATCACCATAATCTTCTTCAACATGGGCACCACCCACTCTACAGGTTGCTGTTTCTTCTGTTCCTGACACTTTTTCTCTCCTCCTGTTTGTTTCTCCACTTTCTCCTAGCATTTCTTAGCTTCTCTGCATTGTAAATGGACTTCCTTAGCCAGCAACAAATTGAGGATTCCTTTCCTTCACATCAGTGATCTGAGCAATCACATCAGGTCAACCCTATTCTTCAGGTTGTCAGTCTTTGCAGCTGAAGTGTTTGATTGACAGAGATTCCTTCATTTTGATTGTTGTCATGCTTTGCTTTTACATCTGTGTTCAAAGCCAGATGTCTAGTTTAAAAGCAAATTAGACATCACTGCGACAGTTAGCAACTTTTATGAATACACTTAAATGGTTTACCCTTATGAATAAAATCTAGAATCTGATATCCTTCTTTAGTTTTACCTGCAAGAAGACAGGCTGTCCAGTTCAATCGCCATGTCTACAAATCAACGTTTACCATGTTTTGCATAATGCTTTAAATTCCTTTGCAGTCATTCACCAGAACAAAAAAAGAAGAGAGGCCTGCAGGATTCAGATAATACCCAGCATTACATTTCTAGTTCATAGCAGGTTTTTTCTTACAGGTGGCAAGGATGAGATTAGATTAAATTTTCCACTGAATTATTCAAAGTGATTATTCAAGTGATCAATTATTCAAGTGATCACTGCTTTCTGCTGTCAAGGGAGATTCAAGAACACCAAAATTAGCCAGGGCCAGGAGACCAGCTGTATAGATACCACCAGCATGAGGAGGGCAAAGGAAGTGAAAAAAAAAAAAAAACTATAAATACCCAAGGTGAAGATCTTTCTAGAAAGAGATCAATCATGGGTTTCCATTGAAAATACTAAGGAATTTCACATTAAAATAGGAGTTGAAATGTGATTTCCCCTTCAAGAGTTTCTAAATCCATTCACTGACAATGTTTATCATTGTTTCTTTTATTCTGCTCCCTGATGTCATTGGATACTTGATTGTTGGTTAACATGGTGACCAGACATTTAAATGCAAAAATAAAAAGGAATTAAATCCATTTTGGCTATTTATACCCTAAACTGCTCAGATGAAGGAGGTAACTGAGATAGGATGTCTTTGTTATTATTTTAGACTAATTCATTGGCTCTAGTCTTATCTGTGCTATGTGGTCACAAACATCAAAAATTGATTGAAAATGTGCATAAATTCCTAAATGCATAAATGAATTATGCAAAAGTCATTACAACCCTCATAATGACTTACATAAACTCCGATCAACATTCTAAGAAATTTTGTAGAATCTGACTAGATTCTAATGTTCTCGGGAAGAAAAAGTGTTATATTTATCAAAGAAAATTTTGAATGAAGAATCTGAGATAAGACTAACCATGCTAGATATTTTAATGTATTATAAAGCTGTGACCATTAAAATGGGACACTACTGAAAGAAGAGAAAATACAAAATTGGATTACATTTTAAGAAAGGAAAAAACTGTATTAAAATTATAACAATATATACTGATAACGAAAGAATACAAGTCACGTTTGACTTCTGCAATTACAAGAGGTGCTCAAAGTGGTTACCATCAGTGTAATTTTAATACAGTTTTTTCCTTTCTTAAAATGTGTATACATTTTTTTGGCATCTTCTGTATGTAGATATAGAACACAGACTAGATAGCCCCAAAATTGATTGTTCTGTATAAGAATTTCCTAGAAAATAAAAGTGATATCATTAAAAAGGAAGAACTATTCATTAAATTCTGTAGGAATAACTGGGTAGGAAGTTCAGGGAAACAAAATTAATTTAGACTCATCCCTCATAGTGTATAACAGATTAAATCCCAAACACATCTAAGAAGTTAAATATTTTTAAAACATCCTTTTCAAATGCCCACTCAAACAAGGTATTAGGACTGCAGGTTAAAACCAAGGATGACTTCCTAAGCTTAAAATCCTTTTAAGAAATCATAAAGCAAAAGACCAAGTGTTCAGATTACATAAAATTTAAAACTTCTACTTAAAAAAAATAAAAGTATCATAAGCCATTTTAAAAAAGCAACAGCAGTTTATGAAAATTACATTCAGAAAATAAGGCAACTTAGCCTCCTTAGAAAATGCATTACTTTATTACTATTGCAAGAGACAACATTTTCACATTTATTATTTGTTTTATGAATTTTTTTTTGTCCATGGCGTTTGTCCATGGCAACAGAATTAATCTTCCTAAAACTCCATTTCTTTAGGATATATCCTTGTTACAGGAGCAGAGCAATTTTCTGTCACTTACCATTCTCTAATCTGAGTCATTTCAGTACATTCTTCATATACACACAATATCCATATACCATCTGTAGCCAATATTTATTTAATAATTTTCTTTAAATCAACCCTGTTTTACTTAAATGATCTTTTTTCCTAACCAATAATTTCTGTGAAATCAGAAGTTATATTTAAATAAGATTAAAATATATAATACAAATTTAAAAACATGAATCTATCTCTCCTTGAAAATTACCTATGCTGACTGGGAGGATTAATGTATCAAACTGGCTAGGCTATAGTGCCCTTGTTGTATGGTCAAACACCAGTCAAAGTTGCCGTTATGGTGTCTGTTAGATGTGATTGCTATTTAAACCAGTAGACTTTCAGTAAAGCCGATGACCCTCCGTAATGTTTGTGGGCTTCATCCAGTCAGTTGAAGGACTCAAGACTGAGGTCCTTTGAGGAGGAAGGAATTCGCCTCCAGGCCGCCTTCAGATTTAAGACTGCAACATCAACTCCTGGCAGAATGTCCAGCCTGCTGGCCTACACTGCAGATTTTGAGCCTACCAGTTTTCACAATGGAAGGAGTTGATTCCCTAAAATAAATCATCACCCCCACTCCATTCTCTCTCTCTCTCTCTCTCTCTCTCTCTGTGTGTGTGAACACATCCCATCCTATTGGTTGTTTCTCTGGAGAACCCTGACTAATAGCCTGACCAGGCTTTGGGAACGCTGATTTCCTGATCACATTCAAATATCCTGGCTTGGATGCCAATGTCCACCTTAATCTTCCTCCTCCCTCTTATTCCAAGTTCATTTCATGTGACTTTCCTATCACACTCTGCGTTACTCCATCTGGTTGCCTCACACCTTTGTTTGTGCTCTGCGCTCTACTGAGAATGCCTCAGTTGCTGGGCCCCCCCTCTTCCTGACTTTAAGGCCAAGATCAATTACTTCATGAGGAGCTAAGGAAGAAATGGAAGGTAGAATAAGATTATCACATTTAGAAATACATAAAACCAGCTTTGGATAGTGAGGTTTCATCTCATGTGCCAGTTCTGACTAATTGGTGGCAGCCACTTGGGACATTTTAAGAAGGATTCTGAGACTCTGTCTGCAAGAATACAGTGATCTATTAGTGATGTCTGACAGTAGAAGGGGGAGAAAGGGTCAGAGTGGTAATAAACTTCATACATATTTGCTACCTCTGGCTTGGTTATTAAGGAAACTAGCCAGAATGTTTTCCTGAGTCCTTCCCAATATCTACTCAAAGAAGGTATTAGATCTGTGAATGTATTTAAAACATTAATTTACATTCCAGTCCTTTCCCAGTTTTACATATGTAGGGAAAGTCAACCAAGAGCATTCAAAGAGAGTAGAAAGAGTACAGAGAACAGGCTACATTTGCTTCCCCGAAGCCTCCTTTCTCATGTAATACCAAATGTCAGAGCAGAATTTGCCTGTTGGGATGAGTGAGTGGGGAATACAAACAGCCCAGTATGTGCACTTTAGCTACCCCCTGGCTAAGCATTCCAGCACTGACTGGGACATCCTTATAAAGAGTTTTGGGAGATCTTTAGGTAAGAATATTCCCTTGCGGCAGAAAAGTTGAATTGGTCCTTCCCTCACATCCCTGCTTTCCCATCTGGGGATGAGATGAGTTTGCAACCATAGATTATGTGACCAATCTGTTGATGAAAGGGCTATCTTTGAATATCTGGCCCTTTCGATAATACCTTGGTGATCATAAAAGTGCAGTCCTCTGGTGCTAGTGTTCGACAAGCTGGAAAAATGAGAGATTTCATGGCATGGAATTTCTATCATAGATATGGTTCTTTGTAATTTAAGCAGCTCCTCTCAACCTTTGCAGCAGTTTTGGAGCCGAGCAGATGGCAGGGGAGGGCTTGACTAAGTGGTGAAGTTTCAGCTGCAAAAGGCAATTCATAGAATGACAATTTAGAAACTCATTTACCTCAACACTTATCATATTGGCAGAGGGTTTATGAATCTTTTTAAGAAAACACGAAAGAAGCAGTGCATCAGAATAAGGCATTTTATGGGTGCTTAGGTTCTGTAGAAGCAAATACTACTGAAGCCAATTCTTTCCTTATGTTTTCTAGTCCCAGGGCAAAGGGCCAGACTTTCTTGTAAATTAAATAATACCGAAAAATCGAAAGCTAAGGGTCTGCAGTATAACAGACCTCCAGCACACGAAGCAACTAACAAATGCTCTCTGAATCCAGTGTATGATTGTTTCAGCTAAGTTGCTAGAACTGTGCTTAGCATTACATACCCCTGTAGTTTCTCCCCATATCTTATAAGGAAGCAAGGTTGTAGAAAGAGAATTATCTGGACTCAAATCCTGCCTCTGATACTAAATAACTGTTTGATCTTGAATAAATTACTTGCCTTTTCTGAGCCTGTTTCCACAAATGTAAAATGGGGATGGAGGTGGGGAAGGAAAGAGATAATAGCAATCTCAGAGGATTATCGTAAGAACTCAGTGTGATAATGTATATAAAAGTAACTGGCAAATAGTAGACCTTAAACTGGTATCAGTTTTTCTTCATTTTTGTTCTGCCTAGTGTGGCAGAAGTTTATGTCAAAATAGCTGTCATTTTTTTTTAAACTATTTCAGCTATGGCTCATCTATAATTTTTCCTTTATCTTCAAGCAACTTTAATGTTAAATGTTTGTTTTCCTTGAAATTCCATCACTCTTTTTCTGTATGAATGAGGCAGTAAATTTCAGCTTTGTGGATGTCACTTTTGATCCTTTATAATGTGTATGTAACAGAAACTATAAATGTATTTGCTATCCAGAGATATAAATGTATTCTTTTAAATGAGAATTGTTTAATTCAGGTTAAATTTCTCAAATGCAACAAAAGCATTATTCGTTGAGATTATTTCTGTGGCAAGTAACAGAAAAGTTATCCAACTGACTTAACCAAGGGAACTTACTAGCTCCTATAACTGATAAGTCCATAGGACTTTTCACAGTTTGGTCCAGGCATGATTTGGTCCAGGGTCTGGTTCAATTTTTCTGCAGTTCTCTCAGTTCTATCTGCCTTCAATTGTTGGCTTGTTCTTAAGCTGGTCTCCTAAAATGACTGCCAGCAGCATTTATAGTGGTTCCATATTCACATTTAAGGGCAGCGAAAAGACAAGCCCAGGTTTTAGAACCATCATACAAAAGTCCCAAGTTTCCCATTGAATTGGACTACCCTGATAAAATCTGTGTAGCTAGGGGAATGCTATACTCGGATTGGCTTAAATATGTATCAGTCACTTAAATATGTATCAATGACATGGAAATGGAATTCTCCTGAGTGGCTTAGACTAAGCAGGGCCCTTCTCTGGATCTGAAGATAAGGTTCATCCCTCCTTAACCTCATGGTTGTCACTCAAGAGAGCTGAAATGGATGTTAGAGGAACAAATTCAATGTTGGCTACAATTATCTTCACCTTCCTTTATTTTTCTCTCCGTCTATTTTCTCACAACACTATCCTCACTTTCTTCCTTCTGTATATATTCCTCTTTTTCTTTTCTTAATATGTCTTTTACCATGTATATGCAAATATAATAGAATGTGAGATTAGTCTCATAGTTTTAGCGAATACCTTCAAGTTGCTGCAATGGATAACAGAGCTCCTAGGAAAGCACTACATATATCCTCTCAGGCATTATTTAAAAAGGGCAAAATTCATTCTTTGCTCATCTGCCCAACAGCTTATGAATGAGAAGACAAGAGATGCATTAGGGAGAAAGTTCTTCAAAGATGAATTTGTATGTAGAGATGAGAGAGGGACGTTCTCACCCACCTACAGAAAACTGAGGAAGGCGTTCAAGTGAATCACTCAGAGAAAGCCAGTGCTTGTCAGAAGAGGAGACTGTTACCTTACTCCCAAGCTGGATATTTATGAAAATCCATAATATTGGAGTTTGAGGGGGACAGGAGAGGATAAGAAAGAGTGAAAGAACAGATATTGCCCATCTTTCCCACTGCCAAGTCCCAAAGCCCCAAGAGTCAGCGTTGAACTGAGGAGAGGCTGCAGAGCGAGAGGAAGCCTTTTAAATTGTATGCAAGATGGAAAGTTTGGGTTTTCTCTCTCTCTCTCTCTCTCTTTTAAAAGCAGATCTAGGTTTTATCACCTGAAAACATAACTGACACCTGAAAACATAACTCTTCAATAATAGCCAAAGATGACTCTGCCTAAGCTGTTTTCAAGAGGCAAGGAAGAAAAAGTCCAAAAACATTGTTAATTAGGGGAAGTTTGTTTAAAGTTTTACATTTCATTTTAATGTAAAGAAAAATGGTGTTTCCTAGTTGTATCCCACTGGATTTAGTTTATGTAATAAACTTACTATACGAATGCAAAACATCATATATGTACCTTCAATGTGCTTCCAGTGAACATACCTAAATAAGCATCAGTTGGTTCCTGCAGGAAAATCTCAACGTTCAGAGAGCATGTGAAGAGTTTACAAAGATGTGGGTGGGGCTAAGGGATACCCAACTGATCTAAGTTGGCAAAACACCAGAACTAGCAACAATAGGGAAACCTTAGCATCCCTAGGCCTGAAGGGGGAGGGCGGAGGAGGAATTGCCCAAGTCCAGAGAGAAATGGAGCTGAGCTTCTCTCTGACCTGCTGGTCTGATTCTGATTCAAGGTCTGATTCTGACCTTGAATATCACCAGGCAGGGAAGCCCAGCTGGTGCTGGGCACAGAGCAGGACAGAGACAGCTGAAAACTCACTGGAATTGGCTTATGGCAAATATTCAGCACATATATTTCAGCTTCTAAATTCTGGCAAATATAATTGTAATTGATATGTAAATACTGAAATTACTTAAAACCAGCAAGAAAGTAAAACTTCCCCATTGAGTCTCTTGACAAAAGTGGAATTACATTCAAGGAGAAAAAATTAACTTCAGGCCAATGAAATCAGCCTTAAGAGTACAGAAAACGTATTTAAATACAAATGTTATTCACCTAAAATGAATATTTTAGGTGAATAGATAATCATATAATAGAAATTAATCACCAAAACAGGTCTGGAAATAAAAATGGTAAAAATAAAAGCTGAAGAAACAGTGATCCTATGTCAGACCACAAATGGAGCCATGAGCCTCAGGCTCACGTCCCCCCACCCTGACCTCTCTGCATAGACCATTAAAGTACAATCTCCTGTACATCTTTGCAAAGATAGGTCCTTGGTGGTACATTTTCTGACATTTACAGTCTAAAATCAAGATAAAAATCATCTATACTCTTAGGAAAACAGAATGCTTTGTCCTTCTTAGCATCTTAAAAGATCATTGTTCCCCTTGGCATCATTTTCCATTACTCTGCATTCTTATCTTGGTGAACTTTAAGTGGGCCCCCTAAGCTTTCCATATCTTTGTCTTTTCTCACTGATGAAATAAGGAAGTGAGATGTATTCAACTCTTCTTTCCCCAACTTACCTCTCCAGGTGGTTTTCACATTTCAGCAATGCAAGTCTCTTTCTAAATTCAACTAAGCATATGGTTCTGTGTTCTTTCCTGGCCCCACCACATGAGTGGACACACACACATGCACACACATGCACATGCACATGCACATGCACACACCCTCTCTGATTCCCTTACCTTTCCAAGGAAATCCTTGAAGGTTCAGTTTAAATGTCATCTCTTGTCTCAACTCCTCAGTAATCTTGCCCCATACCATAACCTCTAGGAACCACCCCACCCTCCCTCTGGCCAACACAATTCAACATCCCCTCTCCTCTACTCAACTGGCACTTTGTCCCCAAACTTTAGAATGCACCTTACCACTTTATGTTACAGTTAGCTCTTTCAGTGTTCATCTTTCCATTAGATTGTTAGCTTTTGGAGGCAGAAATCATGCTGTTTATCTTTGTAACCCTAATAGCAGAGGGAGAAGATTCAAAATTTATATGAAAGAAAGAAAAACATCTGAAAAGGTTTTCAAGATATCTTTAAGACTTTGTAGTTAATACAAGTGATCTTTATGCCCTCCCCTCTGCTTAACTGGTAGGTACATCTCGGCCAGGGTGACAAGGAGGTAGATGGTGGACATCTTGGCTTCCCACTTGATCCAGAAATCAGGTGAAGACCATCACAAAATTCCCTTTAAGACAAGTACAAGAACAATATGTAAGAAATTAAAACCTCCTTTTGCCACTTAATTCTTAGCCAAGTTCTGAGTGTGAAGTTGCTTTCAAATGAGAGGTGGCTATTTATTAATATCTTCCTGTTTATTAATAAGCAATGAGCTGAGTTTACAATGAGCCACAAATAGGTTGTGGCTATAACACATTTGCACAGTTATGAATAAAGCAAACTGCAGAGATTAGCAATGGATCTGAGATTTTGTTTTCACGAGGACTCTCGCAGTGGCTTCACGCTTATGGCCAAGTCATGACCATATCCTAAGGTCTACTGAGCCAAGACTAAGGGGCCAGCATCAACCCCATTAATTCTGCAGCAAGCTCAGGGGAGCTGCTTACAGACCAGGGAGGAGAATGATGTCACTTTGCTTATAATAGACACAGTTCTCAAGTTTTTGAGTTTCCTTTGCAGTCAGTAAAGACAGACCCCAAGTGCAGCAAGAGAAGTTTCTGACTATAAACTTTCAAGAGCTCCCTTCAAGCCCAACCCCACCTGAGTCATGTTAACTATGCACATTAGATGGTTACGCAGGGCACAGTTAGTTCCTATTATTTGCAACCCAATTTAGTTTCTCTAAAACTGCTTGGTAAACTATAAAGGGATTAAAAAATTCACTTGTTTTCCTGACTGAGGGAGGGACACTCCTCCTCCATCTGCAATTACTAGCACACATATCACAACTACCTACCAGTGAGAATGAACTTTCCCTGATTTCTAAAGCAACATATTAAAGTAGAAAGAATGCTTTATTTAGAGAACTAAAGGCTTAGGTCCAAATTCTGGCTATGTTACCAGGGCTGGCACTGGGGTGAGGTGAGTGAAGGGACCAGGGAGCAAAATTTTAGGCCGCACTCACTCTCAGGTTCCCCTCAGTCCTGCCCCACCCATTACAACCTCTGTCATTTGTTTTTAATTGAGGGCAAATTTATAAAACATGAAATTAACCATTTTGAAGTGTACGATTCAGTAGAATTTAGCACTGTCACAATATTGTGCAACCACCACCTCTCATCACTCAAAAAGGAAACTGCATGCTCATACACCCTATTCTTCCTTCCCCACAATCCCTGCCAATCACCAACTGCCTTTCCATCTCTATGGATACAACATGTATGCTTTTGAATAATAGTACTAATAAATAACTTACCTTGTGCCAAGACACTATTTGAAGAGTTTTATGTGCATTAATTCAATTAATCTTCACAGGAACCCAGTGAGGTAGGCATAAATATGCCCATGAGAATAGCTTATTAGTCTCTAAATATTATTTCTTCAATTTTAAATAAGAAAATAGCAACATACTAGTAATAATTTGTTACTTATATTTGTGTGAGAGGCATGGCTCTAGGCCAGGAATCACAAGTAAAATCACATTGCAGGGTCTGACTTCCTGTAGAGCAGGGCAGAGGGGTTCTTGAGGTGGCTCACAGAAATAGAGTATGGCCATCGACTCGTAATGTCTGTCGTGGACAGAGCAATGGATGGTGTGCCCTAAAGAACAGAGATGTGACTTCCTTCTTAAGCAAACGAGAAGAAAACAAAATATTAAAAAAGGACAAGTGAAATGCAGACTCTGCCTCAGTCAAGAGCAGGACGGAAGCATCACCCACATGAGTGCAGTGAGACAGGGAAAGCAGTTTGTATAGTGTTAAGAGCAGAGGTGTTGAAATTCAAAACAAACAAAATGGAAGTGTTCAAATCTCAAGTCTGTAATTCATAGGTCATTACCTCATAGGTATTGAAAGTTACTTCACCTTTCTTGTTCTTATTTACTCTTTTGTAAAATGGATAATAAATCTAACTCACAAGGTTCTGGTGGAAATGGCATGAGATATTATGAGTAAACCACTAAGCATGGTATCTGACATATGAGCTCTGACAGCTAAGTTCACAAAATTGTTGCAACGATGTTGCTAACTTTTTTGATATCAGAGGGATTATTCATTATGAATTTGTACCAACTGGACAAACAGTTAACCAAGTTTACTATTTGGAAGTGCTGAAAAGGCTGCATGAAAAAGTTAGACGACCTGAACTTTTCACCAACATTTCATGGCTCTTGCATCATAGCAATGTACCAGCTCACACAGCACTGTCTGTGAGGGAGTTTTTAGCCAGTAAACAAATAATTGTATTGGAACACCCTCCCTACACACCTGATCTGGCCCCCAATGGCTTCTTTCTTCACCCGAAGATAAAGGAAATACTGAAAGGAAGACATTTTAATGACATTCAGGACATCAAGAGTAATGCGACTACAACTCTGATGGCCATTCCAGAAAAAGAGTTCCAAAATCGCTTTGAATGGTGGACTAAGAGCTGGCATCAGTGCATAGCTTGCCAAGGGGAGTACTTCAAAGGTGACTGTAGCAATATTCAGGAATGAGGTATGTAGCACTTTTTCTATTATAGAATGAGTTCACTAACATAATTGTCAGACCTTGGTGTGTGTGTGTGTGTGTGTGTGTGTGTGTGTGTGTGTGTGTGTGTCTGTGTGTGTACAGAGGGTGCCAAAATATGTATACACATTATAAGAAATGAAAAAACTGTATTAAAATTGCAATGCTCAATATTTACCGATAACAAAAGATAACTACAAATTGCGTTTGACTTTTATAATTACAAGAGGTGCTCAAAGTGGTTACCATCAGCGTAATTTTAATACAGCTTTTTCCTTTCTTAAAATGTGTATACACATTTTTTGGCACCCTCTGTGTGTGTGTATATATATATATATATATATATACATATACAATGTATATATGTATATGCACACATATATATATTATATATATGTATATATACATATATAGTATATATATGTGTATATATATAGTCTCCATAAACCTTTTCCTGTTATTCAGGATATATATATGTATATATATATGTGTGTATATATATATGTATATATACGTATATATACGTATATATGTATATATGTATACATGTACATATACATATATATACACATATATATACTATATATGTATATATACATATATATACACATATATATACTATATATGTATATATACATATATATACATATATATATATCCTGAATAACAGGAAAAGGTTTATGGAGACTGGGGGAGAGGGGCAGTCATAAAGTAATTTGATTGATTTTCAGCAATGGTAAAAGTAAAAGAAAAGCATTATAAAAGAAGAGTAAAGGATTTATATAGGGGCTTTCTATAAAAAAAGTATTTTAAACCATAAGCAGATGGAAAAAGTTAAGTGACACAATATGGCATATTCCACTAATGAGTTTAATAGGCAGCCATTTTAATGGGAAAGAAAGTAGATTGTAGGTGAGCAGCTGAGAAACTTAAAGAGGCAAGAGCCAAAAAAGTAAGGGGTCCCTTCCTGTCCTGAGAATTCTTTTGGTTCTGGAGCACATTAGTCCAACTGAGTAAAGACCTGGTGAGGATAACATACATCCTCTAAAAGGGGCATCCATCAACTGGAGAAAGATGTGCCATGTCTGTCCAAAGCTCATTAGCAGATTGAAAGTGTGATGCTGCAGTACTCTGATTAATTTTTCTAATTCCAAGGACAGAACTCTCCTTGTTAGGCCTTTACACAAAATTACAGACTCACATGGTATGGATAAAACACAAATAGCCTTTAATGACCCAGTGGGAAAGAAAAGGGAGGTTCTCTAGCAAAGAGGGGAGTTAAAGATTAGTTTTCCAGTTCTCCAAGCCAGCTACCTTTCCCATTAACAGGGGAGAAATGTGATGCCATCTTCCTTGCAGACAAAACCTTGAGAAAACTGGGTCCTCTTAGTCTGTTTAGGGTACTTCCTACAGCCAACCGCAGCAGAACAACAGCAATATCACAGATTAAATGAGTATTTGTGCTGCTACCAATTTATTGGTATAACTGGGTCCCAGCCCTTTGAAAAATGCCCCGTCATTCCACAGCTAGGCTCCTCAGGCAAAAGTAACCTGCCAATCCCTCTGAAATATGTAACTAAAAGCTATCTACACTTTCATATTTCAAATATATTGTTGAGACTTCATTTCAACTGCTATATTGTAAAATTTATTCAACTAGCTTTAAATCCAAGGCAGTGGCTTTCAGATTCTTCTGACAGCAACTCCAAAAAATATGTAAAATAATCTTTTTATCATAGATCAGTATACACCTACATGCACAAAACTGATAAAAAATTTTATGGAATTTTACTGACCCTTATTACATTAATATTATCCATCCCACGTTGGTTCATTGTTTTGTAAGTGCTTCTTGCAACCCCACAATTATTTCATAACTCACTAATGCATTTTAAAAACACTATTCTAAAATTATAGGTTCCAGATACTCTAGCTGGCCGTCTCTTTTAAAAGACTCATTAAAATGCATTATGAAAAAGCAGTATTTGCTAAATGAAACTCAGTCCCCAAAAAAGAACATTGTGTTGGGGATTCCTACCATAACTCACCAAATGAATAACCAGCCTTCCCTTTGCAGAACTGAGATGTGAGCAAAAAATCAAATGAAAATGACACAAAATCAGAACAGAGTTGGAAAAGGAGGATTATTACCAAATGCATTGTGTGGTCCCTCTGGAAAACATAAAACAGCTTAGAGTGAGGTAAAGGGAAGAAAACAGAAAAAAAGATACCCATGGCTAAAAGATCAAGCTTGCAACTCCTATTCCGAGCTGCACGAGTTGCACTTGTATTTTCCAGCCCTATAAGACGCAGTAATATTCAGGATGACTCAACAATAATCATGTGGCCTTGAGTATCTCAGCAGACATCACGTAAGTCATTTAAAAGGATAACTGCAAATTAAATTAGTTCATCCTAATTATGCAAAAATGATAAATTCAAATAAGCAAGGTAATTCACTTCTAAATTAAAATTTTTTTCAATCATTTGGCATCTCAAATCAAAGTAAATAGGTAATGTTACCAATTATATCAATTTGACTCTTAAATTTAAATACATAAACATATGCTGAATTAGATTAAAATTCTTACTTGATATGCACTTAACTTATTAAGATTTGCACTAGGGTAGGGAGCCACATTCAAGATGTGAGACACGGCCATGTCCTTGAAAAACCCAAGAAGGTTGTCACAAAAGAGTCTTTGTGAGAATCTAACAACAGAATGAGTCCCCAGAATCTGTTAAACAGGTTATCCCCCAGGAAAAGTAAGGTAGACCACACTAGGAAACCTTATGAAATGTTTATCAAGAGAAACATTTGATAACTAAAAAATACATAAATAATATACATGCATTCTAAGTGACCTTATGATCTTTCAAATATTTAATACAGTATTCTCTGTGTCTCATGTAGGGATGAAAGAAGTTGTCTATTGCTATATAACAAACCACACCAAAGTGTAGTAGCTTAAAACAATACAGTGATTTAGTGTTTTCTCTTCCTGCTCTGTGGATTGACTGGACTTGGCTGGGCAATTCTTGCTTAAGGTCTCCCAAGAAGTCCAGTCAGATGTCAGCTGGGGCTACAATCATCTGTAGCCTCAATTGGGCTGGACATCGAGTTGATTCAATCACATGACTGGCAGAGGATGCTGGCTATTGATATTATTTGTGGCTTCTCCATGACTTGGACTTCTCTCAAAGTGGTGACTGGGTTCGAAAATAGAACATCCCAAGAGTAAATGTTCCAAAAGATCCAAGCTCCTTATATCCTAGTCTCAGAAGTCCCAGAAAGTCACTTCCACAGCATCCTAAGGGTTAAGCCAGTCACTAACACCTAGGAGTAGTGAGTTCAACTTCACCTTTTGATAGGAGAAACATGACACGAAGGGAGTGAAGGATATTACCCTTGACACCTTAGTCTTTTGCCTTCCACCCTGGTATTTCTACTTTACCCACCTGAGTTACAAGGGGAAATATATAATAAAGTTACAATAACATAAATTATTTTGTTGTATTTTATCTCTTCAGCTCTGTCTTTCTCTCTGGAAACACAGCACTTCTTGAATGAATAAATGAAAGTCTCTGTCTCTCCTTTTTCCATTCTACTCTTTTTTTTCTCATCACCTTTCTTTTCTTTCCTTCTTTCTAACTGAAGATAAAAGGTTTAAAAAAATTGAAGTAGCAACATATTCTAATTAGTTAGTAGATCTTATACTTAATTTCTACCCATTTCTCCCATTTGATAGCTACCTGACTGATTTAGTCATCATCCTATATGGGGAGGTAATAATAGAATTTTTTAAATGAAAGCAAAGAATAGAAAAACAAGTGGGAAAGAAAAAATAGATTATTAAAAGAAGAAGGAAAATATAAATGAAAGGGAAATAAATCTGGAAGACTGAACAGTATTAAACCAAAGTGGCTGAAAAGACAAAGAGAAAGAGGCAAATTTTCTCTTTATAATGGTCATCCATCCCTTCCTTTCTAATCCATTGCCACCATCTCCAGCCTAGTGCAGCCTTATTTCTTAATGCCTAAATTATTACTTTATCATCTTACCTAATCTCCCTTCCTAGAGTCTTTATCCCCCTTAGAAACCATCAAAAACACCGTTTCCCTCATGGTGTCCCCAATTTAAAAACAAAAACAAAAACCCCACCAACACTAAAAACCCTTATAAGCATTTTAAGGGTTTTCCTAATCTGATCTAACCTTCCTTACCAATCTTGTTTCTCAAGTCTCCCCTCCATGAAACTATTGATTCAGCTAGAGCACTCTGTTCAATGTATCCAAATACACAGAGAAATGAGACTAGATCTCACTATTTATTATGTCACAAAAAATATGAAACCTAAAGCAAGGAAAATAGTTAATAAACAACAAAAATATTGTGTTTCACAAAGCCGTGTGACAACGTTATAAACTTATAATTATAGCACTTATGGTCTAAGCCACTTCTCATTAATCCAGTCTTCTCATTTTTATCTTCTCCCCTTTGTTCTAACTGAGCCTGTCACCAGGAGCTTCACTGCTGGTTCTCTGCCTTCCCAAATCCTATTTTACCAGAACCCACGAGAAGATCTCTTCTTTATGGAAACCAACATTTGCTGATTAATTTGGAAGTGTGATTAGCAGGATTATTCTGGACCTGCAGTACCTTGTTAACTACAAGCATCAGATTTGATTCTCTATAAAGACCAAGTTGCCCAAATCCCATTTAAGTTTTTGCTCTGTAGATTTGTTCAGTACACAGCAGTTTAAAAGACTGTCATTTCATCCCAGTTTAGTAGATAATTCAATAGCATCCAGTCATTTATACAACTCTGATTGCAATAATTACAAACAGTAGTTACAGAAACAGTTTTTGTTTTTTTTAAAAAACATTGCTAATATTATAACTCTTTGGGATTCTGATATAAATGGGATTTTAAAAATATATATAGAATATTTGAAGATAATGATGGGTGTAGTCCATGATCAAACAGATTTTGTGGTGAGAAAAGTTTATTGTCAGGTATAATTAAAGCTACAGATACCATTTTGAAAGTACAGACTTTAGGAAGCAAGGGAAGAGACTTTTTGATGCAAAGTACAAATTAGGAATAATTACAGTGATGATCATGGAATGTCAACATCCATTTCCTCATGATGAGCTCAGTATCCTTCAAAGTTCCACTGAGTCCAAGAAAGCATTAGTAAAACACCAAAGGAAGCCTTCGGAAAAATACCTTTGAAGTAGTAAGGAGGAGAGTGGCTGGTGGTCAGCAAACATAAAAGTGGGATAAGAGATAAATGTTTTGATTACCAACAGAAATTATACACTTCAAGATGTTTTATTTAAAAAAAAAATTAGTTTTCTTTTTCACATCCAATGTTGAATGCACACGCAGTTTTTTTTTTTTCTTTTTCAATCTAGTTTGAATTCAAAACTGGATAAAACTAAACTTTCTAGGGGAGTTTATAAAGGTGGTAAAATTATTTTTTTAAAAAGTAACTAAAAGAAGGCAGGAGAATGGAGGTTTCTGAGGTGATATCAAAGTTTATTACTTGATATGAGTGGTAGTTCTGTGGGTGCTCATTGCTTTCTATTTGTCTATGTTTTATGCATTTTGATGTTTATGAAGATGTTATGTAGAAAATCCACTGACAGCAATGAAATGTTCAACTTCTATAGCTCATTCACATGTAGGTATCTGTTACAGCCATAACCAGTACTTTGTTCACATTCCCTTTTGCCCAAATGAAGCTGGTTGTGCATTAAGTGATGACTTCTTGTTTTTGAAAAGAAATAATGAACCTGGTCTGGCCCTCGGTGATATTTCAAAACAGTCTTTTTGTGAATGGGCATAAGAAGATATCCTTATTAAGCCAAGGATGAAGTCTTATACTTTGAATTATTTAAAGAACCTGATACAGTGCTCCACAACTCGCATGCATTCATTCATTTGACAGATATTTATTGACTCACCTACCAACTGACTCCCTGGGAAGCCAGAGCAGTTTGCCAACTAATACAGTTAAATGGCATTTGATGAGTTCTATAAAGACACTAGAGATTCAGCAATTTCTCCTGGCTACCAAATTTATTTTGGCTAATGGATATTACTGACTCTCGCTTTCACGTAAATCTTACTAAGTGATACTAGAGAGGATTGACCAGTTAGAAGGAAGAGACTTAACAAAAATTGAAACAGAATGAGTCAGAGACAGGAGGGAATTTAAAAAGAACAGAGGAATAAGGAGGCAGAGGTGTTACAACCAGCAAGGCCCCAGGACCCCACACAGCTTAAGTTGAGCCAGGTATTCCTACTGTTTCCTTGCTTCTTCTTTCCTCTTGCCCAGCCCCCATCTGGAGGAGCACGCCCAGTGTGGATGCCACTGAGACAGGTCAAAGCCAGGAAAAGGTCCTGGGATCAAAACTTGGCTAACTAGGGTCAAAACTTCTGAGCAGCCAGAAGTAGAACGAGCCAGAAGATAAACATCACCCATTTTTGAAGGAGTGCCAAAGGTGAAAAGCATGAAAGCCAAAATTACTCAAGTCTGAAGGAACGAGCACAGAGACAGAAACTGGGAGGAGAAGGGAAATCAAGAAAGTCAGGTGCCAATTAAAAACAGAAATAGAGACTTTAAAAAAAGCAAAGTGAAATAAAGGGTCCAGATAACAACTGAAACCATTTCTTGGGGTTTGATACTGGATTTTGTTGCACATGGGTTAGCTTAATTTAATAGCATGGGATCTGAGCAGGCACCTTCCCTCTTTATGACTTTATCTTCCACCTCATTGACAATACATTATCAACAAGGCATTAAAAACACCTACCGAACAAAATCTGAAGTCTTTTAGGCAGTCCTGCTAATGAACCAACTTAGTCCAAGCTGCTTTGGCCGTGAAGATGACCACATCTCCTGAGGACAGTTCTCCCTAGAGTCCTCTGTTGACTATTTTGGGGAATGAAGCACTTGAAGAAATCGCATATTTAAATAAATGAGTCCAGGTTTGAGCAGCCTAAGACTGGCAGATGGAAATGCCTTACCTACTTACCAGCACAAAATTTACTGAGCACTTACTATGTCCCATGCAGCAACCTTGCCCAAAATACTTTAAATATAATATACCAGTATATTTAACATTTTAAAATTTCTCCATTTGGTTGAAATTGATTAGATTTTTTGAGGATCTTGATCCTCTCCCACCCCAATTTAGACCATAATTTCCTGAAGACTAGGATTATCTTGCCATAGTCTTTTTAACCTCCCTAATTTCTAGTCAACCCTCAAAAAGTGAAGTATGCACTGGGGGCTCCTAGCACCTCAAAGATCATCTCGAGTGTACTTATCCCACAATGGGAAGGTGACTTGCTCAATCAACATGCTGCAAATTGTTTAGCATCAGCCTTAAAATAAGTGTTTTCTTTTTTTTTATTGTCTTCTCTCTCTTTCTGCTTTTCAGAGAAGAAGCAGCAATAATTTAGACTTCTCCTATGTGGCCTAACTCCACAGGCACTCTGTGATGCCTACGCCAGGGCTTAACAAAGGATTTGGGGGTGGGTAGGTATGTGTGTATTCATGTGTGTTAATGTCACACAATGCGATTACCGATGTGAGGTGAGAGATAGGAAAGAATGTTCAGGCACATGCTTATTTATATCAAAGAGATGGTAGGACCCACACAAAAAATTCATTTTTTGTGGCATTCATGTTACATTTGGGGGAGAGGTTTGGGGAGAAGCTAGGGGAACAGATTCCTATCTCTAATTACGTAAGGAGACTGAGATATGAAAACAACTGAAATCTTTCCCAGCATTGGGATATTCCATTCTAGAAAAGAAAAAATGCAATGCTCATTCTCCTCCTCTCCCCTCCCCATCCACTTCCTTGGTGCCCTTCCAAGGTAGGGCCCCTTGTTGCTGGCTTCTCCAGCAGTCCTCCTCCGGGGTAGGCTTACCATGACCAAGAGGGCCAGATGAGACTGCTGGCAGAGATGCTGCTGAGCCGGCTCTTTCTTACACCACTTTCTGTCTGCCAGGGCTTTTGGTGGTGGCAGCGCCTGTCCTGATGAGGTTCAAATGACACTGTGTGGGCGCTGTGCATCTCAGCAAGCATCCAGCTGCATTCACCAGTCCTCTACCTGCTTGAGCTGTAATGTGCCATTATCTTGTGACTCCCATTTTACACTTCACATACCAGCTTTCTCTCAAGACAGTTATTTGATCACTAACCACTTTGAATATCATGATCATCGGCTCATTTATTTTTTTCTATTTTAAAGGATGGCGCTGGGGTGCACAGGGAGCAGCCGTATCGATTTCCACATTTGCCAAGGCATCCGAGTGTGAGCTGCCTATAACAGTGCTGACTTTAATAAAAGGTTATTACTGTGATCATTATTTAGCATTTATATAGCTCCTCACAATTGTTTACCCATTATTCCTCAGAGCACCCCTGTCAAGGTGATCAGTATTAGCAACCCCCAGTGTCGACACAATAAATCAGGGAGAGGTTTTAGGAACATCCACAGAAGGACACAAAATGAATCACCACAACTGGGACGAGCCTGGACCTCCCTCCCTCTAACATACTTGGCAAGTTCATTCATTCCATCATTCTGGTTAGCAGACCTACACAGGATAGGCTCCTCTTGAAGGTTGCAGCTCAAATACCCTGAGAGGCCTTCCCCGGCTGCCCTATCTAAAATAGCATCCCCTCCCCAAGGCCTTCACTATCGCATTCCTGCGTTTAGGGACTTCATGCTGCTTATTGCTACTGAAATTATATTGTTTGTATATTTATGTTCTTGTTTATTGTCTGTCTTCACTGTTCAAGAAGGTCATCTCTTTAACAGCAGCAGTCTTGCCTGAGTTTTGTTCATTGCTGTATCCATCCCCTTTGTTGAAAGCTCTTGGCATACAGTAGGTGCTCAGTTATGCTTGTTGAGTGAATGGCAAGGACAAGTGCCCTCTAAATATTCCTATTCACGCATCATTTCCTATGCCTTTTCACCTCTTTCTGGACTCCCTGGATGTAGTCACACATACCATCAATTATTCTTTATTACCCTGGAGCTGATGATATAGTTTGCGGATGGCCCAGGTCCTTGGCTTCCTTTTCTCCTTGACTTCCTTTCCTCTGGAGATTCCTCCATATCTTTCAGTCATTTCTCGCCTTCAATTGAGAGGGATCAAGAAGAGAGTAGGGCAATGAAAGTCCTGTTAGACAATTTGACTAGTTATAATAGCTTTGGAAAGGTACAAAGTTGAAATTATTGATTCCAAGATTTCTTTTTTATCTTATTTGTGGATTTCAAAAAAAAAATCCATCCATTTTTATATATGCAACACAGTGAAAAGTGCTTTGAAGAAGTTAAAAGCATTGTATAAATGTAAGATATAATTATGGATGTATGTAGTCCCATTAACCTTGGTAATTGAGAGTTGGTTACACATTTAAGGTTTAATCAGTTTTGATAGAACAGTAGCTCACACTTTTCTAATGAGTAGAGCTGGACAAGGGCTTTGAAATATACTTTGGTTGATTTTTTTCCCCCAACCATTGAATCAAGATAAAGCTTGAAATCACTCCAAAGCCTGAAAGGTTACCAGTAATGCTGATTTCTCATCAGCAAGTAAGAATAGGCAAATGATCCTAAACAAATTCCAGACAATGAGAGTACAATTTCCCTCAAAAAAAAATCTTAGACTGATCTTGGTAGAAAGACTCCCTGAATAATCTAAACTATGTAAAGGTTGTTTCTAATGTTCTTTGTAGCCCTGTATGCAACCAGCAAACAGGTTGCCTTTTTTTGTTTTAAACATAGGGAACCAATGTAGTACTTTATATTTGATAACATGTGCTGTTGCATTTGGTCCTCATTACAACTGTGTTCATAGATATTACTGTTGCCACTTTATAGATGGAAAAATGGAAGCAAAGCCATTTGCCTTGCCAAAGGTTTTCAAGTCCCCAAGAAGACTGGTCTGGCTCAAGTCTCCTGACTCCAGTTTAATATTCTCCACAATAATGTTAGAAAACCACATTGGAAAGGGAAGACTCATTCCTAGTACTGCTGTCTCACCACCAAACCTCAAAGCTCAGGCAAATATTTTACTTTATGGTTAAACTGGCCACATTTACTCAGTCTGTATCTTATTCCGGACCCTGTGCTTTGCCCTGGGAGGATGCAGAGAAAGTAAAGGACAGGTTAGATTTCCCTGGCTCTTACACACAAACATATTGCTGTAACGCAAGGGAGGGTGGTGGGCAAGGCACAAAGAGAGATGCAAAGCTCAATGGAGCTGGGAAAGAGAAGTATCTGAAAATATTTCCCACAAGGGATCTCCTTTCATGCCAAGATGAACTTGGCATAAAATCAAGATCTAACTGAGGATATATTGAGAAGAGTGAGGAGGGGAATGAGGTGCTTACCAAATTTTATCTACCTACAATTGTGTCTATTCAAATTTTATCTACCTTGTCAAGAAGCTAATAGGTAGTATTTTAAAATTACTTTCAAATAGAGGTATTTGTGTATTAGTTATATAAATAGATATAAATGCCAGAAGAACTAGAATAGAAATGGCTAAAGTGGTTTTCCTTGGGGAATGGAACTGGCAGGAATAGGAAAGATCAGGGTTATGAGACGGGGTAGGGCCTGCCATGTTTCTTTATAAACCCTTCAGTGCTGTTTGATTTTAGTCACAGACAGGTATGAATTACTTAGATAAATATGACTTTGTAAATGGTAGTTCAAGAATAAGTAAAGTTTCTACATGGAGATAAAGGTGAGGGGGCATTTCTAGCAGAGGAGGCAACATTAACAGAGAGGAGGCAGGAGAGCAGAGGGAAGACTGAGTGATCCATTTGGATTACAGTGTGGAATACACCTACACGGATAGGGAGTCATAAGCTGGCCTTGAATTGTAGAAGACCTTCGATAGAAGGACCTATACATACGTGCTTACCTGGTTGTAAGTCGACAAGGAAGGCAATAAACGATACTAAACAAAGAGGTGATATGCTCAGAACTGACCGTTACATCCAGCAGTGGTTCTCACATTTGACATTAGCTGCTTATTAAAACAAAATTGCTGGGCCCCAAAACCAAAGTTTCTTCTTGAGTAGGTCCAAGGTGAGGCCCAAGAATTTGTATTTTTAATAAGTTCCCAGGCAGTGCTATGATGCCGGTCTGAGGACCACAATTTGAGAACCAGTAACGGAGTAACCTACATAGCAAGAAGGAGAAGTCAAGACTAGAGTAGTGTGAGAGTGAGGTAAAGGGATGGTTCCAACAGGACAGACAAGGACTTGGGGCCCTGACTAGGGAGCTGGTGGTAGGAAGGTACAGAGCAGCACTCAGGAGAACATACCATCTGCTTCAAAAGACGGGACCACTGTACTGTGTTCTGGGTCACCGCACATCCCAAACCATTAGGAAATCTCCAGTGCCTGTGCTAGGTACACAAGAAACACTGGAAATTCATTTTCAAAATAGCAGTCCTGTCTAGAAATTAAGCTGTGAGTTTTCTTTTACTTTTCCTTCCTTTCACATCTATAACCTAATTCTAGTACAATTTAGGTGGCAAAAGCATCTTCCAGTGACAGCATCCATATCTACACCTACTCAGCAAGTGCATCTATCTGTGTATGTAAAATCGTAGTAAAACTGATTTCCTTATTATTTCATTTCAGAATATCCTTGTAGATAAATAGTGTTCAAAATAAATACAGAGTACAGGAAGCCTCCATCTCTACCAAGTGGGGCAAAAATGGTTAATTCACCATACCATATAAATACCCCATGAAAACATAGATGAATCCTTTATCCAACCAGCATTCATTGAGTATCTATTATGTGACAAGCACCATGGATGTGCTTATATACAAAGATGAATAAAACATGGTCACCACTCACAGCAGTGCAAAATCCAGCAGTATTTTTCCTATGCCTTTAAATCTGCCTATGGATTGTGTTTTGTTTGTAGCAAAAATTTTAAAGCCGGGACAGAAGGAGATAGTTAGCTTTTCTAAACTGACCACCTCTATTGTCTAATTATTCAACCGAAGAGAACACTTTGGTTCTGGGTTATTTCACCAAGCTCAGATATATTTTGCTGACACAGAAGGAGGATCTGGGGAGCACCCCTCATGCATTTACTCCTCTGGTCTTTAAGTATAGTGAGTGTTTTATCACTTACACCTTTCAATGCCCAAAGAGAGTGCCACTTGGGTTTTTTAAAAATATCATTTCCTTTACTACCTCCCAAAATAACAGGGTCACTTCGGGACCAGTGAGTGGTTGGCACTGTGATGTGTTTCCCAGAAGTACTAATAGTTCTGGAGAGGAGCAAGTATTTTCACAGCTGCAGGTCTGGGTGCTGAACTTTCTACTGTCAGTGAGAATCATGTCCCAGTGAAAATATAGACGTGGAACTGACCTTCAAAGGGATAAGATGACAAGGAGTGTTGTTTACTTGAGTCAGAGAGTAACCAAAAATGATTTCTGCAGCTGGAACAAAACAAAGGGTTGAAGGTCAACTTCCTCTTTTATTTTGGCTAATCAAGTACTCCTAAGTAGCCTTTCTCGAATGTTTCAGGCCTGCTGACTATTTCAACTCTGCAAAAGACCCCACATATTGTACCTACCTCCATCTTTTGGGCACTAGAGGGAACACAGTGGAAAAATGTTCAATCTCATTAGAATTAATGAAGTCATCCATGGCACCCAGCTCTCCCTTCCCTATCTGCAACCTCATCCATCTCCAAATGTTAGGAATCCTATTTGGTGAATGCTGCTCACATCCATCCACAGCACTGCACCTCAGCCATTCCCGGTGGAGCCCATGCTGAGGTCATCTCTCATAGATCACTGCAGTAGCCTTCTAACCGGTCTCTTGCATCCCATTTAGCCCCTTCCAAACCATTCTTCACTTTAATTCACAGTAATCTTTTGAAAAATCAAACAATACTACTAAAATCTGAATACACCACACATACACATAAAACCTAACTAAGAAATGTTATCTGGCTCCCCATTGCTCCAAAGACTTACTGAGTTGATTTGGCCCAGAGAGCTCTGCTTAAGCCGTACCTCTCACCCTTTTACTTCTTTGTTGTATCACATTCCTCCCGCCTCTCTCTTTCTGTTTTCATCACCCAAATTCCCGAGCCTGGAACACTCCTCCCTCCCTGCTTTGCCACGTTGTCTCCACTCACCTTTAGCTCTTAAGCCACATCAGCTCCTGAGAGACAGTTGAGGAAGACCCTCTCTTCCCTGGTTCAGGCCAAATCCCCATGTTTTAAACTTCCTTGGCACCATCAACCAGCTCATGAACCCTTCACAAAATTTGTCACAGGACATTTACACAATCTTGTATGATTGTTCAATTTCTGCCTGGTCTCTCCACTAGACTGTAAGAGTCATGAAAGCAGAGCCTCTATCTCTTGTTGTTTGTAATTGTATTCCAGAGACTCGCACACTGTCTGTCATATATCGAATAAATACATTCTTTTCAAAGGAAGGAAAGATGGAAGAATGTATGAGTGGCAAATTGATACTACTAAAATAAGAAAGAGAAGGTCTAGCATTTTGAATGAATGATAATAATTGGTAACACATGTTAAACTTCCAATGTTAGGTAAAGTTCTAAGATATATTTATAATTTGTTCCTCATGACAACTCTATGAGGTCATTTTTATTATCCTCATTTCATAGGTGAGGAAACTGAGCCACTTAGAGATTAACTACTCAAAATCACTCATCTAGCAATTATAATATACCTCATATCTGGAGAAATATTATGATCACACATAAGCACAAGGAGCCAATCTGCTCTGGGCATCGTTTTGCCCAACCACGTTTAAGGGTTTAGCCACCACTGCTTTTAAGGGTCAAGGATTTATCTTATTTGAAATTGAACTTTGTAAGTAAAAAACTCTGTGTCTTCTTAACAGATGTGTCAACCCCCTCAATAGATAGAAGATCAGGGAAGCTCTTATCTGGATGTCAGCTGCCTCTGTGTCACTTTTCAGGATGAAATGTTTCTACACGAATGTAAGGCTAGTCTGATTAAAACAAGTACAATGTAAAGCAATAGCCCACCCCCACTTCAGTTATAACTATATTGTTTTAAAGTAAACAGAACAGAAATTGAAGATGCTAAATGACGGGATGAAAGAAAGAGAGACAAAGACAGAGTTCAGAGTGTAAGAAGAAGGGAAAAGCAGTTCCCTAGGAAGATTGAAACAGAGATAGATTTGTTTAGCAAAAAGAAGATAAAAAGGAATGTGCTGCCCTCCAAATATCTACAGGAAACCACTTGCTGTGCACGCCACCATAGATCAGTTTATTTTGGGCCTGACCTGGAATAGAAAGCCTAATGTTTAGATAAGGCAGAGGCTTCTGGGGAAGGGAGGAAGGGAGGAAGAGCATCGCATGGAAATAACAAATAGTATATTTGCAAAATGGAACTCTAGATGGAGCAGTTCCCCCGATTTGAATTTTCTGTGGAGTCTGATACTGATTTCACGGGATTAGTGACTATTAAAAAGATGACTCATAGGAAACCCTTAGCTCTGTGATGGGAAATAGAAATGAATGATCCACTGCTTACAAAATAGAAGCTGACTCTATGGGTGAGATCCATGTTAAGAAGGGAAGGCAGAAGATAAAGAAGAAGAGGAGGGGTAGGGAGAGGAGTTATAGTAGGAAGAACTTTGAAAAGATATCCAAAAGCAGGGAGTGTACGATAAAATCTGACACAGGACACAAGCTCAAGAGTCCAGCTGCTGGGATTGGAATCCAGGCTTCATCATCTACGAGTTGTAAACTCCCTAAACCTCAGAATTCCCATCTTTCAAATTGGGATTGTAATTGTATCTAGCTCATAATGTTTTTTTAAGGATTAAAGAAACTAATCCTTATTAACTTCAGAGCACACAGTAAATGCTCAATAAATATCAGTGCTAGTGAAGATGAGCTACCATCTGATAGCACAAACCAGAAGCACTAACTATGTTGAATAATGTTGGAATCCACCAGAAATAACCAGGAACAATGATATGTTAGACTCTTCTGGAGAGAGGTCGTCAGCTAACAGTGAAATTTATACCTTTGATGAAGAAACCCCAAAATTGTCCATTCTAAGCTTGTTCTATAAAATCATTTTCTTGTTTCCCTCTTTCAGCTTTCATTCTCCATCGTTTTCTCTTCATTTACTCCTCTACTTTGTACTTTCTTTTCCAATCCTTTGAAACCTCTGCTCCTCTCCCCGTGTAAGGATCCTGTCGAGACAGACTAAGCAGATCTGTTTCCTCTATGCTTTAAACACTGGGGTCCAAGAGGTAAAAATGTTTCCTTTGGGTGGGTGCCAAGTAACTTCAGGGAGTGGGGGGAGAGTTCTTAATGACACAGTAAGAAAGAAAATATTTATGTTTCGTTTTAATTGAACTTTTCTTAAGCTCACTACATTTTAGTAGATGAAAAAAAAATCAACGTATGAGAACACTGGGAACAAACATATACATAGCACTGGCTTTGTGCACAAAAGTGAAAAAGGAAAATTGGGCAAAGGGAAGTCTAGCAGAAACATCTTACGGGAAGAGTTGCCCTACCCAGAATCTGAGCTCACGGTAGTGGCACTGCCTTTATCACTTCATTCTTACAGTTAATGCATATCATGTTTGATTGGTCCATAATATTGTCAAGATAGTGAACAAGTTCATTACTTTCAATATATTTCCATCTCTTGGGTCCACTCCAGCACACACAGGAGCAAGACTGTAGAGTGTCACACCCAAGTTAAACCTGGAAAAGTAAGCACTGTGAAAGAAGGTGATTTAACTTGTTAGGTGACTCTAGAAATAGCTACTTTTGTCACTGTTTCCTAAGCATTTATTATGTGCTAGGTCCTGTGCTAACTATTTTATACAAATGATCTCATTTAAACCTCCCTGAAGTTCTGCGAACTAGGTACTGTAACATATTTTACTATGATGGGTGATATCAGACAATTTACTTAGATCACATAGCTGACAAATATTGGAGTTGGGATTTTAATTCAGTCCTACACGACATCAAACCCTGCACTTATATTGCAATATCAGATATGGCCCCACCCATCCAGTTACCTACTTCTACCAATTCCTGGAAAGACTCATTAGTTTTGGATTTATGAAGACAACAGAGTAGCTGAGAATGAGAACTACGTGTGTACATAACATCATTAAATGCCATATATAGTATTATTGTTCTATTAAATTAATCATAGTAGGACCAGGATAGAAACATCCAGTTTCTCCCAGTATTCTGGACTAAAAGAATGCTTCTTTTCCTTTTTAAAGTTTCTCTTCTCACCAAGTTATCCATCTTTTCCTAATCCAGTTCTTTACGCACTGCCAACCTTTACATGCCAGCTGTGCCTCAGTTTTATTACCTGTATAAGCATACTGAACTCAGAGGGTTATCAGGATTAAGAGAATCAATGCTTTTACAACACTTGGAGGAGTGCCTGGCATGCTGGCATATTACTGGTATATTGAAAATGTTACCTATTAGTGTCATGCCATTTCCTTGAATAGAAATCATTCATTCCCATTTGAAGAACTGACTTTAGGCTCCTTAGTCACTTCCACCAGGTGCTCCAGGAGTGTCCCTTGTGTTGTTGAGCCTTGGTTGTTATTTGCATGTAAGTGGGTGGGATTGACCCTCGGGATTACTGGCTATGGGGTTTGGCCACAGTTTACAGGCTACTGTGCAGGGGGCTTAGGGCACTGAGTCAGATTTGCTCCAGTGGGCTCAGATGCTTGTTGAGACCACCTTTTGTGTATGCCATTTGTGGAGCTAATTGGGCAGTGCTCTGCTGAGGTCTGAAGCCAACCTCCAAGTATGTTGTTTCTATGGCCTCTTTCGAGGGTCTTCGGTGCAGGCTCAGGTCACTTACTGCCTGGGACCAGACGGGGTCTACCTAGTAAAAGCTACAAAGCGATCATTGTTTCTGCTAAACCTGGAGGCATATAGAAGAGACCACGCTAGGAAGTGAGGAATTCTTCCACCAGTACTGGGCATGGGGTAACTCCACAAAACCAGGACACCCTGAGGCCTGCTGCTCCCTTAAGGTTCAGCCCCTGATAGAGCCTCGTGTGGTATGCAAGTTGGGTGAGGCAGGGTCAAAGAGAGTCACAGTGGGAAGAGCTGTGGTCACCAGGTTAATGTAAACTCTGATTTGGTGCTAGTGCTGAGCCTGAAGCTACTCAGCAAAACTCTCAGAGCACACGGAAGCCAGTCACCACCCGCCTAGGGTCTGTCGGACTCTGATAGTTCTCCAAGAAAGAGTGCAAGGTAGGCGGGGCTGGCTGCTCTTGGAGAAAGTGTCTCTGGCGTTGGGGGAGTTGGGGGAGTCAGCGGGGTGTAACTTCGGGAGTTCAGCAGACCAATCAGATTCAGATTTGGCCATGTGGGGGCGGGCTCAACATAAGAAAGATGGCATCCACCTGTGGGTTGCATGGGAGGGGGAAGCTCCTCACAGGGAAATGGCGACTGTCCTCCAGTCCTTAACCTGAAGCAACACAACTCAGTCTGACCCCTGTATGCCTCCGACACCCCACAGAGTTACTCTCCCTCCTGGGAAGCTGAAGGTGAGTGTCTGAGAGTAAGAGAGTCTGTACTCGGGCCCTTTAAGAGGTCATCTGGGTTTCCCGTCGCCTTCTATTTCACCCAGGTCAGAATCCCCATTGTTTTTCACAGCCAGATGTTATGGGGGCTCCTCTTCCTGGCACCAGCACTCTGGGCTTGGGAGGCCAGTGTGGGGTTGGGGTCCCTCACGCCTATGGCGGGAACCTCCATAGCCAAATACCCCTCTCGGTTCTCAACTGCCACATTGAGGTTTGGGGTTAGCCAGTTCCGCATCTCTGACCCTCCTACCAGTCTCCACGTGGCTTCTTCTGTATATCCTTAGTTATAAAACTTCTGTTCATCCAGACTTCAGATGGTTTTCCAGATTTACTGTTATATATTTTAGTTTTAATTTGTTCATGGAAGGAAACAGGCACAGTGTTTATCTACTCTGCCATCTTAGATCTCTCTCCCCATCAAACATTTTTTATACTGATGCATCCAGAAGACAACCTATGGAGGGGGAGGGGGAGGGGGAAAGAGTCCCACAGAGTGGTAAAAGTTTATGAGTGAAGTGATTATAAGCTGCTCCAAATCCAGCTTTTAAAAGTGTAAACAAAGCAATAACTGAATAGCAGTTTCCCCAGGACCCCATAGCCAATTATTTCAATCTAGTGGGGGTACATGTAGGAGTAACATCTGCCTATGGAAGAGGGGATGGCAGTGCCACCAAACTACGGGCTCAGGCCCCCTTGATTAAAGTCTCAGTTATGTCACCTTGGGCAAATGACTCCACTGAGACTCAGTATCCTCATCTGCAAAATTGGAGATACGTAAGTCACAGTGTTATTGTGAGAAACAGTGGCACCTGGTCATTAGTGGCCTTAATAGGTTAAAGAACAGTGCCAGGCATGTAACAGGAGGTTAGTAAACAAGAAGAATTAACACTTATTTAGTGCTTGCTCTGTGCCAGGCACTCTTTTAAGAACAGTTAGTGTATCACTAATACTCTCAACAACACAAAAACCAGCACTAATATCTGCATTTTATAAGTGAGAAAATTGAAGCATAGCTGTAAGTTCCCACATTTAGAGAGGGAAGGAATCAGGCCCCTAACCCAGGCTGTCAACTGCTCCTCAACAATAAATGGTGTTTCCCCTGAGAATGACTCACAGAAGACAAGACACATCAACAAACCTGCTGAGTTCTTCTTTTCTCTTCCCTCTAACTCCCTCCACTCCATGGAACCCAGACTCCACACACTCAGAGGGGAACCCAGATCTTTTTGGAGCTCCTAAACCCTATAGAGATTGCTGAGGCCAAGCTAAATTCTCCTGGGCCCAGGGGAGATCAACCAGGAGTCTTTTCAAGCTTTGCTCTGGGCAGTGAGCCTAACCTTTGTTTTGTAACTGATTTACTCTACTCTGTGGTCAGCTTCAGCTATCTTCTATGAGAACTGGGTAGAATCAGGAAATACTCGGCTAGCCAACCAGAAAATTAAATAAGAAAGTCATCAGACCCTGATGCCTAATTCTCAAATGCCAAACAATTTAGAACAATGAGTCACTCTTTCAAAATAGAAATAGTTGTCAACCTGTGTTTAAGTTCTTGCAGTGTAACATAGTATAACAGTTAAAAACACAGCCTGAAAGCCTAAATTCTAGTCCCAGCTCTGGCTGGGTGACCCTGAGAAAGTTTCTTAATCTCTCTGTGATATATTTGCTTCATTTATCAAATGGGAACAATAATAGACCCTACCTCAGAAGTTGCTGTGAGGATTCATGAATTATTATGTGTAACTGCTTTAGAACATGCCTGGCACAGCATAAGAGCTATATAAATATTAGATTTTCTTGTTAATGTATTCTACTATGTTCCAGTACATGTATACAAGCTTTGCAGCAATGTCTTTCAAGAATAACTTTGCTGATGCTTTATTCCTTTTGAAAATGGTTTCCTGATTTTTACCATCTGACTACCAGCCAACATCCATCCCCTATTAACCCCCTCCCCACCATCTCATCTTTTTCTTAAGCAAAGGAAATTACATTTAAAAGCCTTGTGGAATTACAACACTCACCATGCTCATACAAAGTTAGGAAATGCAAAAGTGAGAATTCTCTAAGGACATTAACACAGAATGGTGGCTCTGATATATTTCAGAGAGCTCAGTATAGCCTCCTGAAGTTTCTGGTGGTGAGCTTTAAGGCCTTCACTAATTGCACCCTACTCACCAGCTGCTTCTAGAATGCCTCTTATAGATAGCAGCTGACCTCTGGACTTGCCATTTCAAGGGAATGCTACCCCTGCTTCAGACTCCAAATCATCTCAGATAGCACTGGTTCTCAGACTTAGCATCAAACTGCCCTGCAGAGCTTGTGAAAACAGAGTGTTGAGCTCCAAAGCTCCTGATTCAGTCATTGTGAGGTAAGGTCTGAGAATTTATGTTTCTGACAAATGGCCCAATGACGCTGATGCTGCTGGTCCACACCACATTTAAAGAACCACTGCCATGGGCATTTCTCTGCATTTGAGGATTTTTCCCCTCAAATCCTATAGACTCCTCCTAGCTGCACCAAAAATGGAATGAAAAATTCTGTGCATGTATGTATATTACCCCTCCACTTTTTGAGAAATGGAAGCAACTTTTATCCAAACCCCAACACAGCCTGACGAAACAAGATTCACCCCATTTCAGCTGCTTCTTTCAGTCCACTAACCCCAACTCCTATCCTTCCAGTCAGTTCCTGCCTCTATCTGCACAGAGGCTCAGGATTGTGTGTATGTTTCTATATCTCCAGCCCTTCTTGTTTACATGTACACGTTTGTGTTCTTTCTCCCCCATTCAACTATAAAGTCCTTGAATGTCTGCTGAACACACAGTGGGTGTTTAATAAATGCATTTGACTGATAAATGCCAACTACTCTATTGTACCTGGTAAGCAAATTGAAGAAACAGATATCACCATGAGAACTTTAAACTTTGCATCAGAGACCAAAGTGTGTTTATTTTTGCAGCATTCATGTAGCCAAAAGATGACTTTCCACTCACACATAAATATGCGATATGTTGCCAATGAGCATTTAAATTCTTTGATGCCCTTCTCAGAAATACCATCTGTGCATCTTCTCACATAATTATCAAAATGAGTAATTTAATATAGGGGAATATATAGCATTCTATAGGGGATTGCAAGAGGGATCTCGAATCCTAGAAATATTGGTATAGTTGCAATTAACTTTTATTTTATGGGACATTCATGAATGTGCACCAACTACATCAGATCTTTTCAGAAATAAAGGAATAGTATTAACCCCAAAGGCCATCGATGAGATTATTTTCTGAGAGTTAATAATTAACCCAGAAGTTATTATTGTGTACTGATTTACAAATCACATGAACTTAAATCATCAAAGCATGAGATCATTATTGTTTTATCTATTGACCAGCTAAGAGTTGAGCTGTACCAAGTTAAGGACACAGTATATTATCAGTCTTTCCCAAGCAAGCAAAGGCTGTTAGGGAGCCAACCAGAAAGCAAAGCCTCCATTTCAATGTCCTCTGAGGTCTAGAATATACATTAACCATAACGACACTGGAGGTCAAATATTTACTCAATTCTGTTGAAAGAAGGCAGTGTTATACCATGCCCCAGTTGAGATGCCAATGAGTAGCCTTTTAAGATTTTTTTTTTTTAAGATTTGATGCTACATCTAACCTTCTTCTGATCCTATTTTTTTCTGATCATTAAGGAGAATTTTGCTAATGCATTCTGAACACTTGGATTCTTTCAGCTTAAATCTTGCTAAAGTTCAACCAGGGACCAATAATTACTTCTCACTGAGACTAAGTACAGGCTGTTTCTGAATTTTTAAAAAAGTGATTTCATGCTATTGTTACTTTCATGATAAAACGTAGTAACATCTGGGTTGATTTCTTTCCCTGGATTCCCAGTGTTGCTTTTATCCACCCAAGTCAGGTCTTATTTTATAAAAGAAGCTATATTTGTGCACTTGACCTAGCCTTTTCTTACACATACCACATAATTACAGGCAGTATACTTTTATCCCCTTGCAATTAATCTTTTCCCCCAAAGAAATTAGGACAGTAGAAGATAAAGGGTATTCTTTTTGTTTTTTAAAGGTTAAAACCACATTTTGCCATGTCACAGATAGATTGCAAGCTAGTCAACTGAATTTTGACTCATTTTAATTTTTTTTTTAATTGGGGTGTAACTGACATATAACATTGTGTAGGTTTAGTGTTGATTTGATACATTTATATATTTTGCAATATGATCACCATGGTAGCATTAGCTCTATTTCATCACATAATTATCATTCCTTTTTTGTGGTGGTAACAATTAAGATCCATTCTCTTAGAAGTTTGATGTCCACACTACAGTATTGCTGTCTATAATCACCGTGCTGTGCATCAGATCACCAGGATTTATTTATTTATCTGCTATTTGCAAGTTTGTACACTTAAGCCCCTCGTAACCACCATTCCACTCTGTGGTTTTACGAATTGAGCATTTTTAGATCCCACATATCAGTGATATGATACAGTACTTGTCTTTCTCTGTTCAAGCCAGTCAGACTCTTGGTTTATTGGAAGAGATTTAAAACCAAATAGGCAAATGTTGCACATTAAAATATGCCAAGAGCAGCTTTGGTCAAGAACATAGGGGAAATAATCCTCTGCTATTCCAGAAGCAAAGTTAAAACTGACTTCAAAGGAAACTGACATTTGGATCAATTCCAAGAAGATGAGAATCCAATCCAGTTCAACCACTGCCAGAAACTGTGGATAATATGAAAGTAATAGTCAACACAAACCCAGTCTTCAAGAAAGTTAGAGAACATTAAATGGATGATAAGAGGTCAAAAGCACTTGTGGCAAAGTACTTTTGTTCTTCCAGGATTTTGTTGTGGTTGATTTTCTAAATTGTGTTGAATTTCCAGTTAATAGGCACCTCCTAGACTTTGGAATTAGTAAAAGATAGTAATCAGTGGCGAAATTAAGTAAGGTGTTTCCATTAATAAACACAGAATTTTTAAAGCCAGTTAATAATAGTCCTTTAATGAAGACATTTTTAATGAGAAAAAAAATTAATCTTTTTGTGTGTTTACTAAGTTTAACTTTGTGGGTCAAAAAAATGAACTAGACCTCAAATGAAAAGGTCTGGAACTGAGCCCATATTCTGTGTTTTACTTACAGGAGAATGCTGGCAACTTAGAGTATCTGCAATGGGCACCTGTTCATCTGTACAAGGTAAGACTCATAGAGGGTGTGAGCTCTTCACATACAAATTAATTGGGGCTGTTTTAGGCTTAATCTTCCGCAATTTTTTTCTTTTCCATGTCCCATGTTTGTACCTGTTAGTTTGTTTTATTCAGTTGTTGCCTTTTGCAAAATTAATTTCACCCCCATAGAAAAGTCTTCTCAAGTTTCCAAATACATAATTTCATCCATCAGCAAACCGTCAGAATCTCTCCAGCTATAATATTTGCATGTATTTCTGAGGACACGTTCCTTTAAAGTATCATGCTTTTACGGAAACTTGCCTCAGAGACTGTCAAATTCTATGGTGGTGTTCCCCACTGCTCTGAGGGTACTATGCACGGTGATGGATGTTACTTGGCAATATGGTGGAAGATGCACATGAACTTTAGAATCACACGTGGTTTCAAGTCCCAGCTCTATGCCTCAGCACCTGTGTGATCTATGAGATTACACTCAAACTTTTCAAGCCTCACTTTCCACATCTGTCAAATAGGGATGGTAATAACAACCTTATAGAATTACTATAAAATTTTAAGAAGATAATACATATAAGCCACTTTGAACAGTGTCAGCATATAGTAAATTCTCAATAAATATGGCTTGCTAGTGTTAGGATTGTTTGGTGTTAAGTAGCTTCTTCTCTTTAAGAAAGTCCTCGTTTCATATCAGTTGAAAAATACAGTTGACCCTTGAACAACACTGGAGTAGGAGTGCTGATCCCCAGCCCACCCCACCCCGCAGAGTAAAAAATTGATGTATAGCATTTGGCTCCCCGAAAATTTAACTACTTAATGATAACATAAATTGTCAACACATATTTTGTATGTTATATGTATTAAATACTGTATTCCTATAATTAAGTAAGCTAGAGAAAAGAAAATGTTATTAAGAAAACCATAAGATAGAGAAAATATGTTTACAGTACTATACTGTACTTACCAGTACCATAAGTTTACATCATCTGTTTTAGGCTACCCTGTTCATGTTTTTCTCGACTGCCGATTGAAAACAATGTATATAAATGAACCCTCACAGTTCAAACCTGTGGTGTTCAAGAATCAACTGTATCTCATTTCCCCCCAGAAATGTCTCATCCTCTTTACTCTGCCACAACACACTACCTACCACTTGCTTACCTACAGATTGATTCAATATATTTACACATTATCCTGCTCACAAGTATTTATTCAGTGCTTGCTTTGTCCTGGCAGTGGCACCAGAAAGCAGGTCCCAATAAGATGATAATGTCATCCTGTTTTCCAAGAGCTCACAATTTCATGAAAAAGACAGCTAATTTTTTTAAAATTGTAATTCAGTGTAAAGAAATAGGGAAATAACAGACGAAGAAATCTTCTTAAAAGAGGGCATCTTGAAGGATGAATAGAAGTTTGTCAGGTAGAGAGGATAGAGACTGGGGGAGAATGACGCTCCAGGCAAAAGTATCGAGAAAGCCAAGTTATTAATCAGAAGTTGAATAATGATGACAAAAATCAGAACAAGAGAAAGAAAACAAATGGTGGGGGTAGCCTTCTTGCACCTAAAGATTGAGGAGGGCACTGAGCTGTCTCTAGCTGACCAGAGAACAGCTCGCAGAGACCAAACTATGTCAGTTACCTGGATCTTACGTCTCTCTCTTGAAAAGCAATTGAGTTTTGCCTCTATGAATTCCATTAGCTATATTGGCCACCTATAATTTCATGAAATATTTCTTTTCTTTTAAACTTATGGTCTTTACTAAATGATCTGCTTATAAATGTAAATGATAAAATCTGTGTGACTTTAGCAAAGAAACAAAACCAAAAATGCTCCTTTACTGTCAGTCATTTTAACATTTCTGCTTTAAGTCTATATGGGAAAACTCTATATGGGACCAGTACGCATAATGGTCCAGAGGGGTGTCAGTCCTCTGAGAAGAGCTGACGAGTGCTTGTACATTCATTATGCACCAGTCGCTTCCTCTTAATTTAATTCTCCCAATCAATAGCCCTATGAAGAGTAGTTATCACTCTTATCCACATTATGTACAGGCAGAAAAGGAAACTTGGGAAAATAACTTGCCAAGGCCACACACCCACTCAAGACAAGGCATACACTTGACCCCAGGTCATCTGACTTCACAGCCAATGTACTCTAAGGCCTGGAGCAGCGGTTCCTAGCACCAGGTCTGGAACTGAGGCCAGGCAGTAAAGACAAGCTCACTGATCTGCTGTGAAATGAAAAAAACAAAACCCCAAAAGCCCAACATAGTGACATTTTACATAGAGATATGTTTATTAAAGAATGGTTCTTTATGAAGTTATATTTTACTTTTTTTGATGTCATACTCTCCTGTATAAGATGATGAGATTGAAGATGGCAGTTGCCTTCTTCTCAATGCCTGACTTGCAGAACAAAACATGTGATGTCAGTTTTTTAATTTAAAAATTTTGTTTTCATTACCAGAATTTCAAAATTTAACATTTGTTCCTGGGTGAGAAAATATCTTCCTCCCTGTAAGGCACATGATTATCTTCTGTTGTCCACATGACTGACTAATTATTGTCATCTTGAACTTCCAATTTTTCGTTGCTTGATTTTTAAGTGCTTCTCTTTCCCAAACCTGGACCCATTTCTTACATGCATTTATATTTACAGGAGGAGAGTAAGTGAACAGATAATATAATAGCGTTCTTCTGCTGTGGTTTCTACATGAGTGAAAAGTCCAGCCTTTTCTTATCATAGCTGGCTGGAAACATTCCACATCAGAGATGTCAAGTCATAACAATGTGGGGGGGGAAAACCCACTTTGCTCTCAGAACTACACAGTTCTTCTATAGAAAAGACATTCTTAAAAGCTGTTTGCAATATCCTACATTAATTTCCTCTGGCAAGGCATATCATACAAAGGGGTCTTATAAACGGATTAAATGTGGTTGGGTACAAAAGTACAGTAAGCCCTCTGTCAGATGCTCATGAGGGTGGCCGCCACAAACAGGGGCTTCCTTCATAAGGCTTCCCTGAAAATAGCTGACTTGAAATTTTTGTGACCAGTAATAACCTCCTTAAAAATAAACCACTTATACCATCTGCTACTTAACAGTGCCCTATAAATTATACCAGGAATGCATGGCTTTTCTACCCTGGCAAATGTCTTCCAAGTTGACAAAAGGATAAACAGAGGGAGGAGGCAAGGGTTGAGCAGCACTGGCTCTTTCCATGCCTTCCCTACACACCACCATTGTTTGGCCTCTGCCTACGCTCAGCGTCTTCCTTGTTCAGGAAGGAGAACAGCAGAATCCACCTCAGCATTTCCAAGACCAAATGAATGAAGGTGGGACAGAGTGAGGTCAGAACAAGGCATGTGATGAGCTAGAATGAGCCTTCAGAGTTCAAGTGGCTGAAAAGGGTGTTGGTTATAGTCCAGGCTTTGATGGCTGAGCCAATTGAGACAGAGACGCAAGAGCTGAAGAGGGATCAAAATGTTATTTTTAATATCTGGCAAGTATGTATTAGAAATAACTACTCGGACCAGAGACCAATATGGGTTTTATATCTTCCCTAAAAATATAGATTTACGGTAAATCCCCAAGAGGAGAGTGAGATTTGCAGAGCAAAATTCCCTAACCTCACATCCATTGAGATGTGACTCAGATCCTGCTGAGCACGCTGGAGAAATTGGTCACATGTGAGCAGCATTTCCCCCCTCAGTGGGGAGAGCCCAGGAGAGGGTGAGAGGAGACAGCCATTTCTACCCAGGGCCCCTCAAAGAGGAAAGTTTCTTGAAAAGGATGAGGTGGGATTGTGGAGAAAGGGACACATAAGAAATTGCAGCAAGTACAGCCCAGAGGGGCATCCCAGCAACACCACAGTTTCTGTAAAGCACCAACTTCAAAATCCCTGCAAACTCAAAAAAGCTTGCTTAGGCCACCCCTCAGATCGTTAAGAGAAACAATTTTGTCTGACACTTATTCAAAAGTGTTGTGCCTTGAATCACAGAGTTACATAGTTTTATTTGGCTTCTCTTTAGTTAAGTAACATAAGCAACAGCCAAACTAATATATAAAACTTAATTGAGCCTTTCTTTTAAGTAATTTTTTACTCTTCAAAACGAAGCCAAACATGGCAATGACAGTGGAATGAAAAAATTCTGAAAAAGAAAGGCCTATGTTCAGGAAATGAGAAAATTAAAACGAAAAGAAAAATACATGCACTTACACCAAGTAAACCATATTATATTGGGTGTCATCCAAGCCCAGGTTTTTCTCAAGGAAGATGCAGACAAGCCCATTTGAAATTGAAGTCTTCATTCCTCGCCCTGCCGACAATCTCCCAGAAGGTTAAGTCTCCATTATATCCTCAGGGACCAGGAGAAGGAGGTTCTCTTGCTGATTGCCACTGACTGCATTCTCTCTGAGATTAGAGTTTTCAGAGGCATGCATTATACTCGTGTGTGTGTGTGTGTGTGTGTATGTGTGTATGTGTGTGGTGTGGAAGGAGCCAACAGCAGCATTCAAGAGTGCCCAAGGAGAATTTCAGGTCCTGCTCCCATGAGGTAGAATGAGCAACACGTCATCAGTCTGTGGACAAGCTCCTGGTCATGTGAGCAGGAGGGCTGCTAGCCTCTCTTCAACACCCTCTGCTTCCTCTCAGGCATTCTGAGTCCTCCTTCACACGAGCCAGGGAAAAGAGCGGGGCAAGAGGCATGCCATGCATAAAAAAAGGAAGATCAAATTCTAGCTACTTCCAAATCCCATGTGATTTGTCATTCTTCCTTTCAGAAGATAATTCAAGGCTAGTTGGGGGCTGATGATTAGAAAATATGAATGTCAGGATGTTGAGTAAAAGGAATGTAGTGGGGAAAAGAATAGACGTGAGTCAGAGTCATTTGAACACTCATCTCATCTAAATCGAAACTCAAACTCTTCACTGTTGCACCTTGTCCTCAAATGGTGGCCTCTGGCTGGCATTTTTGGCACTTCTGGGCTTTCTTTTTCATATTGAAGATATTTATTTGGGTAGCTGGGCCTCAATCATCTTCAAATGGTTCTTTCAAAAGCAAGTTTGAAAACCACAATTGCAGCATCTAGAGGCCTGAGTTTCCCTCAAACATCACATTTTCCCTTCTTCCTTTCATTCTAGGTTTTCCTAACCCCCACCCTTTTTGTTCTTTTCCTGTAACTTGTTCAGACATACATTGTCCTTGAGCGCTGCAGTAAATGCATCCTTTTTAAACCTAGAAATTATCTACTCTTGAAAATTTCTCAAGGCAACATTCCTCCAATTCCATCATATAATAAACTGTTACGAGCAAAGCATCCCATTACGTGTTTTGGAAAATACAAAAACATGCCAGTCCTATGTATTTAGTTATCTATTGCTGGATGACAAATTACTCCAAAACTTAGCAACACAAAGCAATAAACATTTATCTCATAGTTTCTGTGGTTCAGGAATTGAGAAGTGGTTTAACTGGATGGTTCTAGCCCTGGGTCAGTCACAAGGCTACAAACAAGGTAGGTGCTGCAGTTACTTCAGGCTTCAACAGGGAGGTGGTTCTACTTACAAGCTCACTCACGTGTGCCTTTCTGCAGGGCTGCCTCCAGGCTTTTCCATGTGGCCGCTCATCCTCCAGAACCTCCCTAGCAGGATAGCCTGGGATAGCCTGGGCTTGTTTACATGGTGGTTGGGCTAGGGGGTGGGGGTGGAGGAAAAGGGTGGAGAAAAACGGAGTGGGGATGGAGGGAAAAAGAGAAGGGAGAGGAAGAGGAGGTGGAGATAGAGGAGAAAGAAGAGGAGGGAAGGAGGGAGGGGGGAGAAAGAGAAAAGGAGAGGGGGAAAGACAAGCAAGAGATCTTGATCACGATGGATGCCAGCCTTATTATAAACTTTGCTTGGACTTTACATCCTGTCACTTCTGCCATAGAAGTAAGTGAATAAGACGAACTCACACTCAAGAAGAGAGGAATATGCAGGCTGTGAATGCTAAGAAATGGGGATCACGGGGGACCATTTCAGAGGCTGCCTGCCACACCCTGCCAGGCTCCACATCTTGGACAAAAATTGACACGTGCAGATACAGCAGATGCAAGGAAGTTCCATAACAACAGTAAAAGGTCAATGCTTGGAGATTGTAGGAAAAGAACTTAATTTCATTTAGGAGATGCTTAGACGGCTTCTTGAAGAAAGCAAAATTTGAGCTAGGTCTCAAATAGACCTTTTAAAAAAAGGCATTTCAGGCAGCCAGAACATCTTGAGCAAGTGGTCTGGGATTGGAGCAAGCATCAAAATTACTTGGAGGACTTGTTAAAACGAAGAGGGCTGGGCCCCACTTTCAGAGTTTCAGTAAGCTGGTGGGCAGAGGGGGTGGGGGGATACGTAGAGTGGGGAGCAGAAGGGAAGAGAGAATTTGTATTTCAGGCAATGCTGATACCCCTGGTCCAGGGACCACACTTTAAGAAATGACTGCATGAACAAAGGCTTGGAAGTAGAGAATAGTTGGAAAGTAACAAATAGATCTTTTTATTCATTAATTTGGACTGACTGTATTAGTTTCAAGATCTTAGAATCAGTGGAAATGAAAGACCTTACTTTGTACTTAATGAATCCCAAATTATCAACTTCTGCTGCTGGGAAGGATTCAGAGACTCTAAACCCATCATTTTACAAATGAGGAAAGTGAGGCTAGGGGACCTATAGTGAGTTTTCTTTAAAATCAGATGGATTTTGTGGTTCCCTCACTCCAGTGTTCCTGAAAGAAATATACTAGAGCCCCTTTCCTTTGAAGTTTGAGTGCCTTCTATTTGAAATAAGCTAAGGAGTTTGCTCTTCCAGTAGAACACTCACCCTCCATAAAATGCATATACCCATACTTTGGTATGGAAGGGAGGCTGAAAGAACTCTCTGGTCATCTCTCAGCCTATTGGATACGTTTTTTCTTGTACAAATGGATATATGCAACTCCTGCCTGGCTTCTGCTCAGTGGGAAGCCTTCCTCATACTTAGGCCCTCTCTCAGCCTCTATTGTCCTTTTTCTCTCCTGAGTCCTTAGGTATACAAATTTGGTTGCCCAAACTCTGCAAAACTTGGATTTGGGGGTGCTGTTTCTTTTTAAAGTCTAAGTAATACAATCTCAGTGCAAACTGGCATGCATCCATCTTGACTCCTGAAATATGCTTTCTTTGGAAAGAGGGTAGTGAAACCCTGCAGCTTATTCTCTGCGATGTGTGCGTAAAATTAGCTGATGCCTTTATTCCGTTGTCTGAGCTTTTGTCACCTTCTATTTGACTGGACTTAGGGAAACAATATGAAGACATTTAAAAGAAACCCAAGGGGATCTCATTTCCACATTCAAATACAAGTGGGTTTTTATCATTATTCCCTGACCCCTGACTTCCTTTACTCTCACTCTTCCCCCAAAGTACCACCCTCCACCCCACTTTGACACATATTCTTGCTCCAAATGCAGAAACTAAGATATAAAGGAAACTGAACTGTAACCCCCTTTGCACTTGTGGTTTCTGTGGCAACTTGCTTGAGCACAGGTGTCTCTTTAATTGTGACATTCTGAGAAGTCCTAGAGCTTACCAGCCACACTTCTCCTAAAGCAGGACCTGTCCTAAGCTTTAACTTGGAACAAGAACTCCAGACAGACAGAAGTTAGCCAAAACCTCACTGCAGTTCCCTCTCACAGTGAAACTCTGTTTCCAGAGCATACGTTTGTTAAGTGGGATGTGGACGCCATGTAGCTAACATCTTCTTGAAGAACTGAGAGGTGAGAACGACAAACTGTAAATCCATTTGACTCATTGCCTTTACCAATTCAACCACAAATTATTTCCTCCTCTCCCATTGAGCACCGTTTAATGAGCTGTATCAGGTGTCCAATGGAAGCAGTGAACCACAGATGGAGAGAGAACAATCTTGTGAGTAAGCACACCAGGCAGACCCTGCCTTCCTCACTTCCCAGGTCTCTGAGGTCAGCCAAGTTATTTAATACCTCCAGGTTCTTCATCTGGGCCTTGGTTTCCTCACCTAGAAGGGAGGTGGTAAAATGGAGTTGGGGTGAAGATCACAGACTCCATGTGAATACCTAAATCACCTGATACTATCCCTGAGTGACAGCTAGTGTTCAATAAATGGGAGCCGTGATGGACCGGGCCGTAAATTAAAAACACAATTTTTCTCCCAGAGAAATGCACAATCTTTATTGACGTTTCCAGCTTCATTTTCTTCTTTATTGGCTTAGAACCACTTTTGTGTATCCTACTCTCAATTCCAGCTCAACTAGAGAAATCCAAATTTACCTGAACATTAGTCCAGGGTCAGCCTCTGACTGAAAACCTCTGTATTGCACTGAAATGCCCAATGTGCTTTTCCCAACCAAGACCAAGTTATTAACAACAACGTTGTTTTTCTAAGTCATTAGGAAGGAACTGTCAGAAAGAAATCGTTCTTTGTATCTTCTGGGGGTTGATAGGAAAAAACAATTTTAAAATGTTGGAGGCTGAAGCACCAGCCACTGACATATTCATCTGAAACAAAGACCACTTTTTAAAACAGGAATCTGGTGATTCACATAGACATGGAAATAAAGGCACTTTGGCTGCAAAATCCCCCCATCTTCTCTGGGGAGGCTCAGGCCTCCGCCTGCTGTTCATCAGCCTTGATTTTTGATGGGGCGATTTTTAGTCAGCTGCTTCAATCATTTTGGCACAGACAAAAATCCTTTAAAAAATGTTACACTTCATCAAAGTGTATCATGAGACTTCACGGCCATTATCTCAATGGCCGCTCTGATGTGCTACAATTGGCAGAGACACAAACGGTAGGGGGTGTATGAGAAGAAAGCCAGCATTTCGTGTGGAAAGCTGGCAACCCTCGCCAAGCTTCTGTCAACAACTCCATGGTCTGATCCGATGCACTGAGCGTGCTGATGATGCTCTTGTTTCTGGAGGAAGTAAACAAGAAAATGAATTCCACTGCACAACACAGCCTCTTTGTATCTTCAAAATGGTGTGACTGGACCCAGGCCAGCTGTGTTGAAAGTTTGGCCATTTATGTCATCAGGGCCCCAGTACTGATGGAGGCTTTGATTACGACTTGGACCAAGCTATAAGACCCTTCAGGGGCAGCAAATAAAGGCATTGATTGGTTGTTGGGTCAATTTAGCCATAAGGGTACAGAGCATGGCTCTTTTGAAAAGCCTAATGGATTAGCTACACAACCAGTCCCACTGTAGGCCTTATTTTTCAAGTAACTCTATGACAGTTTTCCAGCTTGGCAGGGAACTAACTCTTCCTCCAGAGCAAGCTTCAGAGCTGTGCTTGTTATCAATAGTAGGGCTCAAAGGATTAGACACAGCGGGCTTTACAATTTAATGAAAACAGCTGTTGAAGCAACAATTAAGGCAAACAATAGTTTGCATGGAAAACTATTAATTATGTAAAGTTATGCAGAAAGTGGAATACTCTTTTATTCAGGGCCTTCTAAAGTGACTGAGCCACCTTCCATTCCCTGCCTCTCAAGTGTCAGGAAGTGGCGGTGCTTGTAGGAAGTGCTCCATTGCCTGTGATTTGAATGTAAGCAGAGCTCCAGGCTGCCAGTCTGCCGCAAAGCCAGTCATGAGTAAAATATTCAGGTAAAGAATATGAGTTAACATTACCTTGGGTATCTCAGATATAAACTCAGGGCTGTGTTTTCACAAGTTTCTGGAATTCAATTTGAACCTTGTGGTTGGGATCTCTACTTTTGCTTTCTTTAAAAAAATTTCTGTAATATGCCCACTTTTGGGCTTCAGTCACCCTAAAAGGTGATTAACAACAACATTATTTTCTAAGTCTTTAGTAAGGAACTGTCAGAAAAGAATCATTCTTGGCGAACTGGTGAAGTCCCTTGTTCTCTGGACTAAGTAGGTTTTCATTCTCTTAGAATGGGCCAACTTGGATTCTCAACCATCCCCCTTCCGCTTCCTCCACTAGAACAGCTCATCCTTCCTTCCACTCTCTCTGCTTGCTGGGGCTTTAAAATTCATTGCTTTCTCTCTTTGCAATTTCCATCCTTGACTAACAGTGCTGGGAATTGACTTATGGCCCTTTGCCTACCCTGTGTTCCACATGTCACTTTCTTCCCGTATGGGAATCACCAAGCCAAAAAGTCCCATTAAGAAGGTTATTAACTGTATACATAAACATTGCCTCCTGCGTACAGTTAGATTTATTTCTCATCACTTCCAAGTAACTGGTTTTAACACTCTTTCCAGCATGCCCAACACCTTTTATTTGACTATATTGTTTTAGAAAGGCCTTTGGGAATTTAGCTAATTTCATGCTGGAACTTATTAAGGGGGATTTGACACTCTTTGATAATTCCAATAAACCATTAGTCAAGTCTCACTCCCTTCAGGGAAGGCATGAAAGCTTTATTAGTCATAGGGTCTCTATTCTAAACATGTTACCTGAAGTTAGTGGCACATCGGTACTGAAATGCAATTGACTAGGTTGAATAAAACGTTCCCTGAAATTATAAGAAAGCTCTCATTGGCTATCAACAGTAAGAGAGCATCTGCCTTTTTCAGAAAATTCTCATTAGGTTCACCTGAGCATTTTGAAGTAATTCAATGAAATTAATTTACTGACCTGCGAATGTTAATAAAATGAGCAGTGCGCGCGCACACACACGTACACAAATTTTCTCTAAAGTAGGTGGTTTAGTCCTTTCTTCTATCCAGGGTACAAGAATACAGAATAAGTTCCTTTCCTTTTATGGACAGTTTAAAAATCTTGAGAGATCACATTGCTAGAAGGCCCCAGAACATAATTCAGTGTGCAAATGAAATTCATTACTAGGGTCACAACAATAATCCAATTAACATGTATTTACATAATGCCTTTAAAATCATTCTAAACTGAAAACCACATTTACCTTTGAAGTAAAACGAAAAATAAGTACCATGTCCCAGCATACTCCCGTTCACACTTTGCACTGGAGAGTACAAAACTGCATCAAGATTGCAAAAGCAATTATTTCAGTTAGCCAGATGTGATTTTTCAATCATTCTAAGATTTTTTTTTTTTTAATTTTTTTTTTAGCAGTTCTTATTCCGTGGCACCACTCACAGCTCTCTGCTGGCATGGTGCTTACATCTCTTCATTATTAATTCAGCTCATGGAGCTTAATTGGACAAGGCTAGAGTGAATTTGACAAACATCACAGCAGCAGAAAAAGCAATCACTCTTTCAAGATGAAAATTTGTTTGATGTCTTACTGTGTAACTCATTTACTCTCCTCAGGAGTCATGTGACCTGAATGTTAATCAGCCATTGATTGGTTCCTCTCCTTGGACAGTCACGTGACTTGAATATTAATGGACTGGCACTCCATAGCTGTACTGTTAGGCAACCTTGTGATTGGCTGCCAGGTTAAGATACGGAGATAAGTGGGTGCTTGATGAGCACTTGACAGAACTTCACAGAAAATTAAGGCCCTAAAATAGCATGAGAAAGTCTTGTCAAATCAAGCATGATTATCATTGAATGCTTAAGGAATTCATCATCTGCATGAAATTGATACACTTCAGCACCAGCAGTCCCTGTAGTCAGTCAGCAGGGACTCATCAGATTTTTATTTATATGTGTTCACCAAATCACATTAATTCTGAGAGCTAAAACATGCTAAGGATGAAGGTTATTTTCTGTTCAATCTAATTTATCTATGACAATAATCATCACTAATAATGTGTCAAATTGGATTGCAGTCATTTTATGCATGCATGCTGATTTGGAAAATAGTGTTAAACCATCCTGCGGTAATTAACAACCGGTAAAGGTATGCTGGCCCGAAGTAATCAGCATATCTAGATGGAAAATTAAGTTTTATAGAATGGATTTATAGATACATATCCTTATTTAATTCAGAATATAAATTATTCCTGGTAAAAGCGACATCATTTTTATAACACCATTAAGGCCAATAACCATTGAGGGACTCGCATCCTTAATTTGCTCCATCCTTCATTTTTTCTCTCGTTTTCTGTGGTTAAATTTCTAATGGTTGTCCCTTCCTTCTTGCCAAGTCCTCATTTTAGAGGGGTTTGGTAGAGCTGAGATGAATGAATATGCATTGGTTTAAGCGTTAATCATGGATGAAGGACTCTGCATCATACCTCTTAATACACAATGCTTTATAATTACTGGCGGGGGGGTTGGGAGGTGGGCATCCGGAAGAATACAAAGAGAGGGGCAGGGCCAGACTTTGGCCTTTTGCTGTTTCTCTATTATTTCTCCTCACAAAGGGACAATAGGAAATTTTGCAGATTAACTCATAAGGGATTAATGTTTCTTGGGGAATCATTTAAACCTAAATTATTTTGTTGAAATACCTTTTATGGAATAGAAGCTGTTTTGATTTTTTTTTTTTTTTTAAATAACCTCCTGCTTTACAGGGCATAATTTTAGTAATGGAGTACTCGAGTAATGAAATCTTAAAGAAATGTTTATACCCTTTGGTGAGCTTGGCTAAAATGTTTGAGAGAATTACACCTCAAAAAAAGGGGAGAAAATAAATACCAATAAACTGTTGTTTCTTTCCCACCATTCCCTGTTCTCACCCACCCCCATCTTAATCTGTGCGACCAGGACGGCCCCTATTCTTTCCCCCTCTCTCAGGAGCTCTCTTTATTGATTAAATGAATCTGCTCCAAAGGCTGCCTCCCAGGCTCTTTGATCTAATCCGATCTGATTTTATCCTATCGCTTCAGCAGGACATCGGGGAATTAACAATAAGCAGCTTTACCACAAGTGTTTAATAACTCAACACAATCTCCTTATGGCTGGGAGCTGCTCATGTTCCCATCCAGTCCATGGCAAGCAGTGTAACAGATTGGCCATCCCCCGAACCTGAGGAATTTTCCTGCACTGTGAAACTAATCGCTTCAAGTTCCTTCATAAATCACACAAAGCAGATTTTAACATCTTAACAAATTAAAAAAAAAAAACAAAACTGAAACCAGCAGAGTGGATTGGGGGTGTGGGGATGACAGAGAGGGCTCGCCCTCCAGAAAAAATGGGGGTGGGAAAGTGGAAGGCGGTCCAATATTGCAGTGGGGGAAGGGGCAGATGTAAAATAACTTCTGTCTTCTCATGCAATATGTTTCTCATCTCCTTAAATTCTAATATGAATGAAATGATTTGGGTAGGCTCAAACCTAACAATGCTGCAAGTTCACAAGTGACATTTTTTCCCCACTGTGATGGAAACAATGTGGTTTCAACAACAGGCCTCTTATTGTTCCCGTGACAGTCCTTGAAGTATGCCAAAGGCGCACAATTAACAAGGACTGTGCATCTTGCGTGCTGCAGACAGCGCAGATGTTAGGCTCACATGGTATGTCCCCTGGATTCCAAACCAGCATACACACATAAAGGGGCGTCTTAAATGATCACTCAATTACAAAGTGTCATTTTTGAAGTGCCTTTTTTTTTTTTGCCCATGGCTGCCCCTATAAATGCATCCCTATTTCTAAATTGCAAAGGCAGAATTCATTTAATAGCTTCCTCATTGCCCCAAAAAAGTGTGTTATACCCTTTTTTCTAAATATCGCAAGCACAGTGAGTAAAGGTGATTCTCTCCTTTTCTGAGGGAGAAATGTTGATGCAGTGGCTTACCCTAATGCCAGAATAGCCAGAGCTGGGAGTAAGTGAGAAACTTGGAGGGAAAATGGGCTTGTGAAAGCTGCTTGATTATTAGTGCCATGGGGAAAATATCACTCCAGCACTAATCTAAAATAAAGCATCTTCTAGTTGCTCTATTTAAAGCCTACTGTACATCAGAATTACCTACAGAAACATGTTTCATAACAGAGAAACAGCCCTGTCTCTCCACCTCTGTCTCTACTCTCTCCATCACCCTGGCAGTTCTGAGATTTCTCGCTACATCAGCAGAGTAACCAAGTGCCCTCTAACTGAACATCTGGGGCCAGAGGGAATTTTATGACTCAGGTTTAGGCCAGATTACTATTACTATAGTGAGATCTTTTTCCACATCCCCAGGGCCCAGGGTACTTACAGATTCACTCAGATATGCTAGATGCTTCATGATTGCTTTCCGAAGTAAAAACATTTGTTTTTGTATCCTTATATCCTTCTCCACCCACATCCATTCATCACTGTTTTCCAGATTTTCCCACCACTGTATGAATCCAACATTTTGAGATGCCTCCGCACCCCTGCCCCCAACCCCCGAAAAAGGCAACTCTGATTTTGTGATTTCTACTCAATATGGAATGGAACGCTAGCATGAATAGTGTTATTATTTCCTCTTTGGAAATGCCTTTTGCCTTACTTTTTTTTTCCCCAGATAAACTATGTCATAACAGAAAAATCCCTGTGAAGTTCTCCAAAGAACTCTCTGCTGCTTCCAGACCCTGGAACTATAATTATGCCTTGCGTAATTAAAACAGAAAGAGGGTCCCCTGCCAACTGTGAGTGCCCGTTTACATCACAAAGAGATAGCAAAATGTACTCAGGAAGGTTGCAGCCAAAGTAATTGAGAGGGCTGCCTGAACCCAGCTCTGCTTTCTAAATATTGTCCCTGGGTTAGGAACTGAAGAGGCAGAGGAGAGGAGAGCAGGGGCGGGGGACTGGAGCCAGGGGCCTGTTGACTTTTCCTGCCTGGGCATGATGTCATGGAGTTCAGTGACTTCAGGGTCTGGTGTTGACTGAAGACTTGTTGCACAGCTAGTCCAGGTGCTTCTACTGGGGAGTTTCAGACCAGTCACCGCATGGCGGGGTGGACTTCAGATGTTCTCAATGCCTGCACTCACATGCAAATGTTCAGAGCATTAGGCCAGCGTGTAAGCATCCTTGCCATCAAGTAGTACAAAGAGGACTCTTCTGATGGCGGTTCAGTTCCTTCACAAGCTTGTTCTCCTTGGGAGCTTTCTTTTGTAGGCTGCTGTTTTTGGAACATGAAAAAGAGAGAATGAGAAAGGGGGAGAAGGAGAGGGAGAGGGAGGCAGGGAGGGAGGGAAGGAGAGAGAGCGAAAAGAAAGGGCACTGAGGAAAAAGGAAAACAAACCAAAGCCACAAGTTGGAAAAAAAAAAAACCTATAAAATAGAAACGCATTATGTTTTTGTACATTTTCAAAATGTAGCCAAACTAAACCATTAAATGAGGATTTTGTTTCACAAAGTCTGCAAACTATTCAACTGCTAACCCACTATACCAAGAATGCGGTGCCAACCAAAATATGTCAAGATTAGTAGTACTCAATAAAATCTCAAAACCAAATGACATGCAAGCTGTATTTCATGATTAGAGCGCTTCCTTATGTCAAGGAACATACATATTAACTTGTTTAAACACAGCTATGGGCTGTCACTCTGTTTGTCAAAAGCAGAGGAAGGAGAATCTAGTGCCTACCAGACCATCCAGATGATACTTCACACTTTCTATCTTCCTGGCAGACAGCATGGACACCATCCAATTAATCCTTACGTCATCTGCGAGAAGAGGGGCTAAAAGAAAGGAGGAGAGACGAGATGGGGAGAGGGAGAGAGAACTTCCTACTTTACAAAGCAGGGTACTGAAAGCAGGCTTTGCTGTTGCCTTGCCCAAGGCCCTGACACAAGTACCAAGCTGGGATTAGAACTGAAAATGCTTACCTTTTCCTACCAAGTCACCAAATTTACAAAATGCAAACCCCTGGAATCTTTTTTTAAAAATCTAGGAGCGAACATGTACTTAAAGCTTTAAGATCTACATAGAACTCATATGTATTTTGTCACTGAATCTTCACCACTGTCCTGGTCATTTATATATTATTACCTTCATTTAACAAAAGAGAAGCCCAAGTCTCAGAGAGATGAAGTGATGTGGCCAAACAGCTACATTCAGGAACAAGTAAAACCAGGGTATGATACTTCTGTCTTAGGCCTCCAAACCAAATGGGAACTAGACAAACAATGCTGCTCCTCTGAACACAGTGTCTCCTTTTGCCCCGAAATGCTTGAGTTTGAGCAGGATTCTAAAAATGGAAAGGGGTGGCTGATTACCTCATTCTCTGACTGTCTACAGCAAGGAGCTGCTACGTGCTCCTACCTGGCAGGAGAACGAAAGGGAAGCTGTTTTCTCATTTACAAAATAAGGTAGTAAGGTGTGTGATTATGTTAGGAACACTTGAGGGGGCTTTTGGGTGAAAAGGAAAAACCCGAGCCTGCTTCATCTGGTATTTGGGTGCTTCTTCCCTTGTGTGAGCTTGGTAAGCCCCCCACTAATGCTGACACGGCAATAAGGGCTGCTCCCACAGGCAAACTTCCGCACCCTCCTGTCCCCCTGGCCCCACACACAGCCTGTTCGCATGGACCCTCTTGATACTGGGGAATCACTGCCTCTTTCACTGCCACATAAGCCTTGGGGTGAGGTGGGTGAGAACTGGAATTCAAACCAGTGTCTTATCTGACATGTTGCAATGTGGGTCCTTCCCGTCTGCTCTTCATACCCTGTCTGAGGGGCCTGGGGGATCCTGGACGTGGTCGTGTCAATTCCCCTCCACTGACACACTCCTTAGCCTGATGAGAAGCCAGGCCTTTCTAGATCTGGGCCCTGCTGACATCTGGCTTCATCCCCTGACACTCATCCACATGCACCTGACTGGCCCATACTTAACAGATGGTTTCTGTTACAGGCTGAATTGTGACCCCTGCCACAATTCTTATATGGAAGCCCTAACCCTCAGTACCTGAAAAGGTGACTACATTTGGAGATAGGGCTTTTAAATAGGTCATTAAGGCAAAATTGGGTCATTTGGGTGGGCGCTAATCCAACATGGCTAGTGTCCTTATAAAGATTAGGAAATTAGGATACAGAGAAAAGACCATGTGAGGCCACAGGGAGAAGGCAGCTGTCTGCAAGCCAAGGAGAGAAGCCTCAGGAGAAACCAAACTTGCTGATACCTAGATCTCGGACTTCCAGCCTCCAGAACTGTGAAGAAAATAATTTCTGTTTTTTTAAGCCACTCTCTTCTACTCATTTCCCCAGCCTAGCACAATGCTCATCAGAGAGGGCATTCAATTAATGTTTAATGAGGTGACAAAAGGGGACATGGCAGAAACATCAACAATAATAATGACAATAACTAAAACTCATTGAATGTTTGCTAGGTGCCAGACACTATTCTAAATGTTACACTTGCTTTAACCAACTTTATCCTCCCAATAACCATATGAAGTAAATAATATTGTTATCTTCATTTTACCTTGAAGAACTGGGCATACCAAGAGAACTAACCTGCCCGAGGTCATGCAGAGCCAGGGATTTAAAACCAGGTGTCTGGCTTCAGAGTCTAAATTCTTAAGAAAATGTCTTCCAAGGAGAAAAGGAAAAACACTGGAAAGGAACAAAAAAAGGGAAGAAATCACTAACTGTATAAACATAGGTAAGATACCTCAATTCTGTGAAACTCTGTTCCCTCCTCTGCTTATCTCAGCAGATAGTATCCCTGAGTACATTCGAAGTGCAGAGTACTGCCCAAACACACGGCCTCCATTTTCAGTAGCCAGAAAGCAGTCAAGTCACCACAGGCCTGCCACTTGAAGACTGGATTTTCAGGTGGAAACATTTTGCAAAATGGGTAACCCTGAAAACATAAATTTCAAAGAAGAGAAGAATGGGGTAGTCAAAGCTGAGTGTAAAGAGATGCTTCTCTGCCTCCCACCAGGGACCAGAAACAGCACTGCCTTTTTGCAGCACTCTGGGGACCCCATTCCCTTGTCGTATTCCTGCTCTGTGGAGGTGTGCGTTCCAACTGCCCTGACCAGGAGGGGCTCTCAGGGTACTCTCCAGGGGTGTTGCCCCAGGTTCAGAAACCACAGATTACATCCTTGAGAGTCCTACAAATCACTGTTCTGTTACAATTACAATTTACTAATCCAATTTACCGGGTTTACTACTTATAGCTAGGATCTTAATGTTACCTGTGGGGTGGAAGAATTTCCTGTTCTGTTTTCAAACTGGACTTTTTGTCTGTTTTCTAAACACTGTCTTCATGGAGTACCACATCTCTTTTTTTCTTTGATTCAGAAATGCACTGAGCATGAAACAATGACTTAGTGGAGCCTAGTAAAAAGACATATCTAGTTGTTCCACCCCTGCAAAGACTCCTCTTCTTTGAAGGTTTTCGGATGACCTATTTCCCAAGGCTGGGAGCAGAATGGTTCAAGCGCTTGGAGGAAACCAACTGTAAATAGAAAGGCTGTGTTTAACATAATCCCCTCCAGAAGACTCTCCTCCAGTCACTGTAATCAACCCCGTAGTATCAGATGAAGGTTCTTGATTAGCTCCCTATGGCATTATGTCTCACCACACAGCTGATAATAAACTGATGGATTATCAAACAAGATTACAGCTTCAGCAAATAAAATCATGTTTTGTGTGAAGAGAGAAAACATTTGGTATCCCTAGCTGCCTGGCTAAATATTTACATATCACAGGCTTTCCAGGGTCCCTGTTCTTTAGAATCTGATTTTTAAAAAACAACACAGAGGTTAAGTTAACAGAGAGGGAACACACTGTGCTTTTGACACCAAGCTAAATACCCCTCTGGGAGAAAACAGGGCAGGGACTGCCTAAAAAGTAGAACTAAATCCAAGGCCTCAGGTGTTGGTGAGATCAATGTGTACCTGTGACAAAAATGGTAGCTGGAGTGTGTGAAGAGGGGTTTGTATGCCTGCTTTAAAGGGAACATAAAAGAAAGAGAATAGAAATCGAAAATATGCATGCAGCGCTCTCTTTCTCTCTCTCTCTCTCTCTCTCTCTCTCTCTCTCTCTCTCTCTCTCTCTCTCTGTCTCTCTCGCTGTAAGAAAGGGAGCAATGTGCTTATAGAAAGTCTCATGCTGGTCTGTTGCTTTACATCTTTCAAAGCCTATCTCCCTCATTACCTATATTTCTCCCCCAACTCCTGATTTTCCTGTTTTCCCCAATTTCTCTGTTTTACAGCTGACACAAAGTGAGGACTAGCAGAAGTTAAGTAACTTGCAAAAGGTCCTGGAAGGCAGGCCTCAAACACAAATTTTCTGATTCCTAATGCAGCCCCCTTTCTGTTACAACCTCTCTGCTCTCACTCAATGATGCTCTCCTAAAGGAAACGAATAGCACAGGGTTTTTGTTTTTGTTTTTTAAAGCTTCGTGTATTATATTGACAAATCTGAAGTTAAGTTACTATTTGGGTTAAGACTCCCAGACAAAAATGGATGTACCTTAAAATAGAAAACGGACGTTTTTAAATGCCTGTCTTTTAAGAGACAGAAAGAGAGAAGCAGAGAAATTGGTTAGGTCAGTTTAAATTTGTTAACATCCCAGGGAAGAGTACAAAGCAATGATAACAATCCACCTGAGCTAGCCACGGTGCAATTTATTTCAGAAGATTTGACTTCCTTTTAGGAATGACAGATCTTGCAAACATGGAAGGGCAAAGAGACGTGATTCTCTGCATGTGAAAGGCAGAGAAGCTCCTGGTTCCAGTGACTTTTTCATCGGGCACACACAAAACAGCCCCAGGCTGACCTTCATTGCAAAGGAACTTCTGTTCGGTAGACTAAGGAGGTCCACAAAAGCACTGGGCTAGAAGCTCTATGATTCTACCTCCTCTTTGTCATGGGGTAGATAGATGCTCTTCCAGGCAAATCGACCAGAGTGATCCTGGCGTGAGAACATGCTGGTTCCCAGGCACTGTACCTGCAGATCCAGCGTTCTGTGCACACACAGCTATCCAGCGAGTAGTACTGAGTGAAAAAATCATGAGCGTATGGAACACATCAAAAAAATCGAATATTGTATTGTTTCTCTTTTGTAATGGTATGTCATCTACACGTAGATGTATCAAAAGTCAACTAGTGAAATCACTTTTCCCCCTTTAATAATTAGAAGTTTAAAAGAATAGAAATTTCTTACAATATAAGAAATACAATAAAAATAATTATCTACAAGTTTATATAAATATCAATAATGAAAGTACGTCTTCCCTCCCCCGCTACCTTTTATTCCCCCATCTTCCAAAGGATTCTATTTCTACAGTTTGGTGTGTATCCTTCCAGTTCTTTTTCTAATATATATATATATATATATATATATATGGTGTGTATCCTTCCAGTTCTTTTTCTGATATATATATATATGGTATGTTCTTCTACCAATGTCTGGTTTAGCTTTGTTTAATAGAGTATATAGCTGAGGTTATACTGTATATATGGTTTTGTCAGTTTATTATTATTTTTTAATGTTTCTCAGGTTAGTACACAGAACTCCACCTCATTTTTTTTAAACTGCCACTTAGCATTCAAGAGTATGGATGTTTCATAAATTATTATGGGTTCTCCTATTGACAGACATCTAGGCCATTTTCAATTTGAGGCGATTATAATCAAGAATACTATGGTGGAAAAGTGGTGGAATACAAGTGGTGGAAATCCTGAGTTGAAAGAAATGTCTGCTTTGAATTGTAACTGGTACTGCCAAAATAGCTATCACTTTAACTTCCACCTATAGTACATGTTAGTACCTGTTTTTTCACTCCCTCACCAACACTGGCTATTATCAAAATTTTAACATTTTGCCAATTTAATGGGCAAAAACTACTTTCTGTTTTTCCTTTTTCTGTGATTTGCCATTACCTATGGATTTTAGGGAGTATTTTGAACGAATTTTAGGAACTCTATGTATTATCCATTTTGATTTATATATGCTACCAACATAATATATGACATAAACATTTAGTCATTAACTTTTTTACCGTCTTATATCCTACAGAAGTTTTCAATTTTATGTTATAAAAATGGCCACGCTGCTGGATTTTGACCTCATCTTAAAAAGGACTTTTCCACCCTGTTATTTTTTCCTACATTTTCTTCTAATATTTATATTTATTTATGTGCTTATTTTTACACTTAGCTCCTTGATGCATCTGGAATTCATTTTTATGTATCTAGGAGACAGGGCGCTCACTTTATTTTCTTTCCAAATAAATAGCTAATGTTCCCAGCACCATTTATTAAATAGTCTACACTTTACTCTCTTATCTGAAATGCAAACTTTTGCACAGAGTAAATACCTGCATGTGCTTAGGACTCTCTAATGTCTATTGCAATGATTTATCTATCTCTTCTCCAGTCATTGCAACACCATTTCAATTGCTATGGCTACATGTCCTGTTTTGACATTTGGAAGAACAAGTCTTTCTTCACTGTTCTTTTTTCAAAATTATCATAGCTAATATTGAACATTTTCTCTCCCTTTTAAAGCTTTTACTACGTATCAAGGAGATAAATATTACTTTTTAAATATATTTGAGATATAAAATAACAATAAAATGAATACAAATGCAACCCCAATCCTACATTTTGTCCTCAAGAAAAAATTTTAAATCAGTATATCCAATTATATTAAAAATATTGCCAGAATTATAATTGGTACTGCATTGTACATTAGAGAGATTAGAGAGAACTGGCATCTTTTAAATATTAAGCATTCCTACACTGGAATATGGTATTTCTCTTAATTTTAAGAGTTTCAGGACCATCAGTTGTATCTTTTATTTTTCTGCATATAGGTGTGCACATTTCCTGCTTTTGTGCATGAGGTGTTTTTATGGTGCTGTCTGATTACTTACTGTGAAGATCCAGGTAAGTGATTTGTTTTTTACAAGTTGGCATTGTAATTCTTACTAAATAGTCAAGAGTTCTAATGTTTTACAGTTGATTCTTTTGGATTTTTGTAGACTATATATATATATATGTATATATATATATATACACACACACACACACACACACACATATATACACATATATATTCACACATATATATAATATATATATCACATATATAATATATATGTCATATATATCATATACGTATGTATACATCTGTCTACTATATAATATAATGAAACATTTTGTCTTTTCCTTCCCAATATTATATGTATTTCTTCTTATACTATTTCTTATTAATGCCCAAAAGCTTTAGTTAGTACCTCCACTATAATTTTAAATAGGTGTGGTGATAACAAACCTTCCTGTCTTGTTTGTTCCTGCTTTCAATGATATACTCTATTTCACCAAAACAATGTGTATTTGCCTTAGATTTCTGGTAGATACCCTCTATGGATTTAGTGAAGTTTCCTTCTCTGACTAGCTGATAAGTCATTTTGTTTTTACTATTTTAAATCACAAATAAATGTTAACTTACGTGGGTTTTTTAGCACTATTGAGATGAACCAATGGTTTGTCCTATAATTTTTTAGTATAATAATATACATGAATAGATTTCCTACTGTTCGATCATTATTGCATTCCTGGGATTCATATCACTTGGTAATAATGAATTCAATTTAATAATATTTTACTTGGAGTTCTATATTTATGTTCATGAGACAGATTGGCTGAAAGTGGTCATCTTGTGTGTGTGTGTGTGTGCAGTCATTGTCAATTTGGGTACCTCAACTACATAAAACGATAGTTGAGTTGGAGTAATTTCTTTCTATTTATTTACAGTAGGGAGTAACGAGTTCTTAAGCATTTGAAGATTTAAAATAGTCAAGGCTCTGTATCTTTTTGAGGTAGATACTTTTATTACCTTGTCAGTTTCTTCTATGAGTACAGTTCTGTTTAGGTTTTCTATCACCTCATGCAATAATACTAGTAATTTTATATTCCTGCAAAAGTATTCCTTTCGAATAGATTTTGAATGTGTTATTTTAAGGTCAAAGACATTATCATTTTTTTTTCAATTTCCTCTGAAACTGTCCTCTCCCTTTTTTCTGTGTATTTGCATTTTTTCTTGGTCAGTCTTACCAAAGGTTTTGTCTACTTCATACACCATTTCAAAGAAGTAGCTTTGTGTTTTATAGACAGAGTCCATTGTTGTATTTTTCTGTTTCTATGTCATTAGTTTCATTTATTATCTCATTCTTGTACATTCTCTTATTTTTTTACTGCTTCTTTTCTCAATTACCGAGTTTCTTTTTAATCCCTTCTTATTTTCTAATGAGTGATTTGAGGCTATACAATTTCCTCTAAGTGCTGCGTTAGACATAGTTAACAAGTGTTGACTGGTAGAGCTTTAATTTTTGGTTATTTATAAATGGTTCATTGTTTGTCTTTATTTCCTCTTTAAACAAAGAGTTATTTAGGAGAGTATATGAGTTGATTTTCTTTTTTTTTTGAAATGGGTAGATTAGGGCTAGAATATTCTCCTTCTGTTATTATTTAATTTTACTGTATTTTGTTCAGAGAATATGAACTATGATTTCTCCTCTTGGGAATTTATGGAGGTTTTCCTAGTAGACTACTACATGATCAAATTTTGAAAATGTTCTATGAGTGTTTGGAAATAGTGTAACTTCTCTATTTGATGAATATGAAGTTTATAAATATATAAATTGTGTTATAGTACCGTGTTTCCATGAAAATAAGATCTAGCCAGACAATCAGTTCTAATGCGCCTTTTGAAGCAAAAATTAATATAAGACCCAGTCTTATTTTACTATAATATAAGACCGGGTATAATATAATGTAATATAATATAAGACTGGGTATAATATAATATAACATAATATAATATAATGTAATATAATATAATATAATGTAATATAATAACAAGTCTTATATTAATTTTTGCTCCAAAAGATGCATTAGAGCTGATTGTCCAGCTAGGTCTTATTTTCAGGGAAACAAGGTAAGATTATTAAATGTGTTGTAAAATTCTGTCTCCCTGGATTTATTCTTTTTGACAAAGTTGAGTTGAATTCTCCTATTATGATTATGGGTTATCCATGTCTCTGTATTTTCGTCACTTTTTTTATGCTTTGCTTTATATTTCATAACTTTGTTCTGCATATAATTTCATGATTATTGCAATTTTTTATCAAACTTTTTGTATTATTTGGGGTTGGGGGGTATGTCACATACCTAACAGCATAAAGTTGGAATTTTTTTTATTTTCCAGTCTGAAAGTCTATGTTTTAAAGAAGGTATTTAAGCCATTCACATTTAGTGTGAATGCTTATGTTTGACTTTTTTTTTCTGAACACCAATTTTTATGTTTTCCATTTATCATTATTTTGCATGTAGTCTCTTTTTTGTTCTCTGCTTTTTGTTGATTTAGTTGTTCCATTTATTTCTTCCTTTTTAAATGTTTAAAAACATATGTATTCTTTTCCCATTTTTCTTAGGGACTGCCTTGACATTTTAATATTCATGTTTAAATGTATATACATTCATACGTCACTTAACGGTGGGTTTACATTCTAAGAAATGTGTTGTTAGGCTATTTTTGTCATTGTGTGAACGTCACAGAGTACTACATACCTAGGCTACAAGGTACAGCCTATTGCTCCTAGGCTATAAACTTATACAGCATGTTACTATACTGAATACTGTAGGCAACTGTAACACAATGGTATTTGTGTATCTAAACATATTTAACCATAGAAAAGGTACAGTAAAATTATGGTATAAAATGGCGAATGAAACATAAAGATGGTGACTGGAAGTTGCTCTGGGTGAGTCAGTGAGTGAGTGAGTGGTGAATGAACGTGTAGGCCTAGGACATTATTGCACATTGATGTATGTAGACTTCATAAACACTGTACACTTAGGCTACAGTAAATTTATAAAAATTTTTATTTCTACAATAAATTAAACCTTAGCTTACTGTGAAGTTTCCTTTATAAACTTTAAAAAATTTTAACCTTTCAACTCTTCTGTAATAACACTTATCTTAAACACAAACATACTTTATAGCTGGACATGGAGCTGTTATGTCCTATGATAACAATGCCTTCATCTGGAATACCTCCTGAGGCTCTTCCTGAGCAGGTGTTACTACTTCCAGAAATATGTCCATGGTGGTTTGCTTGGTTTGTTTCTTTTTTGCATCGAAGATTTGCTTGTAAGCAGATAATGCACCATGAACATTCCTCTCTATTACTGAAAATCTTTTGGTGTTGGGGTCCATGTTTTCAAACTTTTTAAGGAGCTCATTGAAGTCTGAAAAAGCTTCTACTAAATACTTCACTCTGAATTTTCTTGGACAGGTGGAGTTCTTCTTTTTCTTCCCTTGCATTTCCTTTTCCTTGCCTCTTCTTCAGCTATGTGTTCCTATTCCAGCCGCAACAACTTCTCATTAGTCTGTTCATCAGGAACCACTTCTAGGAGCTCCCCAATGTCAACTCAGGGTAAAGTAGTTTACCATCTCAACCACAGCCTTGTTGATTTCTTCAACCTTTGTGCTATGTTACAACAGCTACGAAGTCAATAGGCAGTTGGAACTGCTCAGCTCCATTATAATCTTATGGGCCTACCGTCATCCATGTGATCCATCCTTGACCTAAGTGTTATGAGGCATATGACTGTATCATCAATGTCTAGAAATAATCAGTATCTCTATTATCCTCCTGATCAAGATGAGAATCTTCAGACATCTTCAATTCTGGCTCCACCTTTTTTTCCTGTTGTCTCATCTCTGTACTCCCACATCTACTACCTACAGGTCGGGATTTTAGTTCCATACCATCAACAATTGTTTCTATATTATGTGTCAAAAGATTTTTAGACTCAGCTATAACTTTAATGTTTTTTGGCCCACATCTTCTTCCTTACTGTGTATGTTTTGTTTTCTCCAGTGTTTTACAGCAATATGTTTTGAGGATTACTTTCAAAGAGGGTCTGTGTTCATATCTAGAAATATTTTTATTTTGTCCCCCCACTGGAACACAAATTTTGTTGGGTATAGAATTTGAGGTGAAAATTGTTTGCTTTCAGTAATAGATAATCTTCATTATTTTGGCTTCATGTACTGGGCACTGTTTTTGTTTTTGTTTTAATGCAAGAAAAAACATGTTAAATTCCCCTGCTTGGGACAAAAAATTACTGAAGTTGTTCAATACATATAGGAATTGTATTTTTCCCCCTCTAATTTTGCATAGGTGAAGAAGCAAAGAAACTGAAACTGAAAATGGGATTTCTTCTTATGTAAAATGAGTTCTAAGTACCATCTGCTAAAGTAAAGAGACTAACAATAGAAAGGAAACCGTAACACTTTGGTATGCCACTCTGATCACCCTCTAAAAGCCTTGGAAACTATATTCACTCTAGAAGGGGTCTGATTCTTGGGGTAAGGTAAAAATTGTTTTCTACAATAGCATTGTTGTTCAAATAATTAGCTATTGATAATAGGTAATGCTAGTAACAAGGGAACCAGAGCATGCTAATGTATTTGTATTTCTTTAAATTTTGCTCTAAAGTGCTCTGTAGTTAATACAATAATTCACGAATAGAAATTGTCATATTTTATCGTTTTCATAGAGAGCATTTTTAAAACAGAAACATCTATTTACATAGAATTTTACCACAACTATGCTCTGTTAACCTACCCAATGGAAAACTTAGTCACTGGAGTCACAAAACTCAATCCAAAAAATGCCATTTTCCACATAAGTTTCATGGATTATTTGTAAAGAAGGAAATAAAATTTCTGAATGGCTAGTTTTATACACTGAAATCTGCAAAATGACAGAATATTTTTTCTTCCCTCTACTTAGCTTACCACCATTTCCTTCCCCTCAAACTTCCCCTCATTGGAAAAGGAGAGAACTAACTTCACACAATCTTTCTAAAACCCAAGAGAACAATTCATCATTCATTCATATTTCAAATCTTCTGCTGAAAGCTTGTGCCTTTTAGATCACCCACACCATTCCTCACCAGCACCGCCTCTTGAATGACTAACTGTGTCCAAAATAGAATGCACAAATCATAGCTACTAAAAGGTCACAAAGAAACAACTTTGTATGACAAAATTTTATTAGGCAAATTAATCAAGGAACGTCAATGTGTGATCTTTGGCTATAAAAAGGGGGATAGGAGGGACAGTGAAGTTAAAAGGACTCTAGCCATTTTTCCTTACATTTGTGTTCTATTTAAAACTTTTACAACAAGAATATAATCACACATAATTGTGATAAGGCAACTATTACAAACAAACAAAGCAAGCAAACAAAGCAGAATGTTGATAATAAAAGGACCATTAGAAATGACCTAGTCCCAAATCCCTTAGTTGGGATGTAACTGAGATTAGAGAATGTAACTAATATACCCCAGTTTCTCATGCCAAGCCTCCATTTAAAGGAGGGAAGTAGGGAACAGCGCAGACAACAGGCATCTTCCTTTGAGAAAACAGATGTTAGGGTTTGAGAGATTAGTTAATCCAGAAACCACATGGGAAAGCTTTCGTCCATATACTAGAGGAAGCAAAGAAATATGCCAAAACCAGGGGATATACGTTGGGGAAAGGTAAGGGTTCAAGTCGTAGTCAATCCAAAGATTTGGAATCTAGGCTACGGGAACCAGTTAGGACATCAGTGTCAAACTGGACCAATTGGTCGCCTTCAACAACTCTAGACTTGGGTCCTTCCTTTTTGAGTTTATTTGGTGGATCAGTTTGTTATAGACAGAGGGGTGGGGTGGCAGCTGAAAGCAGAGAGCTGGCTAGAATATAAGAACTACATGTCGAATTCTAGTTTAAGGGTCTTTGCACTACTCCATCATATGTCAAACACCAGTAGTAAGAATTTCCTATGCCCAGCTATGATGGAAACACAAACATAAAAAATTACAGACTCTTGGGTAAAAAGAGCTAAAATCCTTCAACAGGAGCTAAAAGCAATCACTAAAGGCTATATTTTCTTATATTCCTGTAACCTAGCAATATTATTTTCATGTGATTGGAACTGGCAATCTTTCGATGCACTATTTGACAGAATCCAAAAAGAGAGTGTGTTTCAGGGGAACTAAAAAGAGATGAAAAAGTTTAAGGACTTGGGCACAAATGGTTCTAGTAACCGGAATGACTTTTCTTCATGTACCCATACTCTCCTCAGATAAAAAAACAAAATGGAGTCGTATAGGACAATAAAATAATACCACAAAATTATAAATCCCAATGTAAATTAAAGTTCAAGTTAAGTTTCACATTTACTGAAAGCCTAAACAAACTTCCTAATAATTAATCTCCAAAATGTGTAAATCTGCTGCAGATATGTGCACATAGATTATAATAAAGAACGCTGGCATGCAATTTGATTCAAAGTGCTTTTTAGTAAAGTACATAATGATGCATGCTGAGGAGATGCAGGTATATTTAATTGGATATAATTAAAATAATGATGTGTGTTTAAAATAATGATATATTTAAAATATTTTAAATGTAAGTGACTGAAGAACTTGCAATAAAAAGTCAAAGCAGTAACTACCTTTTGATTACCTGATTATTCACAGAGCTAATACCTTGCATTTAACAAGTAATGCTGTAATAATGTCACACTGGAGGGGTTCAGGGAGCCCTGCTGACAACATGGGCCTTGGCTTCCCCCTCCTCAGAATGTTTTGCCTTCCAGGTCTCTTCTCAAGCCAACTCCTTCCATCAAAAATAATATTTTTCCAAGATAGGTAAAATGTTGACAATTGGTGAAGCTGGGTCATGGGTACATGAGGTTCAGTGTATTTTTTCTCTCTACTTCTACATATGTTTGAAATATTCTTTTACAGTAATAAAAAAAATCCAGAAGTCTCTCTCCACATTTGAATATAGGTTCTATGCTTGATAACTTTACTTCCTCCCTATTCAATGGCCATAATTGATTAACATGTCTGTGTACACACTGGTTCTACTGCATGAAATTCCCTTCAAATTTCTACTAGAAATTCCCTTCAGATAAGTGGACAAATAGATAAATGTACATTTCTAACTCTTAGCCCTGGTTAGTTAGGGCCCCATATAAAGATTGCATTATATCTCAACTGTCTCCCACCATCTGAGATCTGAGTTATTCTTTGGTTGTTCACCATTCTTCCTGCTTCACATTGAATCCATGAGTCACATCCGCCTCATCCATATACCAGGATTTCTCAGAGGAGCTGCTGATGAGCTACCCTACAGCCCAGACATCTCATTCATTTCCATCTTCTGCTGCCCTGCTGTGACCTCAAACTGAGCTCAGTTCAACTGCCTGCAGGGTTGTATAGGAAAGCAGTGTCCTTGTACCACAAGCTCTATAATTCATGATCTTGGGAGAGGCAAATGGCTTGGTTGATTTCTTTTATTTCTGCTTATATGACTAAGCTTCTGTACTCAAAAGGGGAAGCTGGGGTTATGGTGCATTTATACCATTTTTTTAAGGATGAAAACCAAATTATACATGCTCTCTATATTTCTTCCCTTACTTTGTGTGTTTAATAATTAATAAATTACAACCACGTTTTCATTATTTTGAAATAGATACTGTGGACTTTTGAAATATCATCCTCAAAAATATTTCAATTCCTCTAGCAGTTAACAGTTTTACAGTTTCAAAACTTCATTTTAAAGGTGACCATGAAGCAGGGGTATCTTCTCTGCAGAAACACATGTAGGACATCCAGAAAACAACATACACTGGGGAAAAAAGTCAAACTTTTTTGCATTGTCTTACAGCAATTCAATTGTAACTTATATGAACTAGGTATGATACCAAGCTTTTGATTATTCACTGGTGATAATCCAGTTTATAAATCACACCCATCTTCTTCTATTTCTGTTTTTTTTTATTATTATTAAATTTATTGGGGTGACAATTGTTAGTAAATTTATCCTATTTCTGTTTTTGTTCTGTCCATTTTTTCACTAATTTGTTGCACCATAGCAAAATCAATTTTGGTAAAGAAGACGCAAAGAAATACAGGTAGAAAAAAATGAAAGCTAATCTATTGTACCCATTTTCACATCTATCCAATAAGATTGTTTGGAGGGAAACCTAAAACCATTGACCACAATTGTATCTCTGGAGTTTGAAAACCCATGCCATTACTCTTTTCCCATGCTAAAAGCAATGAGGGAGTTGTTTTTATATCCCAATTTTAGCAAGATAACCACAAAATCCAATTCTCAAATACTGTGACTGAATTTTTATAAGATTTTCCACTTAACATGGTTCATTTAAACGAGGACATAGTGAGTATACAGGACCTAGCTGGATGTCTGAAAAATCACAGTCTACATCACACAAGAGTTTTCACATTTGAATTGTTATATGTTATATGTCTCAAAGGGCAGTTGAAAATTTAGTTAATTAAAAATTTTAAAGGAATTAAAAAATAAAAATAAATTTTAAAAAGATAGTTGTCTTCTCTCAACAAGGTTTAACGTCGCCAAGTTAGTTTTCTTACTGTTTCTCCCTGCGCCCCCCCCTCCCTTATTTCCTTCTCACTCATTCACTATCACTGGCCCAGATCTCCAACACCAGATTGCACATGGCAGAGAATGGGGAAACACATGGAGAACAAGGAAGGGTGAGGAGGGATGAAAAGAGCCAACAGAAACTTTTACTGGGGCCAAGGTTTGGAGATTATGCCTCAAGCTAAACACAAAGCAGCCAAATTATTTATTTTGCAGTTAGTGGAATTTTTTTCTTTAATATCAAGAGGCGGGATCCAAACTTTTAGAAAGGCACCGTTTTCCCAAGACTTAAAAGCAAGATAGCCTTGATCACACACATATTCTTGGAATGTTTGCAGGTTAGAACTGATGTTCTTCCACTGGGTGGATTTACAGGCCAGAATGCAATCAAGCTTAGGAGCTCCTGGCTCCAGTTACAACTGCAAGTGAGGTAAATAGAGATTTCCAAATTATATCTTCAACCTGCCAACACATTCCCTGTTACTCACCTCCCCCACTGCCCCAACTTTGAGATTCAAATGACTACTCCATATTCTTTGAGGTATTGTAATATAAGATTTTCTAAATCTCTGAAGGACAAGGAAACATATTCAGGGATCACAATATGTAACGTGTTACATGCCATGCAAAGATATGTGACTTTCCCTCTAAGGGGAACTATGATAGATTTTTAAGCAAGATAAAGATAAGACCAGATTTATTTTAAAACGATAGTTCTGAAGATGCCAATTTCTTCCAAAATAATGTATAGATACAGTCAACATGAAAGTATCAACAAATGGTTTTTTTTGAAATTTGATACAATGATGCTACATTTTATTTGAATGTGGGGAAAAAGTAAATCTCTGCCACAAAAAAAAAATATAACTAACAAAATAAATAAGGAGCAAAGAGGAAGGACTTGGCCTATCAAATATTAAAACCTATTAGAAAGCAACTAGATTTGAAACAATGGAGCATTTTTGTTAGAATTTGTAGCCAGGTTGATAGAATAGAAAGCCCAGAAATAGACCCAAATTTATATAAGAATTTAGTGTATGACAGAGTATTGGCAACTCAAATCACTGGAGAGAGGTTGAATTAAACTATAAACAATATTATAAATAATATCAGAAAGCTGGCCAACCATTTTGAGGAGCAGAATTTACCTCGACTCAACATTATTTTGTTACTTGTTTATTCTCCTTCTAGAATGTAAACTCCATAAGAGAAACCATGTCAGTGCAGCCCCTGTAAGAGAGCCCAACACACAGCAGGCTTTCAAATATTTGTGGAACGATATAATGTGGAATGGATGGAGGATTAGGGCATTTATAGTAAGTAGTACTAGATTTGCAATCAGAAGACCCAAATGCAATAGAACCTTGGCTAAATCAACCTCAATCTCCGTATCTCTAAAATGTTGCCAAAAATATGTACCCTATCTATGTATTCGGGTTTTCATGAGACTTCATTCATTTACCAGCAATGTTTCCTAAGTATCTTCTGTGCGCTAGACACTGTATTACTTGCTGTGTTCACACCTCTGAATAAGGAGTATAGTCTAGTAGCTGAGACAGCCAAGTGTAGAGGGAGTTACAAATGATATGCCTGTTATCCAAAAGACCAAGCACGGGGCACCATAAGAGCACATAGGAGAGCTGCTAAATCCATCCTGAGGGAATCAGGGAAGGGTGATTAGCAATAGAAATCAACCTGGCAAGGAGAAGGCTGAGGGTGGGGGGCGACCAGGAAGGAAAATAGTCCAGATAGAGGGAACAACATGTGCAAAGGCCCAGCGACAAATAAGGACAAGGCATATTGATGAACTGAATAGACCATTCAGTATGGCTGACACTAGACGGGGGAATGGGGGCAAAACGCAAGGCTGGAGCTCTAACAGGAATTCGGGTCCTGCTGGGCACAGACAGTTTGGAGAACTGGCAGGACCAAAACAAAGGAAGTGGTGATGAAGCGGGGAGGTTGATTAGGCCAGCCAGAGATGAGTCTAGAAGCAGGGAGAAGCCTAATCAGAGAGGGCTTTAGATGTCATGTTAAGACATTAGAGTCTATGCTTAGGGTGATGGAGTGTTACTTTAAGCTGGGCAGTGGCCACTCCACCATGGAGACAATATTGGAGCGAGACAAAATAAGGGACAAAATAAGGGAGTTGTTTATGAAACCAAGAGAAAAGTAATGGGTGGCTTGAATTAAGAGTGATGATGTGTGATGGATCAAAGAGACAAAGTCAAGAGATACTTAGGGGAGAGATCTGATGTGACTATGAAACCATTATTCTGGGGGGCATCAACGCGTTGAGAAATTCCACAGATAAATCTTTAATAATAGCAATCTTTTCCTAACCCGGCGAAAAGATAATAACTAATGGAGAGGATTTCCTTGATATTAAGCTCTTTGATAAATTTTTCTTAATTTTTTTTTATTCCGTTTCTGCTTAGTTATAACTACCTGGCTCAAGAGAGAATCCCATGCTTAGTGATTATTTGAGATTAGGGGTCTCCAGGAAGCAGACTCTAAGGCAGAGTTTACTGTGCAGGATGTTTAATAAGGAGTGTCCTTGGGAGCAACAACTGTGGGTGGGATGTAGAAACAGGATCAGGTGAGGCAGAAATCAAGTATAATATGGGCCCAGATAACAGCCTTGGACAAACGCACAAAGAGCTCTAGAGCTCAAATGACCTGCTAAAGTTGTCCCATACTGGACTGAAATGGCTAGGCAGGCCTTTACACCAATTGCAATCAGTGATTGGATGTGAGACACCCCAAGAAGGGTGTAACCTTGGGTAAGGCAGTTTTCTGCGCTTATGAGGTAATGAGGTAATCCCTGACAGGGTTAACAATAAAGGCTGTCAGCAGACTGCATTCCCAGCAGCCACATCAACAAGTTCTTCACTGAAGTGGGATCTAAGCAGTACACCTCCATGTCACAAAGTATGTTAAGTCTGTTATGTCAATATATCAAGACCCTTGGAGGATACCCTGACTGCCAGGAAATGTGCCACCCTGAGCAAGTGTGAGAATTTCTTCCCTTCCTATATTCTTTTAACAAACATTTACTAAGCACATTTGTGTGTGTGTGTGTGTGTGTGTGTGTGTGACAATATAAGGCCCTGGATCAATGGTGAATGATACATAAATGGCCCTCGTGGAAATGATAATGTAATGGGGGAAACAGTTTCAAAAGAAGAGAAAAATACTGTTCAGTTAAACTAAGTATTTTCCCATAGAGAGAAGTGCTTCAAAGGAAATGAAAAGGGTGAGAAACTCAGAGAGTCTCATTATACAGCATGCATTGGGAAAGCCCTGCTAGAAGCCACCTACATTCCTTGGCTCGTGGCCCTTGCATCTTCAAAGTCTACAGTATGTCACTTCTCTTCTCTGACCTCTGCTTCTATCCTTGTGCGTTTTCACACTGCCTGTACTCCTGCCCATTTAATATAAAGGCTCTATAATTACATCAGGCCCACATGGATAATCCGGGATAATCTCCCCATGGCAAAATCCTTAATTACATCTACAAAGTCCCTTTTGCTGGGTAATGTAACATACAGTGTTTCCCCCAAAATAAGACCAAGTCTTATATTAATTTTTGCTCCAAAAGATGCATTAGGGCTTATGTTCAGAGGATGTCATCCTGAAAAATGCTAGGGCTTATTTTCTGATTAGGTCTTGTTTTCGGGGAAACATGGTATTCACAGGTTCTAGGCATTAGAGAGTGGACAGCCTTGGGGTAGGGTGGGACATTATTCAGCCTACCACACTCAATTTCCTCATCTTTAAAATGAGGATAATCATAGGACCACCTCATGCAGTTGGTGAGAAAATTAAATTCATATCAAGTGCTAAGAGCACTGCCTGGCACAAAGAAAACCCTTACAAAATGTTAGCAGCTGTTTTTCTCACATGGACATCCTTATCTCTGCCCTCCTCTTCATCTCTAGTGTTTCTGCCTTAGTGCAGTCCCTTCTCGTTTCACGTCTTTCTATAATCATCTGTTGTCTTCAGTTTTGCCTTCTTAGGCACATATCCCTACAACCCCACACTCCCCTCCCTCCATACCACCACCAGAGTGGAATCACAGTGATCACATTTCATTAATTCATTCACTCAGAAAATATGTAGTGAGAGTCTACTATAAGCCACGCACCTGCAATCGTTGTCTCCGTGGCCAATGCCTGTGCGGGCTGGACACAGTCAGCCAGGTATTGCGTCTTGTGTATCTCTTTACCCCAGCATTTTACATTCCCTGGACTACGGTCGGTGCTCAGTAGTGCCTACTACATGACGTTTTAATGAATGGATGACTCTACTTAGAACATCCTGTAGTTCTATGATTCTGTAAGGGTAGGAGCCCTATTCAATTCCCATCAGAGGAACATATTCAAGTTATTTTTAAAGCAATTGAGGTGTTGTAAAGATGTATGACTGTGACTCAGTGCATCCCCTAGAAGCATTTCTGGGCTTCCTCACCTCCTGACACCTCCTTAGCCAGAACTGCACAGAAACACTGCTACAGAGAGGACATCTGGGTAAACTGTCAAAGAGGCGGTCTTTAGACTAGCAGGCACTTGTTTGCAACTTTTAGAGAGGAGAATAAAGTGACCCTGTGATGTGGCTGACATTTCGGTAAGGATGTATTTTCTCTGTTTCAACGTAATCTTATTTCCTCTCTACTACCAATAAAAAAAAAGAAAAAAATGGCAAGACTGAGGACCCTTCTCTCTGCTCCCCATTCAAGAGTGCCTGCCAAACCAATTAATACCTCCTGAATGTTATCTCCCCGCTATGATAATGTTATGTTAATAAATGCAATTAAGATAACATTCAGGAGGTGTTAATTGGTTTGGCAGATGTACATGAATAAGAAGCACAGATATTTTGCTTTCCCTCTTTACGAAGGCAGGAAGTGACACAAAGTTGGACAAAAGGAACCTTAATTTGCCTCCAGTCTCTTTTGATACCAGTCAGGCCTTTTCTGTTAAGTAATGCGTGGGATTCTTAAAAATGCTAATTTAGATGGTATTACAAAGATGAAGTAATTGTCAAATGTTGCAAAAACACAAAAATTGTCTTTTACGACCAAAATCAACTATAACTATATGGTGTTTACTCCCTTTAAAATGCTATATGTGTCATAGATGCTATATATACAAACTTCTTTCAAATGTGGCTATAGCATATGTGCAAATAAGCTCTCATGCTAATCTATGAAGCAGATTGTTCCAGAGGACTGAGTTCTAGACTACTCTTTTTTTTTTAAAGTACAGTTGACATATATAGACTATTCTTGATGTAATTAGTTATTTAATATATTCCAGTGATATAAGAGTTAATGTTCTTTTACTCTAACCTACAACAAAACGGTAGCTTTTACTTTTTGTGTTTAGAAAAGAATATATAGATATCAGTGTACCTTACTTTGCAAAACAGAGGTTTTCTTTGAAATTTACATTTATACAAATATAGACTTGAAGCAAAGAGATGTTACATTGTGTTGCCATCAAGGTGACTGTGTTAATTTCTGGAACTTGGCATTTGCCAGAACATTAGATGGCCTTGGGCAGGCTTAGTCATCCCAGGACCTTATAAGGACACACCTCTGTGAGAGCCCTACTAAGAGCTGAGTTCTGAGAGGATGTCAGAGTGCAGACCCACTGAGGTTCCTTCCAGTCCTGGAGGGCAATGTTTCTTTTCTTTTTTTGCCTGTTTGCTGTCCAAATCTCTTGTGAACTGGAGGGCAATGTTTCAAATGGATTGTTTCAAGCCATTATATGCCAATGTTTCTTTGCTGAATGCCGATCCGTTGGTCTTAACTGTCCCTATGTCCATTTTCTCAGTGTGATTTCCTTGGTTCTTACATATAGAATAATCATGGGACTGTTTCGAGCTTTCAATCCGTGGGTGTGGGTAATTTCTTAAGCGATAAAGGATTGTTGTTGCTCTTTAGTGACAATAGCTGTTAACTGAAGATTGTTGGGAAATACTCTTCTAATCTGTGTATGTGTGTTTGCAATATTTTCCAGTGAGATAGAATCATTGTGCTCAAATTCTTTAGGTTTTACAATCTTGGTTCCCCTCCAGGCTAAGGAGGTGGAAGAACAGTTCCAAATGCAGTGACACTAACTCAATGTCTGGGGGCAGTCTCCATTTCAGCTCTTGGCTTTGGTTGACTCTGGAGTGGCAATGAAGCCTTGACATAGATTCCATTGAGAAACCATTTCCAGATGATCTGCTGTATCCTTAAGGGGAATGCTGCTCAGTGGTATAGTGAGCATATAATGAGTGGTATAATGCTGTAGTGAGTGGATACCCCTCACTACACTGTCCCAAGAGCTCAGGAGGCCACCTGAAGATGAGATCATGTGATAAAATCTCATTCTCAAAGCAATGTACTTTGGTCCAGGGAGTGGAAAACATTTTCAGTTAAAAAAAAAAAAGTAGGTTATACTCACTTTAAATTATTTCTGGATAAAATTATTGCATTCATACTCTGTGGTAGAGATAGCAAATAGATTATATCTGTGTGTAGTAAGCTGAATTCTATCCCTCTGAAATTCATATGCTGAAGCCCTAATCCCTAGCACCTCAGAATGTGACTGTATTTAGAGATAAAGTCTTTCAAGAGATGACTAAGCTAAAATGAGACCATTAGGGTGGGCCTGAATCCTACTTTACTGATGGCCTTATAAGAAGAAATTTGAACACACAGAAGAGACCCTAGAGAGGCACATACACATATGAAAGACACATGAGGATGCAGCAGGAAGGTGGCCATATGCAAACCAAGGAGAGAGGCCTCAGAAAGACCCAAATATGTCAACATCTTGATCTTGGACTTCCACTCTCCAGAACTCTGAGAAATAAATTTATCTTGCTTAAGTCACACAGTCAGTGATATTTTGTCATGGCAGACCTAGCAAACTGATACACTGAGTGACTGCTAGTATTGGCTGCCTAAGCACTACTTACAAAAGGATTCCAGCATGGCAAACATGAACATGGAAGGGGGGTTAATGGCACATCTGTCAGATATTAGCATCCTTGCTCCATGGGGTGCAACGGAGAAGATGTGACTACCTATATACATACAAGAATAAAGTCAAAAGTACTTTAGGAAAATCTTGGTCTTATTACTCGTAGGTATTTACATATTCCACCTTTAGTTAAAAATAGATGGAATGTATGTGTCCTGGTCAGTTTCCTTAACTTTCACAAAAGAATGTCCATCTCACCTCCAACCTTGCTAATTATAATAGTAACCATTACACTGCACTGAATTGAATAAATAATATTTCTTTATGTATAAGTGAATTTCATTTATTTTCTTTATTTATTTTTATTTTTTGAGAACATCCATTTTCAGTTTCATTTCTCCTTCCACAGCACTTTGGAAAACCAGCATTCCTTCCCTGAAGAATTTGTGACCAAAAACCATTTTAAAAGTCATTTATTTATGAAAGTAAGGCCTCTGCAAGATTTCAGTGAGGTTGCTTGATTTTTATTCAATTGATCTTCTAATAGTTATGTTTTTAATGTTGGGTATCTTTTTAAAACAAACCGTATACTTTTGGTTTAACTAATCTTTATCTCAAAATTGGATAATTGGGTTATTTTGTTTCTACGTTTGCTATATTCTAATGTGTCCATAACAAATCAGTGTATTAATTTGGACATATCCCAATGGAGTGCATTGTTTGAGAGGGCTGGATTTCTTAGAGAGATCTTTGTGTGGAAAGACCAAACACTACTCACCTGATGAACAGCCTCCCTTACTCATGAACAAGAGGGTGAGGGGATATGGTTATGCAATATTAAGACTTCAGAAAAACTTTTATTCCATTTAGTAGGTGAACTAGCCACATATCACCAACACAAACAAACCAACTTGTGCAACTCAGGAGAGCCCATTGCTACTCAATGTTTTTGTCCCCCTCCTCACAAATTCATATGTTAAAATCTTAATCCCCAGTGTGACAGTATGATGGAGCCTTTAGGACAGGGGTGTCCAAACTTTTTTCAACATTTTTTATTAAGGGCCATATGCGGTAAAATACACAAACAGCTGGGCCACTCACTTGAGGTGAAGTACGTATTGCCTCACCTGGTTTAAGTAAACTAAATATATTTTTGGAATTTGCTGCGGGCCAATTAAAAATGGATTGTGGGCCGCAGTTGGCCCGTGGGCCGCAATTTGGACACCCCTGCTTTAGGAAGTAATTAGGTTACGAAGGTAGTGCCCTTATGATGGGATTTGTGCCTTGCTTTTATTAGAAGAGATGCCAGAGAGCTTGCTTCCTCACTCTTTCTCTGTAAAGTGAGTGACACCGAATCTGGTTGGCACCCTGATGTTGGACATTCCAGCCTCTGCAACTGTGAGAAGTAAATTTCTGTTGCTTAAGACCCCCAGTCTATCTGGTTTTAAGATCCTGAAATAAACTAACACATCCATCGAGCAAGCCACTTTACCTGTTTCACACATGTGTCTCCTCTCTATCCACTCTAATTATTCGATGCTTTCTCTAGCCCAGACCCTTTGATTGATCCCCTACTATATAACCCTTCCAACAGCACACACTTGACTACCTATCTACATACTTTTCTAAAATAATTGAAGTCCCCATGAGGGAGAGACTCAGAAATTAGATCCTCTACTACCAATTTATTGCATTTTTGTGACTTCTAACCTGGAGCCTTTTACTTTTAATATTTTTAATATTACTTTTAATATTTTTATTTTTTAATCTACATACAATAAAATTCACTCTTTTGATGTACAATTCTAAGAGATTTTACAAATACATGGAGTCGTACAACCCCCATCATAATCACGATACAGAACAGTTCTATCACATATCACCCACATTTCTTCAGGCTTCCTGTTTTTTATCCAACATTCCACCACTAATCATGGAAAATGGAAAACCACTGATTTTTTTTGTTTATCCCTGTAGCTTTAGTTTATCCAGAATGGCATATAAATGGAGTCACATAGTATGTAACTTTTTAAATTTGGCTTCTTTCACTTAGCAGAATGGCTTGGGGGTTCATTCAAGTTGTTGCATGTATCAAATAGTTTTATTGCTGAGAAATATTCCGTTTGCATGGATGTACCACAATTCGATTATCCATTTGCTCATAAAGGACATCTAGGTTTTTTCAGATTTAGGCAATTTTAAATAAAGCTGCTATAAGCATTTTTGTACAGGTTTTTGTGTGAATGTAAGTCTTCAGTTCTTTAATGTAAATACCCAGGAGTGGGATAGCTAGATTATATGGTAAATGTATGTTTAATTTTATAAAAAACTGCCAAACTGTTTTGCATTTCCACAGCAATGTATAAGAGTTCCAATTGTTCTGCAACTTCATCAAGACTTGGCATTGGCAGTTGTTTGTTTTTAATTTTAGTAATTCTAATAAGTATATAATTTCTTTTGTGATTTTAATTTCTTTTCAGCAATGTCTAATGCCTAATGATGTTGAAAATATTTCCTTGTACTTACTTGCCACCTATATGTCTCCTTTGATAAAATGTCTGTTGAAATATTTTTTATTTAAAAACTGGGTTGTCTGTTTTCTTATTATTGACTTCAGAAAGTTCTTTGTATACTCTAAGGACAAGACTTATGTCAAATATATGATTTGCAAATATTTTCTGCAAACCTGTGACTTCTCTTTTCATTGTCTTAATAACTTTGACAATGCAAAAAACTGATAATATCTAATTTATCAATTTTTCTCATATATTTGTAAATCCTACTTTTAGTGTCATATTTTAAATTCTCTACCTAACTCAAGCCCATGAAGATTATTTCTTAGGTTTTCTTCAAAAGCTTTATAGCATTATATTTCGCATTTAGTTCTATTACCCATTTTGAGTTAATTTGGTATGAAATGTGAAATCTAGGTCAAAGATCTTTTTTTTTTTTTCTGCACATTGATGTTTAGTTGTTCGGTGCCATTTTTTGAAGAGACTATTCTTTTCCCTTAGAATTGCCTTTGTATCTTTCTAAAAAATCAACTGACTATAATTTTGTGAGTCCATTTCTAAAGTCTATTCCTCTCCACTTATCTGTGTGTCTGTATTTTCATCAATACCTCATTGATGAAAGTTTTGAAAGTAAGTCTTAATATCAGGTAGTATAAGTCTTCCAAATTTTTTCATTTTCAAAGTTTTATTAGATATGCTGTTTTGCCTTTCCACATAAATTTTAAAATCAGTTTGCCAATAGATACAAACCCTCCTGCTGGGCTTTTCATTGGAATTGCATCATATATATAGATCAAATTGGGGAGAATCAGCATCTTAACTATATTTAATCTTCTAATTCATGAATATGGTTTCTTTCTATTTCATCAGTATTTTGTAGTTTTAAGAATATAGATCCTGGTAAATGTATACTTATGTATGTATGTACATATTATGTTTTTAGCTGTTGTAAATGGTACTGATTTTCGATTTTGATTTCCAACTGTTTATTGTTATTATATAGGAAGACAATTGCTTTTTGTATTTTAATCTCATAGTTTGAGACTTTACCAAACTCACTTTTAAGTTCTAGGAGCCTTTTTGTAGATTCTTTGATATCTTCTACTTAGGTAATAATATTATCTAGAAAGTTTTATTTTCCAATCTGAACATTTTTTTTTCCTTGCCTTATTGCCCTGGCTAGGACTTCCATTATGGATGTTGAATAGGAATGGTAGAGCAGACATCCTGGCCTTGTTCCTAATCTTAGGGGAAAACATTCAGTCTTTCATCGCTAAGTATGATGTTAGCTACTGGTGTTTATAGATGTATTTAATCATGTAAAAAAAAGTTCTGTTCTATTCCTAGAGTGCTAAGAAATTTATCATGAGTAAGTGTTGAATTTTATCAAAACTTTTTTCTATCCCTATTGAAATTATCAAGTTGTTTTTCTTCTGCTGTCTGCTGGTGAAGAAAATTACGTTGATACATTGAATACTAAAACAACCTTGCATTCCCAGGATAAACCCTGTTTGGTTGTAATGTATTACATTTTTATATACTGCTGGATCCAGTTTGCTAACACTTTATTGAAGATTTTTGGCATCTATGTTCATGAGGGTCTGTAGTTTTCTTGTATTGTCTTTGTTTTGGTATCAGTTAATGCTGGCTTTATAAAATGAGTTGGGAAGTGTCCTGTCCTCTTATTTTCTGGGACAGATTATGTAGAATTGATATTTCTTCCATATATGTTTTGTCAAATTCATCAGTTAAATGACTTGGGCCTGGCATATTCTTTGTGAGATTTGTAACTACAAATTAAATTTCTTTTATAGAAGTAGAACTATTAATTTATTTCTTCTTGAGTTTTGTAGCTTGCATTTTTTTAAAGGAATTGGTGCCTTCATCTAAGTTGTCATATTTATGGACATAGAGTTGTTGAGAGCATTCCCTTACTGTACTTTCAGTGCCTATAGGGTTTGTAGTGATATCCTCTCCTTTCAAATCCATTTGCCAAACAACTGCAAGAATAATCCTTCCAACACACACACGTGATCCTGCCAATCCTCAGCTTAAAGTCCTCCAGGTGTCGCCCATAATCTTCAAGATGAAGTTCAAAGTCCTTAACAAAACTCTTCATCATCTGACCATTGATTTCACACTTTCCATTTCACCTACACTATAGTATTTTAAATTCCTCCAGCTCTTCCTGCATTCTCTTGCTTTTAGAATGTACACCAGGTTGCACTCATAGCCTAAAATATCTTTTCCTGCCTCTCTCCTCTTCTTCCTTTTACCTGATTGACTCCTATTAGTCCTTCAGGAATAAATGTAGACATTAATTTCTCCAGGGAGTTTTCCCCACCACCTTTACCCTCATTGTAAGCCAATACCTTATTTATAATTCTATCAGTCTATACTTACTTCTACCATGAGATTACAATTGAAGGCAGAAAACATGTCTCATTCATTTTTGAATTTCCAACACAACATGATATTTAGCACATAATAGTTTTCAATAAATATTTTCTAAATAAATGACTGAATAAAACAGAATTTGATTTCTAAACACATACTCTGATGGCAACAAGGGTCATAGTTTCAAGAGGAAACTTACTGGAGGCCAAAAGACAGTTTACAAGAGGTAGTAAACCAGAAAAGGGGGAATAGAAATCGAGGGGGAAAAGGAGCTAGATAAAGAAATAAGAAATATCTTGGAGGCAAAATCAGCAGAATTGATGATTGGATGTTGATGATGAGGGGAAAAATGTGGTATAAAATGGTTCCTGGATTTCTGACTTGGGCACCAAGACAGTGAGACCTTAATTCTCATAGAACACAAGAAAATGAGTAGGTTATTAATAAAGAAATAAAGATGAGTGTGATGAATTCATTCAGGGCATGTGGGTGAGGTGCCTATGGGAGATTCAGGTGGAGTTATTTGGACATCAGATTATAGGATAAAGGGAGGAGTAGAAACGATAAATAGGATGGCCCACAGGAATAGGGAATGTAGGAAGGAGGTTGAGCACAGCACCCTGGGAACACAAACTTTGCTAGAGGTTGTACTGGATCTCTTCCTATTGTCCCTCCAGATAGACTTTCTACCCTACCCCAGGAGAATGACTTATATGGATGACACCAATGGGCTTTCTTGCCCTCTGGTTTTGTTTGGGTTTAATTAATGTAGGGAACCCACAGTAGATAGAAGAAGAGAGGAGAGTGAAGTGTGGATATTCTCCAGTTTGCTCCCTGCTTCATCCCTCCTCCAAACATAACAGCAACTTTCAGGTAGCGTCTTCATACAACTATAGCTCCAGGTTCCAGTAACTGCCCCTCTTCCCATCAGGCCTAGGTGTAATAACAAAGTCCCAGTGTTACTAGCATGGGCTGTTTCTAATCCACACACACACTTTGTAAATAGCCCTTCCATTAAACTCTCCTCAATTACCCAGTTTGAATATGCCATCCATTTCCTAAAAAGATTGTCATGCTGGGCATCAGGGGTTTCTAATCCCTGCTCCCCACACAAGAACGCAGGACATGGTGAGGCCAAAAAGGAACACCCATGGAGCCATAGATAGGGGAGCCATGCCACTATATTCTTGCTGGGGGCTGGGTTGGAGACACAGGAAACAGGAGCCACACGATCCGCAACCTGCCCTCTGCTTCTCTGCCAACCAACCAACACTTTGCTAACTGCAATCCATGCTTGCCAGCCACCATCTTCTTGAAAGCCCCCATTTTCTGCTAGAGTAGCCATGGCAATTATATTAGTGGCCAGTGGCTCACTGGTTACAGCTGATGGATGTGGGGACAAAACCCAAAAAAACAGTTTCCAGGCTCTCGGCCTCACATAGAAAGGTGCTGGCTCGGGTAGTAAATGGCCATCAACTGTGATCAGATGCCAGCAGCTGTGGCTAGTTGGCCGTCAGCTGTAACCCGTAAGCCATTGGCCACTAATATAACGGCTGTGGCTACGCTAGCAGAAAGAGGAATGGGGGCTAGCAAGAAGATGGTGGCTGGCAAGCGCAGACTGCTGTTAGGCAGATTATGTAGATCCTGCTTCCTGTGTCTCCAGCCCAGCCGCCAGCGAGAATATATTGGTTTGACTCCCCTACTTATGGCTCCATGGGTGTTCCTGTTTGGCCTTACCATGTCCTGCGTTTTTGGGCGGGGAGTGGGAGCTGAGACCCTGCACGACAAATGGCGCAGCGAGCAGGGTCCCCTGCGTGACACTTGGCATAGTCGGCAGGATACGGTGCTGGCCAAAGCTTTCCGAAGGGCAGTGGAGCAGTTTGTGTGTATGAAAGCTCAGTCTGAGGAAGACCAGGAGGAGCAGCTGCCGGAGAGCTTGATCCCCGTGGAGGGGTGGAAAGATGTGGATGGTTCCCCAACCAGCAGAGGCCGAAGAAAGCGGAGAAAGCGAAGGTTGTTGCCGCCCTGTGGGCTGGGAACTGCTTGCTGAGGCAGCCCGGATGCAGGACTTTTAGTCCCAGGAGGAAACGCTTGCTGAGTCCTCTGTGGGACATGAGGGTGAGGTCAAGGTCATCATCCCTCACCCCCAGGACAGGCCTGGCGAATGACTATGGACTATGGGGAATTGCCTTCTATCCCTAATTTAATGGACGCTTGACTGTTTGGGAACATACCACCATGTAGTGGGACTGGCGAGAATGTTTGCTTTTGTGTCTTGACTGGCCGCCATTGATAATATGTAAGCACCTTGATGTGAGCCGCTGTTGTTCCAGCACAGTACCCCGAGAGGCCCAGAGAGAGAGTGGCAGTGCCCTGAGAGCCCTGGCTGAGTCCAGGAAGTCTGGCTGTGTCCAGAGAGAGTGGCAGTGCCCTGAGAGGCCCTGGCTGTGTCCAGGAAGTCTGGCTGTGTCCAGAGAGAGTGGCAGTGCCCTGAGGCCCTGGCTGTGTCCAGGAAGTCTGGCTGTGTCCAGAGAGAGTGGCAGTGCCCTGAGAGCCCTGGCTGTGTCCAGGAAGTCTGGCTGTGTCCAGAGAGAGTGGCAGTGCCCTGAGAAACTCTGGCTGTGCCCGGGGAGACAGGTGGTACCCTAAGAAGCCCAGGAAGTCTGGCTGTGACCAGAAGTACTGTGGTGGTGCCCTGAGAAAACCTGGCTGTGCCCGGGGAAACAGGTGGTACCCTAAGAAGCCCAGGATGTCTGGCTGTGCCCAGAAGTACTGGTGGTGCCCTGAGAAACCCTGGCTGTGCCCAGAGAGCCTGGCTGTGTTCAGGATAGTGCATTCACCTCCAGGCTCCTTGCACAGGGCCCCTCGCAGAAGACGCTTGTCGCATAGATTGTGAGGCGAGACCCTGTAGGGGTGGAGTGTGGGGACAAAACCCCAAAAAACAGTTTCCAGGCTCTCGGCCTCACATAGAAAGGTGCTGGCTCGGGTAGTAAATGGCCATCAACTGTGATCAGATGCCAGCAGCTGTGGCTAGTTGGCCGTCAGCTGTAACCCGTAAGCCATTGGCCACTAATATAACGGCTGTGGCTACGCTAGCAGAAAGAGGAATGGGGGCTAGCAAGAAGATGGTGGCTGGCAAGCGCGGACTGCTGTTAGGCAGATTATGTAGATCCTGCTTCCTGTGTCTCCAGCCCAGCCGCCAGCGAGAATATATTGGTTTGACTCCCCTACTTATGGCTCCATGGGTGTTCCTGTTTGGCCTTACCATGTCCTGCGTTTTTGGGCGGGGAGTGGGAGCTGAGACCCTGCACGACAAATGGCGCAGCGAGCAGGGTCCCCTGCGTGACAATGGACATCCAATCACAGTTGATGGCCATTTACCACCGAAGCCAGCATCTTTCCACGTGAGACCAAGAGCCTGGAAACTGCACTCCTGACTCTGTCCCCACAGAGATCCTGACAGATACCCAGGGGAGTCTTAGGAAAGAAAAAATAGGCAAACTATCTGATAAACTAACTCTATTCAACTGATTTGGTGGATTAGCTTTCCTAAATAGTCTTGTCTCAAAACTAAGAAAGTAACTCTAATAGTGGAAATTTCAGGCATTTAGGACAAATAAGGTGTTGTTAATTAGGATAGCTGTAAAGGAAAATTAACTTGGGAATCACCCTGTCATGCAGGGTGGCCTGCGGGGTCTCAGCTTTCGCTCCCCACGTAAGAACGCAGGACATGGCGAGGCCAAAAAGGAACACCCACGGAGCCATAGGTAGGGAAATCATACTACTATAGTCTCACTGGAGGCTGGATTCACACAACATGCAACCTGCTGTCTGCTTTTCTGCCAACGGACCTACTCCCCATTTGCTAGCTGCAATCCGCCTCTCTGCAATCCGCAATCCACACTCTGCCGCTTGCTAGCTCAGCCCCCATCTTCTTGCTAGCCCCCATTTTTCTGCTAGTGTAGCCACAGCAGTTATATTAGTGGCCACTGGGTCACTAGTTACAGCTGACGGCCAACTAGCCACAGCTGATGGCCATCCAATCTACCTGAGCCAGCACTTTTCCATGTGAGGCCGAGAGCCTAGAAACTGCACTCCCGGTTCTGTCCCCACACCCCTAAATTAAATTTCAATGAGGCACCCTCCAAAGGGCTAAATAACTGTACAGACCAGTCACTTGTAGGTATCTATGATGACGTGGTCTCCTATTATAATGAACTTGTAAAACTTAATAATGGCAGGGGTTATAAATAGCTGAGTATAAAATATTGGGGGGTTGTGGGAGTGGATCTAAAAGCATTGCCTTCTTGCCAACTCAGTGACATCCACTGAATCTCAAAATAGAGTAAAAGAAATGCAGGAACATTAGGGAAAATTCAGCTTCACTAGAACCACAAATTAGTAGTAGTTATATATCTTGTATTATATATAGGATTTTGACATACATGTAAGACCTCAACCTTATTTTTGAACACATTAAAGCATTAAAGCTGGAAAACAGCCTTTCCTTAGGCTCTTTGAATATATAGGCCACTTTGCCAGCTCTGCCCCATTTCTGTGATATCTCCTTCCATGTCTGTATCCCCTTGATCATCTTTACTGCTCCACAGTTTTTGACTCACTTTCTAAATGAACCCTCTAAACCAATTCCTCTTGACTTAAGGTTACAAACCCTTAGGGCCCTTATGTTGCCAGCTTGTTTACAGAGAGTGGCTAGATTGCAAATTTAATTTATTTTTCTATGAGTTTCTCTATCAATCCTCTCCAAATTCAGGGGTAAAAATAATTGAGGCCACTCAAGAACAATTAAAATGCCAACATGTTTAGAAAAACACCTATTAGTAATGCAAATAAGAAATATTTTGATCTTGATATTCAGGTGATTAGAACTTTTCGTTGCCTTACCAGTTAGGCAAGAAAGGCAGCAGCCTCAGGGCTATGGGTTGTTTACCTGCTTATCTCAAGTCAATAATTTAAATCAAATCAAAGAAAAATCCCAAACTTGGAAATAACCTTAGAGTTCATCAATTCTAACTTGCTTTTCATTCACTAATTTCTTGTATGATGTCCCTGACAAAATCACTTCTTAAATGAATTCAACAGACACCAACTGAGCAACAGTTCCTACCAAGCATCATTAACCTCAAAGATGAAAGCACTTTGGTTGCTACTTCTAAGGAATTCACACGAAGCCTGTCCCTGAATGCTGACTTCATGAAATAAATCATTATCAAGTTCTATTGAACCCAAATCTGCTTCCACACGACTTCCAGAAGAAAAAACTCTATTCTGTCTTTGAATAATTTTAGGAAGTGATCATACTGTTTTGCCATCCATCCCAAATCTATTCTCTTTCATTCAAAATGTACCAAGTTTGTTCATTACCCCTTATATGACTTGGTGTCCAAGCCACTCATCACCCTGGTAATACTCCTCTCTGCACATTCAGGTGTGTCAAATCCCCTTAATGTGAAGAGCCCAAAGTGGAAGATACACCTAAGGTGTGTTCTATAATGATTTAGACACTGTTTTTACTAAGGTAGCTACAATTCCTTGGTGTTTTGAAACCGCTCCTGTGATTCTGTTATATGAGTATGCGCTTTGAAGTCAGATCCAAATTTGTATTGATAACTTTGTAATTTCAGGCAAGTTACTTCACATCTCTAAACCTTAAATTCATCTGTGAAACAGACATAATCATTATTCCCTTATGAATTTTTTTGAGGGTGAAAGTGGATAACACATGTGAAAGCCCCGAGCACAGTACTTGATACATAAATGCTCAAAAATTATTAATTGATGGTATTAACATCACCTCTACTTTCACAGATACATCCATTGTTTTGGTTTTTTTCCACATAAATTGACACCAATTCTGGTACCATCCGTCCTGTATTTAACTGATTTTCTCCCTGAAATTTAATGTCCACATTGACTACATTGTAACAGTCCACGTGCTTTCATCTTGCCAGTTTATCAAGATTTTCTGTTTTTATCCTATCGTGTCATCTGCAAATTTGACAAACCTTTAAGGACTTTTAAGTCCTCATCCAAGTCACTGATAATGCTGCAACTAAAGAAAGACAAAGAGCAGAAAGCCCTGGGACACATCAGGGGGCCATCATACAGGTTTACATCTATTTCCACTTTTCATCATTTGTTTAATGAGTTGTGACTAGAGTTCACTATATTGACATCTCTCCATAAGAGCATTCTAAAAGAAAACCAGGCTGATAAATTTGTCCCTAGCGTTCCTCACATCTATTTGCCTAGTAACTCTGTTAAATAAATATCTGCTGTGCTTCAGTGAATTTATACTGGCTCTTGATGCTCCTTTTCTTTGCTAATATCTGTAAATTATCTCTCTAACAATCCACAATATTTCTTTTCTTCCTCCTTCATTGTGGTAGGCCAAATAATGCCCCTCCCCCAAATCTGCCCAAGTCCTAATCCTGGAACCTGTAAATCTGTCATTTTATATGGCAAAGGAACTTTACAGATGTGGTTAAGGATCTTGAGATGAGGAGATAATCCTGGATAAAGCAGGTGGATCCAATCTAATTACATGAGTTAAAAACAGAGAACCTCTTCCCTGGCTGTGGACAGAGGGAGATCAAGTTCTCTAGTGATTAGAGGAAAAGAGTCAAAGAGGTGCAATGTTCCTGGCTTTGAATATAGAGGAAGGAGGCCAGCCACAGGCAAAGAATGTGGGCAGCCTCTAAAAGCTGGAAAAGGCAGGAAACAAATACCCCTCTAAAGTCCCCAGAAAGGAATGTAGCTCTGCCAACACCTTAATTTTAGCCAGGTGAGACCTGTGTTGGACTTCTGACCTTGAGAACTGTAAGATAATATACTTGTGTTGTTTTAAGCCACTAAAAGTGTGGTAATTTGTTACAGCTGCCATAGGAAACTAATACCTTCTCATTCTCCTCTACTGTAAATATATACTTTGAGTTGACTTACATTTTTCTTCAAATTCATTTTTGACCAACTGGGATTTCATCTAGCCAAAGCATAGGAGACTAATATAAGTTTGGTGAACTGCAGGAAATCGTTAATTAATCTCCTCCTAATCATTACTTAACAAATTACCCTTACCTCTTCATTAAATGCAGGTTGCAATAAAATGTCTCCATAACAAAACTTTGTTAGAATTGATCACAATGACTATGTAATGTTTCTTTTTTTAAAAAATGTAAAGTTCTTCTGATCTTTACTCCCTTGCACCTCTGATGTAATTCAATAAAATCAAGTGCAGTTACTAAATGTATTGTACCCTTAAACACATATAATAATGTTGTTGTGGAAGCTACACTTATGAGCCACAGCCCAACTCTTACTTATATTTTGTGCCTTTCAATAGTCACTTCCATCCCTCTCTGCACCCCAGTTTTCATGCCCAGAAAAATATGGGCGATAAATGGGATAATCTCTAAGGTTTCTTTCTTCCTCTAAATTGCTGTGTTATGTCAGAGTACAGATCCAAAAAAAAAAAAAAAAGTTCCTGTTTCTTTGCTGAAAGATAAACCGATTGAAGTACAGTACTTCAATCCTTTGTGCATGCCAGTCCCTCTACATGAAATGGACTCTTCTTCTCCTTTATTTTCCCTTCCCACTTGTATCTCCAGCTAGTAAAATCCTACTCTGCTTTCAAGTTCCAAATCAAATGCCACTTCTAGTGAAAACTTCCTTGATCACAGCATCAGAAGTTAATCTTGCTCTCCTCTGAAATGTACTTACTGCCTGTAAGCTTCTCACAGACTGAGTTGTTATTCTTTTCTGTTGCAATGTCTTGCCACTCCAACTGGACTACAGCTTCTTGAGGGGGATGGTGTTCCTTGGTGTTTGCCAATAGCAAGTGTTGAGTAAATATCCTATCTTCCCTCTTGTCATAATGGAAGGGATAACCTACGTGATCTAAAGCCCACTGTTTTGTCTTCTGATGCCATTTCTCTTGTCTCTCATAGACTCAGAATCCCCCATCTCTCCTTGACCTTCAACTTCTGTTCCACCGATCAGCTCAATTATATCCCATTAAAAAAAAAATTTCTCCCTCAGCCCCATGTTCAACTCTAACTACATCCTTGGATTTCCCATTGCTAATTTTCACAAAGGAGTTGAGTTGTTCATGTGTAATGCCTCAGCTTCTTCATTTGCCATGTTTCTGTGCAAGCCAATCTGGTTTCTACCCCATCACTACAATGAAATGTACTTCCCCAAGGTTACCAATGTTCTCCAAGTCACCACAGCCAACAGGCACTTACTATATTTATCTTGTAGGCAGCAGCTTATGCTATCAACTATGATTTCCTTTTTGAAACACTGTCTTCCATTGCCTTCCATGATATAACACGCCTCTTTCTGCCTAGATGTTCCTTTAGTCTCCATTACCAACTCACCCTGTATTATTCACCTCTTAAATACTTAATTCCTTAGAGTTATATCCTAGACCCTCTTTTGCACTTGGTCTAGAAGGTCTCCCTCGATTCGTTCTAAAGCTCCACTGTCACGCAAAAGAGCAAATTAGAAAAGCAAAGCCTTTGCTCTCCAGAAATATATATCCTAATGTAAAAAATCAGACAAGCAAACAAATAAATCATAAGATAATTTCATGTAGTGAAAACCTAGATATAAGGAACGTTTGCCTATAGATATCATACAACAATAAAATTAAAACAAAGTTGCAGATCAACAAATGCAAATCATAAACTTCAAATTAACAATTTTAATATGATGGGACATGTGCAGATGGTCACTCCACCCCATGACCTGAATGTGGCACTCCCCATCAATGTGCAGGTTCTTCTGAGTCCAGTGTGCTGTGTAATGACTCAATGCTTCCACCTCTGGTCTGTAAATTACGAAGAAGAACCTTTCTTCGTACATCCTGTGATGAAGTCATTTAGCCTTCACTTATTAACTGCCAGTCTGTTATTCTCCTTTTTTTCTTTTTTCAAATCATTCATCTCTGAAAATATGACTTGCCCTGGCACCAACAAAATCTAAAACACAGAAAAAAGGCCCTGAAAACACCTGTGGCAGCTCTCCGTTAAGTTGATTGTCCAAAAGGACAAAAAAAAATGTTGATAATCATTATTATCATCAGAATGAAAACACAAAGTTAAATTCTTGCAGAGGACTCAAGGCCCCTTGAGTATATAACTGCAGACTTTCAAGGATCTTCAGACCCTAATTTGAGAAATATGAATGAAGTAAGAAAGGTCCTTGACTTAAAAAATTCTGGATGGACTTCCTGGCCCTGACCTCTATGAGTGGGCCTAAGGTATTGTCACGTGGGGCGGCCTGCGGGGTCTCAGCTCCCGCTCCCCACACAAGAACGCAGGACGTGGTGAGGCCAAAAAGGAACACCCACGGAGCCATAGGTAGGGGAGTCATACCACTATGGTCTCACTGGAGGCTGGATTCACACGATGTACGACCTGCTGTCGCTTTGCTGCCAACCCCGACTCGACTGTCCTCTACTCCCCAGCGTAGCCATAGCAGTTATATTAGTGGCCAATGACTCACTGGTTACAGCTGACGGCCAACTAGCCACAGCTGATGGCCATCCAAACACAATTGATGGCCATTTACTACCTGAGCCAGCACCTTTCTATGTGAGGCCGAGAGCCTGGAAACTGCACTCCTGGCTCTATCCCCACAGATATTTACCTTATAGATTTGTTAGAAAGATTAAGTGAAATCATAGTAATAAAATTATTTATGAAGTCGTCTTTATAGATGACTTAGCCAGGTCATCTAAGGCATGTTAGAAGATGCCTTAGCCAGGTTTCCTAGAAAACAGAAGAGGAGAGTAAGCAATGCACTAACAATTGATGGGATGTGCGGCCCCAGGGAAGCAGGAGTAAAGAAAAGCAGAAAGGTCTGCTGTGCAGTCGTCATCATGGAGGCAAATATTACAACCCTCCTGTGCCCTGTCAGGGTGTTCAGGGTATTAATGTAATTAGAAAAATACTAGCTTATAATTTTGCATTTGAATAATATATCCAATTGTACTATTTTAAAAAATAAAGCCAAACCCTCTACTCTCCCGTCAATTTTTTCCTATATATAGAAAACATAAAAGCTTTTATTCCCAAAGACTATTTTGGGGGCTTGTTTTTATATAGTCTTATGTCCAGATTATGGCCATATATACTGGAAGTGTATTTGCCGAAACTAGTTGCCTGTTTTGAAATGCAAAACTTTACACATGCAAACGTGATTGCAAATGTGTAAAGCAAATCGTCTTATAGAAATGGTCCCAATCAAGACAACGTCCTGTTAAATTAAATAAATAAAACAGATTTTGGAATAGGCGAAGAAGGAGTAAAACATCTGAAGTGGCTAAATGCCCTTGGTTTACCAAGAAGATTAATCTTATTTAAACTGTAAAAGATAACCACAGGGAAAAATATCAAAAAGCCTGCTCTGTATCTCATCTTTTTTTCCATCCAGCCATTTTGTAATTTTCATTTCTCACTTCCAGGTTCTGTGTCTATTTTTAGACATTCAATAACACGTAGTATAAGCTGCTACATGTTAGGCATGAATTAATGAACAGTAATATCTATGTTGCTGGCAACATATTATAGCAGAGTCAGGCGAGATGGGTGGTGGAGAGGAGTGTTTTGTGATCTTACACAAGATTACACCGTAGAGTTGAGTAAAGGAACAATCTCTTTATGTGCTCTCAGATACCAGTCAGGAGAAGGTTCACCCTGCTTAGCAGGCTTTGAACATTCCACCCACCATCAGCACCTAGAGAGGCAGCCACCTGAGCAGACTGACAATGGACCCCCTTGAGAGTGTGCAGAGGGAACTCATTCAGGTCAGGAGGCCACAGTGAGCAGGGCTGCTCCTGTGGATTGGCAGAGGCCAATAAAAGTCCCAAGTTAAAAGGGGACGTCTCAGCTCAGACCAAACCAAATAAAACTAAACAATGGAGAGCATGCAGAAGAGAATCCAGTCAGAACAAGTAGAGAAAATTCTCTTATCCACACGAATTTGCAGTCTATGTGTTTGTGGTATGTGTAAATATGACTGTAAATAGTAAACTACTATTTGTATTTGGTTTCCTTTAGAGTGTGAGTCCAGTCATTGTTAATACATTTTGTCTTCTTTGGAGTTCCAAGTTAAAATGAGTGAATGAAGAATGAATGAATGAATGAATGAATGAATGAATGAATCCTATAGTTCTTGCCATATATACATATCTGGATTAGGTTTTTGACGTCTGATTTTTATCTGACTTTTATATAACCACTATGCAGTATACCTGAAACTAATATTGAATATCAACTGTAATAATTAAAAAGGAAAGACTGTTAACTAAAATATCCCAATATCTTCCCAATAAATTCCTCCCTTTTTCTTAAACAAATTCAATTTGGATTTCAGTTGCCAACAACCAAGGGGATCCCAACTAATAAAACAATCTATTGTTATTGTCTTACTCTTCAAAGAATTAACATGAAAATGTACGATAGTTAAAGGACTAGGTGGTGATTTCCAGTTATAACTTTCTTTTAGCTAACCTCGATAGGTGGCTTACCACAAGTTTAACCTCAAGAGTTAGGCTGATATCAAAGTGAAAAAAAGAAAATGTCCACATTGTTGGGTCACACTAACGAAAGGGCAATCGCTGTAGGAGATAGTGGGAAACAGTAAGGATTTTCAAAGAGGTCTTTCTTTCATTCTTTTTATTATTATTATTATTATTATTATTTTTAAAAATCCTTTGCTTCTGAACCCTTTGCTCCACAGCCAGTGCAGCTGGGAAGCCACGGGTGGTCTCACTCCATCAGGACAGCCTGAGATGATGTGTCTCATGGTCGCTGCCCTTAACTGAGCAGGGTCCAAGGCTGGGAGAAATCAAAGGAGTTATTTTTACAAAACATGTTTAATTTGTGTTCTGTGCAAGGACATTCTAGGACTGTCTGGCTGGAAGCTGGAAAGTCTGAAACAACTATAGCAGGAAGGAAATGGCATGGAAGGTCCCTCTGCTTAGTTCTTTCCCACCTCCTACAACCAAATCCACCAAACCCACATTTAAATGACAGTAGGGCCATCAGTGCAGGGTTGTTTCAGAACAGCCTTTGAATCTTCCCTCAGGGGACAGATTTGGGAAGTAGGCAGTTTCTGTTGGTTGGTTGGTTGGTTTGATTTGTTGTTTTTTAAGAAAATCTTAAGACCGACAACATCTCCCACCTTGTCAGTAGGCAAAGAGGACAGAGAACCACCCAAGGTGCGCAAAAAAAAAAAATTAATAGTTGACAGCCTAGCAATCCCCTGCCGAGGCCCCCAACCTGGCTCCTAACAACACAAAGACAATCCCACAGTGCGTGTGTCTGTGCTACCAGCCTCCCAGCAGGACAGGCACCGCTCTCGCAGCAAATATTATTTAAAAGAAAAATCTGAAATCTTCACCACCTCTGCAGCCCAACTGCAACCCTCCTCCACAACCCCTCCCTTCAGTGTAGGTGCACACATACACACACACACACACACACACACACACACACACTCCTACACAATAGTCCCTCCCTCACTGTTTCATGGGGAGAAAGTGTAAAAAACATTGCAATTAAGTGATTGTCCCCCCTTCTCCTTTCACTTGGGCATTAAGCGTCAGACTGAAGACTGACCTGCTATTAGTCAAATGAAATCTAGAAGGTTAGTTTTAGCTAGTATGTGTGTGGTCCTTAACAAATACATATTAAGAATCTCGAAAAGAAATGCCCAGAAAGGAATCCCTTCCAAAGTGGGTATGCTCTTCTGTGCCTTGGCAGAAAGGACCTTGCCCGGACAGAGAGAGCAAGGTGACATTTAAGGTGACACAAGCAAGGCAAATTTTTCAATGTGTCACTGAGATAGGAGAGTAAGGATTATTTATTTTTTAATCATTAAAAATCCTTCTGCTAAGTATGAAAATCAGTGAAGGTGTTTTATTACTTGAGTTGTATTCAGATCTACTGTTCATGACTTGTCACTGTTTTTAAGCCCTTAATCAAAGATTTCACAACATGTGGGCAGAATCTTGCAGGTTGTTTTGCAAATGGACTTCCATGTATGTTAACTGTGACTTTTAAAATCTAGAGTTGATAGAGTTAGATGTATATTGTTCCCTTTAAAGCAGTCTCCTGAAGAGACAACAGTAATGCTGAAAATACTGAAACTATTTCTGGAACCTCCCAAAGCACTGCCTACAGAAAGAGCACGTGCTTCAGAGTGAACCAGAGCTGGGTCTGAACTCTCACTGTACCACTCACTTGCTGTCTTATCTGATAATGAACTTCTCAGCCTGTGCTTTCATCCATTAAACGGGTTACTAATACCTACCTTTCAGGATTGTTGAGAGATTTAAAGAAGATAGTTGCTGTGAAGCACTGTTATAACTTTGGAAACATATAAAGGCTAAATAAATAGTTACTCGAAAGACAGCCTCTAGAGCTGGCAATGTGGTCCTAAATATTCCCAGTAGTTACAACATTGATTTTCTGGATTTTTGCAATGGCCAAAATGTATTCAAAGCCCATTCCCATGGTAAAGGTGGTCAAACTGGAGCAAAACAAGTTTTGGTTCGACACAAAGAGTACCTCGTATGTAAGGAGGCTGCTTTGATTGTATTACTTGAAAAATTGGTTCTGAAGAAATCACCAAAGAGAATTTCCAAAAGTGGTTGCAATGGCCCCCCATGGGGATCGTTAGCATACCCGTCAAGCCTGCGCTTCATCTACTACTGCCCCTCTATCCCACCTAGTCTCAGATCCACAGCACCCACTAAGGCCTCTCGGCACACTGTCCCTCTGGAGGCATAACATTTAGTCACCTTCTTAAACAGGTTCCAGTGTCACATTTACAATGGCTGGACTCCTGAATCAGGCCCGGAATCACTGCTGGCAACCAGATTCACGTGCCCAAGAATGATAAATGCTACTTTCTTAAGAAGTTGCTCTTTTCAGATTCCAATATTAACCCAGTTCATGCAACCACACACTTCCCACCTCCTAGTCCTGACAAATTACCTTGCTGAGCCCTCTCTGTCCCCTCAGGCCTCCCTCACACATACCAGTTCTCCTACTATTTGAAATAGGTCCTGCTACACAGAGGGAGAATCCCTGCATGAAAATTTAGTCAAATTCTTTTCTGCAATCAATAGAATCAAACTCTGGCTGATTTCAACAGAGATGTAATGTATTAAAGGATATTGGGACTTGACAGAGGTTCAGGGAAGGCGGGACAACCAGACTCAGTAAATGGGAAAGAATAAGAAACACTAGACATCAGCCAAGGCCAGAGCCGAACTCATGCCAGAGCCTTTCTGGTGAGGACACTGCTGCCACCACCATTGAATGCTGGACCTCATGGCTTGAACTACCACATCAGGGCCTGCCTCCCTCATGGCTGCTGCCACTGCACACATCCTCCGGATGGATTCTTCACTGTGCCTGCTTCTTTGCAGAAATAGTTCCAGCCTCAAAATCTGGAGGGGGCCAACTTGGTCTATCCCAGGTGCCATGCCGAAACCCTACCTTTAAGGGAGCCTGAGAAAGTATCTGGCATTTTCAGCTTCTACCATAGGTAGACAAAAGACAGGTATCCACTAGAGGTGTGTGGTGACTAATTATCCACATAACTAAATATCCACAATAACTAATTAATCATGCTGTGTCTGCTTTAAAGAAAGCATTATTCCAATGCAGTAAGCTTGGCACATTTGGATTTTTAAGAACTGGAACACTTTTCTGGAAAGCCTTTGGACTGAGATTTTCACTTCTTGGCCTCATAATGTGAATATGATGGCTATAATGTGAAATTGACTAATTTCTTCAAAAACAGGTTTATAGCATCATTATTAACTATTACAAACTAAATGTTCAACAGAAGATGACTGTGTGCAAAAAATACAGTACATTCACTTAATGGTACATTATGCAGCCATTAAAAATTACAATTACATTAATTTTAAAGAGTAAAAAGATAATGCAGGATATAAAATTGCCTAGCTTAAAGGAAAAATTATATACAGAATGGTCTCAGTCATGTAAAAAGTAGTGACAAATAGGTAGGGAGACAGAAATAGGTAAGTCTACCAGGAAGGTGGCCATGCTCATAATTGGTGGAAGACCTAAAATTGTTTATGTTCTCATTTATACTTTATGCATTTTTCAGATGATTATTACAAATGGGAAGTACTGGCTGTATTTCTTATACATATTTTAAGAGTAACTTTTAAAATACCTGCTTCATTTCCTTATGGTTACTCGATACAATAGCATATGAATTATGTTAGCTTATTCTAGATTCAGAAAAACTAAGAGCCGCACCGTCAAAAGCAATGACCTACACAATTATAAAAGTCACCTTACACATAACTGTGGGGATGTGGCTATGGGCTGGGTATTAGATGATATTAGGGGATTATTTGGGGGGATGTATGCTAAAGTACTAGCTTGAACTAGTGTCTATAGTTTAATTTTAAAAGGTTAACAAAAAAAAGTAAATATGGCAGAATATTAAGGAGAGATACACATGAAGTATCAAAAAGATTGAGAGTAACTAGATAGAAAAAGGATGATTAAAAGGATGCAAATATTAATGAGAAGAAACATGGCATAACTATATTAATATAAAAATAATTGTTAAAGCATAAAGCATCACTAGAGATAAACAGGGACACGAAAAAGGTTACATTCACCAGAAGACAGAGTAATTAGTTCTAAATTTGTCTTCACTTAGTAACCTTGCCTCAAAATATATATGTAACAAAAACTGAAGAAAGAAATGGATTCATAATTTTAGTGAGAGATTTTAATACACCTCTCTCAGGAAATAGGGTAAGCAGTAAAATAAGCAAAAAAAAAAAAAAAAAAGCAAACAGTAAAAATGCAGACATTTGAACAAGATTAACACACTTGACGTAACTGATATACAAGGAACATTCCCACCAACAACTACAGAAAACATTTCCTTCTTCAAGTGTACTTTGGAATGTTTACAAAATTGACGTATGCTGGACAGCAAAGCAAGTCTTAGCAACTTTCACATGATTGAAATCACACAGAATCTGTTCCCTGGATATCCCAAAATTATCCTGAAATATCAATATTATTAGAAATATAAATACCATTAGCAAAAAAAGATAACTAGAACGTTCACAAATATTCAGAAATTAAGAAATATAATTCTAAATATCTGTGGTAAAAGAAATCACAAAAGAAACTAGAAAACATTTTGAATTAAATAACAAAGAAGAAATCATCTCCTCTAAGATGTTTTATGCTACACTAGTTTGCTAAACCAAAGATAGCCAGTTTTTGTTTAAAATAGCAATACTTTTCTAATCCAGAAAAGAGCCACACACAAACAAGTAAAAAATATCAATGTTAATTTCGAAAAAAAATACCAATTCTAACACCTTGAAAAAAACAAGGGCCAATCTTTGGGTGAGTCTTTAATTTGCTCAATGCTACACTATTTGAGCAACGAAATCAGCCCAGCTCAGAGGTTCAAATGCATTTTTAATATACACGTGACGGTGTTAATTCAGGTTCATTAACCAGTACTTCTCTGTTGGAGCAGAGAGCAAGAAATAACTAAAGCCTTCTGGCTCACTGACAACACACGACAGTAAAGGAAATGTCACCCATCACAGATAAAATATGACAGATGAGTAGCTGCAAGTCTGAAATAGACTCAAAGAGCTTTAACTAAGCATTTCAGTTACCTACACAGTAAGGAAAGAGTCCCTTGGTCAGGAATTTAGAAAGGAGACATTTGACGTCTATACCAGGTTGCACATTCTCAGCAAAAGAAGTCTGTTCTACCATCAGAACTCCTCATCTGGTCTCCCCCACTAATTACTTTGTGTCCTTGGGATAAGCATGAGGCATCTGATCTCCTTGAAAGAAGGTGTATGTCAAACCTAATAACAAATGTGGATGTGCTTTGTAAACTGTAAAGAGCTGCATAAATGGTAATGACTATTGTGTCATAGCACTGTCCCAGCTGAACATTTACTGAGGTCACAGCATAAGCACAAACACTCTTGGAAGGCTCTGAAGTAACAACCACTTAGAAACGGAATATTCCTCTGTTCTGTACCATGCCACTTCCCTGTCCCTTTTCAAGTTCTCTTTTGTTGTTGCTTTGCAAATACTGCTGTAATAAGAATAACAGTGGTGGTAGGTTGAACAGATAATAACGGCACACTCTGTGCTCTGTACTTTACACATATTATTATTTATCTCTAATTCTTTCAACAACGCTTCAAGGTAGAAATTTTTCCAATTTCTCTGATGAGGACGCTGGTGGCATTTAAGCCTGGGGTGGCATTTAAGCCAGGGGTGGAGCTGAGAAGGGTGGCAAGGATGAGGGGTAGTATAAAAGAGCTCTCCTTCTAAAAAAATACTAAGGAGTGGAATGGAGGAACAAGCACGTCCCAGGATGATTCTGTCTGCTCTGGTCTTTTATAAAGAACTCTAATTATTAGGTTGGTGCAACAGTAATTGCAGTGCTTGCAATTTTTTAACCTTTTAAACCACAGTTACTTTTGCACCAACCTAATAGTTAATTTCGTCAAGCTGCTAGAGAGTACAGAACCTGTATTCAAATCCAGATCTCTGCTAGCAAAACTCACGGTTTTTTTTCTTACTATATTTCAGTGATGTATTACGTAATACAAATTTAAATTTCTTTCTGTTTCTTAATCACACATACTAAATGATCTTTGTAAAAAACTTAAACTAGATAGCACAACTTCATCTATAAAATAGTTTTGCCAAGAACTTTTTGAATCTAATCAAACCTCTAGACCGAACTCCTGATTACAGTAAATACAGGGAATATAGAAACAAGTTAAATTACATCATAAGGAAACAATCAGACAAATCCAGAGTTTTGTACATTCTACAAGACAATTAGCCTGGACTATTCCAAAGTCAATGTCATTTAAAAAAAAAAAAAAAGGCGGGGGAACAATTCTATATTAAGAGACTACAAATGCATAAAACCCAAATGTAACGTGTGAACCTTGATTGGGGAACAGGGATTTGGTAGGGGGGAGGACAATAAAAAGGCATTCTTAGGATAATTAAGGAAATCTGCATATGGAATTGACATTACATAATTCTATAGAAATGGTGCTCATTTTTTTGGTTACCAAGTTCAGTATGATAATGATATTATGTTTAATTATGAGAGTGTACTGATTCTTAGAGATACATGTGAAGCACGGTATCAGCAACCTTCAAACAATTCAGAAAAACATGTATATATGTGTGTATATATACACACAGAGAGAGAACAAAATATTAACAATTGGTGAATCTAGGGGATACAGATGGTCATGGTACTATTATTTCAGATTCTCTATATGTCTGACATTCTTTCAGGAAAAAAGAAAAATAGAGATCTTTCTAAAGACTAAGTTCCATGAATGCAGGACTGAGACATTCTTGTACACAGGTATAATGCCTGGCTTCTGGAAGGAGCTATATATAATTAATGAAAGAAGAAAAGATACAGGGAAGGAAGGAAAAAAGTGAAGGAGGGAGAGAAGGAGGAAAGAAGGAGAATTAACTTCAGAAACTACAAAGTCCCATAGACAACTATTTGCTGCCATAAAATGTTTGCAAAACTATATGGTGTTTATGAAACAAGAGCAATAATCCATGAGGAGAGAAGCAGCAGAAGGAAGGAAGAAAGAAAGGAAGGGAGGGAGGGAGGGAAAGAGGAAGGGAGAGAGGGAGAGAGGGAGGGAAGGAAGAAAGAAAAGGGAAGGGGAAAAAAGGAAGGATGGAAGGAAGGAAAAGAAAGGAAATAAGGCCATCCGTCATCCCATCACCCAGAAATATCCAGCATGAGCATTTTGTACATCCTGCAGGACTTCTTTCACCACACAGATAAATCCATTTTAAAAAGCGTTTCATCTATGGAATCATCAAGTTTTAGACTGGAAGCACCCTGGGGTCCAGCCACACCCTAATACAGGTGAAGAAACTGAAGCCCCAAAGCAAGGTGCTAAGGTGCAAGGTGACTAAGGTCACCACTTGGCAGTGAATGAGCCACAGTCCTTAGTCACAGGACTGAGGCTCCTTCCTTCACACTACACTACCTTGCTTCCACCGTCAGCAGGCAAAATTGGTAATCTACCTATTGTAATTTAAATGTAAACTCTAAAAGAACTATGCTTAGTTACTCACAAGCTTTTATTTTCTGACAGTAAAACTTTGCCCAGCATAGTAGTTTTGATAATCTGTCAAGATTTTCAAAGTAAGATTCCTTAAAGGACAAAAACCGTAAAAGTAAATACTGGGTGTCATGCATTGTGCTAGGAACGTTCATATCCATTATTTTATTTAGCCCTGTGAGGCAGACATTATATTTTACAAGGTCTATTCCCTACCACCTGCCTCTTATGCTTAAACGGTAAAGATAGTTTCAAGATAGAAAAGTGAAGAGAAAGGAAAGAAAGAATTAAAAAATAACTGGAATATGTCCATGAACACTGTGAGCATTTAGTAAATGTTTCTTGATGAAACAGAATAATTATGCATGTAGTCCTATGGTGATGAAAATTAATTTAAAAAGAGGAAAATTCATGTGTCCAATAATAAATTGGCTTAGTAAAGTAACAAGTCCAATGATAAATTATTTGATAGGGGAAAAATCCAAACAATAATTAGAATATAAGTACCTAGTTTACACAAGTTAAGAAATTATAATAGGAAAGCATATATATGGACCATAATTTATTAGGTACAAGATACTGATGCTAACACAATTCATTTCAGGCTCAGTAATGTGTGATGGTTTACAGTTTCATTTATTATGTCTAGTATTTTCTTTATTTAAAAAAAAAATTCTCCTCTCCCAAAATGAGAAAAAAGGAGAACAATGATAAAATAAAAAATGAACGGAATGGTAAAGTCTTAATTTAAGAAAATAGTCCATAAAAGATTAAAGAAACGCTTCCTTCAAGAACCTAGCATTATCAACAGTGAATTATATTTGAACAGAACCATATTTGAGCCTAGATTTCAAATGAGCAATATTTTAAATCTAGTTTGCAAGGACTTTAAATAGAATGCTTCCTGGCCTCTCCATTCTCTTTTAATCATCTCTGGATATTGAAAGCAATCAAAGTGTTAACATTTAACATACATTTTGAAACATATAAATATAATTGCTCTTAAAAAATAGGAGAAATATTAATCCCACCTTTACTATACAGGAAAACATGAAATAGACAATTGAATATAAAGTTTACTCTCATTCGAAAGACAAAAGAGATGTAGGAATTTTGAACTGACCTTGCACAAGTATTTAAACAATTACCTCAGTTTTAAGTTTTAAGTGCATAGATGAAGTTTAAAAACTGAATTACTTGGGCAAGAGCTTGCCAGCTGTTAATTGTTATACTGTAATAAAACGAGAGTTTGTAGAAGTACACAACATTGACTAAACAGTTGTCTTTAAAGTGATTTATGATGTCTATATAATGATTTATAATAAATCTTACAATTTTTCTTTAAAATATATAAATGTTAATTGGAGAAATGAAATACTTTATCATAGTGAAAGGATGATTTCATAAGAATGGAAAAGGAACTATTCTTTGGTATTCTGTCAATTACCAAAAAACCTAGCAGTTTTAAGAATTATACTTAAAAAATTTACTGATACATTTATTAGAAATAGTATCTCCTTAAGGAAAAAAGTATAATTTTTAACATGCCAATCAACAAGCAGTTTAAGTGTCCAATCACTTGCTTTTTCTACCTAAATCTTCACTCCCCTGTTTAATTCATAGAGCTCTAGAATCAGGATGGATATTTGTCTTCAGAGCATGGAAGTTACTTCCTGTCAACCAAGGACATCTTTACTCAGAGATGGCCTGTTGTGTATGTGGTATGACATTAGGATAACCTGCTCCACTGGCACCTGATTTTTCACCATTAGATGAAGGAAAAAAAGAGTTTGGACCAGGCATCAGAAAGCCAGGGTTTTAGCCTGAACTCTACCCCTAACAATCATGGTAATACTGGCTATCTTTGGGTAGCCTCAGTCTGTTTATCTACAAAATGGGGCTGGACTACATCAATGGTTTTCAAACTTGTTTAAAAATCCACAGATCTCTTCCTTCAAACAAATCTCACACAGTGCTTGTCACATCACACAGATAACCAGGAAGCCACTCCGGTTGGAGAGGATTAGGCCAGAGTGTATCTCCATGATGCTCCCAGCGCCTCCAGGAAAGTTCCATAAAACATCATGGTGGCTCCTCCAAGCACAGTGTTAAAAGCACTAGTCTAGTTTTACTCTAACACAAAAGTCATTAACAAGAAGCCCCCTGGTAAATAAGAATGACAAACAAGTTTTGCTTCGTCTGTCCAGTGTTGATTTATTTTAACATAAATGTCATTAAGTGCGTTTACACCCTCTGGTTCCACGCAGTCTATACTACTTTCTGTTGCTGACTCCAGTGGCCTCTGCGCCTGCACATTCCTGTTAACTGCCAGGGCTCTGACGGTGGCGGAGTTTATGACCCTGTGATCTAAAGCCTCATTTACCAGTAACATTCTATGATTAATACCATTGCTTTCTAACCCCTTTCCTCTTTCAAAATGCAAGCAATTCTGAAATAATGCAATCATTCAAAAACAGTTTTAAGGTAAATGAATTTATCAGAATTTCCTCTCTAGAGATACTGAAAATCATGGTCATACTAGGGACTTATATGACAGGTTACTGAAAGGTGAAGAGAAAAGGGAGGGGCTGGGATAAAAGGTAAATTGGATTTTCTTACCACAGTTTACCTGGGCGCTCATTGGAGAAATGGCGCATTTCGGAATGGGGCAGAGAAAACACAAGATGAGTTAGTTGTTATAGAAAGTAAGGTTGATGCTTCAAAGCATCATGGAAACATGTCAAAAAGACAAACAAGCCAGGTTTAAGGGGCTGCCCATTGGCCAAATCTGGGAAAATGTGAGCATCTAAATAAAAAGTGACAGTAAGAGATTATAATACACTGAGTAACATAAGAATCCATGAGTTGCCCCATGAGTTAATGGGGCAAAGGGAAAACTTTTCCTTATAGCAAAATGCCAATTAATAAACCTAGAAGGAACAATAGAGTTAGAACATCATCAATGGATGTTAAAGTAGTAAGAAAAAAGTTTTAGAAACAGGATATTGACACTGTCTCAAAATGTCTCCCCACAAATTACTTATAATTTATGAAGAGAAAAGTTGTAACTTTAAGGTGGAAAAAAGAACCTTAACCAAGCGATCAAAGCTAACATCACCTATTTTGGGACAAATGGACACAGCTTCTGATATGGTATATCGACAAGGGCAGGGCATCACTTAAATGGCATCTCTGCCAAAAAACACATAACCCATCTGTAAACACAAGGAAACTCTAGTCAAATTCAGAATAAAGGACCTTCTACAAATCAAAACAATACAAAAAAAAAAAAAAGAGTATTGATCTGTCTTCAATAAAAAATGTCAAGTTAAGAAGACAAAGGCTGAGAAACTTTTCCAGACTAAAGGAAACAAAGAAGACATAACTCAATACAAAAAATGATCCTGGATTGGATCCTGGTCTGGAGAAAAAAAAACAGCTTATAACAGCTTATAATTAATTATTAGGACATCATTGGAACAATTGAGAAAATCTGAATTTAAATTTGCACTGTGGCTTATATTATATGAATGTTAAAATACTTGATTTTGATAATCATGGTTATTAAAGAGAGTGTTATTCTTAGGAAAATACCAAAACATTTCAGGAAAATACCAAAACTTTTCAGGGTAATTTATTCTCAAATTGTTCAGAAAAGAAAGACTGCAATATAAATAGATGCATAAAAAGAGAGATAGCAAACAAAGCAACATATAAGTAAATATGGATCTCCGTAAAGGGTATATGAGGTTTCTTTTGCATAACTCTTGAAACTTTTACATCAATTTGAAATTATGTTAAAATCAAAAGTTACCAAGATGCTAAAAGGAAGTTTTCTGGGACTGACTTAGATATCCACAACATCCTAAACCCCAACTTGAGTGACTGATCAATACCAAGTAGAAAGTATAGGATGTAAAAATATATCACTTGTCAAACAAGATGGTGTTGGCCAGATAAGGTATAGCTGATGCTAACAGAAATATTGGTGCCACAGGAAATATTTAAGGTTAAAATTTCTTTTAAGGTAAAACTTCTGTACTAATTGTTTAGACCCAACTTTTCTTGACATGAAAGGGAATAACTGTCCCTCAACCATCATACTGGAATGGGTAGGAATGAAGACAGCCATATTTCCTTTTGGCCTTTTAATTTCAAGTTAATATTTTAATAATCTCTTGACTCTCCAGATGGTTGCTGTCACCTGCAAATGGACCACTACCAATATGTAATTAGAGGAGAATAACAAATAGTTAGAATATAGATTACACAGGTGCTAGTTTACAAACGCAAATGTTGTAGCAGAAGATTAAGTTCCCAGGAGGCTGTAGGTGTGTGTCTCTGCTTATTGCCATCATAATTCATTAATGGTCAAAATAATGCTGAGATCAATTTTCCTGCAGTCATGGGAATGAGAAATAATGATCAGCACCAAAGTAAGATACAAAGACAATCTCAAAATGTTTCTTCCTGCGTACTTGTAACTGAGAAACCTGTCATTGTCATGAATTTCAAAGCTTAACAGGTATTCTTAGCTGTTCTATGTCAAGAGACAGCACAGCTTAAAGGATCTTGACAAGAATTATTGTTCCCTTAGATAAGACCACATGCAAAAAGAGAGAGAAAAGGAGGTCATTTTTATTTTTTTCATCTTGGTGGTAAAGAAAGGACGGAAGGATGCGGGGATATGGTAAACCCCACAGAAGGCAATACAGCAAGAGATTGTCTCAAAAGAAGCTCAATCCTGAAATATACTTGAAGAAGATATACCAGTGAGACTTAGGAAGTTTCCATGCCTAAACCAGTGGTTCCAGTATAGCTTCCTGGCCCTCAGTAGAGGGGATCACATTTAGGAGGGCTATGTTTGGAACCAGGGAATCTTCATTTTTAACAAGTATTGCATGACCTACTCTGAAAAATATTAAGGCAACTGTTTTTATGAATTCAATAACTATAATACTTGTGTTATAGTAGTAAATGCACCTTATAACAAATTAAACAGTTTGGGTGAAGTGGTACAGAGGAGCTTATGATGATTCCTCCCAAACCTCAGTCCTATCTCCTGTGAACATTGAGCATTTCTGTTGTTAGTTCTTCTGATGTAAACAACCCTCCTCCTCCCTCCACCTTCCCCCACCTTTAGAAAATAAATACTGCTCTTTTACAATATGCTCATATATTAGACACATTAGAATAATGAATATTTGAAATAGTGTAATTGGCCTATTATGTAAGTACCAATTTTGTGCAAAATTTGAAATAGTCTAATTCCTGCCAAGAGTAATCAAGAATTGCATAATTTAAAGCTAGCAGGCAGTGTGGATGGCAACTGTGTTTATCTGTATGACTATGTGGCACGCCACTTTAGCCAGTAATCAGAAGTACAGTGGAACTTGTAATTACACACTCCTTGATAATGAGAATTTGGATATGACGAGTCTGGTGATTGGCTCCTGTCCTCTTGCAGCCGGCTCACCTTGGTCATTTCATTATCTTTGCACTAAGTTGGCTCCACATGTTATGTGACTGAATTTTTTGGACCTCGCTTATGAATAGCACAGTTTTACTTGCACCTGCCATCATTTAACAGATACTTGTGAGCCATGCTGTTATTTAAATGCACGGCGATGTCTAGAAGTAATTCAAGTGACTTTCATGTTATTTTAATTTTAAGAATTATAATTTTAAAATAGTTTTTATCTTATAACAAGGTCACCTAAGCTTTCATTCAGTAGGAGCAAAAACACAATTCTGAGAACATATTCTTTTGGAACAGAAGTTAGATGTAACAAAACATTATAAAGAGACCACGTGGCTATGCACCATGCTATTCATTTTGGAGAGAGTACTCTGTGAAATATTACAGATAATTCTGAGAAAATTTAAAAATAGCACTAAATCAGATATGACTTTAAGTTTGTAAATATAATCTTATAACAGGGCATGGATAAGGGAATGGGGAAAAAATGCCATGGCTGTAAGGTCATGTGTCCTTTAGCTACAAAGATGGTTGGTACCTCTGCTCTGAGATTGTGCCCTCACAACCTTACATGTATGTAGTCACTCATAAATTATGCATTCTTTGAATATATGAGGTGTTCTAAAAATCATTCCTCTTTCAATTTCTTGTTTATGGATGGCCTCCTGTTATGAAAGATTTTAGCTCATTTATGTTATTTTCTTCCAATTCTTCCTAGTTTTGGGTAGTGTATTATTATTTTTAAGTTTTGTTGTGGTTACCCTTGTAACTTTAAATAGTATGTTATGCCTCAATTTCTCATTCTGAAAACTTAAATCAGTATCTTGACTTTCCATTATAGAAGCTGTGAATATCAGTGACGCTATCTTTCTTTTCATATTTCCTTCACTTTCCACTACCCACTTCTGTCTGCTACACTTTTACATTATAAAGATTGATATTTGACTTTTTGTTCTACAACATAACAAGAGCTTCCTTACTTTGTCCTTAGGTTGACTGAAAGAGTTTAAAATCAAACAGAGTACTTACATTATTAAGACTCTATCAATGTTGTGCACTGCTGAGCTAAATAGCCCGTTAGGACTGCCATTTCCTTTTCTATGAGGGCAGTGTCATAACCCCTCATCTATTTAAAGGAGAATGTTATTTTTGTACCATGTGCTAGTCTTTCTTTTGCACTCCGTGCAATTATTGAAATCATAAAACATATCATTATTCTTCAAAATCAGACCATAACATTCTCAATTTCCTTTTTGTTTTTTTCTGGAATTCTTAATTGCCTATCTTTTTTATTCACTAAATATGTACTTTATCTTATATTCAAATTTTTTGTTTTTGTTTATTTTTATTCTCAATAACACTATGAACTACGTGGAGTTCTCTTTTGCCCCAGAGTCCTTCCCTTTGGAGCTCTTCATTCTCCTGCTCCAAAATGGAAGATTTTGTATCATTCTCTACTTCCCTTTCCTGTGTTAGGTCCTTTGCCTTCTTCTTTCTTTTTTATTTTAAAGATTTTATTGGGGAAGGGGAAAAGGACTTTATTGGGGAACAGTGTGCACTTCCAGGCCTTTTTTCCAAGTCAACTTGTTTCCTTTCACTCTTAGTTGTGGAGGTTGCCGTTCAGCTTCAAGTTGTTGTCTTTCCAGTCTTAGTTGTGCAGGGCACAGCTCAGCTCCAGGTCCAGTTGCCATTTTTCTAGTTGCAGAGGACACAGCCCACCATCCCTGCGGGTGTCGAACCGGCAACCTAGTGGTTGAGAGGACACATTCCAACCAACTGAGCCATCTGGGAGCTCAGTGGCAGCTCAGCTCAAGGTGCTGTGTTCAATTTTAGTTGCAGGGGGTGGAGCCCACCATCCCTTGTGGGAGTCGAGGTATCGAACTGACAACCTTGTGGTTGAGAGGACGCTCTCCAACCAACTGAGCCACCGGGCCGGCCCTGCCTTCTTCTTTCTTGAGTAACCTCCTAAATGTCTATGTTCTACTCTCACAGTTGACTGATATGTTGGCTGAATATGAAAATTAGTTTCAAATTCAATTTCCCCTAGAATTAATAAACAAAAACAACAACAACAACAAAAACTTGTTATCTTCTAGCAGCCAGAGATGTTAATGATAATTTAACATCTCTCAATTTTCATTCCTCTGTAAATGGCCTAATTTTTTCTCTCTGGAAGATTTTAGAAAGTTTTATTTATTCTTAGAGTTCTAAAATTTTAGAATGTTGTGTCCAAGTGGGTTATTTCCCCCATTTATTGTGGTTGGCCCTTATGTGGCTATTTTAATACAAAGATTTATGTCATTTTCTAGGAAATTTTCTTACGTAATTTTTCTCATAATTTATCTTTTATCATTTTCTCTGTTCTCCCCTTTTGGATTTCATATTACTTAGCTATTGGATTTCTTAGACTGGTTTTTGTATCTCCTCTTTTCTCTCATATTTCCCATCAGTGGTAGAGAATGCTATTTGTACCTCAACATCTTCTTCATAACTGCCATCTTTTTTGTCCACATCAATTGATAAAATAATACAATTTTTAATATTTGTGTCAGCCTTTTTTCACCACTTTGAGTGCCTCATACAGAATCATGCCCACCCAATTGCTGTTCCACATAGCATCATCTTGGAGAGTTGATGCTGAAAATGTCAGAGGATGGAATTAAAAAGCAAAAGAAAACCAAACCAAAAAGAAAACCCCCCAAAAAAACCTTACTGTAGGTCTTGCTTTCCCTCTTCTGCCAGGCTCATCACTCTCTCATAGATAAAATTAAATTGTCCGGCATAATTTGTACTTCACAAAATCATGTTGATTACTACCCAGTACCTTGTGCTCTTCTAGGTAGTTGCAAATTGATTGATGATTTGTTCTTATATCTACCCAGGTATCCAAGGTAAGCTGAATAGTCTATAATTATCTTGGTTGTGCTTTTCCCTGTTTTTAAAAAACACATACACCATCTGCAGATTCCACTTGTCAGGACCTTCTCCTATCCAACCTCCCTTTTCTAAAATAAAGGCTGATGGTCTTGCAATTACATTTGCCAATTCCTTACATGCCCTGGGATGCAAGTAATCAGGCCCTGCTGATTTGAATGTATTGAGCTTCCTGAAGTGCTCTTCAATCACTTCTTTCCTCTTGCTTGTCTTTGTACCTCCAATAAGATAGCACTTAATCTGGTTTAGTTTCCTTATCACTGCTGATTAAAAAGAAAAGAAAAAACAGATTGGAAACACAGTGAAAGCCTCTGGTATTAGAGTTATTTGCTAATAGTTTTTGTTTAGCGGTACTACTTAATAGTTTTGTTAATAGTTTTAGTAATTGTATTTTGCATCCCATAAATTTCTTCCAGTATTCTTCCTTTCCTTTCCTTCCTCCCCTCCCTTCCTTCTTTCCTTCCTTCCTTCCTTCCTTCTTTCCTTTCTCTCTCCCTCCCCCCTCCACTCTCTCTTTCTTAAATTTCTTACAGATGGTCAGGTAAGGAAAAGGGAAGAAATACAAAAGAGGCAAAGAACTTCACATAACTTTATGGCAGAGACATTTACTAATCACCAAATATCCACATGCTCTCCCAAATTTCCCAGCCTGCTTATAGTTGGGGCAAGAGGCATGAAACTCAGCTTTGGCCAATAGATACTTAAAAGACATGAGCTCCCCTTGTCCTCTTTCCTCCTGCCCCAGTGAGCCGGAAACCATGTTTCAGATGGCGTACGAACAGAATGCAAGTAGCCTGGACTACTGTCTCACCCATGGAAGGCAGCACTACGGGAGAGCCATCAGACCTCCCAGAGGACCATGTGTTTAGCTGCTAAGATTTTGGGGTTTGTTTTTGCAGCACAGCCTACTTTATCTTTACAAACACAGTACCAATTTATGGATTAGTCAGATTATGCTAGGTTTTGCCAAGGGAACAAATTAACCCTGAAATCTAATAAGCCATAACAAAGGTTTATTTCTTACTTGTGGTATGTGGTAGCTTGTCTCCAAAGAAAGCTCCCAATGACTTTTACCTCCTGGTAGTCACACCCATGTCTAGTCACCTCCCACTGTGTCTTTGCACTGATCCCATGACTCATTTTAACCAAGAAAATGTAGCAGAAGTGACACTGTGATGATTCCCAGCCTAAGCATTAGGAAATCCTGACAGCCTCTGCATTTGAAGTCACTCATGACATAAGAAGTCTGACCATTTCATTGCATAGAGAGGCCATGCACAGATGCTTAGAGAATGAGACTCCATGTGGAGGAGTGCTGAGAGGCCAGGCCTGAACGAAGAAGCCATTGTGGTCAATCCCAGTCAAGCTCTCCAAGGACTCAGCATCAGCCACCATCTGACTACCACTACATGAAAGCCTAGGTGAGAAGAGCAGAACTGCCCAGTGGAGCCCAGCTAACTCACAGAATTTTGAGCTACAACAGTAAAGTGTTGTTTAAAGCCATTGTGTATGGGATGGCTTGTTAAGCAGCAATTGCTAACTGAAGAATGCTGTACATCCAATGTTGGCATGTGAAGATTGTGCTCCACACCCTCACCGAACCATGTCAGTACAGTTCCACCATCTTGTATCTGCACCATTGAGAACTTGTGATTTCCTTTATTGCAATGGCAAGGGAAGAGAGGGCTGGGGTTACATACCAACTTTTAAATACTTCTGTCTCTGTTCCCAGTCCATTGGCCAATAAGAAATGTGGGGGAGTAAACAGAGATTCAATGAGCATTAAATGTCTCTGTCACAGAACCTACCACCTAAAATTTATTTCTTATTTTCCCCACCAATATCATAACAAGGTTTATGCAGGAATCATCCAACTGGCTTTCCAAAAATTGTAAGCAGTGGTGTGCAGGACTAGCACATACAGCTCATAAGATCCCAATTCTCCTCCCAATTCTGCATTCTGTGATGCCATGTTGGTAGTGTGAAATCAGCCATAGTGAAAACATTTACACCACAGAAATTGGCAAATGCTGCAAGTCAGGGCTCTCCCCGCCCCCACCGAAAGCTGGTTGTTAAATATTTACCAGATCACTAGTTGTACAGGATCCCAATACCTTTATTCAGGCTGCCCCTATATTCATGCATATTCATTTATTATTAAAGGTAGAATTTTTTAAACTCTCTATTGATGGTCTTATCTTTCCATTCCATATTTCAAATAATAGGCTAAACCTATGAAATGAAGATGCTTAAATATCTTCATTTTAATGAGTAACCTTCATTAATAATTTTTAAAAAATGACAATCTGAATTTTTCTATATGTAATCAGAATGTGCATATTTTTATAGTTAACTTCCCTTTTAGTACAGTATTGGAAATGTTGCTATGAAATATAGCACATACCTATTTTCAGCCAGTATCAACAAGGACTTCATCCTTCCAGTAATTATCGCATCCAGTAACACTATCAGCTACTGATTTATTGTGAAAGCTTCTGTATCTTTTAGGCTTGAGAGTTTATAAGACTAAATCTTTTCTTTTAAGCCTTGCTGAAAGAGTTAATTCAGCTGCCTGTTCCAGTTCACAACTCTTCCTCTCCTAGCCTTTTCCCTCCACACACACACAATCAAGAGATAGGCCATCAATAAAATTCAAGCTTTTATTATGGGATATGAAGCAATAACATTTTAAATAGCACCTTGGAGGCCGGAAGGAGTTAATACATTTTTCAGCATTGCCTACTTTATAGCTATGGGGTATTCTGGACCCTGAAAACCTGGATCATTATTTATTAAAAGTAAGAGAAGGGTCCAGTTGGAGGGAAAACCTCATTCACCAAGCAAGAAAGGATATGCTTACAAATGACATTTGGAAAAAAGATGACCAGAAACCTTTCACTACAAACAACAAGGGATATGAACTTCATCCACATCTAATTATATGGTAAAATAAAATATAAGATGGTTCCAGAATCAAGGAAACAAGTCATCTTTAAAATGCTATTTCCTGGATAGAATCCAGTGAGACCACCTATGGATAAATTTGGTGTTCATTAATTCAGAGCAGGAAGAAAAAGAATTCTCATTGTATCCACCATCAGGGTATTTTCTATCACAATGTTGATGATTTTCTGGGAATTCTGATATCCTTTTGAGTTTTAGGGATTATTCCATGTGTTAATCAAAGTTCTTCTGCTTAAAAGTATGACTTATTGTATTTTCTAAAAATGTCCACATTCATATACATTCCAGCCACGTTCTCACAATGCGATGGCGACATTCCTTCACTGAGAGGTGGGATCCCTCGAACACGGGTGGATCTTTGAACCTGCCTCCACAAATAGGAGGAGGGGGTAATAACACTGCATGACTTTGGGGGCTGGATCATAAAAGGCAATATGGCCTCCATCTGGCCCTTTCTCCTTGGGATCTGTGCCTTTGGAGCCCTGAGCCTCCAGGTGAAAGTCCATCTACCTTGATGCCACGATGGTGAAGAGACCACAGAAGAATAGAGAAATTGCCACATAGCCCCAACTCTGCCAGCCCCAATCTGCCAGCCCCAAGCTGCTTGCGTCTTCCCATCCCAGGTACCAGCCACACGTAAGTAAGAGTTCAGGCTGAATTCCAGCACCTGGCCTTCAAACTGCACCAGCTGAAACCAAGTTGGAGTGGAAGTAAACCAACCATGCTAAGCCCCACTCAGTATGCAGATTTGTAAGCAAAATAAATCTTGTTTTAAGTCACTAAATTTCGGAGTGATATGTTACACAGCCATTGTAGCTGGAACAGAAGCCCTTCAAGCTAGTGTTATCAAAATAGTGGAGATTAGAATATAAAGGTTCAACAATATCTAATGGTGCCCCAGAAAAAGAGGCAAAACTGAGTCTCATGATGGGCTGAACGGGAACAAAATCAGAAAACCAGCAGGAGCCAATCAGCTACTTTGCTCCAGTGTCATCTTTTTTTTTTTCTCCTTCTGTCTTCTTCTCTGGTCTCTTACTTCACAGCTCTCCTCTCTCTCTCAGAACACTTACTTCCTTGTCTCTGAAGTTAGAGTTTATATGCCCCTGGTTTAAGAGATCAGCCCACAATAGTGGGATCCTTCATTCCAGTGATAAATTCCTGGGAGAGACAATCTAATTGGCCGGCCTTGAGTCAGCTTCTGGTCCAGTCACCCCAGGGAAGGGTCACATTGTACCAACACAGCTGCTACTCCCACACCCTAACTTCCTCTGGGAGTTCTTAGAAGGTAGGCTCAGAGGTTCCAAACATTGCAATATACCCAATATCATTCATGAAAGTTAGAAGGCATTTTGGATGTTTTTATGTATACAGAAGACCCTTCCATAGACTCCCCTTTAAATTGCTTGTTATTTTTGTTTACAAATATGCTTAAATGTATAGTAACCTCCTCCCCATTCCCATCCCATCTTCGTGATTATTTAAAAGGGGCTTCTGGATCTCTAGAACAACAAAGAAAGTGGATTAGGTTGATGTGACCTCAAGGTGACTGAACTCATTGATTAATCTATTTTCATTTTTGTTTTTTGAGGTCTATCTTCTAATGTGAACTTGACTCTTTCCTTTACTACCTTTTGGCTGTTAGGGCCTCTGGGCAACTGGGCCAACTAGAGATCAAAGAGGCCCTCAGGGAAAATGAGGATTCTTGATGAACTTTGATAATTTTCCCTTTACTAATATAAGGTGTTGAAGTCAGGACAGAGAGTACCCAGGGGAGGAAGAGACTGGATAGGGTCTCTTGGGTGCAGGTAATGTTTGTTTCTTGTTCTGGACGGTGCACGCATGAGTTTCTAGTTTGTGAAAGTTCATGAACCTGTCTGAACACATATGATGTGAACATTTCTCTGCATGTATATATCATCCTGCAAAATGTTTTAAAGTATTTCACTAATGATAAAACCTTGTTCAAACTAGCCTCACTCTATATTGCTGATCAATCTGTGAAAAAATATATATGCTTATATATGATTTAACCATACAAATAATATTGTGTGTGTGTGTGTGTGTGTGTGTGTGTTAGGATGCAAACATTTCTTCAAGATGGTACACAGATATACCTCTCGTAGAAAATTAGGTTCCTAAAATACTCAATTTGAGGGGCAGTGGAGTGGTAAATGGCTCAAGTCAGACTGTCCAGGTTCCAATCCATGTAGCTTTATGACCTCGGTGAAGTTATTCAACCTCAGCTTCTTTATCTGTAAAATAGAAATAGTAAAAATACCTATGAAAGGGTGGAGACGGATGAATGGGTAGAACACAGAGGGTTTTTAGTGCAGTGAAACTACTCTGTATGATACTATAATGGTCGACACAGGCTATTATAATACATTTGTCCACACCCATAGAATGTGCAACACCAAGAGGGAACCCTAATGTAAACTATGGACTGAGGGTGGTTACGATGTGTCAACATAGGTTCATCACTTATAATAAATGTCCCCCTCTGGTGACGGACGTTGATAATTGGGGGAGGCTGTGCATGGGGGGGAGGGGATATATGGGGAATCTCTACCTTCACCTCAATTTTGCTGTGAACTTAAAAGTGCTCTAAAAAATCAAGTCCTTAAAAAAACAAAACACCTCCTAGGCATATTGTGAGAATTAAAACATAAATAATACATATAAAGTACCTGGGACAGGGCCTGGCCAGTAGTAAATACTTAATATTAACTATTCTTATTAAGTTATTAGGCTATCTCAAAATAAAAAGAGAAAGCATCTTTATTTCTACCTTTTACTATGCCATCCACTCTAACTCAACAGACCCCACTGCAATTCAGGACACACTGACTGAACACCGCTATGTGCCAGCTCCAGGCAGAGCAGATACTTACAGCATATTTCTGGCTGTTCTGAGTCTCCCACTGCAGAAACCTGAACCCTGGAAGTATTCCTAGGCTTGCAGCATTCCCTGAAAGGTTCTGTGGTTCATTTCTTCCCTACTTCATTGCTGGTTCTGGTCTGAGTTTTACACATTTCAATCCTGAGCCAGTGCAAACAGGGGCCAACCCTCCCTAAGAGGAATCTGGCAAGGTGGGAAGGTAGAGATGACGAATTTACTGCTGTGCTTGGTTTCTGCTGCGGTGGTTGTGTTGTGTTTTGTTTCACCGCAGCACCAGTGAATTTGACCTACACTGAAATACCCTGTGTAGTCTCTGGTAACACCAGTATTATTTTAAGTAAACATAAGGAGGTGGGACAAAAGAAAATGGCTATTAATCAGAATTCAGTCCCAAGCAGCACTCTTCACAATGAGGTTCCTTTAGAACCATCCAAGCTGAACAGTTGTGTGGAGGCCATTCGTAACCAAGGTGATCTGCAGTGGACAGGAACAAAAATGATTAGTTACCTTCTTCAAAATTCACGGTCACCATCATCTCCAGGAACTCTTGTTCTGCAGCTCAAATCTGGCAGTGCAGCAACAGATGAGCTGAGAACCCACTGACATGAAATTGGTGAGAAATGTAAGGGAAATACTGCTTCTAATTAGGCAAGCCTAACACTCTAACAATTGTCAACAACAAAAATGAAAATAAAACTGAAACCCCAAACCCTGAAGTAGTGTTTTTTCATTAATTTCCTAGTTCCCTTCCTGAATGAGCAGCTTCCTGAGACCACTATGATCTATGTTCCTCTTCCCTTTCAGATACACAATTGGGTGCTTGCAGGCACACAGCTAATGAAGCGGGGAAGAGGCAGTGGGGGGAAGGAGGGCCATAACTCAGCAGTGAACATAACTCAGGAGTCATCACCCCCCTTCCAGCCTAGGTAGCCCCACGCACTACAGCCTGGGCGTGTGGAGGAATCTCACCCACTTGGTTATTTTCAGGCGGGGTCGTGGAGTACTTAAGGGCATGGGCTCATTGCCAAAATGCTTGGGTTTGAATCTTGGCTCAGCCCCTTACCTCGTAGTTTAAACCCTCTGTGGCTCACCTTGCCCATCTGTAAAATAGGAATGATAATAGTATCTGTCTCCTAGAGTTCTGGTGAGATTAAATGAGTTAATAATACCTGTAAAACACTTAAAACAGGGCCTAAAGCATTCACCATGCAATAAATGTTAGCTATCAGTACCATCCCCTTGGAATAGTGCCAAATCATGATGACTGTGCAACATGATTATATTATATTGTCCCCCATTTGCTTACCATGAAATAACCATATAGGCAAAAATTAGTCAGTCCTTTGGCTATGTTATTATGAGATCCAAAATGAAACACCTAGGGCTGACTAAAGTCAGTGATGACAAAAGTGAAGTTCCGGGATTCTATTTTGCCAGTAATCCTACTTTGAGGAAGACCTTCTAAGGGAATTTTCAGGTAGGCAAGGACAAGGTGCAAAGATGCTTGTTGCAGCCTTATTTACATGGTGAAAAGCTGGACACAGCTTATGGGTGCAACAACCTGAGAAAGATTAAATAAATTAGGGCACACTAATACTACGAATACTATGAAGCCATCAAGAGGGATTTTTTGGAAAACTTTTAATGACTAGGGAATGCTATGAAATAAACCTAAGTAGAAAAGTAAGCTTCAAAACTGTGTGTACAACACGATCCATCTGATAACTATATATGCACATTTGCAGAAAAAACAAAACTCTAGGGAAATGCATTAAGATGTTAACGGGGGTTTCTGAGGGTGGAAGGCCTTTATGCACGGTATTTGTTTACTTTTTTATATTTTTTAGTGTCTTCATGCTTTTACCCATGAACACAAGTTATTTTTATATTTGGGGAAAACATTAAGTCATGAAACCAAAACATTTAATAAAGAATCTTTCAGACCTAAACCCATGTTTCCTAAACTCCTAGATTTTTAGCCCCAAACAATGCCACGTAACGGAGACAGTGTTACTACCCTTCTACTTACCTTTTCTTTGGAAGAAAAAGCTATGGGAAATCTCTGGCTGAAAAAAAATAGAGAGATATGGGTGGGGGCAGTGGGGAGGATAGCAAGGGCCTCTTAAGGTGTTAGGATACAATTTGGCATTGACTAATATAACCATTTGTTTTCACAACATTGGGTAGACACATCCTTGGCCCACAGCAAAATGGAAGAGAGCCATCTATCAGCTCTTTTGGAAGAAGTTTAAAAATAAAATGCTGTGGCGAAAAGAGAAGGAAGGGGAGGGGAGGGGAAGAGAGGAGAGAGGAAGGGACTGGAAAAGAGAAGGGAAGGAAAGGGAAGGGAGGGGAGGGGAGGGGAGGGGAAGAGAAAAGAAGAGAAGAGAAGAGAAGAGAAGAGAAGAGAAGAGAAGAGAAGAGAAGAGAAGAGAAGAGAAGAGAAGAGAAGAGAAGAGAAAACGAATACTAATGCAAATAGGACATCAGACAAGTCCAAACAGAGAAGTAGCAGAATTCCCGAATTCCAATACTTCTGCCACAGAACCTTACTAATAAACCTCCTTTCCTAAGGAAAGACTACTAAGACGAGCCCAAATCTGAAAGGACTTGGAAAACCTCCAGGAATGCCAATTTAAATTGCTGGCCACCAAACACCATTCAGACTGGGCCCCAGGTATTACCCATGGGCAGGGGGCCTTCCCCCTTCAGCTGTGTGCTCAGGAGGAAAGGGGGCCTTACAGGAGTTGTGCCTTGGCCTAAAGGCAAGATTAATAAAATTAGGATTATTTATGATGCAGCAGTGATTTAATAATATTTTTCAAGAACCTGAAGGATTTATGTAGAGGAACTGCTGTTTTAGTAACTAAATCCTTTTGGATGGACTCCAAGATAAACCAGACTTGTCTGGCTTCCGCCCTGGGCCCCTCCACCTCTTCCAGTTTCTCTTGGCAAATATTTCTTCTACTTACTGGAGGGTGATGGTCAAGGAGATGACCTTCCTGGCTGCTTTATCTACCATCATCCCTACCTCAAAACACTCTCAGCTTCTCTCTTTGTTCCTTCAAATCTCAAAGGAAGAATCAAGAAGGGAGGGAAGTAACATTTATTGAATGCTTTCTACAAGCCAGGAACTGGCAGATACATTACCTCATTTAATCCCCCACAAACACCTTGTGAGGTAGGCATAATTATCCCTATTTTGCTTGTTCAGGGATAGAGGAAATGTATTCTTTTAGCAGCTGGTAGAATTCCTCCTGGGGATATAACCATCTTTGTGAGAAAAAGCCTTGATCAGCCACTGTGGGCTATAAGGGGGAGGATGGGGGGTATAGGGAAACTTGTGGAGAATGGGATGCGGGGGGTGATATGGGTTCCACACTCAGAAAGAAGAGACATAGAGGCAAGAGAAGAGCCGGAGGTTTAGAAAAAGTTTGTGTGGAGCGCAATATGCCTCATTCTCAAAAGTATAAGTCTTCAAATCTCTAATACATTTACTAAAGTAATAAAATACTGAAAGAAAATTTCTGAATGGACTTGTTGGCATAAGATGAAACAGAAGTCCCATGTGTTTCACCTGAGACGGTGTCAGGTGGTACCACAAGTAAATGAATGTTTCCCACACTTGGCATCTGAGTTACATAAAGGATAAGGGGCAGCAGACTAAGGCTCAGAAAAATTAATGAACTTTACACCGATCATATAGCAGTAATGCATACACGCATCATTAGCAGAGACAGAATTGAACCCGGGCCGTTTATCTCCAAAGTCCATTGTTTTTACCTCTATTCCACGCACTGTCCTAAGCGAGAATTCTTTCTCTTCTCTACGAGCAACTCTCCCACTGGTATACTCCACCCAACGGCAGTAATAGTGACTATTTATTGAGTGCTACTCTCTGTCAGGCATTGTTGCATGCATTAGCTCATCAGTCCATCCAACATCACTATATATTTGAGAGTATAATTATATGGATTTTATAATATGGGAACTGTTGCTTAGAGAAGTTAAGACACTAGCTTAAGATCTGAATGGTGAAACCAGCATCTGAACCAGATGGTTGTGATCTCTCATCTCATCCCTTCCCACCTTTTTCAGGAATGATTCCTCTAATTAACCCATTTAATGAACACCTTCTCTCCCTGCAGCACCCTGGGCTGCACCCTGAGATGTGACCTGGTAGGGTCTGTAGAGGTCATGTAACACTGAACACAGAAGGTGCTCTGGTGGTCTCAGGTCAAAGTCACTGTTACCACCTAGGCTAACAGTGTAACTCAGGGGGTTGGCAAACCTTTTCTCTAAGGGGCCGGACAGTAAATGTTTTCGGCTTTATGGGCCATATGGTCTCTGACGCCAACTCCTTAACTCTGCTGTTGTAACATGAAAGCAAACATAGATGTAAATAGATAAGCACAGCTGTGTTTCAGTAACTTTATTTATGAACACTGAAATTTTAATTTCATATAATTTTTTATGTCACAAAATTTTATTCTTTTGATTTTCCTCCCCACTATTTAAAAAGGTAAAAAACATTCTTAGTGTGAGAGGCACATAAAATCAGAGGCAGGCTGGATTTGGCCCATAGGTCACAGCTTGCTGACCTCTGGTTGTACTGAACTCTCCCTCCTTTTGGGCTCTCCATCTATCTGGGCCTGCATTAGGCTGAACAGTCTCTGGGCTGGGCTTTGATTCTTCCTTCCTCTTGCCTATAAAACCACACAGATTCAGTTCCTGAGCCCTTGTTCATTGCTCTTTCATTCGAAGCTCTCTTCCAACCCTACAGCTTCTCCTGCTGAACCAAAGGAAAAGCAGTTGTCTGCTGTTCCTGAACGAGGCAGCTGTAAAATAAGACAAATAACACTTAGATGAGCTGGTGAAGGAAACAAGCCCGGGAAGAAGTTAAAGAAGCATCACCCTAAGGCTATCGTAGAACTGCTGTCACTTAGATGACCTGGTAAAGCTAAACCCCAGGACAGGTTAAAGGAATGTTACCCTAAGGCTATGACAAGGCTTGAGAATGATATGCTTCAAATACATAGATTGAGCGTCCTAGAAGTATATCTCTAGGAAGGTGGAGAAGATAGTACTAAGAATCTGAGTCCAAGGAAGGAACTCTGGAGCCCAGTATACAAATGCCTTTCTCATCTGGGAGAACAAGGCCAGAGGACAAGAGATGGTAGGACAGGTGAAGGACAGGAATGCAACTCAGCCCAGGGCCAGGGGACAGCTTAGGTGTAGACCTAGAGAGAAGACTAAGGAACAACTAAGAAGAATAACAACTGCTAACATATTAACTATTTGCTATGTTCCAGGCACTATGTCGTGTCCTGCGCAACAAAGGCTGTAGAGAGGCGAGAAGGGGCGGCTTTGGGTTAAGCTGTAATAAATAGACAGATACTCAATGCAGTTAAATTACAGAGGACCAGGGGACCCACAGTATCAAAGACTGGGGCCCCAAATCAGGCCAACTGTCAGTATTTATTGATTTGAGACAAAGTCACATGATTTAAGGATTTTAGGATTTAAGGCATAGTCTGTGAAACTTCTTAAACCACATAGAAAGAATGATCTCAAAATCCAATTATTTGTCCCCAAACAGCCAAGGTATCCAGTCCCATGATAACTAAGGCGTGGTATGTACCTCCCTGGGGTGGGGAAAGTCTCTCGAGGTAAAACAATGCCTTGAGCTGAGCAGAAAGAGCTTGCTCTTATCGCTCTAATGATCCTGTCTCACAATTAGGTGAGAGGGAGAGGCAAGAGTCAGCAGAAGGAATGACTGAAGCCTCTTCCCATCACTCTTCATACAGCTCATTGGGGGTCAACGGGGTCCCATCTGGCTTAGGTTGTTTCTCCCGTGAGAAATCTTACCCGTCTGACTGCAAACCCATCATCTGAAGACCAGGCGGAGAGACACAAGGTGTAATAAACTCAATCCCAGAGAGGCACAGTTCCACAAATCCTTCCTTTCTTAGGGAAATGCATGGGGGGGACAGATGTCTAGGCTGTTGTGTGGCCACAGCACTACATAACGGGTTCTTTACATGTTATCTTATTGAACCTTTTCAATACTCTGGTAAAACAGGTATTTTAAAAATCTCCCTGCAGAGGGTAAGTGGGGTTGGGGGTGGGAGATGAGGGTAAGGGGGATCATATATTGTGATGGAAGGGGAACTGACTCTGGGTGGTGAACACACAATGGGATTTATAGATGATGTAATACAGAATTGTACACCTGAAATCTATGTAATTTAACAATTGTCACCCCAATAAACTTAAAAAGAAAATCTCCCTGCATTTATATATATCTTCATTGTGCATCTTCCGTGTGCAGACTCTATGCTAGATGCTCCAGTAGGTAAGTAAGCAAAAACACACCATGATTGCATGGAAATTGTCTAGGATAGGAATCGGCAATTTGTAAAGGGACAGATAGTAAATATTTTAGGTTTTATGGGCAATAAAAATCTCTGCTACTCAACTCTGCTACTGTAGTGCGAAAGTAGATATAGATAATATGTAAATTAGTGGATATGGCTATGTTTCAATAAAACTTTATTTACAAAATAGTCTGTGGGCCAAACTAGCTATAGTTTGCTGACCCTTTGTCTACTAGAAGAGATAAAAATTAAGGAAATAATTACACAAATAACAATCATGAAGTGCTATCAAATATAAGTTCCTGATGCTACAAAAGCCTATAATAGGAAGGATTATACTGATTCAGGGAGATCAGTGATTTCCTAAAGGGAGTGGGCCACTGAAGAAGGAGGCAAGGCTATTTCATACAGAGGAATCAGTATGTACAAAGGTCCTGGGGCAGAAGGGAACATGACAAACACAAGATTGAAAGGTTTTTATGTAGTTGGAGAATGAAGAGTGAGGATCAGTGGATGTGAGATGAGGCTGAAAAAGGCAGGTAGGAGCCAGACAATGTATGATCACGTGAATCTTGTTAGGGAATTAGGTCTATAAATATACTAACTATGGCACAAGTAGTTAAGTAACATGCTCAAGGCTATATAACTAGTAAAAAATGGAGATACTAGAAACCTAGTCTGTTTTGTTCCAGACCCAACTTCTGTATTGTCTTTGTTCACTTTGGTTTTATGCTTGCCTAGTATCTTTACAAATTCCCCTTTACGAAATTCCAAAATCTCTCAACTAAATTAAAAGGGAATTTTGTCTACACTTAGACTAGGAGGCTAGCAAGGCCCTGAAATGAGCTGAAGAGCAAAGTAAAACTGGTAGAGGAGTCATAGATACAGAGCAGGAAGTCCACGTAGTGGGCATAGCTGTCCTCTATTCTCTTTTCATTTCTGATGTACCCTTTTATGGAGCCTTATTAAACTGTTCTTTATACTCTGCCAAATACTAGCTTTCAGAATGTTGCCCGATTCCTTAAACCCACTGTGATGTTCCTTCCTGATCCAGCCCTGGCCTACCCGCTTCCAGCTCTGTCATCACCACCTCATTTGCCCCTCTCCCCTTTGGCAAAATTGGATGACTTGTGGTCCATGTCCCCTCTTTAATTCCATACAGTTGCTTCTGTGGGAAGAGCCCATGCCTAGCCCCGACCCTTTGTCTGGATACCTGCCTTTCTTTAAGAATCAACTCAGGAACTACTCATGCTTCCAGTTCTACAGGAAGCCTCCCAGGCAGGTCTCTTCCCCACCTAGCTTCCTGAACACTGCGTTCCTCAGCTGTCCTCACACAGTTCCCTGTGTTAACATCCTAAGCTGCTCGTGGTCAGCCTCCCCCACTGGACTCTGAGCTTGTCAGCTCAGTGACAGCAAAGAACTTACCTGATTGGCATTTAGCGTTCTCTAAGTAGAGGTTAACTGAACCCCATATTCCATATGGAGTTAACTTGTTTAACTGATTGTTATCCGTTGTCAGAGCCTTCTGTTTCTGCCTCTTAATTATCCTCATATTTCTCCTTTAGAGTTCCTAGAATCAGCAGTTCTCAGAGTGGGGTCCCTGGTCCAACAGCATCAGCATCACCTGGAAACTTGCTAGAAACGCAAATTCTCAAGGTTTCCTCCACCTCTGTAATCAAAAACCCTCGGGGGTGGGGCCCAGCAATCTGTGTTTTTCATAAACTCCCAGGTCATTCTGATGTGCAATAAGTTTGAGAACCATTGCCTTACAGGGAGTTATTCCCTGAGGATGGTACTCAAGTTATTTTCAATCTGGAAAAGAAAAAGAGTGTGGAAATGACAAAAGTTTAATTAGGCTGGAAAACGAATTTTTGGACACGACAATTTAAGTATGTGACAGGTTCAGAGAAGTTTGAAGACAAGACTGGTTCTCCTCTGTCTGTTTTGATGTGGTCGTGCTGAAGGGCAGAGATTTGGACTAGATAACCTCACCAGGTGCCTTCCAGTGTTCCAGTTCCCTGCTTCTAGGATATTCTATATACTATGAAAGAAATAAGTTAGGGAGTGGGGCATTATTGCTAGGGGACTTTGGGCTTTCAACCCACAAGGAAGTATATGCTTTTTCCCCCTTGTAAGGTGAGGCTTTGCCAGACTATACTCATAAAAGGGTTGACCAGGACCTTTGGAGAAAGGCAACTGTTTGTTTTTAGGTCATAAAAATAAATCCTCCGCTTTGTTTTCAAAGGAACATGCTCTTCATGCAATCTCTATAAACTGAATGACAAGTAGGTGAGGTCCAAGATTGGAAAGATAAAAACTTCATTTGTTGATTCTTGGCCTACAGATGAAACAATGGGGACAAAGAAGTGGCTTGTTGATACAAGCTCTATAAAACACAATAATATTAGTCATGTAAACAGAAGAAAATAGGATCGGCTTAATGAGATAAATTACACCAAGTCACCACACTAGGGATTAAAATATTCTGATAAAGCAAACACTAAAAGGTCCAAAAGAAAAGGATAAAGGGAAGAATGATAACTTTACATTTAGAAAACAATGGGTCCTTCTATCTAGGGTGCTGTCTGACAAGAAGAGCTTTCAGAGGCTGCCTGAGCCAACTGTGAGCACAGTTAAAATCCCGCATTTCATCCAAAAAAAAAAAAAAATCACCCTATATTCAAACCATGGGCAGACAAAGCCAACACATTCTTTTCTTCCCTATTCTTTTTTACCCCTCTACATTTGCAAAGCAATCCACTTTGCAATATAAGTCTGTGAAGGGAATAAAAGCAGTTCACAAGTTTCTAACTGTATTTGCATTCTCTAGATTTGTTGGCCTGACTTTCAAAGTGTGAAGCAGCAGCTGTTCTCAGGCTTGGTGGGGCAGAGGTGGGAGGGCGGGGGAGGAGCCCGTGGAGGTGGGAGGAGACAGCTAACATCAGTGTTTAAGATTGCCCATGTACCTGTGTGAACAGCAACGATCTCATGACTGTTTTTATAAGAACACTGAACAACTGAAGTATATAGTGCACGTCTTGTGCTATTTAAACTAGTAACGTGGCCAGGTCTTTCGTCAATAGTATATATTTACACAGTTGTCTTTATTAAAGCATATATCTATAACTATGAAGAAATAAAACGTTTTCAAAACTTCGAATGGGTAAACTCTCACTGGCTTCTACTTCCATAAACTTCTTGGCAATGGTGATAAGCACAAGGTTGCAAAGCCAGTGAGCATTTAAAAAAACAATAGAATAATAATAAAAAACAAAGTACCCAAGCCACTAAGCCCAGCTTCAGGTGAAAAACTGATACTACTACTGCTAGAGTGGACTCCATCTGTGCTTTTCAGGAGCATCTTTTCTGTCTGTCAAAAATGAGCAAGGCGTTTTCAAAATGTGAATGATAGGGTTCACAGAAGGAACATTTTAGGCTCTTTTTGCAGTGGAAATAAAAATTCCCAACATCAACCTCTTCCACACACAACCAACACCCTCCCCTACCTCCTTTCCCCAAAACCACCTTCTATACTCAACCCAAAAGGATGATGGAAATGAGAATACTTCATTCCTAGAAAAGAATTTCCTAATTCTAGCCCCGTGTAATTGTGGACCTTCCAGTCCATGCTGGTTCTAATGCCCACTAATCTATTATTATGTGAACATGCTTATTGAAAAACTGGGATGTGTTTCCAAGGATTTGTTTGAAGACATTGCATAACTGCTGACAGACTGCAAATTTTAGAGATGCTTTCCCATTTGACATAGAAGGAATTCTTACCGAGTGAAATTTAAGAACTAAGTACCATCTTCTCCTCCCTGGTCCTTATTCCTTCCTCTTTTCCCCTCCTCCAACCCTGGGAGCTCAATGCACCCTTCACAGCATAAAGATGGGCTTTGTTCTATCTTCCCAAACAGAACTTTTTCTTAAATGGTTGCAGTGAGAGAGGGGAGTAATTGTGATGTAAAAGCTGGTAGAATTGGTCTATGTATAAAGCAGCTATGTTTTATAATCATGAGGTGTTTTTTTTTAAGCCTGATCTGAGTAGCTAAGATTGTTTATCTGATGCTTTAATTTTTCCTTACCAGAAAAAGCCAAATCTAGAGAAATCCCTTCTTTTTCTCTCACTTTCTCATAAATGAAGGTTTTGTATTTTTACTTTTTTTTTTTGGGGGGGGGTGGGTTGTCTTGCTAAAATAGGCCTGATTTCAAACAAAAGATTTCAAATGAAGAAAGACACGTGGAAGAGTTCCTAAAGAGTAGACAGAGAATTGTTGAATTCAAAGATAGCTGAGTTTGACTTCTACCACGTAACAGCAACCCACAGACATTAGTATTCTTATTTAGCCAGGGCTCCTCAATTCTCACTAAACCTTATTCACAGATTTGAGACCTTGGCCATTACTAACAAAACAAATGATGTGAAAGGGAAGTCTTCAGGAGGAAAGTGCAAGTTCCAGTCCAAAAATATCCTAGACCAGATCACATTCCTAAAAAGAGTTCAGCTGATATCTAATTTACTTCCTAATTTCTATATGTGTTTCTCAAGGTCTTTCCACTGTACAACTTCATATCCTTTGGGTGAGATGGCATGACATTCAAGAAGAGTGTATTTGGGACCTAATTCCATTAACCTCTCACTGGTTAGCCACTTTTTTTTTCTTATTATATTATCTAAATAGGCAACTCACGGCAGTTAGCTACAAAAAAATAACTGTTGTATATTGTTCATTATTTGTTTTCATACCCTTTCCTCCCCAAATTGTATTTTACTTCCAAAAACATACGTGTACTAGTGTTTTTTTTCTTATCGAACAGCCTATGAATAGACATTGGGGTGGGAGGGCATTCAAGGTAGGTGGCTTGGCCTTTCCCTGAGATCCATTTGTCCGGCAGCTGAGAAACACCATGATGATGTATTTCCTGGGCCTAAATATTGGACCATGACAGGACTCGAGTTCCACAGAACACACTTTCTGAATCCTGCTGCAGTCTGATCTTCCAGGATGCAGCCTGGCAGGTGTACTTTCCCAGCTCCTGGTATCTTAAAGCAGGGCCTTTATCAAGCCCCAGGCAAAAAAAAAAAAAAAAGGGGGGGGGAGGGACCAGGTTGTTAGGGGCAACCACAGTGATAAGCACTATACTAGTTATCTCAGTTAACATCTTTCAGTCCAGGCAACCACCTTGAAAGACCTGTGCTATTATCCTGATTTTATAGGTGAGGAAACTGAGACCCAGAGAAAAGTGTTTTGCCCAAGGTCATACAGTTATAGCCACACAGAAATTCCATTTCAGGACCCTCTGTCTAAGAACCTGGTGCTCTTTTCCTTATATCACTCTAGGCTTGGAGTGGTGTATGAGGAATGCCATGGGATGTGGGAGATGGGATGGGCATGCTGAGAGGGGAGGGGGGAAAGGCAGAAAAGGGCCAGCAGAGAAGGGAGTGACAAAAGAATTATTCAGGAAATTCTCTGAGGAGCTCTGAGTCCTACTGATTTGGAACTTAGACTATAACTTCATTTAAGGCAGAGATTATGATTTATCATTAGAAAAAGTGTAAAGGAAAGAACAGTGCATCCTAACGTTATTGGGTAGTCTGGTGTCACCATTTTTCATGAATATGGTTTTGGGGTTAATCACGTTCCATAAGCTGGAGGTATTAATAATTGAATTGAAAAACTCTATAGTTAAGATGGTTCATTCTGTGTATCAACCTGAATGGGTTAAGGGATGCCCAGAGACATTTCGGGTTGTATCAGTGAGGGTGTTTCCAGAAATTAGCATTTGATTCAGTACACTGAATAAAGATCACCCTCACCAATATGGGTGGGCATCCAATCCATTGGGGGCCCCTCAAATAGAATGAAAAGGAAAAGGAGGGGAGAACTCTCTTCTTTTGTTGAGCTGAGGCATCAAGCTCCTGGTTCTCCTGCCTTCACTGGGACTCATACAAGTGACCCCTCTGTTCTCAGGCCTTCAGTCTCAGACTGAATTATACCACTGGCTTTCCTGGTTCTCCAGCTTGAGGATGGCAGATTGTGGGGCTCTGTCGCCTCCATAACCATGTGAACCAATTCCTATAATAAGTCTCTCTATCTCTTACTAGTTCTGTTTCTCTGGAGAACCCTAATACAACATCATAATTTAATGCAATGTTTTTAAATTGTGGGCTGCAACTTGTGTATGTGAAAGAGAGAAAACTGGACTGACATTTAAAACACTTTAGTATGGTTCATAGTGAAAGATATGTGAAAGCCATTGATTTTAAGAGGGCTTTGTAGGATAGAAACAAATCCATTCCCATTCAACAGGTCAAATATTTCCAAACATGTTTTCAGGACCCAGACTACATATAGTGAAAGCCATTATTAATCATAAAACTACGTATGTTCCCATTTTTTTTGTTTTTTTATTTTATTTTTAATGTTATCATTGGTGAAGTTGTAAATAAGGACAGTTGCACTGCTCTCCTAGACAAAATTAAAACTTTTAGTCTTCCTTATTCCTCTGCTTCAGCTGGCTATTGAGCCCGCCTTTTTGTGCTGAACTGCAATTTGGGGTATGGATTGGGTGCTGCCAGAAAGCACACAACTGAAGGTGGTTGCATTTCTCTGCTGGCAGACACAATTTTAGAGCCCCGAGGCGGCTGTTAGCTCAGTTTACAGAAATATAAATTTTTAAAGTATCAACCTCACCTCAAAAGTACCCAGAGAAATCCATCCTACCAAGCTTGTGGGCAAAACACATATAAATGTTTTCCTATCAGTAGATCGATGAGGGAAGCAATCTAGTGCAAGCAGACCGAGACATGGCACTGCACTGTGAAGGGTAGCTAAGGACTCAGCTCTGGCTGGTGCCTGCTAGTGAGCTCTCTGGAGCACGAGGGTTCAAAGCCCAGCTAACGCAGGTCACTCTGGGAAAGCACTGCGCCTCAGGTTTCTTGTCAGTGAAACAGTGATGATAATAGCATTTGCCGAACAGAAATGATGTGAGGGTCAAATGAGGTAATACAAACAAGTAAAGCTCTTAGAACAGTGTCGGACACATAGTACGTGCTCCATAGACAAACGGTAGGTAAATGCACATTTAGAAAATGAATAGGATGAGAATCCATTGTAAAACTCATGCAAGACAAAAAACAAACAAACAAACAAACCGGAATCCTACTGACTTAAAAACTGGTAACATACACATCATATAAAATTTATCATCTTAACCATTTTTAAGTGCACAGTTCAGAGCCGTGGGTACATTCACAATGTGGTACTATCACCACCATCCGTCCACAGAACTCTTTCCATCTTGCAAAACGGAAACTACGCATCTATTGAGCAATAATCCACCCCCATTCCTCCCTCTCCCAATCCCGGGCAACCTCTATTCTTTCTATCTTCTATCTCTGAATTTGACTACTTTACATACCTCATATAAGCAGAGTCATACAGTATTTGCCTTTCTGAGTATGGCTTATTTCACTTAGCACAATGTCCTCCTAGTTTCTCTATGTTGAAGCATATGTCAGAATTTCCTGCCTTTTTAAGGCCCATTGATTTTCAACCTATCAATGTAATCTTTTTTTAATTTTCAGAAATTAAACATGTAGATAGGATAACATCCCCTCTCTCCAGCAAAGGCAAATAACTTCTTGAAACACTCCCCAGAGTTACCTGAAGATACCTGTCTCTATAGAAATGCTAATTGGAAAACCAGTTTTCTTTAGAAAGGTTATAATTCCTTGAGGCAGGCTGTTTACATTAATCAACATTTCTCCAATACTTGTCAGTGTTTTGTAACACTTTTTCAAGTGCCAATTGTAGCTTGCCAGTTCTTCTGAAGTGTGGAGGCTGCAAATGGGGAAAACCAGAGCAGCAACTGTCCTCTTGGGGCTTTTCCTGTCTTGTTGAAACAGTTATTTTTAACATTTTCCTTTTACATAATCATTGCTTATGTGGATGGTAGCTAGAAATATTGGACAGACTGAATAGTCACTGTGTGTGAAAAGTCCTGGTTTCCCTGTATGTTCATATTTGTCTCCCTTAAGGTAAGACATTCAAGTTTTTCACTGGAAGTTGCGGATTTAATCTATTCACATGCAAACCAGAATCTGTTTACCATTGTCACAGAAATTTTTCCTTTCAATAAACATAATGGTGATTAAAAAAAACAAAAAACCACGCTGAATTGTTACTATTGAAGAAAAAAAAATGATGGATGCAGCATTTCAACAGTCAACTCTCAGATTATGCCCTGTCACTTTTCAGGGCTTTTCTGGAAAACTGTTTATTAGCATATTATAGATATTTGCCTCTGTGATTCTAGATGAGCATAACATCATCATCCAAGATTTAGCGCTATTTTCATTTCATTGCAAGCTTAATAATATTCAAAGCTTGGTACACAGAATGATAACCTGTTTCATCATTATATTTCAAAATATTAAGGAAATTTCCAAATCAATTTTATAAATTTCATTGCTAGGCTCAAGTGATGAAAAGGCCAGCAGCATAACTATAACGGGAATTAAGAAATTAAAATGAAATTCATTTGCTACTCCGTTATCCTTAATTTACATAAAAGTTTTCTTTTTCATAGATTTTCTGGTGATTCTGAGCTTGATGGCCCAGAAAACGATGCATTAAAGGATTGCTAATGTAATGCCCTAATTTATCTAAAGATTTGCACTTTATATTAATTGATAACTAATGGATATTTGAGACTACCGAAGAAACAAACAAAAATAAAATAGCACAAATAATAAAAGAACTAAAAGATCCAGTGCAAAAACACTGGGTAATACTTTGGTTACTAGTATGACAGCTTTTCCATGACCAGAAAACTAAACTAAAATAAAATAACCACTTTTTTCCTAGTTTTTAAAACTAGAAATATTGTAAGCCAATCTTTCAACTCCAAAAGGAATTTACACTTAACATATGAAGAAAAAGATGTAGACAATGAATGTACAATTATTTTCCCAAACTTTTTATCATGAAAAAATTCAAACATATGGAAAAGTTGAAAGAATAGTAAAATGAATAACTGCAGACTTTATCCCTAAATTCTGTAACTGTTGAGTTCTTGCCAAATTTTCTTTCTCTTGCTTTAACCTTCAAAAAAAATTGCACTTTTTAATTGCAGTTGCAGACATCATTTGAAGTTGCATGCTTCACCATGAGTCTTCTAACATCCTCATACACAACTACTATATTCTCACATCAAAAAAAAAATTAGCCATAATTCCATTTTACTTAATATCCAGTCCACATTAAAACTGCCCAAGAATGTCTTTTATAATTGCTGTGGGTTTTTCTGGGTTTTTGTTGTTGTTGTTTGTTTTTTAACGAGGAGCCAATAAAGATTCGCATATTGCATTTTCATTATATGTCTTTGTTTTTAGGGAATAGTACTCCCACTTCCCACCCTCCCACCCCCCACCTCTCATAACACTGACTTTTTAAACAGCCCAGGCCAGTTGTCTTGTGGAATGTCCCAACCTTCTGTATTTATGTCACTTGACTTGTCATCTAGGCCTAGACTTGCCATCCTAGAATTCGTGGAGGTATCTGGAATATTTACTTGCCTTCTAGCCCCAACATTCTGTATTTATGTCATTTGACTTGTTCGTCTAGGCCTAGACTTGCCATTCTAGAATCCATAGAGGTAATCTGGAATATTTACTTGCCTTCTGGCCCCTTTTCCATCCCCAGAGTTCACCTGCCTTCAACCATGAATAGCAAGAGATCACAGATTAGCTGAACTCAAGCTTTAACCCTTCAAAGAAATTGCTAGCTTCAAGAAAGAAAAGTTATTTAAATGAGACTGCCAAAGTAAAAGCTTTTAAGATAAAAGGAAAAAGGTGTCTCAGTTTAATGTTGATTTCCTAGCAAGTCTAGGGCCTGTAGCAAGGTGGGTCAATGCAAGAGCAGTGAGGGGCTAAGGACAGCTCTTGTTATGGGCGTATGCAGGAAGGAACATCAAAGGTGCTGCCTTTAACTATTTTCTTTTGTCTACCAAATGCCTTTCAGCTTTTGTTGAGCTAAATGCTAAACTGAAAGAATAAAAAAGTGTATTATCCCAACTTTTCTCAGACTTTAGAATGGGTTAAAGGGACTGGGGTGGGAGCAATGGGTGGTTAACTTCACTGAGACCCATTATTACCGCCTGAGCTTCAGGCAGTATCTGATTTTGCCCCAAAATACTGTCCTTGTTTTTCAAGAGCATCACCTCCTTAAGTGGACTTGGAAAGCTCTGACAGAAAGGCCCTTTGCTTGAACTATTTCAAGGACAAATAATGAATATATTCTATTGGTGTGAAAGTCCCAAATTAATCAGTCTACATTAACACGTAGGAGTGTGCAATACCTGTGCACAAGGTGTAAACAGGTCTAGAAGGGGCATCAATATGCAGAAGAACGTGCTACGCTGGCATTTGTAGCCACACTTCCACGATGGCTGATAGGGCCCAATACCTCTCTAGAAATACAGACTTAAATAAACAGAAGTTCGACCCCTGCAGAGGTGGTGTTATTCTGCAGGCTAGCTGTTTTTAAAAACATGATTGGCCAGATAAGATGCTTATCAGTCTGGTGCCTCAAATCCTCAGTTTATTTGAATGCCTTGTGAATGGGTAATCTCCTACAAGTTTTGGGGCTTTAACAAGGTAAACAAGTAGGTGAGCTGTGAAAGTAAACACTGCATTTCCTCCCAGGCTCCTCCTTGGCTCCAAAATTCCGCCCCCCTCACTCCTTTCACTAGCCCCATCCTTCCCCTTCCCAAGCTTGGTCTCTTGTACCTTGTAAAAGTACTAAAATTGCAAAGGAGACATTTTTAATTATAACTACTACAGTAATGAATTCAAGTACACTCGTTTGTCATAAAGGGCTTTCCCATCTGTCTCTAAAGTATACTTAAAAAGGCTGTGTATTTGATAACATTAGCACCAAGCATCTTCTACATGTTAATGTTCAGTGTTTTAGATTTTCGCTCCCCCCATCTTCAAAGACAGCATGGTGGCAGTTCCAGAAAGCACATTTATCGCTGTGTTTGGGAGTGTCTGTGTGGTCTCTTCCTAATTTATTTGCACTCCAATCCTCAGGGATAGCTTCGCAATCCCTGGAGGCTAAGGGAGATTAGAGATCGGGGTTTGCTTCTCCCCACCCTCACAGAAAAGGGAAAACAACTTCCCCAAGTCCCACAAGTTCTTCTGGCCACTGTACAAATTGTTCTTGAGCATGGAGGGTTTCCAAAAGCCCTAATTAGCAACTCACAGCAAACATTTCTTTGCATTAGCTAATGATCCGGCTACACTTGTAAGCAAACAGAACCAACATATCTAATCAATGCTGAAAAACCAACCAAATGCCTATTAAACATCTGGATGTAATTTTCTAGTTAGAACAAAATGAAAACATATGCAGGTTCCTTTGATCTGCGTCTTAACAACAACAAAAAAAATGTTGATAAAAAAGCATACTGGTCAGTCAATGTGTCATTTTCATAAAGTCTGCTCGTTTCTCTTCAAATGCTCCCAGTTTAATTTAGTTGGTTTCCTGCAATCTCTAATTTTACCATATTGTGTGAAACCACAAGAGATTCTTTGGATGTGATTTTATTTGAGGTTTTACTGCTGCATGGATCTGCTACTGATTTTTTTCTTCTTCTCTGCTTTCTCCCCTCCATCCCCCATGCCCACTCTGTCCTTTTCTTTGGTAAAAGGGTGGCGGGGGGTGGGGGGGAGAAAGGTTATAATGCAATGCTAGGAAAATTTTTTCTGGACTCTACATTCTTAGGTTTAAGAAACTCCCAATTTAAAAAAAAAGTCTAATGAGGAAATGTATACCCAATAACTCACAGTTAAAAGGAAGAGAAAATTACAAAACTGATCTTTTAAAAACTGACATATTATTTCAAATAAAAAAGTAATAGATTTAAAAGAAGATGCATAATTTCTATGATCAGCAGATTTTCCTACTGTATCTAGTACTTATACTATATATAACATCTAGTTTTTGTAGTTTGATTAGGCTATTGGTAAGCTGAAAATTTGATAATCATCAACAAATGAATGAAAATATACCCATATATGCATCAGTGATAAAACAATCTAACAATCTTTTTGTTTCTTTTGCAGAGGATAAAAAAGGAACTTTTTTCAGAGATGATTTCCTACAGAAGTGGAATATTTAATACTATTTCATGTAAAAATAACATATGAATATGCTAAAGAAGATTATGTTTAATAGACTTTAAATAGAAGACCAAAATTATAGATGTTATGAGTAGGACCATTTTCTTTTAAACAGGCTGTAGGCAATCTACACATATATTATTTATTTAAAACATAAGATTAAAGCTACTTGATTGTTTAAACACCATAATTTGTAATGCAGTTTGATGAGTTTTGTAGTATAATTATTACAGCATGACAATCACAGAGAAAATATGACCTTGAAAAGAGACCCAGCTTTCTCCCTCTCTCAAGGAGGATGCGCTGCCCTAGAAACAAGCCATTGAAAATGCACCATCTTTATGCACACAATTAAGGGCCTTCCAATTTTAAAATCATCACTCTTTCTATTCTCCAGTTACTACATTATAAGGAAATCAGAGGCCTGGTGTTTCAAACTCTACCGGTAAAGAAGCACTAGTTAAAAGAGAGTTTCCGATTTTACCCATTGCAAACTGGGAAATATAGTAACAGCAAACATGTTTGCTGTAAACAGCTATATTAGAGAACATTTGAAGACAATGTTTTGAAGGGGATGGAAAGGTGATAGTAGAGAAGAAGTAGCAACACTTTCATTCCTATCTCAAAATATACCACTTTAATTTTCTCTGTTTAAATTTAATTACCAGCCTGTGCCAGTAAATCAAAGCAAAACTCGGGTAAGTGAGAGAAAAGTCTCAGTGGCCCCAGTTGTCCCAGCATGCACTGGCATATTTGTGACATCCAAACACTTTCTACACAGTCCTGAAGCTGATTATGGGATGAACTGACCACAGATTAGCACATGTAGCCCAAACACTAGATGAAGATTTCAAGGCAGACCGGCTGCCAAAGGACAAAGCTTAGTTGCCCAGGGATCATATGATTTTAAGAAGTCCTGTAGGAGCAAGCCTGCTCTGGTCATCACCAAATTTAACCAAGAAAAGAGGGGCAGTGCTTCTTCCTTTCTATTCTCCATTTTAGCAAAATGAATATGACCCCCTTCCTAACTCTACTTAGTATGGTAAGAACACTGCAAAGCCACAATGTCCAACTTGTTTAAGAATTTACAATGGTCTTGTACAGCTGGCTAAAATAACTCCTTTAATTTTTCATTTATAATTGATGTTTGGGATTGATGCAGTGATAGATAAAACAATATCATACATATTTAAAAACAACTGCAACAGTGATATGTATTATCCAAAATGATTCTTTTAATATTTCAAGGAAAAGATCTCTGTAAAATAAAATGTATTTCTGCTTAAATAAATTGTTTTCCATAAGTCTCTTGAAAGGAAAATAATGGGACCGTGGTGTTATTATACTAAAAACTTGGTAAGTACATTCCAAGGTAACATGAATGCTTGTCAAAGATGTGTCTTTCTCATGGAAGAATTCACCACCATTTGGCCAAAATAGCATTCGTCACTCACCAATCATGTGGAAATAGCTCCACTGAACTGTTCTTTAAACAAAAGTATAAATGCGGCAATATTGAAGGTTTTCTGCTGCGCAGTATATTTAGAGAAACAGACAAAAACAAGAGATTTATACGGTATGCCTCATTTATTGAAAATCTCAAAATCCCTTTTATTTAAGTCAAGTTCCAAATCCACCTCATAATAATTTTAGCCACCTTATTTACCCAGCGCTTCTTATTTAGTTCCTTACACGGCTCAGCCCTGGATACCACCCAAACTATGGGATTGGGGTGGGCAGGACATGTTTTTTAGGTCTCAATGCTGGTTTATCCTATTGTCTCCCTTTGTTTCCACGAATTGGAAACAGACTCGCGGTCATGTTGCTGAGAGGCTCCTAAAACTCTCAGCAGCCCCTCACTGCCCAACACAGAGAAGTCGGAACTTTTAAGACAAGGACCTAGATTTCGAGCCCCGGGGCAAAGCATCGCATCTGCGACTGGGACGCACGCGCCTTACACTGGCAGCACCTCGGGTATACTTCCAGCTAAACGAGAGCAGGCCGACCTTTTCGCAAAGTGGTTTCAAATCCTCCAATAAAAACCAAATCCTATCTCCTTGGGTGCAAAGGGGGCGTGGGCATTAAAAGCCTAGTCTTATGCGGCTGGTGTACATACGCCGGCTAAATGCGTTGCCCACTTATTTTCCATCGAGTGCACAGTCCACTCCCCGTGCACCCGCGTAAAGGCAGCCCAAGGAAAAACAAACCAGAGAAATTTTTGAATGCGACCTCACTTTGAAAAGAGTAGCATCAAACAAGGGGATAGCACCAAAAGATGCATTTGGCTCCAACTACCAAAAAGCCCCCCTCCCATAAGAAACTACGCGGTTAGTCGCTGGGTTACTTTCACTGAAATCTCAGGATTTTCATTTAAGGGAAAAGTGAAAAAGTGAACAGTGGCAGGAATTTTGCAAACTCGAGCCCCCAGTTTCCGTGGCTGCACACTTGCAGGTCCCTCTCGCTCTCGCGTTCCCGCGCGCTCCCTCCCAGGCCCCACGTTACTTTGATTGACAGCCGGGCCCCGCCGCTCTCCTTCCCACCGACCTTCCCATCCACAGTGCCAATCTCCGCGTCTCGCAGCTTCCCATTGGCTGGCTTCAGCGTCCCGCGGCTCCTCCAGGAACAGTTCCTCACCGAGCCCGGGAGGACGCGGCTGGCTGAGGAGGGGTGGGAGGGACCGGAGGGGAGACGGTGGAAACAGCAGAGATGGAAGCAAGTGGAGTGGGAGGGGAGGGGGAATAGAAGGGAGGCGGCCCGTCCAGTGCTGCGCCGCCATAGGCTCCGGGGAGGGTTGCGTCAGCACCCCACGTTGGGCACCGCGCATGCGATTGGCTAACGCTGGCCTCCTGCTCCCCCTCCCAGCCGTCCGGGCCCACGTCGCCCGCCGGCTCGGTGCTCTCGTCCCCCGCCCGCCCAGGGCTGGGCGGGGCCCGCGCTGGTTAGCTCCGGAGTGTGAAACCGCGTGTTAATGTAACCGGCGCGAGAGGCGCGGGCGGCGGCGGCAGTGGCAGGAACGGCGACTGCAGGAGCTGCAGCAGCGTCGGCGGGTTCTCAGTGCCCCGCGTCCCTGAGGCAACCGACTGCACCACCCCCACCCTTTCAGGGCCGGGCGGGACCCGCGCCACCAACCCGGACCTTCGCCGGCCCGCGGCGACTTAATCCCGGTGGGCTGCGGCTGCCCCGACTACTCCAGACTCTCCCGCGGAGTTTGCCGGCCGGGAAGGGAGGCCGAGCGGCGAAGCGCACTCCTGTTCTTCTTGCCACCATCTCGTGGATGTCGTACCCCGGGTCGTGAGAGAACTTTGCAGCGGGCTGGAGCGCCCTTTACGTAGAGGCATACGAAGGGAAGGAAAGGAGGAGGACCCAGGAAGGGTCCGAAGCGGCCGGACGGCTTGTGTGGGGCGAGTGCTCACCGGGCGCGGCTCCCGGATGCGCCCTGGCCTCGAGGAGCAGTGGGCGACTGCGGGACTGCCCTTCGTGGAGTAGCCCCGTCGGGCCTGGAGGGTTTGTGCAGCCGCGGAGAGCACCGAGTGCCGGCCGTTCGGGGTGTGCGGGGCAGCCTCCTGGCGCGCCCTCCGCACTTTCCCAGCCTCGCTGTCATTCCGCGCTTCTCAGCCAGGGTTGAGCCTGCGGGGCGCCGGGCGCGGAGCCTACACCGCGGCCGGGACCTCGCTCCCCGCCGCTTTCGAGGGGCCCGCGAGTGCCCCGCAAAGGTGCTGCCTGGACCCGCGAAGGTCGGCTCCGAAACGTCACTAGGCTGGTTTGTGTGGGGTTAGCCGGCAGCCACCTGCACCTCGCCCGCTGCCGGCGCCGCGGGGAAAACCCGGAGAGGAGGCAGACCGGGAGAAGAGCAAAGGAAGGCAGCCCGTCTGGATTTGTTTGCCCGGACGGTGGCCGCGCACACTGATCGCCTGGAGGAGCGCGCCGGAGTCACCGTTCCCCCACCTCCGCGCCCGGTTGGCCAAGGCCTGCGGGTTGGAGAACAGTGCGGTGTCGCGGAGGTTCTTCGAGCAGCTGGGCCCGGGGTGCCCCACGATGTGGCCCTGAACGCGGGAGCCCACACTGGCGGGAACAGGAGCGGCCGGGCGCGGAGTGGCCCGTGCGCCCCGCCGAGCGCGCCTGCGTGCGTGGCCAGCGGGCCCCCTGCGCGTCGCGTTTCTGCCGGGCTTACGGGCTTAATTTTTCTCGGCGGGATTAAAGTTGGAAATTGAGCGGAGAATTGAGTTGCCGGGGAACAGAGCCGCGGCGGCCGCCAGAGCGATGTTCCCGCAGAGCCGGCACCCGGTGAGGCGCGGCTGGCCGGGGAGACGGGGTAGGGGGGGCGGGAGGCACTCTTCCGTGCGGTAGGGAGGCGGGTGGCTGCTACATTCTGACGGACGCCCTCGTCTCCGGGGCTGCAAGATTGGGAGGTCCCGGGCCCTGCTCTCTAGAGGTGGGTAGTGGGCTGAAACTCCCAATTCCCCCCACCCCGTTTCTTCTGGGTCACCTCCTACTTGACGTCTAGACAGGGTGACGGGGGCACCGGGAGAGGCCGGGGTTTCGCTCCCGCAGCCACATCCTCCTCCTTCCCCGGGGAGGGGAGGGCGCCCCCCCCCCCCGCTTTGTTTCTGGTCTCGCCTATTTGCATGTCAATGCGGCCCTCGATCCGGCGCGCTTACCGTGGCCTTGGCGACTCTGGGAACGGGGAGCGTTAGGGATTTGTTTTTCTCCTCTAGTCCCCGGGGTCTTTAACGCCCCGGTGGGGGAGGGTGCGGCGATGACGACAGTGTCCTGGTCCTCCCCGGCCGCCGGGGAGCCCCTTTCCCTCCAGTCCGGTGACCCGGGAAAGGCTGGAGGGGGCTTAGAGCCTCTAGAAGCCGGGGGTCGGCGGAGTGTCCACTTTCCCCCTCCCCAAAGTGAAGCGCAAACTCGTGTTCGGGACTCCGTTATCCGCCATTCCTAACTTTAATTTTTGTTTGTGTTCCACCCACCTCTCTGTCCTCTTAACTGCTTTATCCACCCGCCCGCATCTCCATCCCACGGTCCCCCTCGCTGGTCGCCCCCCAGACGCCGCACCAGGCTGCAGGCCAGCCCTTCAAATTCACTATTCCGGAGTCTCTGGACCGCATTAAAGAGGAATTCCAGTTCCTGCAGGCGCAGTATCACAGGTGCGTGTCGGCCCGAGTGGGGCGACTGGTCGCCCGGGCAGTCCCGTGCCCCACGTCGCCCAGCCCCTGGGTGGCGGCGGCGGCGGCTGTACTTAGTATTTGTGTCCAGGCGGTGGCGTGTGGAGTCGCAGTTAAAACCTGTCATTCACGTTACCCCCTTTCCTGGCTCTTCCCGGGCCTCCTCTTGTCTCCTCCTCCTCCCATTGTTTCCCTTCTGCCGGTTTGCTGCTGTGCCAGGGAGTCTATTTTCCTGTGTTTAGGAGTTAAATGAGAACCGTCAGTATTTGCACTTCATTTATTTGTTTTGCAACAAACAGGCTGAGCTAAAACCTTGGTTCAGTCGATGCCCCAGCCCTGGAGTGTCGGTTCAGGGAGGCAAAGCCAGTGTTGAAATCGCTGTTTGCTATGGTAGAGAATTGGGCTGAGGCAAAGTCCATTACAGAATGCTAGATGCTTTTAAGCTGTGCCCATCATTGGTGATCACGAGGGGGGTGGGTGTGTCAGGGAAAGCTCACCTGCTTTGGCGTCATTTCTGTGTAGATTTGGGTAGAACAAGGGATTGGAGTCACATTTGTATTCATCTCAGCTTTAGTCTCTTCATCTAATGATACCTACTTCAAAAGATTTGTAAATAAAAACTATTTGTAAAGCACCATATCCATAGTGGACTTTCCAGAAATGTTAGTTTCTCGTTCCTATGAAGTCTTAGCTGGTTAGAGCTAAGAAATAACTGTCATGACAGTTTTTATGTTTGTCTTGCCTGAGAAAAAACACAGATGCTAGGGTGTGAATTTTCTTATTTTGTTAGAGGCTTTCTGATTATTGACCTTTTGTCTACTTGAAGATAATAATCTCTAGAGCTTGAGGCATACCTACCCACACAGTGTTTACCAAGCAGGGAGGACTTCAACCCACTTCACTGCAGTAGCTGCTTGACATAATTTTGGCAGGGATTTGGAAATCAAAGGTTTTAAAAGGGACCAACAATTGTAGAGGTAACTTTACAGGTACAGTGTTTCAAACCTAGAGACTTTGAATTGGCAAAGGTAGTGCAGCTTTTGCCTGAGACTGAAGATTATGCAAAGGCCAGATTTTGGTGGAGTCCTGAGAAGCACACTTTAATTCAGGGAAATAGGAATGAACAGATGACCACCAGGAGGAATCAGTCTTCTGGGTAGATCAGAGGTTTTGACAGATTTTTGTTAATAATTCTTGGCATCTGATCAGGTATGCACCAAGAAGAAAAAGAATAGTAGCTGAATGGATACCCTGTAATGTTCACCTTATTTCTTTTCCCTGTTAAATGCAGGGACAAAGCTTTTAGGTGTTTACCTAGATAGTTTATGGCTTTTCCAAATTGGTCTGTTTTTACTTGAAGTGTAAATATGTGAGGCAGATGTTAAAACAAGTGACATAATGTTTACATTAAGTTGCCTGTTTTGTTTTTGTAGCCTTAAATTGGAATGTGAGAAACTGGCAAGTGAAAAGACAGAAATGCAGAGGCACTATGTGATGGTAGGTATCAATTAGAAATTTTTCCTTTTCATGTAATATGAGCAAATACATGTTCTTAGCATCATAAAACATGAATTAATGAAATGATTGGTTCTTTTTTCTTCTTACAGTATTATGAAATGTCATATGGATTAAACATAGAAATGCATAAACAGGTAAGCATTAGTTAAATCTTAAGCCGTAATGAGAAATTAGTCATGATTTTCTCAGTAGTGGCTTTGTCTTCTTGTGGGGGGTTTGTGTGCTATTTTTCTGCCTTGGTTTCCCTTCTTGCAAATTGGTGGTAATACTTTGCAGCAAGGATTGCTTCTTGACAGTTAAAAAAAAATGTTTAAATGACTGGGTGAGTGGTGCTTTGAAAATGTAAACTAGCTTGAAAAAGCTAGTAGATAGGAATTGAGACTCTGAGTTTACTTTTCCACCTGGATAGATAAATTCTCCTCTTGAAAGATCTGAGTATTCTGTAGAGTTGCTGAAGTTGAGAATAGCTAATGTTTTTGTTCTGATTTGGAAAGAAGTGTGTGGACCTGTGAGACACTCTTGTCTTTAAATAAGGTTAAACAAGGTATATGACTAACTATGGAATTTTCTTTATGCTTTGGAGCTGCATAAAGTGATACTCAAGATTGATGGCTTATTAGCATACATCTTTTTGAAAAATTTCTCAGTTGATACAGGTTTGGATGTAAAAAAAAGAAAGTGTTCTTTTATGGCCACAACATATGTAGGGAGTTGCTTCAGTTCTAGTGCTTTTAAAAGCGTGAAAAGATTAGTGAGTGGAAAGCTGTAGCTATGACTATGAGTTTGCAAGTTCCCATAAAATTCACACTTATGGCTACTATAATGGTGTATAAAAAGAGTATTGAGCTGGAACAAGGCACTAAGGACCTCATAAGGGAAGAAAAGCTAAATGATTGCTCAGCCCAAAGGACCCTCGATTGAGTAGTCATTGTCTGCCAAAGAAAGCATTAATGGCAGGGTGTGTAAGTATTCTGGAGATATGCTGACATTCACTTTTTCATCAAGACGCTGGTACAATAAGTCTTTTAGAAATCGATTGCCTCTTAAAAAATTATCATCAGATGAAGTTGCACAGTTGGACACATTTCAAAGTGCAACAATACAATTCTTACTTGATGTATATGTGCTATTTCATCTCAAACCCTTGTTTCATTAAATTAAAGAGCATGGCTGACCGGCTGGGGCACAGTGGAGGAATTGATTAGTTCAGCCTTCAGATCTTCCTTATATTCAAAGACTTTCATTAAGCAAGTGCGTTTCAGAGTTGAATTCCGCTTTTGTAATTCTGCACTCTTTGATTTTTAATTCATCATAGATTTCATAACGTTAAGTTATCATCCTGTACATTAGATCTGTTCTCAGATATGTGTTTGAAAAGAGATAGTGAAGTTCAGGTCCTTTCGTTAATAATATAGTTGGGACTTTTAAAATGCTGATTTTTATTCTGATTTGCAAAGTTGGTAGCCTAGTTTATGTTGGGTTTCTGCCTTTGTTTTTGTGTGTTTAAATGGCTAGTGCATTTAAACATGTTGAGGCATCTGTAACTTGTTGATAGTAATTGGGCTAGAAGATCTGTGGTCATTTAAATAAATTATGCAAATACAGTTGGTCAAGAAGTTCTAACCTGTCACTTTTTTTTTTTAAAGTTAACCATAAAGGCATAATTTTGCTAACAATTAATCAGTAAGAGTAAGAGGAGCCTGAGCTTTTTCTTAAACTCATAAACTCAAAGGATTTAATAACCTCACTGACTTTTTTACAAGGGAATGCCACTTTGTGTGATGTATGCTAGTGCTGGATTTATTGGGGGAGCTAAGGAGGTGTGTAATTCTTCTGGCTTCCTGTTGGTTACATGGCAGAGTGAGCTCTTCTTTATCGAGTAGGGAAAAAGTCAGAAGGGGAGAAGAGGGCGAGGAACCCCACAGTGTGAAAATAGTTTTCTAATGAGTTTCTGTACTCCATCAGGCATTTGTGGGTGTACGCTGTCCCTACGTGAGCCTGTATGAGTTAATAATATGCTGTGTATAATTGGCTCAGTAATTTGAAAAATGTGAAAAGCTGAGACGCCATGTTCTTCATAGTAGGGTATTCAGTCCCCTGAAATTTAGTTTATATTGTAAATGCTGACAGACCCTTAACTAGAGTGGTGTGCAAAGCAATGCTATATAATTCAGTTTAAAGTGGCCTTACATTTGAAAAACATCCTCTGAATGTCACACATTAATAATAAGTTCTGAGGAGACATTTGGTGCAGCTAGTAATCATAATTCTTATTAAAACTGGTGACGTCTGGCCCCCAGGGTGTAGCCAGGCTCAAATTGATGCTTTTTGCCGCCTGATCACCAGCATGGCCTAAGTGCTCATTATATTGTAGAGAGGGCCTTTGGAGCTCTCATTAGATTTGACAGGAATTCTCTCTAGGGGGAAACTGGGCATTAGCGAGACTCCTGACAGGCTGAAATTAGTCCTGCTTTATGGCTTATAACCAAATGCTAGCAAGGCATCATCAGGGGACACAAAAAATTGTCATTTCTGACAACATCTTTGTTACTGAAAAAATGCAGTGATGGGGAAACTTTCTGTGGAGAGAGCTTTAATGTTAAGATTTATCTCCAGTGTGACTACTGCTCTCCCTTCCCACCTTTCAGCAGGTTTGTCGAAGGAGTGAGTTTTACAGATTTCAATGTCAAGTCTCACCAGATTTTTCCATCTGGGAAAAAAAGAGTAGAAGTGTGTCCAAATCAAAAATGGTATGATTGTGGTTTCCTTCTTTGGTTTGGTGCCCGCAGCCCATGTTTATATTGTGTCAACACTTCCTGATAAGCCTTCCCCTTACTTGCTCTGCTCCCATTTGTGACTGGTTACTGAAAAGTCAAAGGCATAGGGATGGTAATGGGTACTTAAAGCTTTTATTGAAGCATTAAAATGATTTTTTTTTTCTTTGAGCCTTTTGTAGATCTCTGCTTGTTCATCTCTCTCCAGGTAGATCTTCCACTACAACTATCTCTCTACAAGAGAGGTACAGACTTCTCATGAAAAATTCAGGCAGTTCTGATACCTCCAGTGTTAGAGTGAATGTGAATCTAGTTGTTTTGAGGTCTGTGCCTCGTGTTTGGCAATGTGAATTTTTAAGTGTTGTTTTTTTCCTGTGGTATGATATGACCTCATTTGATACTTTTGGCAATAAGGTGCACTATAAATATATAAATAAACTTGTATTTGCCCCACTGGCCTGTCTTTTCAGCAGGCTGATGAAGCCATACCCTAAAGTTGTCATTCGTGGCTTGAATTTGTACAGCACTTACCAGTTTTCAAAAGTGATTTGCCTCATCCTGTGAAGTAGGTTGGTTAGGTGTTTGGCTCTGCCTGCAGCTTGGGTATGTGTTCAGAGTCTGGGCCTTGCTGAACCCCTGTTGAACCTTGAGTTTGGGTCACCTGATCTCCAATTCAGTTTTTCTTCCCTTTACCCATTCTACTGCTGTTGGAGGGCGAGGCCAGTGGCAGAATCATCACTGGGCCTCGGCTCAGTGACTCAGGTCTACCTAGCTGCGTGTCTCTCCGGTTCTCACTCTTTGTGCTGACCAGCTTCACATTGGCAGGCCGTTGGGGCTAGGGACACACCCTAAAAGGTATGAAAATCAGCAGTACTGACTGGTCTGTGGGGGCCTGTCGGGACGGGGTCCCTGAGAGCAGTGTCCAGGCTCTCGGCCTCACGTGGAAAGGTGCCGGTCTGGTTATTAGATGGCCGTCAGCTGTAACCAGTTGGCCATTAGCCACTATTTTGTACATACGTAACTGCCGTGGCTATGCTAGAAAGGGCGGATGGATTGCGGTTAGCAAGTGCGGATGGCAGATGGTGCGGATCCTACTTCCTATGTCTCACCCGGCCGCCAGCGAGACTGTGGTGCAGGAAGACCCCTTGTCGGAGTATTGGCTGATGTTTGCTTCTTGTGTCTCGAGCAGCTGCCATGGAGAATATAGTGGTATGGCTCCCCTACCTGTGGCTCTGTTGGTGTTCCTTTTTGGCCTCACTATATCCTCTGTTCACCTGCCAGGAGTGGAAGCTCAGACCCTGCATTACAGGGCCACAGCCACGGTAGGGAGAAAGTTGTGACCAGTCGAGCAATACCTTCTGCAGGTTAAAATACTTTTAAGAACAAAAGAAAGTTTGAAACATGTTGCCAGGACTCCTGGTTGAGACCCAGCAAAGCAGTGAGTTTGATCAGTCACTTTGTCTTCTCTGTGCTTGTCTTCTTCTGAAGAGCAGGCAGAGTGAGTGCTTGGGGCTCTCCAGGATGTTGAAGAATTTAAAAATAAATGAAAGGACTAGCTCTGGAAGGAAAATGGTTTTCAACAATCAGGTCATGCATAGGGTGGGAAAGCAGAGGAGAAAGGAAAACTCAAGACAAGAGCTTAACATTTTCAAGCTCCATGCAGTATTTCAGCAAACACAGTGTCTCAGACCATGTAAATTTTGGAATGAAACTCCTTTCACAATTTTGATATGTGCTTTAAAGTTTCTCTTAAAAAATAAGCTGTTTTAGTACTTTTTAAAAGTGTTTATATGGAACTGTTAGGGATTCACCTGTAGGTTATTTCCTTAGATGTCACTCTCTTACTATTTGTCTGCAAGTTTTTTTTACCTTTCTTCCTATTTTTTAGCCAATTGTGTTTTCTGTCTACAGTTTCTCACTTGGAGATTTTTTTTTTCTAAGTCAGTGTCTCAATGGGAAATGACCAGCTGAAGTGTAGGCACTTAGAGTTAAGCTCCACCAGGTGTTAATAGCTTTGTAATACAAAGAGGGTAGCTGTCATCAGGATTGGAGTGGTCCCCAACTTCATATTCACTAGCCAGGCCTGTCCTTTACAGGCATAAGTTAAAAGATAAAGCTCCCTGTGTATTGAGAGCCCAGATTCTGAGGTGCAAGATTAGCTTTGTTTTTTACCCGGAGAAGGGCGGAGTCCTCACTCCTTAGCCTGCGCCTACCTGAACCCTTCAAAGCTGGGCTAGTTGCTATGTTCTGTCCAAGGTTGACTAGGGCACAGGATTTAGGGAAAGTGTCAAAAAAACTTAGTACGCTAGATAAACAGTATTTTTAAAATTCAAAATTGGTGCCAAAAAAACTCCAAGAGGAACAAAATATTATATAAACGTAGGACCAGGGAGGGTTGGGAACAGGGTTGAGACCACGGAAGCAAATTTCAGGGTCAAAGAGCAGAGAAGAGGTAGAATGAATGGCCCATTGGGAGCTGCTGTGATTTGTAGGATCTAACGTGGTGTAAAATACTTCATTGAGGTCCCAACTAATTAGGGACTTAGATCAGTGATTGGGCAAGTGATTAACAAGTTGCCTGGGCCTCGGTTTCCCTCTCTGTAAAATGAGGGGTTAGACTAGGCAGGTTCTAATGTCTGGTTCATTTCATGACGGGATCACATCACACCCCCACTGGAACCCAGCACCTTGTGTGTATCAATTGAGGAGTCTTTGACCAGAGGATTTAAGATATTCCTCCAAATAGTGTTTATTAAGAAACACTGAAAGAAAATCTGTTCCCTTAGAAAACATTTAAGTAAATCATCTTCTGTGGTAAAGATATATTCAGGTACTGGCTCATGGAACCATTTTAAGTTTCCTTAGATCTGAGTCTTTGCTCTTCTATTATTAAACTTTTGTGATCTCCAGAAGTGGATTAAATTGGAGGAAACTAAGAAGTTGACGGGACTTTCATCAAGGCTTTGATTGACTGTCACCCATCCCCGCAGCCCCAGTGTCCCAGTTGCTTACTGTTGCTTCAGATGTTTAAAAATTGAAATTCTCAGAACTTTAATGTGGAATGCTTGGTATATGGCTTTTAATTAAATTTTAGACAGCTGTTTTGGTCAGTGGGCTTACTTGACAAGATTAGGCATTTATATCTTCAAAATAGTCCTCACTAATGGAATTGATAAGTTCTATAGTAAGAAATGTACTATAGGGATTGTTCCATGGTTTGGTGTTTTAAAGAGAGAGGAGAGAGACAGAGAGACAGAGAGAGATTTTAGGTGTGGGCACCCAAGTGTAGGAGAGATTTTCTAGTTTTCTGAGGCATGGTGGTTTGATCTGAAAAATAAAAACAATTTACATTGAAATTTTAACATAAATTAAGATATTCACGTATTATCATTCACTTGGTTAAAGGAAAAATGGTTTCTAAAATTGTTTGCAAAACTATGATGATTGCAGAATTGCCCAGTTTGTAGACTGCGCAGTCGCCTAACATTTTTTATGAAAGTCCAAGAAATGTTGACACAAAGTTTTATCAAATAACCTATGATTTCGCACAAATCTATATTTCATTATTTTACAATTCAGCTTTTAATCATTTTAAAGTTTAATTCAATTTACCTGCTTTAAAGCAACATAAAATCATAACTGAGCATATTGTTTACCCCGTTCCCCACATTTTTCTCATACTAGGTACAACAAGGAAATTTAAAAATTTTTTTTTTTTGTGTAGTATTGGCCGCTTAGTCATTCTTTGACCACAAAATATGTTAGCTGTAAAAAAGGGTAGGGTAAAGGTCATTTTGGATATAAGGAAAAAACTGGGAGGAAGAACCAATGGGAATTCTGTGTATTGAATTGATTTTTCATCTGCCAGAGAAAAATTGCTATTAAGTGTGGGTGTACATCACTGTGCACACTGGGGAAATTAGAGTTGTATACACACCTCGTAGATACTCGTTAGACATTCATTATTCACTTGGTGAAGTGGAATCATTTGTTTCTCAAAATGTAGGTGTACATGAACTAGTGTGTCCAAATAAATCATGCAACTTGTTAAATCGCTGAAGTAAATGCAGTACTAGGCTGGGTTTGATATTAGTACCATTACTAATCTAACCAGATTATTAATCTGTTGTCTTTTATGCAACCTGTCAGTAAAAAATTTGAAAACGTATCACCAGACTTGTTTACTTATAAATTTATAAATTATCTAAACATAGTATCATAGTAATATATTGTATACGTTTAGAATAAAAAGAAATTTTAAACAAAGGGGTTAAAATAAAAGTTTTCATATTCTCAGTGCACCATTGGCTTGTCCTGTGTGGCCCGGCGGGTACACCCGCTCTCCAGAGCACTAGCCCTACATTTCAAACTCGCACTCTGCGTTGGAACTATCACCCTGGAAAGGGAGCATCTTTATGACGGTAAACGCAAAACTCTTTTAGGCGCTTGGGTCTTTTGGCCTCCTTGGTATGTTTGTTCTTTCTAATTTTGACTTCCTACTTCAGTAATTGCCTCTGCCCATCACTACAACCTTCTGGGTCTGATCCTGATGAGGGTCCCGGCCAGTCTCATTTGACCACCTCTACCCGCTTCCCTCCAGGTCTTTTAATCCAGCCGAAGGGGTATCTTCTTTGTGCCTAAAATGTCTTGTGTTTTTCTGTTTTCTTTATTGAAAGCCCCCGGGCCTTTTTGTCACACTGCACATGGCCTCCCTCCATAGCCTTCAAGGTCCAGTTCCAGTGACAACGCTGTGTGTTTACTTCAAGGCCTTCCATGACTGTTTGAACAGGAGGCTGACCCACCACGTAGTTTTGCTCTGATTTCTGTTTTTTCATGTACCTCTTTTGTTATTCAGCTAGGCCTCTCTTTCCTTGATGCCTGAGTTTGAGACTTAACACTTAGCCTTGCCAGTGAGTCAGGCAGGGTAGGCACTTAAGTAGCATTTAGTATGCGCCTTATGTAGAGTGTTAGTTGTGACCGTTTTAGATCCTGAACCCATATGAAAATCAGGTGCAAATTGCTTGGCAAAAAAAATCCTACATAATAGCTTTGTCCAGCAATTTTGACTCTTTGTGGACATGGTCGGATTCTTCAGCCAGTCCACGCAACACAGTTTAAAAACCTGAATCAAGAGTATGGGTCCTTATATGAAAATGAAGAATGAAATCTGTTTGATTTCACTACATGTTTTGTAGAACTTCAATTCTGATAATCTCATCTAACCACATTTGCTCAGTTGTTTTCCTTTTGGAAAAGTGATTTATAGTCAGAATATCACTGAGGCTTCTTAATGGAGAGTTTAATTATAGTAATATATTTGGGTTTGTACTATGAAGAGAGAAAACAGAAGTAGCATGTGGCTAAGGCTTGGGTGTCCATGTGAATTGAGTGTGTGAGTGAATCACTGTCCCTGGAACCTCTGCTTATCTCCAAAGGTTGACCACAGTCCTAATAGAGTTGTGGATAAGTTGCATTACAAGCTTCAGCCAAGGCATTAAACTTGACTTAGTTGCCAGGTTTCTTAATAATAATGATTGTACCCATTGATTATTTACTTACAGTCTTTACATAGTCCCTTCGCCCTCCAAATAATTTATTATGAAGAATTTCAAATATAGAAATGGAGAAAGAAATACACAGTGAACACCTATATTGTACCCACCTGTATGATACCAGGATTCTATAAATTAACATTTTGTAATATCTGCTTGTCAGAGATCTTACATAGAGCTTTTGCCCCCCACTCCCACTTCAGAATAAATAAATGACTAATTCTAGAAAGCGTTAATTCTGGAAAACTTAAAGGGTTTGTTAGAGCGCCGGGCCTTTCTTTATCTACCAACCCTATTTTAGACTGATATGTGGAGGAAGAATTTTCTCCAAGTACATGTTAGGAATTCCATCTTAACAGGTGTTTACAACATTTTCCTGTAAGACTTGCCCTTTGTGTTTTTGGCCTGGGTGTATTAGGCAATCCACCATTACATGGTGTTAAGGTGCTGTCTTTTTCAGCTGTCACCTGAAAGCAGAGATTTGTACTTAAATAGGAAAGCTGGATTTCCTTTTTCCCAAGCCCTCCTACGTTTTGGCCCTCTGTAATGTACCTTTAAGATGCAATCAGCATATTTGCTGGGGGAAATAGCTTTAGTGTTCAGAGGTAGGAAAGTGGGAAATAATTGTGCAAAAGGACTCTGACCTTGGACTTTGTGTGGCTGAAAATTGTCCTAGTGGAGAATTTAAGTCGGCCACAGAGGCCTTGGGTGTAGAGGGGTGTGAAGTACCAGAAAACAAAACCTCTTTGAGGCGGCTCTCCAAAGCAGGGGGCCTCTGGGAGCGCAGTTTTTGTTCCCACTTCTCCCCTCTGGGCGCCCTCTTGATGCCTTGAGCAAACAGCCAGTCATCGCGTCTTACAAGTAAGGTGACCAGCCAGTGTATTGACACGCACAGACACAATAGAAAACTGCATTAGGAGGCCAGCCATTGGGATTTGCAGTAAATATATTACAGAACACAAGTGACTTGCCGATACTGCTTGTTTAGCAGTTTGCAGGGGCAATGGCAGTATGGATTTTTGAATTAGAAGGGAAGGGCTGTTCTTTCTCTGTGCAGGAACATCTACTACTTGATGGCTTGGGAGAAAATTGATTTTGAGAACAAAATGCAGCTGCCTTTATTTGTGCCATTTGAAAGGCTTCTGTGGATTAGTGAGTGAAAATAAAAAGGTCTCTTTTGGTTTAGGAAAGGGGGTCTTAACATTGATCTGCATCTTGGTCTGGTATGGAGAAAAGAAGGATGGGGGATGGGCCACTAGTCCCCATGCAGCCTACAGCTATAGGTGCCCGCTGGGTTCTCAGACAGTTGTTATTTTCAGCTTTGGCTTTCAAAAGTCAGCTTTTTGGGTTGATTATTATAGAGGAAGCTTATTCTGGACAGTAGAATAGCCTGCCAGCCCTCACCCATTGAGTTTCCAGTGCCCCAGGAACTGTGCTGTAGGAGCTGTCCGTAAATCCTTCTAGCCCCCCTTTGTGTGGATGGTAATTATTCCTCCTCACTAAAGAGGTCGCAGGCTGGTAGGTTAGGGGATGAAGATGCACCTACCCCATAGGTAGGTAGTTACCAGGGTTGAGTGAGTTTCTATGTGCCGGAGCAGTTACAGTGAGGCCTGGCCCGGGGCACTGTGAGGATAGCTGTTCTGGAGCTTATTATCTCCATCTATTACTGACCCCTTCAACCCCTGTTGTTGGAATTCTAGGCCACGCTCCCATCTTGGTTTTCCAAGTTCAGCTTTCCTCCCTCCATCTGAATTATTCACTTTTTATTGTTTCCCTTGAAGTTTTTTTTGTTTGTTTTCTTCTAAGATCAGAAGCATTTACCTTAGGCTCATAAGGAAACTTTTTTTTTTTTTAAATGAAGCCCCCATTGGCAGCCTGTTGTTTAAGGTGTCTAGAGGAATTAAAATGCCTTATTTGGGCCAGACGGCAAAATGTGTCCTTGGAAGGCAGCAACCATAAGTAGTTAATACAACTATCAATGAGAATAGAGTTATGTTTTTTCAGTTAAGGGGATGGATGAACGGCAAAGATTTAGTTCATTTTATTGAAGTGAGTTTTGGCAGAATAAAGGATGGGAGGTCCATTTCTGATTTTTCTTTTCTAATGTGGAAAATCCAGCTCTTTATTTGAAGAGATTTTGTGATCCTGAAAAAAAAAAAAGGGTGGGGTATGAATTACAAGGCCAAGTTGTTGCTTGGTTAGAGAAAGAAAAAGTCACCAGCCTTGATGAGGTATACGTACATAAAGTTTTCTTTTGGCTATTAAAACTTGTAAGGCTCTATGAAAAATTCTGAATAGGTAATTGTGTTATGTGCTCCATGTAGATCATGGGCTGGAGATTTTTGTGGGCTGTCACATCCACAGCTGCTGCTGTGTGCTAATATTTGGGGGAACAGAGAAAGAAAGTGCACAAGGTTTGAGAAAAGCAGGGCCATTGGGATTACACATACTGGAAGTTTAGGTTATTGACACTTATTGCCAAGCACGATATAGTAGAAACTTGGTTGTCTTTGTAAGTGTTTAGGATAAAGGATGGCACAGCTCAGACAAATTGTGCCCAGAACCTGCTCTCAACACTTGCTTAAAAGCTTGGCTGTCTGCTGACATCTGTGCGCTGAGAAAGCTCCACATTGCTGTCTCTTTGTGATTAGCTTAAGAAGCGGCTCTGAAGTCCTGAATGTCTGGAGGGAAGCACAGGGTTCTTGACAACCCCCTCAGCCTGCCAGTTGGCCAGGGTTCTGGACCCCTTTCCATTTGTAAGCCGGCTGGCTGTTTTACAGTGCCTGGGCCGTGAGCTCCCACAGAGCCAGTCTCATTGCACAGCTACCAAGAAGATTGGACTTGGACCACTGTAATGTATCCAACTTCTGTACTTTTTAGCTGACCAAAGGCCAAAATCTTACCAGTAACTCAAGAGGGGAACTGCTGACTTTTGAATCGTGTAGGATATCTATTCCATAATTGACTAAGTTGGATGCTGTGATATTCATGAATTAAATGAAGTATAGGAGATGTCACTTTTTGACTAGGTAGATTTCTCTGAGGGTACAGGGCCTTTTGAACTGGTTGTTAAGACTGTATTCATTCTTATTTCTTGACCAATGGATCAAATATGCCTGAGCCACCTCAGCCACATGAATGTTAATATACACTGTAATCTTCTGCAGCCGTTGTTTTGATCATTATTTTGCCACAAGTTCAGATACCCCGCAAAAGCTGTGATTTTGAGTTACCCTTGTCAGTTTATCCCTCAAAGTACTGAAATTGCTTAAGTTTGTACGGAATGAGTACCAATTGATGCTTTTCAAAACAGTATAAAACGGAAGGGGCTTTTGAGTAGACTTTGCACTGTGAGAATATTGGTATCGACACCATTTATAATTTGGAGTGTAGTTTGAAGACCAGATTCTACTGTTTGTCACAGGCTGGTTAATATGGCTGTAAAAAGGAGATGAATGTGGCTACTTTTCCAAGTCTATTACTCAGGAGGACTGTAAATTTGATTGGCTGTTACAATTCTAGCAGAATCATTCGATTTGAGAGCAATAGAAAGATAAGATATCCAATTACCCAAATGATTTGCAGGGTTAGCCAACGTTGTCATGGAGACACGAGTTGGAACAAATTAAATTTTAAGCAATAAAATAATCTTAAAGCCCGTCTGGGAACAAGAAAATTTGGCAGTGGCACTTACCTGAATTGAATCTTAGCTTGACACGATGTTGTTTGACATTGATATACTGTGGGTGCCTAAACTTATATATGGCACACCATTACCTTAAAAAAGTAGCTCGGCCAAACCAGGAAAGGGGAGTATTAGTATAAAGTTGGGATATTAACATTGATTCCATGATTTAAATGATAATTAGGTTCTGGGTTCCCAAGCATATTTTGTATTTAAGGATTGAAATGCCTTAATAATGATTAAGCAGCATTAATTGGACACTTGAAAAAAGATTGATTTCGCAGCAGCATACAGTTTTGGGAACTGCTGGCTTCCTTTGTGTGTATGTTAGCAGACCTAAGAGACATCGTGTGGATGTCTTTTGGTGGGGGTGGAGGTGTAAGTATGCATATATTTGCATGTATGAATAAGGAGATTTTGGCACATGCCTGTGCACTGCAGATAATTCTCCATATTCCTTAAAATTTCTACTTTGCTGCAGGCCTGTTTGCAGACTGGGAAAATTGCGTTCCAAACTTCAGCTGATGACCTAAAACCTGAGTAAGCGTCAGTCTGGGGCTTAGAAGGTTATTTCCCTTTATTAATGTATTGTTTAACTGATTCCTGGCTTGTGCCGCAGATTTGAAAACAGCCGAGTGGCCCAGAAGGAGGGAGGGCTTTTTATCCATATGTCTATTAGACAGATGGAGATGAAAATTGGTCTGAGGTCAAGCCATTTGCAGCGTTCTCACAGCCTTCGATTTTCCTCTCATCCTCACCACAGATCATCTCAAATGATTCAGTAATGACCAAAAGTGCAACATTGACCTTTATTCCCTGGTGGATTACTGTATTTCACAGTCCAAATGGCAGGAAGTCTATACTGTTCTTCCAGAAGGAGCTCAGCATTATTGAACCAGCCCAGCCCTGTGGGAACCCTGTGAGGGCAGACTAGTGTAACAGAATACGTGGGTTAAATTTGGTTTCTGGTGCTCTGGGAAACAAGAATTGACATGTTCTGAACCTACATAATTAATGAAATAATATCTGGGATGCTTTCTAAAAACATGCGAACACATACATTGATTTGTCCACTGGTAAAATAACTGGTGAATTACAGGAGTGGTAACTTCTGGTGGCCCCTGGTTTGTAAATTGTCCTCACTTCCGTGACTGTGGGTTCTACTTATTTAATGCTTCCCCAGCATATATTAGACGACACATTGTAACACTGTATCATTTTAAAATTGTAAATTAACATGACTGGGCATAAGGGTATCCCAGAATTTTCTTTGACATACTTTTTAAAAAATTTTTATTTATTAAAGTGTGATTTCCCAGGACCCATCAGCTCCAAGTCAAGTAGTTGTTTCAGTCCAGTTGTGGAGGGCGCAGCTCACAGTGGCCCATGTGGGGATCAAACCGGCAACCTAGTTGTTAAGAGCACTGCGCTCTAACCAACTGAGCTAACAGGCCACCCCTGACATACTTTTAAATGTATATATTTTTGGTCGATCCATGTAACCCTGAATAAATTTTCTATCATACAGAATATCTTTTTTCCTGAAAGTAGCTTGATTGTTACCTTGGAGAAATGGTGAATTTTTCTCTCTTGCTGAGGTTTCTCTGTGGATTGTATTGTGATACAATGATCAGTTTTTTAAAAGAATAATTTGTGTTTAAAGTGATATTCCAGTTTGCTTCCACCTGCATTGCTGAGTAAATCTGTGAATCTTGAATACAATAGTGAATTCTCTCATCTAGGATCCTTGTACTTAGCATCTTCTTAAATACTTAAGGGCTTTTCCAAAAGGTTACGTTTTGAAAATTTTCACTAGCATCCCAGATTTCATATTAATCATTACCTAAGATGCTTTTGAGAAAATAGTTTTTTCTCAACTGTTGACTTCAATGTGCACAAGATCTTTTCTTCCCTAAGCAGCTCCTAATCTTTGATGCCAGCCTATGCTGAGTACAGCAGTTCCTAAGGCAGAGGCAGACTCTCAGTTTGCAGTGGCGTCCCCTCCCTTAAATTCTGTCTTCTAGCCACTCTGGGGGTAAACTGCATTCTGGAGCTTTGCAGGTTTCTTGGCACATGATGTTGATTGAAAAAAAAAAAATTCCCACTTTCCAGCTGGGAAGGCCAGGAACCTTGTCTTCTTTCCCAAAGGACCACAGCTCCAGAAGCTCAGCCAGGACGACAGTAAGGCCCAGGGTCGAGGCTTCTTGACTGAGAATGAGTTGGGGGCTTGAGCGATGGCTTTGCCCTGGGGCTTTCCCATCACATACATATCTAACTTGCGGCCATTTTGTGGCCATGCCCCCATGGCATTGATGGCGTAGGCCTCCTGGTGGAATGCTGGTTTCCTTAAGAAGTTGGCTCTGGAAGAAGAGTGTCATCATGTGTGTAGGTCATTCAGTTGTAGCATGGTCACCTCAGGCAGGAAATTCCTCTCCCAACTATCTGAATTGACTGTCAATTCCAACCTGTTAGGGAAATACCCCAAACTGCTTATCCAGCGATCTCCACCTGAGATGTGGGGAGGGGCTGATAAGGATGATCAAGGTACTGCTCAGGAGGGCTTGAGAGCAGTGTGCCTCGCTGGTTTGCTGTGTCATGATGGAAGGCGAGGAGATAGTGACTGTAGAGCGTTGGAAACCAGGGCCAACCAAAGACAGGTTACGGAGACCGAAAGGTTACAGAGACCGAAAGGTAGCTGTAATGAAAAAGAAGCTTTAAATTTCATTGCAAAGAAAATGTTACAAATTTTGAAACAACCTCATCAACTTGGTTTTCAGAGGTAACTTGATTTTTGTGTATTCCCATGTAGCCTCTGTCTTTACAAAGGATATTTTATTTTCGTAATTGTAATTTTAGCCTTCTTCCGATGATGGTGATGATGATGGTGATGCAGTCGGCTTTGCCTCCCGCTGATCCTGCTATTGTATGATATTATCTAATTTCTCATGCACTCTCTCATGACTAAGACCTGTGAAGAGGGTGAAAGGTGTAGGTTTGCTGGGGTGTGTTCCAGGAGAGGCTTGTTCTCTTTCCGTTCTGAGAACAATACGTGATGACTTCACAGTGTGTTCTGTGACTCACTCTGCAGAGTTTGTCTTAAAAACCTTCTGTGGCGTAACAGTGCATTTTCCTTTAAGGTCGCCAAAAACTGTCTTTTTCCATCATTGGACAAGTCAGTACGATTTCATGTGAACAGCACTTTCTGAACCTCATAATGAGGGCTTCTGAATAATGGAAATATGCTGTTCAGGCACTGAAACAGCTGCCATGCTTTTGTCAAGGATGCATCTTTACCAAAATGACAAATTAGAGCCCAAACGCTCTGCTTGGCAACAGTTGGGTCAAAACATTTAAGTAATTAATTAGAAGGAACTGAAGGGGGAAAATTTTACACAAATAGACAGTGTTGCAGACTCAACTTCATCTTGGAAGTGCAACTGAATTCTTAAAAAAAAAAAAAAATGAGGGCAGCCATCAAGTGGGTCCTGCCAAGCTTGTCATTTGCAAATAAATCAAAAGACCATCATTGCTGGAAGGAGAACCAATGAATAGAGTTGCTTTGTCATTCTTTGATGGGCCCCACTCTCAAGCCTGCTATTAAAAATGAATGCATTCAAGAGACTCTGCATTAAGAACATAAACAATTAAGGGCACTTGAGTTGTTCTGCTGAGAGCTGCCACGAAGAAGACACGAGAGCTTTCTCTGCTCTCCGGAGATGCAGGCCCCTGCAATCTGTCTCTCGAGGAGCCACAGAATGGGAGCAATTAGTGTTGCTATCTCCGCCCCCGGCAGCCTTCAGCAAGTTTTTTTCCCCTTTCTTTTAACCCCTCCTTGTTTTCAGAGAAGCTTCGAGTGTGAACGATGAGCAGTGAAGGAAGAGTCTGGGCCCAGTTGGAAAGGGCTCAGATTTAGAATTCTGTGGGAGCTGCCAAGTGAGGGGGAGTTGGAACACAAAAGTTATTATCTGCCAGTAATTGGTGACTTATGTTCTGATTAATTGAGCCACTAAACGGTTTCTGTCATCTGGTACTCTTTGTTTTGTTTTAATCATAGGGTTTAAGAAGGGGCGATATTATATTGCCATGGGTGGAATCATTTAAATGAATACTGCTTACGGTTGTTTCCCACAGTAGGCAAATGTGTTCTGACACCCCCGGTTTGTGTTCTTGCCTTGGTCTTGTTTTATAAAAAATGTGTGGAGAAGGCTGCCATCACCTTGTGGGAAGGCTTTGGTGAGAGGCAGGCCTGACCTCCCCCGCCTTGTTTCTGACCCTAGGCAAGTTTCTTTAACCTGTCAGTCTATTCTCACTGGGGACCAGCGTGGATTGAAGATTAGACAGTGGGTGTGAGAAGCCCTGCTGTGTGCTAAGCAGTGGACTGCCGCCTTCCTGGGTAAGGGATGGCAGCAGCTCCTCAAGCTGTGGTTCTTAGTCCAGTAACTGCAGCTCACTGGGAACTTGACAGAAATGTAGATGCTAGGGCCCCAGACCTCTTGACTCAAAAACTCTCCGAGTGGGGCTCAGCCATCTATTATTTTAGCAAGTCTTTCCGGTGATCCCAGTACACTCTTATGTTTGAGAATTACTCATAACCTCATGAACCATTATAACCTTGACTTAATAAAGATACCCCAAGTTATTTTCATTTGGATGTCTCCAAAACGTGCTTAGTCATTTTATTGACATAATTATGTTTTAACTAGAAAGTCACAGTGGTGCATTAGAATTTAAGGTAAAATTGCCTTTTCATGAGACTACTGGTGAAGCTTGCTATGGTGGGAGACAGTAAATCTGCTGAATAGAGGATGTTCTGAAGGAGGTTTCTAGGCCAAGAAACCTTTCCCCCTGGTATGAAGGGGAGGGATGTGTTGAAAGATTGCAGTGTTTTGCGTATGTCGTTTTGGGTACGTGGTTTTTGTTCAAACATCTTGAATTTTTATCTAGGTATATCAGATGTCATCTTCAGGAAATAGAAATGTATTTATGGGTGCGTTTCTGTGGACTTTGCTCTATTGGTGGGCCAGATCGTCTGCTATTAGGGCCCATGCACTAATTCTCTCTGCCTGTGAAGGAGAGAGAGGACTGAAGTACACTTGGGCTGCGACTTATCTAAGGTTTGCAATTTATACCTGAGGTCCCCTGCAAGATGCCTACTCTGCTCTGCAGAGCACTGCTGCCAGGGCAGCAAGGGTGCAGTGCCCCTGTCGCTGACAGACTGGGGCTGCTGCTTGTGTTACCATTGTTGGCCCGGAGATGACACGGCCTTGGCCCTGTGCCATCGAGTCCTGTTTGGGCTCCGTTGCTTTGCAAAACAAGGCTGAGTTTATCAGCTTTATTTCTGGTCTTGAGTAAGTTCCAACATCCCACTTCCACTTCCTGGAGAAAGGACTAGGCAGAGAATGTGGCTTCTAATCTTGCTTTATGAGTTTGAGCAAGTCATTTCCTTCAGAAGTCAGTTTCTCCACATGTGACTGGAGGATTGTAAGCGGGCTGGGCACCCAAATAGTTTCAGGGTTTGCCAGCATTGTTGTGACTCAATGTCAGTCACACGCGTGGCAGCCTGACAGCCCCTTTTTCCCTTCCCAGTTTAAAAATACATTTAGACAGTAAATCAAGGGTGGTGTCCACAAGGTCACTGGAGGGGAAAAAGTCACCAGTACCCACGACCACAGCAAAATCACTTTTTATTTTGGGTATCAACAGTCCTTGGCCACATGCATGTGTTGTAAAAGCACACAGGCACACTAACATCACACCTTTGTTCTTCCCCTCCTGCTTCATTTAGTAAATGTGTTGGCCATTTAAGCATCATTATCATAAATATAACTTTAATAGTTACTTGCCTTGCCTTTGGGTTGATACAGTGTATTATTTAACTGTTCTAGTATTAGGTAACTGATTTCTCAGGTGGGCAAATGTTAACATTTTTCAGAATCTCTGCAGATAGTTGTGATGTGTTGAACTTCAGTTAACATCTTTACCTGGCTTTTTCTCTTTTGCTTTCAAACTCATGCTGCAGTGAACAGCTTCATGCATGGAATGCTTTTCATTTGAAATATTTCCTTAGGATAAATTCTTACCAAAGGGTTTGAATAATTTCACGCTCTGGAAACACTGCCCAATTGCTTTCCAAGACGACTACCAATTTACTCTGCCATCAGTAACATTATCGTTGTTTTAGTTTCCCAGAGTACTCATCATCATTGTATTTTATTAAATTTTTAAAAATAAACTAACGTAACTGGTTTAAAGTGAGGTACCTTACAACCAAATTTGCATTTTGTTTGGTTACTGGTAAGGTTGAACACTGTTTTTCTGTATTGAACATCATTTCACAGACTCCGAAACTTCTAGTCAGAGGGATTTGGTCGTTATCTATTTATTTTCCTACGTGTACTTTGTTTTCATGTTCTTGCCCGTTTATCTGTTGCCAGACACTTCTTACCAACACTCCACTGTGTTTTTCTCTTGGCTTCCTGCTAGGTTCAAGGAAACCAAAAGATGAGTTTGCCAGCCCTCAGCATAAGCAGCATTTTTTATGATCCATCAATTTGCAATTTAATGGTGGTGGAGTTTCCCCTCCCTAAGCTGACTTTGGGCAAGGTGCCATTGGATTGCTTTGAGACCATGGGCAATTACTCTTAAGCAGTCCTCACCCTGTTTTGAGCTTCAAACAACACTCATTATGTGTTACTCTGTGTGTAGTGGAGAAGTGGGCAGACACTGGGGAGTGGCCTCTTTAGTCTTGTAATTAGATGAGGTGTAAGGAGTAGGAATAGGGAGTCGAGCTTTTAGGAATCATAAAATCTTAAAACTTAAGTTCATATGCCCAGAGCATGTCTTCAATTTAAAAGCCCTGCAAAGTACACCAGGGTTTGGTTCATTCTTGGCCTTCAAGGTATTTGACCATATTTAATTCAGTTAAAATATACAGGTATGTGAATGTTACACCTACTAAGTGTAAACCGAAACAACAGGCCCAAAATGGAGTTGCTTATGCTAAGCCCCAGGTCAGCAAACCAAGACTTAATACCTAACCTAACTGCAGTTTCAGCCTCTCCCAGGAACGTAACCTTTAACCAGTCAGCCTAGGATTACCTGGTCAGCAGCATTAGTGAGGTAATCGGCCCAGTAAGCCTCTTCCATTCCCCTTAGGTGGGCAACCTTGCCTGAAATAATGCATTCTTTGCTATTTCCTTTTTGCGCCCCCTCTCTACCTGTCTTTCCTTTTGTACAGCTCTTTGGAATTCTTTTCTGTTCGCTAGGTTGGATGTTGCCCTATTTCATGAATCACTGAATAAAGCCAATGAGAGCTTCAAATTTACTCAGTTGAATTTTGTTTTTTGACCTAAGATATGATTTCTTACTACCGTGTTTCCCCGAAAATAATACGTAACCGGAAAATAAGTCCTAGAATGATTTTTCAGGATGACATCCCCTGAACATAAGCCCTAATGCATCTTTTGAAGCAAACCTTAATATAAGACCTGATCTTATTTTTGGGGAAATATGGTATAAACAGAGCCTCATTCTAACTTGATTGCTAAGTTGAGGGTGCGCGGGGATTCCGTTTGTCTATGAAGGCTCCCTTTAAAGCCTGTTGATTGGGTGCTCTGTGGTCAGTGATAGAGGTGGAGGGCACAGCAAGGAGCCTGTCACAGTGTTTAGTCAGAGTCTTGTTCTCATGAGCTAGAATCTGTAAGGAAGCTTTATTATGTAAGATGTAGGCTTAGTTTCCCAGAGGATAGCGAACACTGTGGGCGACCTTGAAGGACCTAGAGAAGAGTTTGTGTGCTGGTGGGGGGCGGAGGGTAGCAGCTTCTAAGTGGATGTGAGGCAGGCCTTGAAGGGTTGGGATAAGAGTACAGCTCTTTGTCTCTGTAATAATTCAGCTGTAGTTTCCATATTAGCTTACGTGTTTTTGATGGACTGCTGAAGTAGATTGGTGATAAGAGACCTGTGGCCCAGCGGTTGAAGTGACTTAAGGACACCTAGTCCTGGTTCGCTGAGATGCAACCCCAAGTTTTTGGATTATGAGCACCAACTCTGTTATCATAAGCAAATCAGTGAGGGGAGTTGGCATTGGCAAGGAGAATAAAAGATGGTTCCAAACAGATAATTTGGACTCCTGCTTCCTGTTGCCTCACTTGGGTGGTGGCTCTCCATGAAGGGAAGGCTTGGTGATGGGGCCTTTACCCAGCTGGGTGAGTTTCTGGGCACAAAGCTTCCATGAAAATCTGAATTGGGCATACATAGCTCTTGAATGCTAACTAAATGTTGTTGCCTTACATGGTATCAAAAATAGAGGCACAAGGGAAGTTTATAAGCATTTATGACTATAAATGTACCAAATATGTATTCAGCTTTGGTCAGGAAAATGATTTCTAGGTGGAAAATACAGTTAGCCTGAAGTTTTTTTTCCATTGGAGTTGTGTAGCCTTTGGAAGAAGTAGAAGGCAGTCTGGAAAGATTACAGAACTTTCCTAATACTTGCTTAAGCAGGGTCAAATATCCAGTTTAACCTGCTTGTAAACTATGTGGTCAGGAATAGAAGCAGGGGTGGAAAACACTCCTTGTTAATTTGTGCTCAGTTATAAGACTACTCTTGCATTGAAGCAAGAGATAATACTCAGGGACTGTTGTCAGTTTTTATGCTGCTATTTGGACTATTTTAAGGTCTGGGAGAAGCGTTTCTGAAACCCTCCTGTGGTGATGGTGATATTTTAGAACTTACAAAGCACTGTCAGGGAAACAAGTGGAATCCTCATGCTGCCTGGAGGTACGTACTCTCCTTACAGAGAAGCCAGGGCAGCTCAGGGAATTTCAAGGTAAACCAGAGGTAGGATTTGAATTTAGTTTTCCTTGCTCAAAATGTAGCTCACTTGTCAGAGGATAGTTTAAGATTCGGGTTTGGAGACCTGGCAGAGGGAAGAGACAGTTCGCAAAGGCCCTCCTCTGTTGTTTGTATTTCCATTTCTTCTCCAAACCATTTAGTACAGTAGTATCTCAGTTTTTGAACGTCTCCATTGAGGAACATTAGGGTTCTTATAGGAGGTAAACCCGGCAGTAAATGCTTCGGCACTTGTCACGTGACTCGCTGAGCGCAAGATCCCGAGGCCTAGCTGTCGGCTGTTTTCGAATATTTCAGAACTCGAACCGCCTTCCCTTCTGGAACGGATTACGTTAGAAAACTGAGGTACCACTGTATTTAGAATCCCCAGAACAGATGGTATGGCCTTTGATGTTTAGTCATCAGTTTGAGCTTTGATCTTTAACCTTCTTCCTCCTGTTTCAGTCTTACCTACTCTAACCCAACTTATATTACCTATGCTTTAATCTGTTCTTTTATTTTGTTTTTAATAACTTTAATATTATTAAAGGTTTACGAGTCATTCTGTTCAGACTAGTTCTTAACTATCAATCCCTGACAGTGAAGTTCAGTTTTACCTTAAAGCCTGTGTAATATAACACATATTATTATTAATTAAAGAGATTATCTTTTCTTCAAAAACCAAAATAAATTTCATCAAGGTCAAGTACTTAAGTAGAGAAAGTACAACTATAGCAGCACTACAAGAAAATTAAGAATGGCTTTTATTAATTTTGGGATATTCTAATTCTGACCCAAAGACCAGGAACATAGGAACAATATTCTTTAGTTTGACCACATAAAAACTTAAAGTTACGCAGAGTAAAAAATCCATAGTAAGCAAGGCTGAAAGACAAGTGGGGCTGGAAAAACTATGGAAAAGAGTCATTTGTCATATGAAAAGAACTACTGTAAAAAAGACAATGATGAATAAATACCGAAGGAAAAATAGAGAAAGGAAAAAATACAAAGGGCCAATAAATACTATTAATATATGAAAAGATGTTTAGCTTCAAGAAGAATCCAAGTGATGCAAATAAAAGTGAGGTTAGTTTTTAATCTATTGGATAAAGATTTTTTTAAAAGGTCAACAAAACCTAATATTGACATGGTGGGAGAGAACGCATCCTCAAAGACTGGCGATAATGTGAATTGGTGAGTTTTTCTGCTGGGCAGATGCATTATAATTAAAAATATGCATACACTTTGACCTAGCAGTTTGACTTCTAGGGCTTTCTTTTAGAGATTCTATGTAGAGGGTTATTCGACAGAATTTTTAATTGTGGAAAATTAGGTGAAACAAATATTAGGAGACTTTAAACACCAATATGCTGTATAGTATAATACACTGATGATGTCCTCATTCATATCTGTATTTATTGAATGGAAGGGTGTCCATGATACATTTTTGAGTGGAAATAATAAATTATAGAAAAGCAGTATATATAATGGGACCCCTTGGTATAAAAGTGTATTTCTACACCCTGGGCTTGTGCATACACATATAGTCTGGAATGACATTTCCCAGAATCACCAAAATGGTACTCAGGGTTATCCCTGGATGATTGACTGTGGGGTCAGAGCCAGGAGTGCAGTTTCCAGGCTCTTGGCCTCACATGGAAAGGTGCTGGCTCAGGAAGTAAGTGGCCATCAACTGTGATTGGATGGCCACCAGTTGTGGCTAGTTGGCCGTCAGCTGTAACCAGTGAGCTATTGGCCACAAATATAACTGCCGTGGCTACGCTAGAAGAAAATGAGGGCTAGCAAGAAGATGGTGGCTGAGCTAGCAAGAGCGGATTGCAGAGAGGCAAATGCCGCCAGCAAGAATATAGCGGTATGACTCCCCCATCTGTAGCTCCGTGGGTGTTCATTTTTGGCCTCACCAAATCCTGCATTCTTATGTGGGGAGTGGGACCAGAGACCCTGCATGCCACCCTGCATGACAAATGGCGCAGCGATCAGGGTCTCCCGCATGACATAGACCTAGGGTTATTTGACTTTCATTAAAAAAAAAATAAAATGTTGACATAAAACACAACATAAAAATGTTGTGTTTATATATAGCTGTGTGTGCTTAAAGTGAGCATTAATCCTTTTTAACATTGGAAAACCTTACTTGTGAATTTTGGAGAAGCGGGAAATGCTGTCAGGATGTATGGCAGGTAGGGAGCAGGGAGCAAAGACCTAAGTAAGAGTCCACGAAGGGCATCCCTACATCTTTACATATCCCCAATACATGGTGCAGAACACCCTTGCAAAGGAAAGGGACACCTGCCCATACTTTCGAGGAGAGCCATGACCTTGAATTAGCTGGAGTGAGTGGCTGTGATCAGATGAATTGGGTGGGGCTGCCCAGTTCTGTTTTTGCACCTGGTACAGCTGCACACTTTTTGCATATATCTGTTTGCCCTGCTGATTAAAGCAAGGTCGTGGGTTTGCTCTCTATACCAGTCATTTCCCCTTCTGGTACTGCATTTCTTCCAATGGAACCCTTTTTCATTGGTGGTCAGGGAGAATTGAGTTGGGTTGGCCTAAATCCAATCCCACCAAACCAAAGGCCTTGTTGCTCAGTTAACTAGAACCATCTTAAGAGGACAAAAGGCAGCTCTTTTTTATGTACTTGATTATATGGTTTCTGAGGTTTCTGCTTTATCTTGCTCATTCCATTCCCTATTTCTCAAGGGCATGGCTATGTGCTTCATAATTTTCTTCTCGTGATCTTTTTCATTGCCTAATTCACTAACAGAGGCGGCATTAGTAAGCATTGACAGTGAATGATGAAATAAATAAGGTCGAAGCTGGGACTCTTTTGAGATGACTTTTTTTTTTTTTTTTTTTTAAAGACAGATCTGGTTCTTCCAAGTTTGAGGAAAGCAGAGCTGCTTTGCATTGCTGGCAGGTGTTAGAGGTGGGACAGGCAGGTGGATTCTACTCTAGGGTGGAAGCGTAACACGCTTTCTTCTCTGCATTCCAGTTTGGCCCTTGTTATAGAAGGATGTTGTGGCCTTGGAGCTGAGCAAAGACTTTTCCTATTTTCTTTAAACAGCCCGTGCTGCCAACACACAGGACATGTTTTGTCGTATTCAGCTGAACCATGGGCCCTGTCAGTGAGGTCTTCACATTTGATGATGAATTATGGTGAAACTACAGATACCCAGAATGTCTCCACTTGACTGTCCCTCTGGACTTGTGTTTTGTTTCAGCAGTATTTTCTTGGCTTGTTTGAAATTTTGAGACTTAGTGAAAGCAACTAACATTGAAGTCTTGTTTCCTTTGTGCAAGAGTTGAGACAAGTGGAAAGGAGGTCTGTGGGCTGCTTTCTTCAGCTCTCTCTCCCTCTAGACTTCTCTTGAAAGCCGGACTGCTTTGACAGTGCTGCTGCTCCGCTGGTTGGTGACACCAGTGTGAATGAACTTGCTCTACTACATAAATGTGCCGTGGACGCCATAATTGAATAAGTGTACAAATGAGGTTGCAATCACTAGGTTAAATGATCATATAGCCTTACACCATGTAGATTTTCCAATTCAATTAAACTACTCATTATCTCTTATTTAAGTGAACAATAAAGCGCGCAGTTATGTCTTACTTTGCAAGTGGGATTAATATCTACTGTTTATCTCAAGATAAATATTAGTAACGTAGCCTGGGAAAGCAATTTTATGCCCTCAAGAAGGAGGTAGTGGAGGGCTCAAGTATTGGGTATGAAGTTTTATCTTTCTGAACTGATTATGAAGTATACTAAACATTTATATGGCTTTGTCTTTATAGACTGAAATCGCCAAGAGATTGAATACGATTTGTGCACAAGTCATCCCATTTCTGTCTCAGGAAGTAAGTAAAACTGTTCAGCTGTTAAAGTGCAATTATGTTGCTTCTCTGTTTGCAAATTAGCTAGTTTTAAGATGTTAATTTTATCACAAGGAACAAGTGTGAAGAACATCTGTTACAGCTGAAGTGTGTAAACCCCCTGCCATTCCATCTAACAGACCTGAGGGCACACTGTACAAGTGGTGACAATAGCTCAACCCTCAAATTAATTTTTTTCTGTGGAAAACTGCAACATGACTATCAAATACAAAGCTTTTCTTTGAGGAGGAGTATAGGCTTGATAGCTACTGATGATTACAGGTGTCCTTTCTCTGGAGATCTTAGACTGGCTTTCTTTTTTTTTTCTTGATAGTATTTTTTTTTAATTTATTTGGGTGACAATTGTTAGTGATAGACTGGCTTTTAAAAACGATCCCAGAAGAGTTGACTTGACCGTGGAAGCAGGTATTTCATTTGTGCTTGTACAGTGGTTGACTTACTGCTGTTCATGGAGGGAGCGGAAGCTAATGCTCTTAAAATAAGTGTTCACGTTACAGAGTTATGCACACACCAGGTCTACCTCCATTTTGTTAAGGTGAAAATCACAGGGGTTCATCCTGAATATTTTGAGGGAGAAAAGCTCTTAAGGAGAAATCTGTGTAATTGACTCAAAACCAGTCTATTTTAGTTTGGCCTTAAAGTTTACCTTACTTTTGGTTACAAGTTCATAAATGCTAAACTGTTTTAAGTGTGTACAGATGCATGTATCTTGAGGCGGAGTGCAAAGCTTATTGAACTCAGAGCGGGAATGCCGGTGTCTGTTTAGTTGGCATCTACTGCTCTGTGCTGGATAGCGCCACCTCTGCTGTTACGGCAGCCTCCGCCAGCATAACATTACTGGATGTTACAGTTTAGATTTGTTGGCCTTTTGAGCCCTGTTGTTTGTTAGACTCTAGTAATTGTGGTCTCTGCTATAGTCTCATGCCTTCCAAGCCAAAGACGTGCTTTGTGTTTGTGAGTGGAGTTGGGAGCTGTGCTAAGAGTGGGGTCCTTGCCTTCCCATGTGAAGGGAGAAAAGTCTAAAAGACTAAAGGAGAGCAATCCCCCGAGTTTCCAAAAACTACTAGTGGGTTGGGATTTTTTGATCAGAGAAGTGACTGCAGATTTAATGCTTACATTTTAAGTATCAAAATGGGCTTTTTAAAATGGCTGCAAGCTTTACCTGCTCAAACTTTTCAGAGTGAACCCCTTCTGCAAACCAAGGTGATCTTCCATATCCCATACTGTTTATTTTCTAAGACCTCAGGTTACCATTTTTGTTGTCCTTTTTGACTTTCTACCATTTCAAGCCAAAATTTTCCATAAGAAGTGAAGTGGCGACTGGTGTTGGTTAGAAATAAGGGAAGAGCACATTTCTATTTTCCTTTTCCTCTTGGGCATGTGTTCTGTGAAATAATGTGTGTTCGAGAAACTGCATTTAAGTTAGTATTATACTTCAATGTGCATTGTATATAGCCTTTGTCTTCTTGTTGTTACGGTGGGAAAGTACAATGTGAAGTTCTTGGCTGCCTTGCTGACACTTTTTTTTCTCATTGTTTTCAAAGCATCAACAACAGGTGGCGCAGGCTGTCGAACGTGCCAAACAGGTGACCATGGCAGAGTTGAATGCCATCATCGGGGTACGTGGCCTACCAGGTCTACCTCCTACAGTGTGTATAACCAGCTTTCATTTCTTATTAATTTGATGGCTTTATCTATCTAACTATATGTCAATATAATACTGTGTAGCTTAACATTGACCTATTAGATTAGGTTGGGAGGAGGAGGGAGTTTCAAGGTATGCTGAGGTGTGTAGGGGAAGAGAAATTCGTAGAAGGGACATGATAGCAGAGAGATTAGCATAAGGGACATGACAGCAGAAAAGAAAAGCTTTAGGTTAGAGTTTTAAACTCTTTTCCTTATTCTGTCTTATAACTTTAAATCATACTAAGGTCAAGACAAGTCTCAACATGACCATTTCATTTGGTTATCTTTGCTTCTGCCTTGTGCTTCCTAGAGTACTGGAACCTATATAACTGCTCTTTCTCGTTCATGTGCCTCCCCCATGAATTTTTAAGTCACACCCCAAAGAAAAGAACACTCTTGCTGTTGAAGCGCAGTGATCATTGTCTGCTCTAGTGCCCTCTAGCCTTCCACCAGCTTTCTGCTCTCCTATGCTGAGTTCAGTTGGTGCTCCTCATTGGTGACTGGCTGTCAATCACAAGTCATTTGTTCTGCATTAATGAGCCTGGTGAATCGTGTGGTCCTTCCCCTGCATGAGTTCATCCGCCCCACCCCCCTACTACAGAATCCAGGATGGTTCTCAGGTTTTCTGCCCTTCCAGATTAAGTGAAAGAAGTAGCTGAAACAAGGGACCATCCTTTCTGATTTTATTCATATGTGAGTGCCTTGAGCGGATTCAAATCACTCATTTATCAATTTATGTTAATTGCTTGTGAGAAGATGCCCTGCTGGTCTTTATAGTTCCCTCAGACACTTTGTAATGATAATTAGACATGCTGCTGTACGGATTAAGAGTGCCATAGTCCAATGACGGCCATAGACAATGGAACCAGTTAATCCATCAGGGTTTAAAATTACATCCCAACTGGAGATGGAGAAAAAAACATAAGAGCCAAGGAGGATTAAAAGAATGAGCCTCAGCTTGAAAACTCTCCTTTCATCAGTTTCTCAATTGCAGATCTGCAGTCGGGTTGCCTGTGGTAAGCTATTGGCAGTCAATTAGGTGAAATAAACTGGGAGGGTGACCTTCATTTCCTTTTAATAGCTTTTTCCTCCCTGAAATGGGGAGCTTCAGTGGATTTTCAGCTTAAATTTTATTCAAGCTGCTTTATTACACTTGACAGCTTAGCTTTGTATAAACAATTCTCTCCTCCCTCCCCCTATACACGCTCTGCATTTCTCCCCCTTTAGTATCACATTTTTTGACTGTTACTTAGTGGACTCTCTAATCACATTCAACAAAAAACACAATTACATCTGCATTTGTCTGCTGCCTTCTGTACCCTTTTCTTGTGTAATGAATTGCTTTATTTCAGAGATCAAATCAAATATTCACTGGTACTTTTGCATGTACTGTGTTTGATTAGCAAAGACTAATAGTAAATTGTACTTGTAGCTTGAGCACAGAATTTTTTAACCCAAATAACTGAGGATGGAAAAAGCCTGTTTTGATTAAAGGGAAATATATGCAAAGTAGTTCTCAAGTACCCAGTTAAACTTTGTGGAACATGTTTGTTTTCTGATGGGCTCTAAATTTTTACATATCATTTCTTGGTAGTAACACTCATATTTGTCAATTCTCAAAGGCACGGCCCCCGTCCGACACATTAGAAAGGAAATTGTTTGTAGGTCATACTCATTTTGAGAAGAATCAGAAAATAAAAATAGGTCATTTTAGAAGGGAAGATGAATCGCTAATTTTATGAATGGCTTTAGTCCAGGAAGCATGTTGTTGAGATTATAAAGGCAGATTGCTAGCTAGCAACAATAACCCAAATCAGTGAATTGGGCCCAGCACAAGACTCCATGCCAGTTGCATGTCTTTAGCATACTGGCATGTGTGGTTTTCATAATTGTAATTTTTGCATCAGTATATTAATTTATGTCAGAGGGCTCTTTTAAAGTTTGTGGTGATCAATAATTATCCCGCACCTTAAGTTTCATGCTCTGGCATATGCTTGATTTTTGCTTGAGAGGAATTGCGTGCCTCTTCGAAAATCGAAGTAGCATAAAATTGGGTTGACAATTCAGTGGACCTTTGTACCCCTTCATTGAACATGCAGTGTGTCAACCTGTCTCCCCAGAGGGGAGGAGGCTCCGGGAGGCTGTCTGTTCTTACAAGCAGCAGCTGCGCACAGAGTAAATGCAGCCCGGTTTGATAGCAGCTGTCAGTATTGTTCAGGGACCAAGTTAGGGTAAAGAACAATGGGAGAGGCCACGCTCTTCGTCTGCATCGACTTTCAGGCTAAGAAAAGAAATAGTAATTTAACGGTTTAGACATCTATTACAAGTGTGAAAGATCATGAAAGAGTACCCTTTAAAATGCAAATGAGCTGAAACATTCTCATTCCCTTTAAGGTACAATCAAGGAGCTTACTGCTTGCTTGACAGGGCTGCAGATAATTCTCTTTAGCAAACCTGGAAGAAGTTAAATCTTCTCAAGGGCACTAAGCTTCTGGGTAAACGCAGCTTGTGTCCTGGGACCATGGATGCTCTGTTAGGAGGAAGAGAGAGGTTATATTTTTTTCCATTTGTGTTGAGTGAATTAATGGTGCCCGTTTCTTATCAGCATAAAAAACTTAGTTCTTATATCTGACGGATAAATCTTTTCCATCACAGCACCTGCCTTCAACTTTCATAGATTACTGGTATGTAAGAAAAAATAAGTTTCTTAGATTGTTGATATTTGGAGACACAATTGAAATGTTTTTGTTTTACAGTTTTTAATAGCTTTCATTGATAGCAAGTTTGATAATTGGCAGAATAATAACTGCAGCCCTACTTTTTGAATTTTGGTTTTCATTTGTTCTTTTGCCGTTAAACGTGTTATGTTATTGCAACAATAGAAAGAGTAATAAGGCGGAGATCTTAATAGGCACAGGGTTTGTTTTGTTTTGACACACAACTCGTGCTTTGGAAAACAAGTTCATTGGGTGAAGGGAACTTGCTCATTTGAGATTTTGACTTTTTTACATCAGAATAGTCTCCACAATTTAAGCATCCCTCAAAGACTTTTTATTTATTTATTTGGAATTCAGTTTAAAGGGCTCAAAATGAAATAGATTAGTTAATGATGTAACACTGTATTTGTGGGATAGCTAACGGCTACCTGTAGGTAGAGAAAATAGACAGCAGGGACTCTTCAGGATCATTGCCCACTGTTCTGTTTGGGGAGTTGGGAATTAAGAGCTCTCTCTACCTGCACTGATTCTAAATAATCAATTTGAGTTTAATTTGGAATTCCAAATAACTAATGTTATCTTTTAATCAGGTTTCCATGACATAATTAATAGATACCACCATATAGGTATAGGCTTAGATACCTACATATCTGCATGTACAGATTTCTTTTTGAATTCAGGTATAATTTATATGTAGTGAAATGCACAGATCTTACATGGACAGTCTGATCTCTTTGGGTGCCGGAAGGACCCCTGTAACCACACTCCTCTCAGGGTGCAGATTGTTTCCTTCATCCCAGGAAGTTCCCCTGTCCTTCTCAGCTAGTTTTCCCCCACCTCCTCAGGAAAGATGGTTGGTTTTTGATTAAAAAGTAAAAAAGAGCAGAGTGTGATTTTCTTTTTTAAAGAAAACAGTTGCATAAGTTGTATATCTGTTTCTAACCAAGTGTCTGCTATCCAACTTTGTGGTGCTGTGTGCTCATCTTTCTAAGAGCATTTGTATTGCTTAACCTAGGGCAACATGTGGGCCGAGAATCAGATGGACTTGAGTAGGACACTTGGCATTGCCACTTTTTAGGTTTGTGACCTCGGACAACCAGTTCACTTCCATCAGTGTCCCTATTGAGTGGGGGTTGTCCTTCCCAGACCACAGAATGCCAGATTCTGGTAGCCACCTCAATGCTAACTGTTGGGTATAAGAAAATATGAGCAGTTTTCCATAGCAAATGCCTCTGAACTTCAGGAACTCAAAAAATTGGGGGTTAATATAGTCAGCCTTGTTTTTCTTTCCTTATTTATTTGGAGATAGTCTGACTTATTTCTGTGAATGTAACTTCTGTCAAGGCCTGTGGGGCTCAGGTTTGGGGTTCCAGTTATTAGTCCGAGTCGTATATTCCTACTTCATAAGCAAGTTTGTAATTCTCTATCCTTTAAAACAATTTAGTATGAATAAAAGAAGTGTAAGTTATTTTGGGATGTCCGGCTATGCATGTTTGTGTAGGGAATGGCTGTGAATACAAGCTCCTGATGTGTCTGTAGCAGCAGCCTTTCTGTCTGTAAGAGATTGAGTTGTAGACCTAAAGGGCTCCCCATTGTTGCACGAGATGATTGGTTTAAGGATTAGCAAAATGTTGGATTATTTTTCTTCTCTGGCTGTAGCTGTCAGCTGTCTATAGGATTTCAGTGTGTGAAGTTTAAGAGGGTGAGGTTAGCCTCTTATTCTTGTGAGTATGCAGTTAATCCCTGGAAAGCCCATCAATAACCCAGCTGCAAGTTTCTTTATAAAACAAATTCGCGCTAGGAGAATAATGCATAACTTGCTACCAAGAAGAGAAAACGAAATGGCTACAACAAACATAGATCTTTTAGCTCTGCTAACTTATATTTAATGACATACCCTCCACTTAAATTCCAGTATTCCAGTCGTTTTATTAATTTTCAAAAGAGAAGGAGCAGTATTGCAAAAAAGTTTTTTATGCATCTTCTTCTTTGGTTCAAGTTAGTTTTTTAAAGTACAGCTAGGTATCTCTCTGACAAATCCAGGACTTGGTTTCAATGTCTGGAAGTTCTTCTGAACAGTTAGAGTGCTTTTTAGTTATTAGAAAACTATTTGAAGTAGTTTCCTTTTTTAATTCCCCACCTATTTTCATATGATTTGTGCTTGATTTCTTGGAAAAAGCATGCTATTGACCCCCTTTCAGAGTAGAGAGAGTAGAGCACCCCATTTTATGAGTTATATCTATTCATTTTCTTAAAAAAATTGATACATAATTTACATGCCATAAAATTCACCCTTTTAAAGCATATAACTCACGTGGTTTTTAGTATATTCATAAACTTGTCCAACCATCACCATTATCTAATTCTAGAACATTTGTAACACTGCAAAAACAAATTCCACATCTCCGTTAACAGTCAGTCCTCTTGCCCCACCTCTCCTCAGCCTCTGCAAACCACCAGTCTTTTGGTCTGGATTTGTCTATTCTGAACGTTTCGCATAACTGGAATCATATGTGGCCTTTTGTGCCTGGCTTCTTTCACTTAGCATAATGTTTTCAAGGTTTATTCATGTTGTAGCATGTACTTCGATCCTTTTTGTTGATGAATAATATTCCATTGTATCAATACACCTTAATTCATTCGTCAGTTGATGGACATTTAAGTTGTTTTCACCTCTTGGCTATTTATTATGAATAATGCTGCTATGAACATTTGTGTACAATTTTTTATGTGGACATGTTTTATCTTGGGTCTTTAGCTACTAGGAGTGGAATTGCCAGGTCAAATGGTAACTCCGTGTTTAACTTTTTCAATTTTTATTAAAAAATTTTTTAAATTGGGGAATATTGGGGAACAGTGTGTTTTTTCAGGACCCATCAGCTCCAAGTCCAGCCGTTGCCCTTCAATCTAGTTGTGGAGGATGCAGCTCAGCTCCAAGTCCAGTCACTGTTTTCAATCTTTAGTTTTAGGGGGCACAGCCCACCATCCCATGTGGGAATTGAACTGGCAACCTTGTTGTTGAGAGCTTGCGCTCTATTCAGTTGAGCCATCCAGCCGCCCCATTGGCAGCTCAGCGGCAGCTCGTTGTCTTCAATCTAGTTGTGGAGGGCACAGCTCACTGTCCCACACGGGAATCGAACCAGCGACCCTGTTGTTAAGAGCTCACGGCTCTAATCAACTGAGCCATCTGGCCGCCCCGTGTTTAACTTTTTGAGCAACGGCCAGGCTGTTTTCCAAAGCAGTGGATGAGAATTCCAATTTCTCTACATCTTCTCCAACACTTGTTGTTTCATCTTTTCAATTCTAGCCATCCTAGTGGGTATGAAGGGTTTTGATTTGCATGTCTCTGATGGCTAATGATATTGAGCATCTTTTCATCAAAACTGTATATGGTTTTAGAAGTGTAACTACCTAAATAAACATGACTTTTTAAAATTTATGCTAATTTAGGCCTGTAAGTCCCAGGGCTCTCTGGTGACTGTCAACAACTGTAACAGTCATCCAGGGCCGGGCAGGTGGGACAAGCAAGTCCGTGATGACATAGGCAGAGGTGGCCTTTGTGGATTAGCTGAAGTGCAGAAAGAAGAAAGAAGAGTTCAGATCCTTTTCAGAATTTTAGGCCTTCCTCCTACTGGCTTTTATTTTTTTTCTCTCTGTCATTCTCTGTGTGCTCCAGCATTGAGATGGGGCCTTTCAATGGATCACTCTTGTTGTTTAATTGTCTTCAAGTGGCTTGAGAATTCTTGGCCCCAGGAAGCAGTTTCTGCCTGTTTATCACCCTTTCCCCTCTTCACGGGAGAGGCCATTCATATAATGGGAGGTTTTCAGATAACTCCTGGAGTAGTGTCCTTGATTTTTCTGCTGCCACACAGCTGTTTCCCACTTTTCCCACTTGTTTACTGTAGCATACCAATTTTCTTTTTCTGCACTCTCCCAAGATAAGAACTGAGTGTTTTAAAGAACAGGGAAATAGCAGAAATCAAGTAAGAGTGATTTGGAAAGAACTGTCAACAAATGCTACTTTCACATTTTTCCGCTTTAAACGTGTTTAAATACCAAGTGCTATAAATGCCACTTACTGTCACGCTTTTAGCATTAGAGATGCTATTTGGGGCATGGCTTTAGTTCTGGTTGGGTTGTTTGTGATCTGTGTGACATAGTTTTCTCTGAGGTTATAAATGAGGTGAAAGTTCAGAAATTCAAGTTGATTCAGTGGTTGGTGAAAAGGAACTTAGCATCCAGTCAGGGTGAAGTGGGCATGGGCCTTCACTTTCATTCTGGGTGCCCTTTCCAGTTGTAGAGGCAGAGCTCTGTGGTGATAAAACACACGCTACACCTGTTTCAGAAACAAAAATGTAGAAACACTACAGTATTACGTTAAAGCTCTGAATGTAAACGGCAAAAGTCAGTTTCATTATGGTAACATAATTGATCCAGGCTGCGCTAGGTAGAATGTGAATTAACATTCTAAATGCGTGGCTGTTGTTTGACATGGATGAGGTTACTTTATTCCTTGTGGGTTTTCGGTATCATTAACTCAGTTTGCTGTTTGTTTTATTAATACTTGTCTCACTCCCAGCCTATTCACATTGTTTAGGTAAGAGCAAGTACATTCATCTTATTCTCCAACCTAAATCTGTCCATGATCACCTCTGAGGCACCAGAACACCAATATGTAAAAGTTCCCAGTGTAGGTCTTTCCAAATTGTTGTACACAATGTGAAGTTTTTGTTTGTTTTATTTTGAGATTGTTAGTGGAGTCAGATCTAGGAAGCAGATGCCCCCCTTCCGCCCCCCCTTCTTTTGAGTGTGATAAGGTACTCGTACTCAATGGTGATGTGATGAAGGGACAGTGAACAATTGAATGTTGAAAAGTTCTATTCCCCCCCCCTCCCCCCGTTGAAGCCCTTGTTTCTCAGTCTAGTTGTGTAGGACACAGCTCCCTGGCCCATGCTGGTATCATGAGCCTTGCGCTCCCCCGGCTGAGGCAGTCGGTCACCGGTCGACTGTTCACAGCAGCTCATGGCAGCTCTCGCCGGCATCTGGCCACTCACAATGGCTGTCAGCCACTCACACTGGCCACCGGCTGCTCATGGCGGCACATGGTAGCACACGGCAGCCTGCAGCAGCTCATGCCAACCTCCCGCTGCTCATGGCAGCGCAGCTCCAAGGAGAGCTGTTGTCTACAATCTTAGCTGTAGAGGGCGCAGCTCACTGGCCCATGTGGGAAGCGAACCAGGGACCTCCGTGTTAGGAGCTGGGCACTCCAACCACCTGAGCCACAAGGCAGGCCCGTTATTTTTTAAGCAACAATTTGGCAAGTCCCTAGCATTCAGGAGCATGAATTTTAATGTAATGGAACAGAATTCCAGCTTAGATCTAGATCAGAATTTCTCAACCTAAGCACTATTAACATTTGGGGCTCAATAATTCTCTGTGGCGGAGGGGCTATCCTGTGCTTTGTAGGATGTTTAACTGCATCCCTGGCTTCTCCCACCAGATACCAGTAGAATTCTAACCCTTTTATCCCCAGTTGTGACAACAATAAATGTCTATAGACGTGGCCAAATGTCCCTGGGGTGGGGAAAGAGGTGTGTGTGTCAAAGTTGCTCTGTTTGAGAACCTTCTGGTCTAGTTTGATAGCCTGAGTAACCAACTGTATTTCTAAAAACTATCATTGCTCATTAAAAATGCCTTTTCTGATAGCTTTGTATAAACTGTTTTGGTTGTGTGTTCTGTGCTGTATAAATCTAAAAGCATTAACTTAAGAAAAAATGTTTACTAATTAGTGTAGGCTAATGAATGGATAGACGGTTGAATTTTCCCACCCTTGCTGTCTTGTTGAGAAAGATTTAATAGTTTCCCATGACATTTTCAAGTTTGGGTCTGTAGAGGACTGATGCATGTAAACTCCTCTAATTGGCTGAGCTGTTAGGTTTTTTTAGGTTTTGCTCGCCATGTAGCAATGTCAGTATCACTTTTTTTCTAAAATACATATTTTAAGTAGCATTCATGTTTTTTATTTTTGTTTTTTTTTTCCTTTTGGTGAAGGTGATGGATACTAGATTGTCTGTCTCAGGTAAGCCTTGTGGAGAAAAACTGTTCTTCCAAGGACACATGGGGCAGGTGGGCTGCTCTTTTGCAGTTAATTGTTTCACTCTCCAGGATGTGGGCCCTCTATTCATTTCCATAAATACTTTATCTTTGAAATGACACTTCTTACCCTTAAGCATCTTCTGCTGAGAGAAGCCAGAGCTCTCTCTGTTCAGGCTTGATTCTTTATAAGCTTCCTTGGAAGAGAGCTGGAACAGATAGCGTCCTTTTTCAGATAACAGGGACAGAGAATCGAAAAGTGGGGGCTAGAGAGTTGGCACTCTTGAGTTGTAAACCTAAGAACAAATTCCCATCTGTGACTGCTACTTCCGCACGGTACAAATGGGTTTATATCTCTGGGTAAATACCCAGTGGTGAGTTTGCAGTATTGCATGCCCTTGAGCTTCTCGTTACCTCGGAAGAGAAACGTGAGGTCTCTGGTGGAGCAAGAAGTCACCATCTTCCTTCCCCTTTTTTGGGACTGCTCCTTCTGTACCTCCTTATGAGCATGACAGTGCTGCTGCCGTCCCAAGAGAAATTCTGTTCTAGGGAACAAAGCTTTGCAATCATCGTTCTGCTGTGAGCCCCATGGCAAACCACCGTCATCTGTGAAATGGGAGCTATGATGCCCACCTTCCCTGCCTCAAGTGTGTTCTGAGCTGAGTCCAAGATACTGGATATTAAAATACATATTATCTGGGAGCTGTACATGGCAGGATTAAGAAGTAGAATGAGACAGCAGTATCCTCATTTCTGTTTTGAAAGGGTTTCGCTTTGAAAAAAAAATAGAAGTCTTCAAGATGGCCAAGCCATGGACGGAGGAACCCAGTTGCCTTTAATAATGAATAGTGAGCTATTTCTTGAAGGGGAAGCTTATAGCACGGCAGAGGTGGAGTTATCCACGGCCGGGAGGCTCTTGGATCTCCCACTGATGGTATCAGCCTGAATGTTGGGTTTCCACGGGCGGTCTGCTTCACAGCTGTGGCAAAGCCCCTTGATTAATCTTTCTTTTCAGTAACATATCAGAGTGTGCTTTCCAGTTCATCTTTCTAACAACTAACTTAAGTTTGGTAGAAAATCCACTTCCTTCTTGAGTATCCGAATGTTGCCTTTGCTCTGACATAAAACCCCAATCCTGATGTCGCCTTGCAGTGACTTCATTCTGGATTTTTGGGGGAGCTGGGGCGTGCAGGGCGTGGTGGTAGGGCAGTGACCTCCACCCTGTAGTTAATGCCTTTCCCTCTGCTGAGCCTCTCATCGTTTAGTCGGTGCCGCGCTTAATTACCCTGCTGCACTCACTTGTGTATGCATCACTGCGTTTCCCTCCCAGAAGCCGGACATAGCTCTTACTCTCCAAGTAATGATAGTAATTGCTGGTAGGGCAGCCCTGGTCCTCATCCTTCTCCCAGCGCATTGCTTATGGCAGGTGTCTAGTTCCTAATTAAGTGCTAATGAGCATGCCTAGTGGACCGTGACTCTGCTGCCAGCTTCTTCAGTTTTATGTCTTGCGATTGCCGAGCTCTTAAAAGGTGACAGAGCAAGAATTAGTGTCTTCGGGATGACAGGAAGGTGATTTTCTGCGTAAAGAAATTGTTACTATGATCTCAAATGGCGAATGAGTAGTTTTATAAATACTTTCCGAGAACACTATTAATGCTGCCCACTTGGACCTCGCCCCCTTTTCCAATTTCCCTCTAATTAGAACTGGAAGTTTAAAGAGAACATTGGCCCTGACAGGTTTTTTTACAAGATGCTAGTAGTGGTTGAAGATTTACTATAAAATGATTGTAGACACCAATTTCTACTTTTAAGATGCTGTTTTGTCTTGCTCTTGAGGGTGGGAAGCATGTTTAGGAGTCAATTAAAAATCAGTGGTCTGGGTGGAAATTACTGAAGACCTGGCATGAAGATTTAATATATTCAGTACACGCAAGGGGGTAATAAATAAAACGAGTAATTGAGTCCCAGGGAACTGAGCACAAATCAGAATCTTAAGAATTTCCTAACATTATACCTTAAAAATTGAGCTTTAATCGTTTTTACTGTCTCATCAAAAACGAGTTTTGTGTTGGACAGCTGAAATGTGGCCAGATTTATGGTAGAAGGGCCATTTCTTGGCTACTTTCTCATTCCCTACAACATGCTCTTAAATATAACATATGAGAACACCGGTACTTTTCAATGTGAACAGATCTGTAATCTCTGGAATGGGTTAAGCAATAGAGGGAAGGCACTTGGGAATGGTGACTTGGGTCACTGTGGTTGGTGCCTCACAGGATTAGCGGGCGTGTGTTCTTGTCAAGGTTCTTGGCCTCTCTGGGTCTTAATGTTTTTCCTCTGTGCCATTGAAAGGCTGGGTTTGGGGGATAGAACTCTGAGGAAGAACAGATAAACAAAGCTTCCCCTTAGTTAGGGTTTCTTCCCGCTCTCCCGTGTGTGGCCCCCGAGGCTCCCCACTATACGTGACGGTGCAGTGGTACTAGAGCGCAGCCCTGTGGGGCGTTCCTGCATGGACGCCTCCCTCCCGCCTGCTGCAGAACCTCGGCAGTTTTCTCACCACTTGGTGCCTTGGTTCCTTCTGAGAAATGGGAATATCAGTACCTCCTCACAGCTCTGTGAGGGCTTAGTGAGAGATGGACACACAGTGCCTGGGGGTGGGATGCGGAAGGCATGCTGGTTCTTCCTGCTTTCTGAGTTCTGTGAATTAAAGATAATACTTTGGCTTTGTTTCATCATACCATTGTGGTAAGTTAATGCAAGAACGCTGGGGTGAAATGGAGTCACCTAACAACTGATGACTACTCAGGCCTGTGGTTACTGTATTATCGATGCATATCCACGACTTTAACCTTTCTGAAAACAGGATGAGTCTTAAATCTAAAAATGTATGGCGGGCCGGCCCGGTGGCGCAGGCGGTTAGAGCTCCGTGCTCCTAACTCCGAAGGCTGCCGGTTCGATTCCCACATGGGCCAGCAGGCTCTCAACAACAAAAAAATAATAAATAAATAAACTGGTAACGGCGGTTATCTGAGAGAACTAAAAAGAAATGTTTAAAAAAAAAAATTTATAAAAAAAAAAAAAGTATGGCATCTTAGATTCAGTGGCATACTGGATTCGTCCCTGGAGGCACTTAGCAATGGAACTAACATGTGAGTTGCCTACTAAGCCAGGCTTGCTGATGATAAGCAGCTATACTCTCGGGGGCTGAGTTATGCCGGAAAGTGACAGTGTAGATCTGAGGATTATATTTGGGGAAGATTGCATCTTATCAGGTAACTGAGTAGTTGGAATCTTTTGATGAAAGTGCTAATCACATTTTTCCCCTTCTCCCTCCCTCTGTCTTCCTTTTTTGCTCCCTTCACGTGTGTGTCAAACCTGTTGTTTCCTCCATCCTCTCATGTCATCTGTATTTCCCCCACCCCCATGCCACTGTACCGCCACCACCACCTCCTCCTCTTCTTCCTCCTGCCCTCTTTCACCACCACCAACAGCAGCAGCAGTTGCAAGCTCAGCATCTGTCTCATGGCCACGGACCCCCAGTCCCCCTCACGCCTCACCCTTCAGGACTTCAGCCTCCTGGCATCCCGCCCCTCGGCGGCAGCGCCGGCCTCCTGGCGCTGTCTAGTGCTCTGAGTGGGCAGTCTCACTTGGCCATGAAAGATGACAAGAAACACCACGACGCAGAGCACCACAGAGGTGAGAGGCCGGGCAAGCCAGATTAGGACTGTGCTCGCACTCATGCAGTGCTGCAGAGCTGTGTGAGCTGCTCCACAGAGCCCCACCCCATACACACAGCAAACAGTGAGCTAAGAGGAACTGTCGCAAAGCTTGGCCACTGAAACACAGTTCACCCTGGAGCTTCTCAGGGTTTAACTCGGGCATCTGTAGATTTCCCAGTCTCTTTAGATTGCAGGCATCTTGACATCTTGGCAACTGCCTAGTTAATGCCAGTGGCCTGTACCATATTATGGAAAACTGTTAACTGCTTAATTGGGTAATTTTCAAAGAAAGTAATGTTGTTAAATGGGGCGAAATAAGAAGTTAAATTTGAAAGTGAATGTGTTCAAATGAGAGGTTTGATAATTGCATCTGTTACTACTTAGTTTCATAGGCTTTAATTCTAGTATGCGTTAAACATTGGGCAAAATTGCACTTGACTAATTTTTTGAAGAAAAGTAATTTATTCTGTCAAGAAATAAAAAAATAGGCTTTGTGTATGGTTAAACTGTAAATCTTATGTTTACAAAATACTGTAATTTTCAGGAAATCACTGTATTAGGAATGTGCAATGACTTATATAAATAAAAGCCATTTTTAAAACTGTTTGGGGCTTGTGTTCTAATTATTCCCCCCTTTTTTTTATTTCTGTTCTTGCCTCTGTGTCTGAACGGGCATGTCTGTGCGTTTCTTGGTAACCTCGGGAGCAGACAGAGAACCGGGCACAGTAAGTACCCTACCGCCTGCTGCACGTAAACACACCCCTTCCTGCAGCGCGTCCCAAGCTGTCTTTCTTTAAACACAGGCACAGATGCACATATTCATCCCTGTTTCAGTGACCTGGTTTTTCTTTAAACTTAAAAAAAAACCCCAAACCAAAAAAGACTATCCTCCTCACCCCTGTCTTTTTAATAAAAGTTTTGTTAGATGAGAGCAATGTGCTTTGGGGGCAAAGCTGTTTGCTATAATCTGTATGTGCCTCAGACCCACTTGAAAAATATGTTTACTCTTGCATTAAGTCCAGGTTGCCTGTAGTTTAAAAGAGTAGTCATATTTATCTTAAAATCAGTTTTATGGACAAGAGGTCACAATCCATATGTGAAATTGGTTAGTAATGTGGTTTTTCTACCTGAACCATTCATTATCCTCTGTGAATGCATCTTAGTTGCTAGGTTTCCATGTCTAGTTTTCTTTTCATAATTGTTCTTGCAGTGTGAACTCGAACTTAAATTTATTTTAGACCAAAGAACTGAGCATCTGAGAAAGCTCTTAGAAACAAGGCAATTTAGTGGATGGGGGTTCTGTGCTTAGAGAGGCCATCTTTCACCTGCCTAAATCTTACCCATTTTACATAATGCACACTTGATCTCTACATGTATCTGCCAGTTAGCTGTGGGATTTGTATCTAAAATGCATCTCTCAAATGTTGTGGAACAAATAAAGTGAGAAATTGGCCCCTTTTCAGCAATGATAACCTACAGTTTTTGCCTCCTTCCTTTCTGAACAAGGCAATGTTTTGGTCATCTTAAATCTAACTATGGTTGAAAAATGGGATACTGAACTTTTAAATCATTTTTATGTTTTTTTGTAATGAGTTTGGGGGTAAGATATTTAAATCTTTCTCAGTTTAAAATGTTTAGATTTTTATTTTTCCCCTCTTGTAGCTACTTTAAAAACTCCTCTAAGACAGGATGTGTTTAGGGGAATGGGGTTCTGGTGAAAGGATGGGGTAGGTAGGTTTAAAGTTTCAGTACTGCAACTTTTCTCTGGAAAATGTTGGGGGGGAGACAAAATGATAGCTAGGAAATAAAATATCCACTACTTCTAAAGTATAAACCTAAGTAAACCGACTTTGATTTATGGAGGTGACCTTTATGTTTTGCTGTTTGAAATGTCCCTATAAGATTGTCATCTTTTCTGCTATGTTCATTCAATAGAGTGTCAAATTAAAAACCTTAATTCTGGACCAGAGAACAGACAGCAGAGGATGTTGGGGGAGCCCATGTCCTTTAGTCTGCTGCGTGCTTTAATTTATTGAACTTATGCTAGGTTTTGGACTTCTATTTAACTTTTTGTTCTCAGTACTCTTGTTTCACCTTAAATCACTATATTCATTTGTTGTTTACTGTATGAAAGGTAATAATATAGGAAATGCATGTGTAGTTAGAGATATGTAGGCACATATACCTCACAAGCCCTTTCTCAAAGAACTGAGGAGAGGCAATCAATATATTATACTAAAAGATAGACTCTAGAAAGTTTTAGCAAAAATTCTTGACAGTTGTGGAAGGGGTACTATTGTATGCACCTCTATGAAATGCCAGTGACAGGAGGGGGAGGGTAGAGGTTTGCATGGTTCAGCTAATAGAGGCATTTTTCATAACTGTATTTCTGAGTGTGTATAATAACCTCCTGTTTGTATTTTACCTCCTATTTGTATTTTTGGGTGAAAAATGTAAGCAAGAACTTAATTCATTGGGGAAGTGAGTTCTTGAATTTCAGACAGCTGTAGATTGTTTTTAAGTTCACAAATTGAGTGAGTTAGCAGTCAGTGAACTTTCAAGTCAAAATGTGGATGCATTGCATAAAGCATTCTATAAAATGATATAAAATAAATGGTTACTTAATGTGTTACTTGCATGTTTCCTTTCTCACATCAAATTTTGGACAAGTCTCAGTGATAATTTCAGTGAGTGTTTTCAGAATAAGTATATATGTTCTTTTTCTTGCCTAATTATTACAGAGAACTGTTGGTGATGATGATATAAAATGGGAAAACTACACTAATTTGTGACCTAAACATTTAATTCAGTCTAGAGAGGAATTGTTCACTGTCCACATAAGTGGAATTTTCTACCAGTTACATAAAATTAAGTAGCTCTTCAAACTTTGTGTAAAATTGAAATAAGAAGCAATAGTTAATAAGGTAATATGTACTATTAGTGCCTAAAATATTATAGTACTTAATCTCTTTAATAAAACGGTTTGAGTTATGAAGTCAGATTTTACTTGGCAGATAAAGTCACTTGATTGTAATGCTGCTTTTTTGTTTTTTTGTTTTCTGCACCCAGTTACGGGTTAAGGGCAGTTGCTACAGGGCAGTGGTTTTCATATCTTATGATCTCAGGATCTCCCCTTAAATTAAAATTATTGATGATCCCAAAGAACTTTCATTTATAGGGGTTATATATTTTGAAATTTTTCAGGATTAGCAATAAAACATTTTAAAATCACTTGAACAGATAAAGAGCTACTTAATTTAATTGTGTTAACATTATTATTGAAAAATAACTATTTTCCAGAATAAAAAATTGTAGTGGCGAGAGTGTCTTTCTTTATCTTAGACGTTTGCAAATGTCATTAATGCCTGGTTTAACCAGAGGATAGCTGGATTCTCATCACCTTCAGCATTCTTTCTGTTGCGAACCATTATTTTGGTTAAAGTATAGGAAGAAAGTCCTCAAAGAGATATGTTAGGGTCTCTAGGAATGCCAGGAGTCTTAGGAGCAAACTCTTAAAGAACACAAAGGAGATCTGAAAAATTCCAGAATGGTGTATGGTCTTATATTTTCCTGCTCTTTCTGTATTGAACGAATATTAGTTATATCAGTGCAAAACCCAGGGAATCACATAGATCGAGAGGGAATGTCAGTGTGTATGGATTTTTGTCTGTGAGTCCAAAACTAGTTGGTTCATAGGCTGTATGTGTTTATTTTTATTGACAAAATTATTCCACTTGATAGTTTAAGGTTTTATGGCTGGAAAACAAGTGAGCCTTAATGTAGTCTGTTTTAATGTAAACCGTAGGAAATGAAAGCACTAAGAACAGAGTTGCAAGTATAGACACTATTTTTAAAGTTTCTTTTTCTGAACAAGATGAATGATAGCTAGTAACTTCGAAGAGGTTTATTTTGCTGTATGGCTGTTGTTTTTAAATTAAGAGTTGACTACAGTTTTTCTAATTTGCAAAACTTAGTTGTTGTTTTCAGCATAAACCTACTATCAGAATGATACCGTTAGGGAAAGAAACATGAAATGACCTAACAAAGGCTTTTATTTCTTCAATGGTAATAAAAAGCTTCAGATATTTTAATTAAAGATGAATTGCATTAAATTTTGGCTGAAGGGACTATCATTTAAATAAGTCTACTTGAAAGACCTGGAATTAGAGTATTGACAGAGTTGTATGGCTTTTAGCAAAATAGAGAATGTGTGTTTAAATACTTATTTAACAGATATTTATTGAGCACTTACTATGTGCCAAGCACTGCTTGAAGCACTACATATACTTGTTGCCATTTTACAGTGATGTCTTTTAATAGCACAGTCAACTATTTGTTGAATGAAAAGCACTGAACTACCTAACCCATGGAATATGTGGAAAAGGGAGGAGACAAGAGGGGTGGTATTTGGGAGAGACTTCTGGTCTGTGGACTTAGGCCAGGTTCAGAGATGGGGCTCAGAAGGTTCTTGAACTGTCTAAAAATTGTATGCAGAATGCTCTTTTGCATAATTCTGGGGAGAGATAACTTTTCTCAAAAGGGGTTCCTGGTCTAGAAAAGTTTAAGTACAATTCATCTACATTAGAGGTCGTAACAGTACTATTACCATCATTTTATCAGTAAGGTACCAAGCTCAACGAGCTTGGGTGTCTCTGGTCATATATTTATGTAGTTAATGGTGGTCGAGAATTAGATTGTGTCCCTCTGAGGGACCATGTTGTCACTCCCATAATTGACTTCTAAAATTATTGGATTCATATTTAGAACTTATTTAAAAGCAGTTATGACAACCATCACTGTACTTGTGGTTTCCTTTCCCTGTACTTATTGTAAGGTGGTGTCTTTTCTCCAGTTGTTCGTCTACTTGACTAGTTAATTGGCAGAGGGAGAACAGGACCACTCATCACTTTTTCTCAAGACAACACAGTATGAGAGAGGGCAAGGAGGAAATAGAAGGCTTGCTTTGGAGAATACTTTGTTGGTCTTTTTCTAAAACTTTATTTTTTGAATATCACATTGGCTCCAAGTGGCTCTTTAGGACTGGCAGCTTAGGGGTGGTGGTGATAGAAAGAACACCTGTTTTGGACAGAGGCAGACCCCAGAGGAATTCTGGCTGCACAGGCAAGGTTTATCATCCTTTGCAGCCTTCCCCTAGCCTCACTGACAAAGCGCTGGTGGTGGCTAAGGGTTTAGGAACCACAAGCAGGAAGTTATCAGACATAACATAGCAAGTCTTAAGGAATGTCTCCCCTGAGTACCTGCTCGCACAATAATAAATGCTTTATTCGTCCTGCCCAACGAAGTTACTTGTGGTTTTCTTTCCTTTTTAAAACACAACGAGTGAGGCAGTCATAGAAATTAGGGCCCAGGTGACAGGCTGGCAGTTTACTGATGTTTTGACCATGAAACTGATCTCAGCTTCTTCTGAACATGATCAGTCTCATGATAATCAAATTCGTCAAATGTAGATGGGGTGTAGGCGGAGGTATATTCGTCTAAACATTCATGACTTCATTTTGACCTGACACATGTCAAGGAATTGTCTGGAAATAAAGGAGAAAACTGAGTCATCTGAAGTTTTCAATATTTAGGCACAGTGGAAAACACTACTTTTTTTAAGCTGGTGCCTCAGCAGATTTTCCTTTTGACAGAATTGAAAACCGAAAAAAATAGATCCTCTGGGAAAATTTGTATCACTGTCATGAGAAGGGTGAACCCCTGAAGAAAAGAGAGCCCCAGCAGTTTCGAGATTGTTAGGAGTGGTGTGTACCAGTAACAGGCAGAGGATTCTGTCGTAACTCGCCAGGTGGATATTGGGGCTTGTGTGTGACTGGAAAAATGTTTAGGTTTTATCTCATTGTGATTACAGTGAATATAGGGCATCATTACTCTAAAAACAAGCCAAAGAACAGGTAGGGACACACTATTTTCTCCCTCCAAAACCTTTCTATATTTAGTTTGTGTTCTGTAATTAAATAACTTGATGCCTACCATTTGGAGCAGGTTTTCCTATCTTTTCGTTTTGGCACCATAATCATTTTATAATTCCCTTTGGAATGTAGGAGGCAACAAACTCTGCGTCTCCCATCTTGCAGATACAGACAGATGGATGGATGTAAGAGCCATCAGATACCCAAATAACTCAGAGTCAGGTCCTGAACCAGTGCTTTCTAGTTTCGGGGCCTTTTGTTGCATTAGAAAGTATTTCATCAGGGGCTGGAGAAAGAAGAGGGACAGCAACGCCTAAGTAGCACTTCGAAAACCTGCTTTTAAAAGCAGTTTGAAATACAGGTTTGATTTTTGTTGTGACCAAAGTCTTGATTAGGGGAATAACGGTGCCATGAGGTGTTTTAAAAATTATTTAAAAATAATTGTCAGCTCCAAAGTTTTTGTTTTACCTGGAGAAGGTGGGTAGAGGGCAAGCTGGGGATGTAGAGGGTGGTGCCTCTGACAACTAGTGGTTTAATACAATACCACTCTTAGCCAAGATATTCACTGGGTCTGTATACAGTCTCCTACATGGCTGTGTTCTCTTCTGGGAGTCCTCTTGACTGAGTCACCCACTTGCATTGGACTGCTGAGTTCCTAGATCAAGATGCAAGAACATGCTGATTCTTTCCCATATTTTGCATTTACACTGAGTGGAAACTAGATGTGTACCCTTCAGCAGACCCGCTTTACAGCCAAGGCTTCTCGGATGTGGTGTGGTTGCCAAGTGGACACATTTCCACTTTCACTTTTCACGATTTACAAATAGGGATTCCATTCGCTTTATGGGTTAAAAAATTCACTTGTCGAAATGTCAGGGAGAACACGTGAATGACCAGTTGGACTGCAGCAAAAAGTACAGTGTGGGGTGATGATTTAATTGGTACCAGGTGTCGGTGGAGAAGGCACCCAGATGTGATGGGGTGCGTCGTTACCTGATTGTTTTACTGTTCACCAAGAAGTTAATTGTCAGTGTGGAGTGTGCTAGCAAATTAGGTTCCCATTGCCTCAGTGTGACTGAGGATAAATGAGGTGTCATGAGTGTCCAATCTGTACCTCTGACACAAACACTTTTCCTGCGGGGAGGAGAAAGTTCCCTAGGGGAATCAGCATGGCAGCTAAAGAAATCCATTTGAATAATGTGCATTATTTTCGCATTAGGGGAACCTGTCTAGCTTTTGCTGTATCCATGAGTGGTTTTTCCTTTCCGATTTGCTGCTGGTGGCCTCAAGGTTGAGGTTTGGTTGGCAGAAGAGTTGCTTTGAGGTCTCAGAATAGATGAAGGATATATGAAGGCTTTATAACAAGTGTTCTGGTAGCACTGACAGTGTAACGTTTCATTAAACTTGCTCTTTCATATTTTCTGGAGTTTACCTTCCACAATATCTCAGCATACATGAACTGCTATTACTGTTAAATTGCTAAAGGAAAAGTAAAATTCTTAGAACAAGCCTATAAAGACGGATTGTATTCATACTGAAGCAGCTGGGTCTCTCTGCCTTAGTCTTGAGTAGGTACTCAGAGCATGAAATAAAAACAACATTGTCTGGAATGGTCACAATAAAGGTAACAAAGTCCAAATCATAACATTTCTTTTGATTTGACTAAGTCCTTTCTAAGGTTCAACAGACTTTTCTATTTACATTATAAGTTTTTACGTGAGGGAATGGTATAATAGTTGCATTTGGATGTTTATTTTTGCTCTATTTGAAGATAATGTATTGTCTACTTCTGCCCACTGGGCTCAAACACTGCCAATGATCTAATTAACCTTGCATCCATTGAATTACAACGGGGAACGTTCCTGGGGAACATGTTTTTTTATAAAACACGGTTCACCAGTCAAGAAGTTGAGCTCTGGATTTGACCACTCAAGGGGTGCACCCAGTTGTAAGAGTGGAAGTTCTATTTTTTCTTTCGTCTTCTGAGTAACTATTTTGCTCACTATCATAAATATTCTTAACTGTCACATCACAGTTTGTGCCAGGAGAAGGGACCCTCAGGAAGCATATATTAGTCATAGCAAACAATTTCCCTGTGGCCAGTGAAGACGCCCACTGAGATTTTATGTTCTCAAAGAATTCCAGATTTTCTTAAGAGGGAGAGGTCAGTCCCTTCTTGTGTGTGTTTTGTCTGTTCTTGCACCTCATCTAGTTATTTCATGTGTAGTTTCTACATACAATGGAGAGAAAGTCATGCCAGTTCGGCTAATAGGTCTTCTGGGGTCTCTTTCTGTCTTTTATACGGAACATTCCAGGGTGTGTGTGTGTGTGTGTGTGTGTGTGTGTGTGTGAGTGTGTGTGTGTCTTTTTTCTTTTAGAGGCTGGTCAGATACGCGTTTCCCTTTATCGTTTTACTTAGCTGTATACCCGTATGTGCAACATGAAAGGTGCAGAAAATTGTCATGGTTTTAGAATTTTGGTTTGTTTTGAAATCATAATGTGTTTTCACATCTTGATTTGCTCAGATTTAAATATCCCCCATGGGCTGTATAAAACTCCTATTTTGAGTTCTTGTAGAAGACATAAGGTAAATAAGATGATTTTGTTTAGTTCTTAACAAAATTTTAAAACAATGGATAACATACGTCTGGAAATCCCAGCCCTCAGGACATGTGTAATAGAAGTCGGCCCAATAATTACAGTGTTTGAAAAATTCAGGCAGATATTTAAATTTTACCAGCTGCAAGGTGAAATCAAACATTGAGTTGCTTGGCTAGAGTGAGAGTCTGTCAATCAGCGTGGTAACACTAGTTCTCATACTGATAAAAAAAAAAAGTATCCACAATTAAATATGTGGCAAATAAATATTTGAAAAATGAATTTCACTTCATAATTTGTTTGGTAGATTAAAGTCTTTCAAAATGTCGACTCAGGGAAGAGAGGTCTGTGGTGGTAAATAGGTCTCTAGGATGCTGTCAGTGAGTACCTTCACGTGAAACCAGTGCTGTGGGTGCCTGGGCTGCTTTGTTCTCCGCTGAGGCCCCTTTTCAGGTGAATCTTGGGTAATAGATGGCAGGACTCATGAGTGGAAAGGCAGGAATTTGGGACTATTTCAGGTCATTTTGAAGTAAGCTGTGAAATGTTCATTTAAAAAATTTTATGTTCATATTTTTGGTCTTGTGGACATACAACCAAATCAATCAAGGTGTACGTGTGTGTGTGTGTGTGTGTGTGTGTGTGTGTGTGTGTGTGTGTGTGTGTGTACATAAATTGACTTTGAAAATCACGCTTCCGGGAGTGGAGGCACTTTGACTTAATGGGAAGAGCTTCTTGATTTAAGGTAAATCGCCTCCCCTCTCTGGGAATCCTCCCAACAAAATGAGGGGATGAGCCGGATGACACTATGTCTTTTAAGGTTACTTTGGCCTCTTCAAAGTTTGGATTCTAAATATCTTCTGTGTTTAGAATGCACGACTTTTTAAATAACTTAAAAGTGAAGCACCCTCAGTTTTATTCTTTTGTCAAGGATAAAATGTTGTTAAATATTAATGTGAACAGTGATTCTACCTTATCCTTGTCCAAATCGAACAAATCAAGACAGAGCCCCAAATTTTGAAGGATCCAGGGATATTCAGGCAGTAACCCATGTATGATCTCTTCATTCTAAAAATATGTATAAAATGGCTCATAATGACCATCAAAATAACTGTATTCCATCCTTGAACCATTAGATAGTACATGGAGAAGAAACAGCATGGCGGAAAAAGACTTACAGTATCATGAGACATCCACTAATAATAACCAGTGAAGTCACTCTTGGTTGGGTTTCTGGGGAGCAAATGAAGGAACCATGAAGCTTCACCAAGGGTCACCAAGGCAGTAGTGAACCAAACGGTCGTTGCTGACAGTGAAGTTCATGAGGCTGGAACTATTGGCTTAAATCATGAACAACAATAAAAGCAGCGTCAGGACTGGAAGATGTCGGGGGTGATGACACACAGAAAACTAGGTTAATGGGAACAAGGGTAAAAGGAAGTGGTCCATTTTTTGTGGGCCTGCACACAAAGCCAGGGACCCTCTGGCTCCAGACTGGCTCTCACAGGCCTTTCCAGCCCACACTCTTTATACTGCCTTGTTTTGAATCAGTTTTACAGCATCAAAAGTATGATGAGACATTTTGTTTTGTAACTTGTCTAAGTCTGCCATTTGAATGGGGCCAATTTTCAAACATGCAGGGGTGCTAATTACTAACCCTGTCCAAATTTAGAGGAACTTTTCAGAGCTTTTCAAAAACACATTTGGATTACAGGCCTCATTTAAACTGCTGAAGCAGGAATTACAGTAGTAACTTCTAACAGGTAGACGGGGAGGCCTGAAAGCTTGACTGGTTTACAGGTCCAGGTATTTCTATCGTTTGTAACAAAAATTGTATTGTTCCTAACATAATGTGGTTTACTTCTGTGTTTGCAGTACCATTTGACATCACTAAAAAAAAAAAAAAAGATCATTGAAAAGCTCTTTGAATGGCCGAGTAAGGTTTGGATGCCCAGAGCTAGGTACAGCAGAAGGGCTATGAAGGTGATACTGTGATGAGGACTTGAAAATTGCCAGTGGACACCAGCTCTGTGGTTCTGCTGGGCACGTGGGCAGATGTAAAACTGAGTACAACGCAGCCCTGCCCTGAAATGCTTCTGCTCAGAGCCTGGAAGAGGAGACTTTGGGGCTGATATAGTCTGTCATACAGCTGTATTTGGACACTTTATACTTGAGTGCAAGCTACTGCTCCCCTCCTTGGCTCCGCTTTTCTGAGTGCATGTTAGCACTTTGCAGGACTTTTGTTGCCTCAGGCAGTGGGTCTGAGTCTGAGGGGTTAGTTTTTAGCAGCCATTTACCAAGGTAATTAGTTCTCAGATTCAGCCTGTTCACCTTTCAGCCCTCACACTGCTAAAGAAGGTACTCTGAGCTTCTCTGTCTCGAATGGCTTTGGTCCTTGCTTTTGTTTTTCGGTAAGCCTCCTGTCGTTGGTCTAGCTTGAACAATCACGAATGAAAGCTCAGCTCACTTCATAGTCAGCCCCTGAAGTGGACAAAAAGACTTCAGATTGCCTTCTGGTCCCTAGTTTTGATTTCCTTCTGTGTGTGATTGAGCTGGAAATACTCCCATGATGGGGTCCACAGTTGTCACGAAGGAGCTTTGAGAGCCAGCCACCTGGCTGATTATTACTGCAGGCTGGTTAGGAACGAAGACCCACGGTGGTTAAAAATGTGCCATAAAAGATTTGCTCCTGGTACATACCATTGCATTAGAGGTGGTCTAATGCAAAGGTTTCCCCCAGACCCTTTTTTTAAAACTGTGGCAGAGAAAGGTAACATAATTGTCTCTTGGCCCTGGGCCCCCCTCCCTGTTCTCTAACAGCTTTCAGGAATGGGTTTATCTGGGCTTTGTGAAAGGAGGGTTTTGCACATTTTGCACAGCCGTTCAGCGTTGTTCCAGGCAGTAACACATCACTGAACAAATTGCCCCCTTGCATATGCTAATCCCACACTTAAAAGAACTCATTGTAACATGTTCTGACGCCTTAGCCCCCAGGGAGATGGGAATTGAAAGCTGTCAGATCATGTCATGTGACCCCCAAATATCTAAAATGCCTCTTTTCTTTGGGTCGGCAGTTCATACTCAGCACAGGCAAATGAAAGTATCCTGTGTGGTTTGTGGAAAAGATTAGTAGTCCTTGTTCCTGCTTTTGTGTGGGAGCTGGCCTGGCTGTTGAAGATTCACTGACTGGCTGAAATTCCCTCTTTGGGTCTTAAATTTCGGTGCTTTTGGCAAGGAACATCAAATCTTATTTCAACAATAAATTAAAAGAATTCAGAAGGGTTCCTTCATTGTTGCTGTGGAAAGTGTTGATTTGCTTTGTAGGAAACCCTGCTGTTAATACCACCTATATTCTCTTTGTGCCTTTTGAGAGGGGCCCACGTTGACTGTTGCCATCACAGAATATGTCTAATAGAATAATACCAGGTTTTACTCAGGCCATTCATATTCCTGACCAGGAAGTGGCAGTGGGAAAAAAGAAAAGCCACACCCACAGATACACAGCAAGCTCCCATTTCTCTAACAGTAAACGGAACAGAACATTTTAAGTGAGTGGGCCTGAAGGATCCACTGGGCTTTGGACAGTTTGAATGCACAGTCATGGTCTCTCTTTTAAGTGCTTGAAGCTCTATAAATGTTTGCCATCCAAGTCTTCAGATGACACGAATTAGATGGAACGAAAGGCCATGTAGGTATCACCTTTCTAAAACAAGCTATATCACATTCAAGTTGGGTTTTCATGTGTCCAAGGAGTCCCGGGAAGAAATCTTGGATTCATTTTTTTTTTTTTTTTTTTGTCTTGCAGAGTAATTCCCTCTTGGTCCCAGATAGCCTAAGAGGCACAGACAAACGCAGAAATGGTCCTGAATTTTCCAATGACATCAAAAAAAGAAAGGTGGATGATAAGGACTCCAGCCACTATGTAAGTAAATAAAGGACTTGAAATAATAATATTTGTTTGCTTACTTGCTTATTTTCTAAGTGAGTGCATAAGCATACTCTAAGACCTTAGTGCTAATTCCACATCCCTTGAAATAATACTACAAAGAGGATAGATTTATACATTGCAGGATTTTATCTCCCTCTCGAGCTGTACCTTATAATTCTGCCAGGCTCAGTACTAGATTTCAGACTTTCTGTCTTACAGCAATGCAGGGCTGGCTTCGCGGGCATGCAGCCTGAGCCACTGCACAGGACCCTGCTTGCAAAAGAACCTCGTTTTGCCCTTGGTTTTCATGCTCTTCTCTCAGCCATCTTCAAATTCTCAGTTTTGGACAAGGGCCTGCATTTTCAGTTTGTCCTGCTCCTTGCAAATGTGGTAGCCTGTGCTGCTAAAGTAATCAGAGTAAGAGTTTTGGTGTCACAAAATACCTTTTTGGATCCTCTTCTGATATATTCGGTCCCGCACTTGGTGTTAAGGCAGAGATCATCCTCTTCCACAGCGAGCAGTTTAGTGATGTAAGTCCGTGGTAAAAACGGAAGGAACAGTGGAGGTATCAACTTCAGACCCTACAGATGAGACCACATGACCACTTGATGGAGTAAGGACTGTTGACTCAGATCGAGGAGAGCAAACCAAGCCAAATGGCCGTTGGCTCTGGTCTTGGGTCATAAATGTTGCAGCTGACAGATAACTTGGAGTTTCCTTGCATGTCTCCAAGTGTCTGTTTCAGGATGGATACGTTCTCAGGAACAGTATGAGAGGAGAACGCTGAATTAGGCCACTTCACGTTGCTCCTGACGGAAGAAGACTCTGCCATTGGCTGGCTGGTGTGCAGACTACGTGGAGGTTTATGTGCTAGGCTTCTCTGCCTCCTGCTGGCTGGCTCAAGGCCGTAGCTAATGGGTAACGTTTCCTGAGGAACAGCTCAAGTTAGTGCCAAGTACTGGGTGATTTTAGATGGATTGTTTCTTTTCACTCTTAAAACAACCCTGTGAGTTTGGTACTATCACCTCTATTTTTATAGATAAAGAAACTGAAGCACAGAGCTTGTAAGTGATTTGCCCAAGGTCAGAGTTAGTGGCAGAGCCTAGAGGCAGTCTTAACTTCAGAATCCATGCTTTTAATCACTATGCTAGGATTCCCAAACCAAGGGCCTAGGATGGATATTTTGCCAGAGGTCCTTAGAATCAATGCACCCTTTGCACTATGATAATATCTTAAGAACCCAAGTTTTTGGTCCTCCCCAGCCCAAGCCCTTTAGCACATACTATTTGCCCCCTGGCTTTTGCTCAGAATCTGTGTCCAATGCAGGTCCTTTTTTATACGGCATCAATTGTTAATGAGTTAGTGAGAAGGCCCATAACAAGCAGGAGTTTGGAAATTTGCCAATGCCATTCCAAGTTGTTCTGCATGAGGTTCATGTATGTAAGTTATTTAGTAGTGAGTGAGCCACAGTCTATAGCTCTGTGAGACTGTTTGGTAAGGCGTGTACTAGTTTGTCAAGTTGTATGGGTGGCTGGGGTGATGCATTGAGATGATGGTGAAGAATCTGGGGCACAAGCTGCAGAACAGGAACAGTAACTGTACTGTGCAGTTTATATTTGCAGAAGGGTTCAATACAAGAAGACTAAGCTCTAAATTACAGAGTACTTAAGGACTTACGTCACAGTTCCATTGTATTAGGTTGGTGCAAAAGTAATTGCGGTTTAACAGGTTAAAAAAAATTGCAAAAACCACATTTGCACCAACCTAATAATAAATTAACTGTCTGCTACTCTTTGTCATTTCAGTTTATATATTACGTTAACCATTTCTATAATTTTTTTCTAACAGGGAAGCCCCTTTAGCTTACATGTTTTCACTTCACCATCCTTAGGTTCTTTATAGCTGAAAGCATTTTTGATTTTCTGTGTGCTTTACTAAGAGAAAGCAAACTTTCTTTAGTGTTCATTTTTTTCTTTTATTACATAAAACTGTTTCTTTCAGTGGACTGTTATTCTGAATTACCCAGGCTTCCTCATTAGTTGTAATTTTATGTTGTTAATAGTGAATTGCATGGTGCCTTATAACAGCGACTAAAGTATATCTGGTAACGCATTGAAGAAAGTAAATTGGGTCTCCCACACATAATGCTCTAGGTATGGTTAGGAAAAAAAATTCAAGATATGACTTTCAGGTTGACTGTAACTTTCTGGCCTAGACTTGTGACTCACAGAAGACCAATGTGGGTAATATTTGCACTTGCACTAATATTTCTCAAACATTATTTGTGTATTTTTAATTGACAATGACATCAGAGAAAGGACTGTTTAGATCATAAACTACAGGCCTACTCCATTTTTAGAATTAGGACCCATTGCGATATACCGCTTTTTCAATATGTTCATTGTATTACTCTGTACTAAAGGACATCAGGCCTTTTGGCTAAGAAAGTAAGCAGACTTTTTCAGCCTCCCTGAACTTGTAGGAGTGATCACATCATTAAATTGAACAACGGCTTCTCTGAAGCTTTTCCAAACTCAGTGCAACCTTGGGGTTTCCTCTGATTACCAAATTGTCTGGCTTTATGAAGAAACAATGAAAAGCCTGCTGCAGCAGGAAGCTGGTGCCCTCCAGATATTGCCATCCTATCTTCCTGCCATCTCTCCAAAATTTTTCCAAGCTGATTGCTAAATGGGTTTATTGTTAACATGAGGTCAGATCTTGGTATGTTATTCCAGCCAGTAGTTTTCAGTTTTTTGTTTGCTTTATTTCATTTTTTTTGCAGTAGTCACCCCATGGGAACATGGTTTAAGTTTGTCTTTATAATTACATATTGTCTATGAACATTAGATTTGTTGGCTGTCTTCAAGATGATACACATAAAAGCAGTGACTTGCAACTGTGTTCTTAATTTGAAATCCAGTGGGAAAAGCACTCTGATATAATGCAGATTTCAGATTATAAGGGAGATTTAGCTGTTGCAAACATTTATTGAGCCCTTACTATGTGCCACGCCCTGTATGTGGGCTGTGTTTCCCTGAAAATAAGACCTAATGGGACAATCAGCTCTAATGCGTCTTTTGGAGCAAAAGTTAATATAAGACCGGTCTTATTTTACTATAATGTAAGACCAGGTCTTATATAATATAATAGAAGACCGGGTCTTATATTAATTTTTGTTCCAAAAGATGCATTACAGCTGATTTCCTGGCTAGGTCTTATTTTCGGGGAAACAGGATATGCTATTACAACAGAATTTCTGCTCGGGGCTTTGCGTAGCCTCAGGTCAGATGAGAAGGGTCCAAAGGGGTATTAACTACCAGTGCTGGCAATCTGCAAGGCAGCCTGTGGGCATATTCCCGGTGTTTTTTCTTAGTCCGTCTGATACCATAACTATAGAAATTTAACTGGGCCTCAAACCCTTTAATAAATGGCATTAAAATGTTTTCTTCTAGGACAGCGATGGTGACAAAAGCGATGACAACTTAGTTGTGGATGTGTCTAACGAGGTACCCATTCTTTTTGTCAACTTTATTTTCAGAATGACTTGTGAGAAAAAGGAAGCGGAGTCCCAGTGTTTTGGTTTTTTGCAACTTTATACATTAAGAACTTAATGGTTGTTCATGGATGGAGCAATAATGCTCTGACCCAAACTTTTGTTTCCTTTTAAAAAAATGTGTTTCCTTAATCATTTTGGATTCCTAAGTTGGGTGTCTGGCGCTCATTTCCTTCCCATGCCCTCTGGGCCAAGTATTGGAGCATAAGGAAGGATATGATTGTTCTTAGAGTTTTTTCTTTATGGTATCTTCATGGGTGTGTTTGCAAACATCATCCTGTTAATTATAACAACATTGTTAGTTAGGGTGCATACCCTCAAACCCCCTAAATCTAAAGAACTTGCAGTATTTCCTTTAATTTAGAGAATTAGTGTGGAAATAAGAGTGTATAAAGAGAAAGGTCTGTCCACTGTAAGAAAAATCATGAAATCTTTGCTTATGCTTGTTGAGGACCCATCTTCTCCGAGAGCAAGCCCTGCCCATTCACCCAGGGAAAACGGGATCGACAAGAACCGCCTGCTAAAGAAAGATGCTTCAAGCAGCCCAGCGTCCACGGCTTCCTCGGGAAGTTCTGCTTCTTTGAAATCCAAAGAAATGAGCTTGGTAGGTAATAACTCTTACTTGCCTATATAGCAGTTTAGATTTTTCATGGACCAGAGGACCCTAAAGTATTTGAAATGTGGGGTTTTTACTGAGTGAGAGTTATATTTTTAAGTAGTATTGAAAAGAGGTGCTCATCTTTCTTCTCTGTGTCCCCATACAGCATTACTTTGCCCCCTCAATCCTCTATTTTGGGCCGTGATTAGAGAGTGATAACAAGCTTCCATGTCTATTGCCTTCTTCCTTGGAGGATATGTTTCCCGGTACACTCTCTTTGAAACCACCCAGTTAGGAAACAGTTCAAACCTCTTAGGTCCTGAGAAGTCCTCATTATCTTAAGTTGTCCACTTTACCTCATTTTAGCCTGACGCGTCCTGTTGGGGCTTGCTGTGATTGGATAGCTGGTCAGAATGGTGATATACGCAGGCAGTACTGGGGGAAGCCGGGACTGGTAGAGGGAGGGGGGTGCCTCAGAATCCATTGGCGTTTTCAGTCATTCAGCAAACACTGGAGCATGTCGTTCCTTAACTCACAATAACTGAGCCATAACAACCCTGCAGTTAAATCCTTATATGGTGTCCATACTCATCCCATTTCACTGATGGGGAGGAAAGCCTGAGGAACTTGCCAGTTTACACAGTCCATCAGAACCAGAGCCAGACATAGCTGGGGTCTCTCTCTAGCCCATGTTCTTTGCTACTGTACTGTGGCACTGCTCAGACTGTGAGTTCAAGGATATGAAAGGTTGAGAGGCAAAAGAAGATGCCCTATAACCCTGTTACTGTCTTGGCTCCTGCACTTGTGGTCCACACTGGTTATATACGCAAATGGACAATGATGCTTACGTCTCAAGGGCTATTTATTGTAGGCACATCCCTCAAACATAATGATTACATGAGTCTAGGGCTTTTGCCTCTGAAATGCTGGTATGCTTCTCATAAAATCAGTGACCTCACTGTCTCACCATTAGTTTCCCTCCCACTGCCAGTAAAAGGCAAGATTAGAATAAAGGTCTTCCCTCTGACATTCTTGGTGACCAGGCATTCGTTTCCTAGTGACCAGGAACTTTTCTCTGGATGGTCATCCTTCTAACTTGGCCTGGATCCAAAGCCCACAAGCCTGATGGAAAAATACTTTTTAAAATAAAATCTGCGGAGGAAGAAGTGTGATCATGTTGTGTGTCTCTAGCTCGAGTTTTAATTCTGGCAGGAAGAGGAAAGGTCAACATTTCTCGCTCACAAGTTAATGCTGTCAACATTGTGTGGATTTATGAAAATTGGCTGAGGGAGTAGCGAGAAGGTGCCCAGTGTCCCAGCTGCTGTTGTGATAAATTGTGTAATATGGCTTGGATTAAAAATAATACTCATTTAATTTGTTTAATGATACCAGCATGAAAAAGCCAGCACGCCTGTTCTGAAATCCAGCACACCGACGCCTCGGAGCGACATGCCAACGCCGGGCACCAGCGCTACTCCAGGACTCCGTCCAGGCCTCGCCAAGCCTCCAGCCATGGACCCCCTCGTTAACCAAGCGGGTAAAGCATCATCTTTTATTGTGCTTTGTTTTGTTTTTCCTTTCCCAGCATGATGCATCATCTGTTCATGTTGTGACGCCATTTCCCCATTGAACATGAAATGTACTTACTGCCTACCGCCCTCTTTCCTGTCTCTGGAAAGCCATGATAAGAAACAGATGTTTGTCCTTGAGTTTCAGCACCTACACCCTGTTTGATCTCCGACTGTTTACATTCGGCTTTTCTTTTATTTCCAATTAATCCAAATCCTAGGGACTTCACTATTGTCTCTGATAATTATTGCAAATGGAAGCTTCTTCCCAAACTATCGTCGTGTGTCTGAGTTCACTAATGTTGATTGAAATGGCCCATCTGGCCGGCCCAACAGTGCTTCTTGCTTGCTTTAGTCGGCTGGTTTTCTTCTGGTCCATCCGCCAGGAGTCAGGGGTGTTTCCTTCAGTAGAAATTGGGAGTGTTTCACTGATACTCCAGCCGGTGAATAAACTCTTAACTTTCAACTTAATTTTCCTCACTGGGAAAGGAAAAAAGTAACCCTGGACCCAAAGAGGCACCAGAATATTCTTTCTAAACCCGTGCTTTGGTTTACATAAATCCAGGATCGGGTTTTCATTTGGAATTGGTACCAGGGAATGGAAAGTTCAGATGGAAGGAGAAATCTTTGATTTTACCAAGAAAACCTTCTTTTGAGATTAAGGCAGGTAAACAGGTAGTATCTGTGCCTTGGTTTGCCTCCTGTGAATTGGGAGGAATAATGTCGCTTCATTCCCCGTGGTTTCCCAGTGCTACTTAATGTACCAAGGAAGAAATGAGTGGGCAGTGCCTCCCCTGGGGTCTGTTCTTTCCTAGAGATGAACTCAGTCCTGGGGAAGAAGGGATCTGTGTAGGCATTGTAGGCGATTACCACCTACTCCCCCTCCACCCCAGCCTGTACTCTTTCCCCTTCTCCTTAATGGCACTGAGGGGACCCTGGAATGGCTGGCCAGGCTGGACCAGAGCGGACAGTTGAGTCATGTAGCTTGTTCTTCCTTGCAGCAGCAGGCCTTAGGACGCCCCTGGCGGTACCCGGCCCGTACCCCGCCCCGTTTGGGATGGTGCCCCACGCAGGCATGAACGGCGAGCTGACCAGCCCCGGCGCCGCCTACGCCAGCCTCCACAACATGTCCCCGCAGATGAGCGCAGCCGCTGCCGCCGCTGCTGTGGTGGCCTACGGGCGCTCCCCGATGGTAGGTGGCCACGGTGGATGGGGCTGGCTGGGGTCGCGGTGGGCACCGCGGAGCTTGGAGGGCCAGGATGGCAGCCCCCAAGCCTTGGAAACAAAGACCCTGTGTCCTGGCAGCGTGTGCCTTCAGCTTGTTCGCCTTCAGCCACATGCCGCTTCATTTAGGGCCAAACGCTTTCCTGTTTTTGTGGATGAAAAAAGGCAGTGTTTAGGAGCTACTTTAGTAGTTCAGGGGACATCTGGTTTTCTCCCACCAAAGTAGATTTTGGGGGGGGAAGGCGATAAAATGACTTAAGTAGCTCACAGAAGCCTTTTCATTCGTTTTCTTGTTTTTTTCCGTTTCATTCTTAGGTAAAAAAATATTTGAGAAGCCATAATTTTCTCTTTCCGTGCTTATATTATTCTTTAAACCCAACAGCATAGCTCAGGTGTAAATGTGATCTCAGTGCAACAGGCAGAAACACCAAAGGACCATGGGACAGGTTCTCTGTCTTCTTGCCCTGCCTTCTGCCACTGTGTAAATGGCCTCATTTTTGACTGGGAAGATTGAAAACTGCACGTGAAGGGTAAAATTGTGCATTCTTTGATTGCATCAGTAAAAGGGGCTAGATTATAACCCATAGCAGATAAAAGTCCCTGAATCTTTTCTCTTGGCTTTTTGAAATATGACATGTGCATTTCTCTCCTCTCCCCTCTTCAAATAACATTACTCCCAATAACTTCGAGTGAGAGTCAAGTTCGTTGGTTTTTCCCTTATGTTGCAGTAGTAGGAAAGGCTGTGTGCAGTGGAGGGCAAGATGGTTTAAAGTTTAAAGCAAAGTGGCAGCTGAGGGACTAGACACTGTCATTAAGGTGTGCAATACCGTGTATGAATTCTTAAGCATTAACTTAGCCCTGTGCTAAGAAACTAGGGCCAATTTTGACTCCTAATATTACCGATATTACCGATATTAGGAATCAAAATTGGCCCTAGTTTCTTAGCACAGTTTTGACTCCTAATATTTCGGTAATATCTGGAGACACTTTCGATTATTGCAACTGGAGGATGCTCTTGGCACTTAAAGGGTAGAGGTCAGGGACGCTGCTAAACATCCTGCCATGTCCAGGACAGCCCCCAGCAAAGTACTATGAGGTCCAAGATGTTCGCGCCAAGGTTGAGAAATCCCGGCTGCGACAATGCACTGCTGTGTGTATTTGTCTGGACAAGGCAGTGCATCCAAATGCACGGGAAGCACTGACCTCAGTGCACAAAGACATCACACTTCATCCCACCTCCCAGAACAAGAATTTCATCTTGTGGTTAGAGGTGGTCGTATTACTTCTTGCATTATGATACTTCCTTTAGAAAATGCTAGCACGTGGTACTGTCCCTGTTGATGTTGCTTTGAGGAAGCTATGAGTTTCCAGTGAGAAGTCTTTAAAGACATTCATGAAGTGCCTACCCTGTATATACTGAGTCGGCCATGCTTTATTTTATTTCCAGGTTGGGTTTGATCCTCCCCCTCATATGCGAGTACCTACGATCCCTCCCAACCTGGCAGGAATCCCTGGGGGGAAACCGTAAGTACCTCCAACTCCTTGGTTTTGTTTTCAAAGCTGTTACTTAGTCATGGTTATGAGCAAACTAGAATTCCAAAGGGAGCATAGACCTGGGCGTTTCCAAGGAGATGTTTAGTGTCTTTTTCTGAGTGTTAACACTTTCTATAAATAGGCACCTTGTAGGTGTCATGCCTCTGTCTTCTCACTGTGGGTAATCTCATGTAGTTAGTTATTTCTGGAGAGAAACTGTTGGAGACAGGGTAAGGATGCAAGGACCAAGGGGGGTTGGCCCTCCTCGCTTAATCCTTCTTTAGAAAGCTGCTCTGCTGTGCCACATGGTTAGAGGGGAGCTGCGAGTGATTTTCAGCAGGACTGTGTTATGGGCAGTAAGCTGTCATGAACTCCCGAAATCTCAGAAATTTGAAACGAAATCTCAGAAGTTTGAATACCCAGCTTAGTGCCACCTTTTCCTTATTTTGGTGGAAACGAGAGTTGTGTAAAGGGTAGGTTAATTGGATGCCAACATCCAAGGCTGACCCCAAGTACAGTTTTGCCCAGTGCCTTACTCCGACAGGTCCGGAATTACAAAAAGCTGTGTGGGGAAGCAAGAAAGTTAGGTTAAAGGGCCAAAGAGCATTCAGAACTTGCAAAACCGTTGGTTGTTCCTCCAGTCACTTGGAATCACTTGCTTTCCATAATGTTAATAATCAGAAATGTGATGTCAAAGAATTCCTAAAGTTCTCAATTTTTATACAAAGTAAATTGAAATATGTCTTACTTCCCAGTAAATACTCTGCCTTTCCTTAGGATACAAGACGGCAGAAAGCCTGTTCCAATTTTGTTGATTTTTCTAAATCGAGATACATGTCATAGGCCTTCAGTTTATTTTTGTTACACCCTCGACCTTTGTGCGTTTGTAATGGACACATAAATTAAAGTTGAAAGCAAACATTACTGCATTATTGCATTGTTTCGAGTGGTCCGTTCAACTCTCTGGTCATCTTTGTGGTTTTGATTGGGGACTGGTTTCAAATAAACCACTAGCATGAGGAAAAATGGAATTCTTTACCCCATCCCTCACCGGCTTATTTAGGAAGGCAGATTCCCATCATTCCACTTTTTTTTCACGCAGTATAATATCTATTTCATAGTGATTTGACTGCTGATGAAATGAGGCTTTTCTCTACGTTAGGAATGACTAGAGGTATTAAGAATGGAAGGTGACGTCTGGGCCCAGGGCAGACCAGGACTAAGGAGTGGGGCAGTGTTGCAGATGCGTACTTAGCTGGCAGATTCCTCCCAATTAAATACCCATGAACTCCTGTGTTGTGTGTTTTCTTGGGCATGTTCCCGTGTGTCCAGTCTGGGATGTCCCAGGGCACTTACGGGTTTTTCTTATATGTGGCTGCTGGCAAGGTAGCTGTTATGTTTCCCACTGACTGGTGAGTGGATAAAGAGCAAACCAATGCTATTGTGATAGAGGCAATAATTAATAGTAACTGATGAATCTTTGGGGAAATAATAAGCAAATAAAGCCAAGTTCAGCTGACCATTAGGGAAAGCCAGTTTCAAGAGGCAGAAGTATGGGGTGTGCCCAGCCACCAAGACCCTGCCTCGAAGGTGCTATGTGCAGCAGACGTGGGGGAAGGTGGGCAGAGCTGTGAACTACAATGCTGGTCTCCAAGGCCGGAGTGCGGACCCAGATCGTGGTAACTGTGTTCCTGCCTGTGCGTATGTGTCGTGTGTGTCCACACCGTGATTAGACACAAAGTTTAAACCTTCAGTGAATGACAGACAGTACTGGTGCGCTGCTTATTAGAGCCAGATAGTCATGACCTTGGCTTATGAGCACCTTGCGTTTGTGTTCACAGCTGTGCAAACTAGGATACGAGGTGCCCAGGGACTGTGGCACAATGGCAAAGGTGTGAGGCTCTCCCGTATGGCAGTGCTTCTCTCCCTTGGCCTCTGAAGTGGAGCGGTCATTGCCGTCTAAAACAGTTAATGTATATTTTTTAGGATTCTCTTTCAAGTTTGAGATGAGCATATTATATGAGCAAGATGGAGTTAATGTCAGAGAGGAAAATGAATTGTCACCAGGGCCTGGGCTACAGTCTTACTCCCCATATTAATTCATTAATTAGTAACTCTCCTTATTATTTAGTGAAGTAATACTGCCTGAGGCAGTGCTTCTCAGCCCATCTGTGATGACAGACCAGTTTCCCCCAGTATGACAAAGATTGATGCACTCGTTGCATAATAACACAGATGAATAGGAGGGAAAAGATGCAAACTATCCCAATTTTTTAGTATAAGAATCATGAACTGACTTACGTTGCTATGTAAATGCTTCTCAACTAGTGGACAATAGCAAACATTCGCACACCACACTGAACAGCACTTGTCTGAGACTCTTAAGAGAGATGGTGAGAAACCACTGTGTCTAGGATTGGGTGAAGAAGGTTTTGCAAGTGCCGTTCTCTGAGATGCCAGTTGAAATAATATTTATTTGGGTGGCTATTCATGGATGTTTGAGCAAGAGCTGTGTGTCAGGCTTGTGCTAGGTGCTGGGCATGCTCCAGGAAAGAGAAAGTTCGCCTTCCCTCCCTGCCTGAAGGGGGTGGGGGCTACTGATATGGTAGAGAAACATCGAAGGAACAATGAATACTTGAGTTAGTCTGTGATCAGTGATAAGTGCTTTGAAGACAGAGAGTGGGCTGTAGGCAAACATGTAAAGAAGGACCAGAATTAGGACGGGCAGGGCTTAGGGTAAGGCACATACACTGGAAGTTGACTCATGTGCGAGAAGGAATAAGCCCACGGGGAAAAGGGGCCAGAGAGGACAGCGTTATTGGGGACAGTGTGAGAAGGCTCCCAGCAGGGAACTTGAAGGATTCATGTGCACATTCATGGATGAGTGCCTCCTAAAAATGGTACAGCGAGTTCCGTTGGGGCTGGCGAGACTTGGAAATGCCTCTAGTGTAAATGCTCCTCTGTGGCTCACGTCTTCTACCATAGCCCCACCAGCGGCTGTGTGCTTCTGACCGGGCACGTCTAGTGATGGCTGGCTTGCTGCTGCCGGAGCGTTCTATTTTCTCTGGCCGTGGGAAAACTCTTCCAGTCCTTGAGCTGAGCTCTGTCTCCCTGGAACTTTCACCCATCAATTCTGGTTCTTTCGTATCCTCTGAGACCACACAGTGTGCTGCTTTCATTATCACGCTCATGACAGCTCTTTAGATATATTTGGAGACCACCATCTCACCATGAGGCATCTCTTCTGGCTGAGTATGTCCACTGCTTTAGCCCTGCCTTGTGGGATGTGATTTCAGGTTCTCACATCATCTGCTCACTAACATCTAGTCAGCTCCCTCCTGTTCGCTCTTCCACAGATTTCACTGAGACTTGCTGCATAGGCGTAGGGGACCCTATTGGGAGCTCATAGCCTAGTGATGGAGACAGCATTAATCAAATAATCACAAAAATAAATGCATAATTATAATTGAGATAAGAGCTGTGATAGAAAGGAACACTCTTCTATGAAAGCCTGTGACAGGCTGATCTCATCTGGGAGGATTCTTATCAAGGAAGGATTCTTAGAAGTGTTTTCTGAGCTATATTAACCCTGTAGGGAGGGACAGGGCATAAAACTCTAGGTGGAGGAACCAGCATATGCAAAGGCCCTGTGGCCTATCAAAATGGACTAGAGCAATACGATTCTGTACTTGTTTTTGGTGGTAAAGTCATCTAAGGTTTCAGTGGGGTTTCCCAATTAATCTGGTCATTTTCCTCTCTCCCCCATCAGTCTCTCCTAACTTCTCTATCTTTATTAAAGGCATAGTCTTCATTCTCCCTGACATCTGGGTCCAAACTTTAGCCTTTACATTCTTCTTTATTTAACTCCCATTTTTACCCAGTCTTTTTATTTGTTAAAATCCTCACTTGTTTCTATCCACATTTGCGATAAGATCCTAGAAAAGTTTTTCCCTTTCTACAGTGTTTATCTGATCTGATCCATTTCTTACTAGGAGGTCTTCAAAAGTCGCATATAAGCTCCTGATGGTGGTGTGTAAGGTTCTTCTGGTAATATCACCCCAGCTGCTTTTCCAGCCTCGTGTCCTCTGTTTTCTGCACCTTGTGCTCTGGCCAAATGGGATAACCCCTTATTCCTTGACGATGCCTCCTTATACCTAAAGCAATGTCCCTTCTCACCAGTCTTTTCCCTCTTCCTGTAGAAATATTTTCTGTTCACAGACCACTTCAGTTGCTGCCTTCCTCATGAAGCCTTTGCCGACGCCTTCCCATATGTGAACTCTCTCCAGTAGCACCTTGTAACATCGTGTGACACTTTTTCACACTTTGGCCTCGAGTTACATTCATGTCTATATGTCCTATTTCTGTCTGCTTCTTACCCCACTAGAATCGAAGCTTCTGAAGTCCCCTTGTCACCTTGAGTGTAGATAGATACCCAGTAAACAAATGTTTGCTGCGCTGACTAGGTGGGAGGTGAACCCACGATGGTCTAAGCCCCTGTCATTCATCCTTCCCAAAGGAGATTTGCATTTTGCATTTTAGAGTGCTAATTTATATGCTAATTTATAAACGGGAACCCTGACTATATTTCCAAACCTGCAAGGTGAAATTTATTTGGTATTGTTAGTCAGCTTAACTTGAACTAATTTTCAGTTTTAGGAAGTGTATTACCCTGAGCTCTGGAGAACACTGGTGAAAGAAATTTAAGTTTAGTCAGGTTGACGACTCTTTGTTGTGCGTCACCCCCCACCCCACCCCCAAGAGCAGTGCTTTCCTCCCCATAAATACTGGGGACTGGGCTCTGCCTGTCTCCTGTAGTAGCACCTAGAGGTCAGTAATAACTCAGACTAATAATAGTTTGGCCTAAGATTCCAGCTTAGTTCCAAGTTCCTTCACCCTGTGTTTTAATGCTAGACGTGTAATTGAGAAATCTTCCACCCACTTGTTTAGTGTTTAAATAAATATTTAAAGTACCTTTTTGGAGTTGGATCCTAAAGGGAAAAGACAGTGCTAACTACATTGGGGGTAAAATCACCTCTTAGGAAAACATGTTTTGCAGCAGTGAAGAGAGGCCACCCCTGGCTTCTAGCTAAGAAGACATTTCAGTGGCCAGTACCCTCCCCAACCCCCCCCCCCCCCCCCCCGCCCGGCAGGCACTTTTTCTGTTCCTGATTTTGTGCTGGTTCCTCTGTTGACCCTGTCTAGATTCCACAGCTGGTTTATTTAGTGGATTTGAAGTTAATTCAGACATCTTTTTTACTTATTATGATATTTGGGTATTCTTTGTTTTTTTTCTATTAAATACTAAAAGTAATGTGCCTGTTTTGTGCCTTATCATCACCATGCAGGTTTAATTTAACCTGTTTTTCTACCTTTGATGATCTAAGAATGTGTAGCTTATTTCTTGAGATTATACTGATATGTGAGGCCCTTTCTTTTGATGTCAGTTATGTTTAGCTGCTGGACAATTGTCTTTCCCTTCTCTCTTCCCCTCTTCAGAAATGACTTTCAGCTGATCAGATCTAAGTATAGTTTGTACAGTTCTTGTGCAGATAATACTTTTTGCCTATAATGGTTGATATCTTGGCTAGAATTTTTGAATTGAGCTTTGAGATGGCTGTGTTTTAAACTTCTCTTTCACTTTTCATCCAGCAATCCCTTGGTTTGTACCTCTGTTCTGCATTAGCAACTTATAGCTTCTGCCCCAGCTCATTAACAAATTTGGAAATGTTTTATTGATGAAGAAGTAGCGCCTAGCACTCAGAATCAGATGCTGACTGTAGCCAGAGAGCAAGCCAGTGTATCTACTGGGCCGTCTCTTGTTTTCTCTGTCTAGTAATTTTTCTTTCATACCCATTTTTAGTTCTTCATTTGCCTTTTAAAAAATGAGAACAGCAGTATATTTAACTAAATAAGGAAACAAACAAAAAGTCTTCCATGCTTTGAAAATCCTCCACTTGTAGTTTGTCACTAAGGCCCTCTGTCTTGTTGGGACCCAAGTTGGAAAAATCCTATGAAAGAAGGAAAGGATTTTGTAGATATTGTGGGTTAGATGTGCAGACCCTAAGAAATGTGAAAGGTAAAGCTTGTTATATTGGCCAAGGAGATTGTGCCATAAGTAGATAAATTATATTCCTGAAGACCTGTTTTCTTTTCCTGAAAGCTTAGAATAATATGGCTCTGATTTTCTGATGACCCCATATCATTGCCCCATCACCTTCACTGTCCTAGGTCTTGAGGCTAAGAGTATCCTCGAGAATCGTAAGCCACATTATTCTCCCCTATCTTAGAATGAGCCAGATAGCCCAGCCTTCAAATCTTACTGTGCCCAGGGCTCTAGAAAGAAGTACACTGATATGTCGACATGCCTAGTGTGTCCTTTTGTGCATGGTAGGTGTCTCCATCCTGCTAGGTCCACATTATCCCTCTTGAGGTGACAATGTCGATGGTAGTGCCACGTGGGAGCTAAGGTAAAGGTTAGAACCCCACTTTTGTAGCTGGCCTGACCTGGACTTGAATCTTGGCTCTCCCACTTACTAGCTGGGTGGGCTAGTCACCCTCTCCTGTGTGACTTTCCCTCCTCTCTAAACATTAAGGGGTGGCGAGCTACCTCCTGAGACATGGGGAACCTGGAATCTATATCGTGCTTCATAACTTTTCTGCAAGTGCTGTCCACAGAACGTCATTTACTCTACACCTCAGCAGTCATGCTGATAGGATATAAGTTTTGTCAGGGCACGTTGTGACAGTAGGGAAAAGAGGCCCAAATAAGTGACATGATCCCCAAATCGCGTTAGTGACTGAACTGAAACTCTAACTCACTTTTTGCAGTTGACTGGATTCTTTTCAGTGGCCAGACACAGGATCAAGCTTGTTTCATGTGACCTGTGGCTGTTCCTGCCTCAGCTTGCTTTGGGAGGCTCCCGCATCCACTGGGCTCTGCTGACTTGGGGAGGGGCCATGGATTTCACTCAGTTATTGTTGTTTTGCCTCATTGCCTTTTGTTTTAACTTCAAGCAGCTCTCTAGGGACTACTTCCCTCCTTGGGAACGTTGATACCGTCTCTTAATGATATTTGGTGCGACCACTAGAAATTCCTTGGGAAAAGTTGACTGGCATAACCCAGGGGTTAGAGGACTCTCCATGTTCTTACTGTAGCTGACTTTCCTTGCAGGGCAACCTTTCATACCTGGATTTATAAGTGACTGGGTAGCAGTAAACAGCTTAGGGTGATCGGATTCATTTACTGAGCGAGTGCCAGCTGTATGCTGGCTGCTGAAGTCATTCCCACCTGTCCCTGAAGAACCTCGAATGAGAAAGATAGAAATGGAATCACGAGCAGTCAGTAGTCCGTGGTGTGATATGTGCCGTAGTCGAGATTGATAGGATGATGAGCCAGGACCCTGGAAGAGAATTTTCCTGGCTGGGGAGATTGCGGCAGCCCGAAGGAGGGAGGATGTGAGTGTAGTTCGGAGGAAAGCATTGCTGTTCTCAGCAGGAGGGAACAGTGTGTGCACAATGTGGAGATGTGACAGCCTGCGATATTTTAGGGGACTGGCCTGTGCCACGTGGCTAGGAGTGAAGGATACCGGACGGTCGCATGAAGTGAGGCTTACCGACACTAGATTATGAAGGGCTTTAGGAACCCTGAAGAGCTTGAAGAGCAAGTGAGGGTTTTTGGCATGATCAGATTTTTGATACCTGTTAATAGAGCAGGAAATCCCGTGTCAAGAGATGGCAAGTGCACAGGCAGCGGGATCTTGGCCACAGCCATTATCTCCGAGGTCCGTGGTTCTTCATTACTGTTTACTGCTGTTCTATCTATTTACAGCAAACCAGTAACTCTGTAAACACCTGTTTTCCTTTGGCCACAGAACACAGCATAGTTTCATTAACAGGAGCCAGCCTGCTAGGAAAAAACAACCTGCTTCCCCGGAAACACAGTCTTGTTTTCCAGTTCACCACCGCCACTGCGAGGAATCCCGGTGGGAACTGAGTTCCTTCCCCTCTGTCATGTGCCCAATAAATGAAGTCTCCTGCTCCGAACATGTTTGATTTTATTCAGTTTTTAAATCTGTGATGTTCAGTGGGCCTTCTTTTGTTCAGTTCTGCAACCAGATTTCACATGTAGATGCTGGTCTGCAGGTGCTTGGTTCAAAAGTGGGGTGAGTTGGGCGCTGCACTCTCTGAGGCTTTCTTGGGTACAGGGGGGTGGCCATGGCAGTGTCACCCTAATGAGGGCTCGAGGGACTATTCTTTCTGCCCTGCGGTTTGCCACAGTCATATCCCAACTTCCTCTGCTTCTGTTTGCCGTTGTCTCCCCACTGTCGCTTGCCCTTAGGATTTAGGAGTTTCCTGGTTTATCTTGCCTGTTCTTTGCCTGTGTTTTCCTGACTCCTACCACATCTTCCTCCTTTTCCGCATTCCCTGACCCTCACACTTGTCCGCTGGTCCAGATAAGGTCCCTTGCTTCAACATATCCTCACGTCCTCTTTTAAAGTCCTGGGTGTTTAATATCGGCACTGTCATTGCCTGAAGGCCCCTGCCGCTGTCAAGCGCGGTATTAGTGTTTCACAGTTTTGCAGCTGTTATCTCTTTTAATCCTTACAACAACCCTTATGTTTTATTATTGTTTCTACCTTGTGGATCAGGAAACAGACACATGATAGGCTGCAGGTACTCAGGCCAGTTATAAAGACCACAGTTAGTGAGGCCACTGAGTTGACGCTTCACATCTCAGGTTAATTTAAACCAAAATTTGAGCTATCGACTTACTGTGGACCTAGTCTAACATCTTCATCGGTTGGGAGCCCTCCCCTCCACTTTTTCTTGAATAGACAAATGAATCTAAGCTTTTAATTATTGAAATAGATTTACAAAAAAGTGCACAAATTGTATGTGTATAGCTCAGTGACTTTTCACCACAAGCCCCCTTTCGGGACCTTCCAGTCACCAAGGGTAACCAGCACTCAGACTTTTAATACAATAGGTGGATTTTGCCTGTGATTGAACTTCTGTAAATGCAGTCACACCATATGCATTCTTTTGTAGCTGGCTTCTTTCTGAATTTGGGCTTGAGGGATACTTGTAAATACTATCTGTTTATCAGTTCTCCTTCCTGGTCGATTTTAGTTTTCCTAGTTCCTCATCAGTAGAGAAGGTAAGTTTCCTTGGGCATCTCTTTTAACATCATCATGATGTGCCATGAATGTGGCCTTCTCTCAAAGACGGTTCTGTTTTTCCTGGCGGTGAACCACTAACGCCAAACCGTCTGGTTTGCTCCCCTGGTGTTTCCTTCCAGTCCCTCCTTCTCTGAGACCCATCTACCCTCTGCGCCCTTCAGGTTTGTTCATTTCGTTAGGCTCTGTGGGGACAGAGCCCCAGAGAGCAGTTTCCAGGCTCTCGGCCTCATGTGGAGAGGTGCTGACTTGAGTAGTAGTAGATGGCCGTCAGCTGTGGCTGGTTGGCCATCAGCTGTAACCGTTGAGCCAATGGCCACTGATATAACTGCTGTGGCCACAGAGGGAAGCCGAGGAGAGTGAAGGAGAGTCTGTCGGTTGGCAGCAGAGCGGACAGCAGGTCACACATTGTGTGAACCCAGCCTCCAGTGAGACCATAGTGGTATGACTTCCCTACCTATGGCTCCGTGGGTGTTCCTTTTTGACCTCACCATATCCTGTGTTCTTATGTGGGGAGCGGGAGCTGAGACCCCGCACGACAGGCTCACAGCACAGAGGGCAGCGCCAGCTTCCCCTGAGGCCCCTGTGACTGATGTATTGACATCCACATGGGTTTCCCCTGGGATGGACCTATGTTCACAGTGTGTGACGGCAGTTGTGTGCTCTCTGTGAATAAAGTTTAAATTGCTTCAGTATGATGATCACAGACCGTCTGTGTGGACACCTGGGAGAGAGATAGTATCATCCAGAGATAAGCGAACAGCCCTCCGTCTGTACATTGTGCATCAGTGTTAATCTGGAACATTTAACTTCGTCATAAGCAGAATTCCAATGGAAGCAAAAATAAAGTTTCCTTCCCCTAAAAATCCAGAATGGCTAAACTTGGCCCACCTGGAGGCGCCCACCTTCATTTACGGCAAACAGGGAAACCAACCTAAACTTTATTCTCGTGACAAGAAAGCTTTGAGAGGCAAGTGCTCTCCAGATCTCACCCACAGTTCTTCTAAAATATGTTCAATTTGATTATTTTATTTAGGGAATACTCATTGGTCATTTCTCCAACTTCACTTGGTTATTTGTTATTTTCAGACCCATGTCATGGTGCCTAATGTCTGGGTCACATGACTTAATACTGGACCTTGAATAATTCTCCTAGAACGTGAATTGACTTAAACCCCAGTTCTTGTGGTCTCTCATCTGCACCTTCTCTTTGATTCCAAATATCCCATAATAAATGGCAAGGTTCAATTAATCAATGTGCATGCATAGAAATATCATGTGGACTTAATACATTACTAAGGACACTGAAGGATACTGTTGGATAAAAAAATAGAAGATTTAGTGGTTTGGTGACATACGAGCTTTGAGCTGTAAGTTATTTTACATGCATATTTATTTCCCAGGACAGTGTATTATTCCCATTATATATGCTTACTTATTCAAATTAAGAGTAGTGTTAAAGATTTGTGCCAAGTAGCCATTTAATATTAGTTATTGGAACCAATTTGCCAGGAGATAGCAGATATCTAAGATTGTTTTCTTTGGTTGGTGGAAGGGGAAGTTCTTTTAAAAGCCTTTCATGTATTTGATATAATCTGCTATATGTGCTTTATGTATAGGCTAATAAAGACTCCATAGCTTGTGTCAGTTTTCAATTTTGTGTTTGCAAAGTTATTTCACAAAATTGGAGTTAGCATTAAAATGAAGATTTAAGTTCTGTATTAATACCCACAGTCTTTAGATCTGTAAAGGGACTGCAAGGTGCCAATGACAAATTCCAGAGAGTGTCCAGGTGTATCCCAGAGGGTGATGGGAAAGAGGGAATGCTACATACTTCAGTTATTGTTTATGTATGTGGTCATGTAAAAAAGGTTTAATGTTGAACTTCTAGATTGCCTAGCAATGCGTCAGATAAGAAGGAAGTAGTGGTGTTCAAAGTGCCATGTGCGTAATTCCATCAGTTTTGATGCAGGGCAAAAATATTAGTACTCCTGTTTCTTCCATTCACCAAAGTGTTCTTATGTATGTTTTGTAACATCTGTTACATATTAGTGCTTGGAGTTTAAATATTTTGATCATTAGGAAAAAAGTATGCGTTAAAATTTTCACTAGGAAACAGAAGCGTGCATTAGGATTAAGTTGTGTTTAACAGGAGAAGAAAACAATAGTTAAATAACAGAAGTTCCTTTCTCATTCCCCTAGTGTCACCAGGGCCTCTGCCTCCTATGTTTCTGTTCACCTCCCCCAACAATTGATTTGCATTTTCAAATTTACCTTTTGGCCCAAAAGGGCTGCTGGAACTCCAGTCATATCAGGAAGGAGGAAAGAAGAAGGCAGGCACCACCCCACCCCCTTAAAATTCCTTTTCTTTTCTTTTCTTTTTGTTTTTTTAAATTAATAAACTTAATTTTTAGAGCAGTTTTAGGCTCACAGTATAATTAATTGGAAAGTAAAGAGAGCTCTCATATTCCCCACAGGGTCGCCTTTGTAAATTTTAGGTTAAGAACTTTTTCTAAGTACCGCCCAGCAGCTTCTGCCTACATCTCCCTGGTCAAAACCTGGGCTGACCTGGCCATAGGGAAGCTGGGAGCTTTGCTGGGTTCGTGGCCAAAGCAGACAGGGAGATTGTTGAGGAGGAAACTTGAAATCTCTGTCAGAAAGCCATTTGACCTAAGAGAATCTCTTATATTTTTCTCATCAGCAAAAGAGAGTTTTAAGTTCAGGCCTTAAACTGGTATCTTTTGAAAGCTGTTTTTGTTTGTCAGTGTTGAGATGTACTGTTTACTGTGTGTAATTATTATGAGTTCTTAAAGGGCTTATCTTTAAGCATGGAAAATAGTCATTTTAAATTACACGACGAAATGACACAGTTATACAGGGCGCATGGAAGGAGGTATTGTATACTAATTTGGAAGCACATTTAGTGTTTTATGATGGGATTTGAAGAAATGCTTTATGAAATGGATAAAGCACAATTTAAAAATCCTAAAAATAGTTTTTAAATACAGTTCAATATATGTGTCTTTTGGTACATCCTAGACTTCTATTATCTCTTTTAAATTTGTTCCATCAGTAAATACTTCAACTTACTGATTTTGAAAGGAAATCGTAACAAGCGAATCTTCCTTTGTGTTTCTCATAGAAGCGTGCTGAGGTGTAACTAATTGCTTTATGATAAACTTCTTTTTTGTTTCCTCTCCTGTCCTCTCTTCTCTTCAATCACCGTCTGTCCAAAAGTGCATACTCCTTCCACGTTACTGCAGATGGTCAGATGCAGCCTGTCCCTTTCCCCCCCGACGCCCTCATCGGACCTGGCATCCCCCGGCACGCTCGCCAGATCAACACCCTGAACCACGGGGAGGTGGTGTGTGCAGTGACCATCAGCAACCCCACGAGACACGTGTACACGGGAGGGAAGGGCTGCGTCAAGGTCTGGGACATCAGCCACCCCGGCAATAAGAGCCCTGTCTCTCAGCTCGACTGTCTGGTGAGTGAACAGGAACCGGTGCACAAGGGTAATTTCTCCCTGGAGCCTCAATAAGGAAATAGCTGTCCAGGCCTGGGTTTTATTCCCATTATGAGGAAATGGAAGCCCATTCTGTTTCCTGTGTTAGCTATTTAGCTCCCCCCATTTCTCTCCCTTAAATGTGAAGGTTTCCTTTGTTGCTCTTTTAGTGGTTAAATCCCAGAGTTGATGGATTTCTTTAAAACAAATATTTTACAGTCGTTTACAGAAGCTATCCTTGTTTGAATGTGTATTCAAAAGGGGTTTTCCCATTTAATGGTTGAAAATACAGCTAGCCCTGTGCTATGAGCCTGCAAACCACTCAACTTTTAATTTCCCTACAGCTTTGGATAAATATTGAATAGTAAACATTTGATAACGTGGCATTAAAATCATTCTGAACAGGGTCTGTGTTTTCAGGGAGACCTGGGAGAGCTGGCTGGGTTTTGTTACCTTAACTTCATGAAAGGGTTAATAGATTACACTGTAAGAAATCAGGGCCGCTGTTAGCAAACCACGAGCCATGAGACTGCTTCCCTTAGGTACCCAATTCACCTTCTCCCAGAGCGTGAGAATACCGTAGACACGCTGGGAGACATTCCCATCTCTAAACTGTAACCCCAGGCTTCACAGACCACATACCATTGGCCTCAGGTGGGAAGAAGGCCACCCTGGCCCTGGTATGATGTCTGCCTGCATGTCGCTTTCACAGATGGTGCTGTTTACGCACTGCCTGGCAAATGGTGAGGATTCTGGAGAGAGTGCTTCCAAAAAGAAGAGTGGCAGTATTTCTGAGATTTTTTGGAGGGTGGGGGTAGTTATTGGCTTATTTTATTTCTTAATGAAATGGCTTAAAAATATGTCCATTCGTGACATTTAAACATTCTTAAACACAGCCCAACATTCTAATAGTAGTTGGGAGTCTTGTAACACGCATCACCTTTTTTGAAATTACGTGCTCAGTTTCTCTAATCTTTGAAGAGCAGGCCAGGGTTAAAGCATAATGAAAGAATTCAGCTATATCTATTTGAGTTGAAGGAGAGCAGTTGAATTTCTTTTGGGGGTGGGGGTCATTTTAGGTTCCACCAGTTTAGGTCCCTCCTCCCTTTTTAATAGGTGTTGATTTTAATAGAGGGATGCCCTCTTTTTTTAATGTCTTTGGCCTTTGGATGGAGAGCCTTAAATATGATAGCAGCCATGTTACAACTTAAGAAAGCACCTCTATTAAATTCTTAGACAAGGCTCCATCTGACTAATGAAGATACAGTGCCAGCTTTAGGTATAGTTAAGACTAATGAAAACTAAAACGTGGGCAGCAGGTCTGCAGTTTCCAAATAGTAAAGAATGGAGGATAATGAGATGGAAGATTTATAAATTAGCTTTGAAGAGCGGTTTCCTCGTACAGAAGTATGTGTACACCTACCTTACATCTACTGATGATTTCAGTCCTGTCCACTCAGCAGGGAACTGGACATCAGATACAGTTATGTTTAAATATGTGATCCTATGAGTTTGTTTTGCTTACTATTTTGAAGGAGAAAGCTGCCATTGGATCCTGATCTTTACTATAGAGCTCTTGCTTGTTAGTGTCCATGAAATACCACTTTTCCAGTGAAAAGCCAAGATATCAGTTAGAGAACATGGCATTGTTACTGCTTGTGTAACGCATTACAGTAATTGAATTATGTTTATTTCACAGAATAGAGATAACTACATCCGTTCCTGCAAATTGCTCCCCGATGGCTGCACTCTCATAGTGGGAGGGGAAGCCAGCACTCTGTCCATTTGGGACCTGGCTGCTCCTACCCCGCGCATTAAGGCCGAGCTGACGTCTTCGGCCCCCGCCTGCTATGCCCTGGCTATCAGCCCCGACTCCAAGGTCTGCTTCTCCTGCTGCAGCGACGGCAACATTGCCGTGTGGGACCTGCATAACCAGACGCTGGTGAGGTGAGCACAGGTCGTTTCCTTGGATTCAGAATGCCTCCTATCACCCCTGCTTTTGCAGTTGCCCCCAGGAGCTCAGCTCACACATTAATACCCTGCTTTCTTCCAGACTTGAACCTGGGTTTTGGGAGTGCAAAGACAGAACTGCGTCGCTTCCCTCGGGGGCTCACCATCTGGCTGCTGTGCTTGGCTGTCCCCAGGCTTTATATTACCTCCCTCATGTTCCCATTCTTCAGCCACATTGAGATGTCAGACTTGTTTAACAATATTCCTGGCTTTTCCCAAGGGGCAACACACCCTGGATTACACAGTGGTATGAAGGGTCCTCAGTGCTGGATGGTTTTGGCTTTGCCTAGAACCTTGTTTGTGCAAACAGTAGCCAACTGATAAAGGATACCAAAGTCAACAAAAGGACATTAGAAGAGGAGATTCTATGAATTTCACTCACAAAATGGTTTTAAAGTATCCGTGTTTCTCAATAGCTAACTAAATATGCCCTGTCCAGGGGTCGTTCACCTCGGAACGAGCCCGGCTTCCTGGAACCTGCCCTCCTAACCATAGTGAGAGCTGCAGTTCTGCCAGCTCTGTATCTCTCCTTTGTTCTGGCAGCTCACTCCCTCTACTCAAGTCGGTGCTCAGACCAGAGATGGTACAGAAAAGTCTTAAAAATGCCAGCACTCTAAACATCCAAGGCAAAACTAGTATGCCTTTCGCCCTTTCGTTTCACAGTTCATCTTCACTAGGAAACACTCTTTGGTTAATGGTGTGATTTGAGGCTGTGGATTGTTTAAGAGGCCTCCTCTAATGCTTTTGGGCCCCATGTGCCAGAGAGAAGGGACGGACGGACTGTGGAAGTCATCACAGCAATCATCACTCTCCCTTCAAACCTCTCCTCTTTAGAAATCTAGTAAGTGTCACTGAGCCAGGCTCTGTTCCTGCATGTGGGTGACGGTGTGGCAGTTTTTTCTCTTGTCAGTCACTGAGCACCTCAAAATGAGCAAAACGGACTAATTAATGGAGCTGAGCTGACAGCCCCTTAGACGAGGAGCCAGAGGCAAAGAAGTTCAGGTTACTTGCCCCAGGTCACACAGCTGGGCATGGTGGAGCTGTGATGGGGTCCAGGTATTCTGCTCTTTGGTCTGTGTGCTGAACCCCTGCTCTGTGCTGGTCCCTGGGGGTAAGTACTTGTATATAATAGGGTGGTGCTTTAGAAGTCTCGTTCTCCGTCTGGACTGGCCACATGTGACTAGCAGCTGCTCTTTGTCACAGGGTGACAGAGTCTATTGAATATCTTTGTATCCACTGTGACCCGCCACATTCTGAACAGTCCTAAGTAGGATCTGCTTTCTAGGAACCTGACAGTACCTCAGAGATATGTGCACAGAGGAATGGAGGAACACCTCCAATCGCTATAAGTCAGCAAAGACGGAAAGGAAAGTATTTCATGAATTCTAGAAGAAAAAAAAGACAAAGGGTGACATGAAGAGGAGGTCACTGGGTTTCAAGAGTGTTTGGAGACAAGAAATCAGCATTTTCAGCAGTGAAGCAGGATGTGCTCTGGGCCCGTGTGACCAGTGGGGAGGTGTTGGAGGCAAACTGGGTGGTTGAGGGGCATGTGTGTGGCCACAGACTTGGGGAGGATTGGGGTGCATGGAGGGGAGAGGACTGCGACAGGAGTTCAGAATAGCTTGCTAAGGAAAGATTTTAGAAGCGGTGGTTCACATCTTGTCTCAGAATTCAGGGCAATAGTGGTGATTTTTTCTTAGACACGTTCATTAAATTCCAAGCTTGGCTAAAAGTGTGGAGCTCTATGGGAACATGGACAAGCATGGAAACTTTTTCTTGGTATTGAAACTCACCAGGCTCTCTAATGATGCCTATCCCTCCAGCGATCGGGCCTCTTAACATGTCTCACCTGGTCTGGTCACTCTCCTGCCAGCTCCCTGTGGCATGCAGAGCCAGGGCCAGGACCCGCAAACCACCAGCCTTGCAGTGGCTCACATGGGCCCCTCCCTCAGCAGGCCCCACCTGTTGCCTGGCGGAGCATCTGTGCTCAGCAGATTCCTGTTGGTTCATTGTTCTTGGTGGTGTGTTTTTGACTGAAGCATGAGGTTCTCCTTTAAGAGAACTTTGTGCTTAGCTTCAAGGCAGGGTCTTGCTGAGGTGCTGACGAGTCCCCTGCAGCAATTAGCTTTGTCTCTGCTCAGCACCTTTGAATCAGGAGGTCAGCACGAATCTTTGTCTCTTGGCGTCCAGAGATCCAAATGCAGGGCACCTCCTGATACGGAAAGTGAGGTTGGGTAAACATGTGAGCTCATGCTTTGTTGGCATGAAGGACACTGCTGTGTTGATTCACTCATGAAAACGAGTACTTCTAGACCCGGAGCGTATAATGGAGTGGTGCAGACCTGCAGGATTAAAGGCCAGGCCGTCATTGTCTTTAAGGAATACAGTTGGGATTTGGTGTGTTTGTCTTTTTTTTTTTCTTTTCCTTTTAACACTTAAACACTTTCCCAGACCTGGGAGAAATTTTACCTTCCAGACGGATTTGTAAGAGTAGCTAGAGAAGTGTATTTAACTTCTCCTGTGTAGTGACCTAAAATGGCATTCCATTTCTTTAGCACTTGGGTCGTGAAAAAGAAAAAGAAAATGTGCAGGTGCTGTATCTTCCTCCTCGGGGGAAGGTTAGTTTGATCTTGCCCATCAGCAGACACTGAAGAGATGACATACACACACCGAGTCCAAAACTAACAACACAACAGTGTTTACCTTGAGCTCTGGCAGGAAATCATTATTCAATCTGGTTTGTTTTATCAGGCAATTCCAGGGCCACACAGATGGGGCCAGCTGTATTGACATTTCTAACGACGGCACCAAGCTCTGGACGGGCGGCTTGGACAACACGGTCAGGTCCTGGGACCTGCGCGAAGGGCGGCAGCTGCAGCAGCACGACTTCACCTCCCAGGTGACCGGCCTTTTCCTCCCCGGGATCTGTGAGGTGCTGTGTGCGGTGTCCTCTCCCTCCCTCACACCCCCACAGTAATAGAAGCTACGCAGACCAGCCTTAAATTTTAGATACTGAGTGTTTTTTAAATCACAAAAAAATTCCTTGAAACAGAGGGGTGTCTAAACTCCTGTCGGTTAAGTAAGACATGTTAGCTATTATGTATGAGTTTGTTTAAGGGACTCATGCAGCGAAGAATATACAGTTTTCCTACAGCAGTGTCTGACCTCTTTTATGTATTCTCCCCATTTAATGTGGGGGTGAGAGATGATTATTTGATTCACATATAAGCAGAGCTTGAAAAACACACAGCATATCACAAGGAGTCGAGAAAAATCACAACAGCTCTGACAGTTAATTCATTTCCCTTGCATCAGGGAGCTTAAAAAAGGCAGCAGCATCTCCGTGGATAACCATTTTATTCCTCATCCCATAGAAAATTAACTCATGGCTGACGAGATTTATAGAATTTTGAAATGATACAAAAATGGCAACTTTGTGGATTGTGAAGATTATTTAGATGATGAGTGAGTCTAAATCTGTTTTGGGAAAGACAGTGCTTGTCATTTTAATTGCTCTCTGATAGTAGAATTGTGCTTTTCATCATTGTTTGTTTACTTTTTTTGTAATAAAAACGATTCCACTCAAATATGGAACAACAATGGAAAACAACTATACATACTATTAAATTTTCTGTACCTGTTAAAATTTTGTTGAGTTTCTTACAGTCCTCCCTGCTTTAGCCCTTTTCGCAATATGAATAGAATACTATTTTTGGTCTGCCTTTTAAAAAGAACTTATGGAAATTTTTCACATACATTTAAGAGTACAGAAAATGTTCAAGCATATATGAAAGTACAGAGAATTGTACAATAATCCCCAGAGGCCCATCACCCAGCTTTAACAGTTAGTAACACCTGACCGTCTGGTCTTATTCTGTCATTTCAGCCAGAAGTATTACAATTCGTGTCTGTAAAAGACAAGGACCCCTTTAAAACAACACTCATGAATACCATTATTATTAAGAATAATTTCTTAATTTCATCACATGATAGAAGTGTTGTGATTTTTCCAGTCATTTGATAAAGTTTTTTAACACTTGGCTCATCTAGGTTGGGTCGCTTGTCCTATAAACTTTACCAGTCTGCAGTTTGCTGATACCATCCTCCCGTTCTTGCTGTTTTCTTTATCCCCTCTCACGTTGCCTTTTCACTGCCTGAGTTTATTGAGCAGAATCATCAGTGAGCCTGTTCTGCTTTTTGTAGATATTCTCCCTTGGGTACTGCCCAACTGGGGAGTGGCTGGCTGTGGGCATGGAGAGCAGCAATGTGGAAGTTCTCCACGTGAACAAGCCTGACAAGTACCAGCTGCATCTCCACGAGAGCTGTGTGCTGTCCCTGAAATTTGCTTATTGTGGTGAGTTCAGCTGAAAGGAAACCTGAGAACGTTGGTGGCCTAAATGGAAAAGACTTCTAAAAAAATAAAATAAAATAATAACAGTAGCGATCATATCTGGAAAAAATGTTGTCTGAGCAGCTGGATGCAATAATTCTTTTGTCTTAATATGTCCCTCAGAGCATAGTGATGTCTGTTTTCCTAATTTGAGAAAAGTCAACAGGCAATGAAATTGCCTCATACAAGGTTTTGAAACATATTTGTTTTTAGTGGGGAGAGTCGGAGGTGCCACTCTGAAGAGGGGTGGGTGGGGAGTTATAGAAAACTGCGGAAGGAGCAGAGGAAATCAATAGGAACTGACCAGGGTGAGGAACCTACAGTCAGAGAATAGAATATTTAGCTGAACCCGACTGTACACTCTTCAAGGAAGAGAAAGAGGGTAGACGTTCCCGTGGAGTCACATGTTTGATCACGGGATGGCTGGCTGGCTGACTGGCTCAGTAGCTATCACTTACCACATTCTGTGTGCTATATATTGTGTCTGGCAGTTTCTTTAGGCTCGTCATTTAATCCTTGCCAGTTCCATTTTATTACAGGGAAATTAAGGGAGAACTTCATTGCTTGCTGTTTGAGCACCCACTGTGTGCTGCGTGTGATGCTACCATTGTGTATCCAGTGGCTAAGGAGGCTGACAAAGTCCCCACTGCTGCTTTGACTACACCCACAATCGCAGATGGTTCACAGCGGAGCCTGAATTTAAAACTTGCTCTTTCTAGTCATGTCATAGCCCAACCCTTTAGACATGATACTTCATGATATAAAATGCTCTGTCTGGTTAAGTCCATGTAGCTAATGGTAGAGTAGGAATTTTGATCTTGTTAAACTACATGTTCCTTTGCTAATTCTAGGTAAATGGTTTGTGAGTACTGGCAAAGATAACCTCCTCAATGCTTGGCGGACCCCCTATGGAGCTAGTATATTCCAGGTAAGTCAGGGCTCCTCGCCAAGAATGACAGTGACCATGGTGTTCCAGTGACACCAGAAGTGAAGGTACCTTGGAGGGAGCAGGGCCCCTGAGTATCTGTTTCACATTAAACACCCGCCCATTTTTTTTTTCCTTTTAGTCCAAAGAGTCCTCATCCGTGCTCAGCTGTGACATCTCTGTGGACGATAAGTACATAGTCACTGGCTCAGGGGACAAGAAGGCTACAGTCTACGAAGTCATCTACTGAAAAGATGCGGTTTAACGTTGTAGTTGAATTGGGCCAAAATGTTTTGAATTTGTAGAAATAGAGAAGTTGTAACTTTGAAAACACGAAAACCCGTTTCCAAACTTTGACACAAAACGACTTTGAGTCTACAAAGAGGAGACGAGGAGTCCATCAATAGAAGGTCACCTATCTACCCAGACCAATGGAGCGCCGAGGCCAGGTGGACGGGAGGCCAAGGGCGGCAGGCTGCAGGAGCAGAGCCTGCTGTCCAACAGAGCCCATCCTTTGCTTTCTGTGTCATCTGCCCAGATTACCTTTCTGTTCCTTGTGCTTCCCCTCACGTTCCGTCCTTGGTAGAGCAGTGGTGTCTCCAATGAACTTGTTTCCTGGTTTTGCATCTTGTGAAATGTTTTGGTTTTTTTTGTATTTTTGTTGAAGGTTAAACATTTGTATAAATTGTAAATATATTTGGTTTATTACAGTAAAGGCTTTAGTACCAATAAGTGGTTTTCCTCTTCTTTATTGTTTTTATCAACGCTTTGGGATCATTAATGTGGGTTTTATAAGCAAAGTCCAAACATTTGTAGAGAAAATTTCAAAATGCACTTCTGACTTTGTAAATATACTTGGTCAGGGACTCTAATCAGCCTAATCAGCCCTTCTGAGTTACCAGCAGCTCAAACCAGGAATAGTGAGTAAACTGAAGGTATGTTGACGACTCTTACTTGGGATACTCAAATAGCTCGGTCCAAACGCATTCTTTTGTTAGGAAACTCTTGTAATTGGAGGTTACAGGTTATAACTCTGCTTTTGCTTGCTGGTTCATTAGGAAATAATATTCTTTTCTCTAGGAAGGCCCAGCATATTCAATCCTGTATTTCCCTTCACAAGCCTTACATTTCAAGGAATGTAGATGAGTTGGCTGGTTTTAGTGTTAAGATTGATGATGTTCACAGAGCTGTAGAGTTCATTAACCTGTGAAAGAAAGGTGGGATGTCAGCTGGTTTTGTCTTCATTAATACTTATTTGATCTATGATATTAATTTGTTGTACGTAAGCCAACCACACCCAGCACTTATCCTCATTCTTCGCATTATGGCTTCCCCTGCAGCGCCAGCCATTTCTCTCTCATTAGTCTGGTCTTGTCTTTGTGGACAAGCTTTTACTAATTTGATTAGACGAAATCTAACCCTGGGCTTTTAATATATTGCCATGCATGTTTCCTCCTGAAAAGGCTACATGGCTCTTTCTTTATATACCTATTATTTACTGCTATGTTTTAGAAAATACTGATTAATAATTTTAAGCCAAGTTTCCTGGCTGTTTAAAAATAGCATCTAAAGAATTTTTAACATTTGTGTTCTCTTACAATCCAGCGAGTTGTTGGCATTTTGTCTTAATATTTTTCATTTGTTATCCAGACCTTGTTTTTATACAGTTAACAACATTGTTTTGTTTGCTTTTTGCCAAAAATGATATTTGTTTATGTACAGAGTCTGTGAAATATTTTCTCTTCTCGTTAAACGAACGGCAAAGCCGTAATTACTGAAGCTGATTTCCCTCTCATCCCTTTCCTTGTATAATGAAGCAGGTTTCGATACTACAGATTCTGATGGTTTATTAACATAATGTTTACCTTTTCTGTTCTTTCTCTTTCCCTGCCTTACTTCCCTATTTTCTGTACTAGTGGGGAAGAGGTTAAGTTGCTCTAACAGAGACCCAACAACACAGTGGCTTAGAGACCATAGGGTTTTGGTGTCTCCCACATAGTAAAACGCAGAGGCCCAGGCCAGCAGCGCGGCTCTTTGCTGCCACGCCGGCCCCCGTGGAAGTTCAGGGGAAGGGACGTGCTTTCAAGCAGGTGACAAGAATTTGCTCATCACTCCCATTCCCAGTCCATGAGCAGGGACTTGGTCACGTCCAAGACTGGGAAATGTGATCTCTAGCTATGCAGCCAGGTGTCCATGGAGAAGCGGGGACACATTTGAAAGGATTCTGGGTTAAAGAAAGAGTCTTGTTTCCAGCTGTGCATTTTCTCCCTTCATGCGTTGCAGGTTCCCAAGTTTCCGATAGTCTTTCTCTAATGGATTTTCTGAGAGGCTAGGTCTAGATCTTATCAACTCATGGGTTATATTGAGGCTGATGAAGCCACTTTAGTTTGCTTTTGGATGAAACACTAGTTTGGACCTGTAAGAGGCGTTCTAGAGCTTCTAGAGCTAGTCCCTCTTCTCAGGGGGTTTGGAATCTTGGAAAATTGCCTAGACAATTGTTTCCTCACTCATAAAATAAGAATGATAAAATGTTGCACTTGCCTTTCAGGGTCTTGAGGATCAGAAGTGGGTATGGGAAACAGGGTTGTGAACTGAGGGCATGCGTGGGAGAATGATTTCTTCCTCAGCTGTGACTTCAGGAAGTAGCTGTGAATCACCACCCTCACCCCCAAGATGTGGGAATCAAAACCCAGCTAAGCCAAATGTTTGTAATACCTCTTGTCTTGAATATGAATCTCAAATTAAGGTTCAGTAAATTCAGATTCAACTAGACGTTGATCACCAATAGGTGCTAGGCAGTTTCACGTATAAAAATGTGAGTGGGTGATTGTCGTTATCTTTAATTAAATAACCAAGGCTCAGGGAAACCATGTCCCCATGGCCTCACAGGAGGTGGAACCAAATTTAGGTTTCATCCTGTGCCCTGCCTGTGTTCTTTCAAATCTCATAGAGTGGTTTTTCCTAGCTGTCCAAAGTTCCTCTTCATTTCACTTGAAATATTTACAACTTGCACCATACCCTTTGGTACTAGTCTGGTGCCAATTATAGGTGTAGATAGGTTTATGTTCACTAATTTATAACTGAATTTAATAATTGTTTTCCCTATTCTTTTTAATAGATTTATCTTATATATGTGTATTTATCACTCAGTCTTATACCTAGAATGTAGTTTTCTACCATGTAGTTCTTCCATAGGATTGAAGTTCAGTAGGTAAAAATTAAAGTCCGGGTTAGACTGGTTTTATATTTTTGTAACTAGGTGTTTCTACCACTATAATAAGGACACGATATTTCATCAATACGATAATTGGCATTTATTAAGTTTGTTATTTGCCGGGTGATAGGGAAGTGTTTGACATAAATTATAATAACCTTCACAGTGAGGATTGAAAATCCACAGAGATGAGGTTTTTGATGGGTTCATTCTTTTACAGTTTCACGACCTGTAAATAGCAGCCGGCTCCAAAGCCATAGCACACGCATACAGGGATGTTTAAAATGGCTCTTTTGCTAACAGCACACCGAGGTTGTGACTTTCCCGAAAATTTTCCAACAAATCAGAGAGAAGGATCAAATTCTGAATTTCAGCATACTGGTTAATTCCATCCAGAGACTGCTGCGTCTGTCATCAGTTTCAGCTTGAGTGATGACGTTGCAAAACGTGCTCTCTGCGCTAGATCCCTGGGTTTACTTCTCTGGGATGTCTTCTATTCACTCTTCACTCAGCAATGAAATCAGCTCACCACGGTTTCAGGCTTCCCTGAGCAAGATGAAGTTTGTATTTAAGGGTGATTTTCAGCCTGGGGAACTTACTCTCCAGACTTCTAGCACTTAAACAGTTCAGTGATTTGGTTTTCTTTCATTAGGTTCATGTTTCTAAGAGAAGTTTTTCTCAGACTTTAGTCTGCATCAGAATCACCAGGTGGACAAGTTAAAATTCAAATTTCTGGGCCCAGTCTCAGTTTTTGATTCAGTAGATCAGGGTTGGAGCTGAGAATTTGACTTTCTTAATCAAGTTCCCAGGTGGTCTTGAGGCTACTGGTTTGGGGACCAATGAGAACCGATGTAGAGCAGTAATCCTTGCAGTGGAGTTATCGGAGCACGAAGTCAGAGACAATTAAGTTCGCGAACTCATCCTAGAAAAAGTGCTACACACCTCATTGCTGCATATCACTACGGTCACCTTCGAAGTCCTCCCCTTGGGAAGCTATGCACCGACGCCAGCACCTAGTCCACCCTTCAAAGCAGTTTTGGAACTTTTTCTGGAATGGCCATCAGGTGTCATCGTATTACCCTTGATGTCCTGAATGTCATCAAAATGTCTTCTTCTTAATATTTCCTTTATCTTTGGGTAAAGAAAGAAGTCATTGGGGGCCAGATCAGGTGATTAGGGAGGGTGTTCCAATACAGTCATTTGTTTATTGGCTAAAAACCCTCACAGACAGTGCTGTGTGAGCTGGTGCGTTGTCATGATGCAAGAGTCATGAATTGTTGGTGAAAAACCCAGATCATCTGACTTTTTTCACACAGCCTTTTCAGCACTTCCAAATAGTAAACTTTGTTAACTGTGTGTCCAGTTGGTACAAATTCAAAATGAATAATCCCTTTGATATCAAAAAAGGTTAGCAACATCATTGCAACAAGTTCGCAAACTTAATTGTCTCCCTAGTATTCAAAAGCTATTAGAGTATATTCACATTCTTTTAAGGCTGCAGTCTCCCATATTTTAAGCTTTGGGGCTGAGGATTAAAAGTAAAATGGCAAAATGTAAGGCATGCTGTTTTAAAGTTACTGTTCTTGCATTAGTTTCCATTCCCAAAACTAACTTTCGAAGCTGAATATTATAATAGGTATAAAATAAAATTTAAGTTTTTAAAAGTGTTGCTTTTTTTACTTAGCTATAACTCAGTGTGAAGTATGTGAATCTTCTACCGCTTGGAAAACGTCCCATAATGACCTAATGTAGTGGAAACCTCAAGAATGTACACAGTGTTTTTTTGGAGTGGTGATACATAATTAAAAGTTAGAAATTGTTCTTTGAAAATTGGAATACTTACTGTGTGTAGAACAATAAGCTGCTGATTTTATAGGATGCTTTTATTCTTCAAATTATATGAGATATAGTCGATCAGCTGGTGTTTACTGAGGATGTGACCTCGGTACATGGCAAGCTGGTCCCTGGGCTGGTGGCTAAGGTGAAATTATTCCCATGCGGGGGGTACTGAGGAAGAATCTGCTGATAGTAACGGAAGTGCTGTTAGCTGATGCCCTAAGGAAACCAGCCGTAAGGGATGGGCAGTCTCGAATGTGAATTACCAGTTTGACATAAGCGGGCTAAGACAACCCAGGATCCCATTCCAGCAGGTGGTTGGAAGAACTTCTGTGTGCCAGGCACTGCTCCAAGAGCTTCCGGACGTGTTCTTGTGATACCTGTATTTTTTAATTCCATGAATGTATCATACACCTCTGATTCTCAATTTGGAAAATAGAAAATAGAGCAAGGTACAAAGAAGAAAATAAAAAATCCATAATGGTACCACCTAGAAAAAATATTTGTATGCCACTTGTATCAAATGTAATACAGACGGTTAATAATAGTGAGCATTTGTTGAGTGTTTACTATGTGCCAAGGACAGTGGAACACTTTGTGTTACTGAATTTTCACAAAAGCCCAACGATGTAGTTACTGTTTTCATACTCATTTAACAGATGAGGAAACTGAGGCACACAGCTTCAGTAACTAGCCTGAGACCACACAGCTCTATAATTGCTGGAGTCCGATTTAATCCAGGTGGTCACACACTCCAACAGCCTGTCTTAATTCTGCTGTTCCACTTCCTTGTCCACATGGTTTTAGAACCTACTTTTTTTTGTCTTTTTTGTTTTCCACTTGAGGTAATTGACAAAATTGTAAGCAATGTAAACTATATAGAATGTGATGATTTGATACCTGTATACATTGTGAAAAGGATTCCCCCATAGAATTAGCACATCCATCAGTTCTCATTTACTTTCTTGGGATGAGAACACAAGTTGTACTCAGCAAATTTCAGTTATACAATACAGTATTATGCTCAAACCATTTTCATCTTAAGTTAAGTTTATACCCTTAACCAACCTCTCACTATCTCCCCCCACCCTCCACCCCCGGCAATCACCATTTTTCTGTTTCTGAGTTCCACTTCTTTTTTTTTAATCTCACATATAGATGATACCATGTAGTCTTTTCCCTGTCTGGTTTATATAACTTAGCATAATGCCCTCCAGGTTATCCCATGTCACAAATGGTAGGAATGCCTTCTTTTTAAAGGCTGAATAATAATCGTGTGTGTGCGTGTGTGTGTGTGTGTGTGACATTTCCTTTATGCATTCATCTATTGAGGGACACTTAGGTTATTTCTATACGTTAGCTATTATAAATAATGCTTCAATGAACATGGGAGTGCAGATATTTCATTTAGATAATGATTTTGTTTCCTTTGTATATACCCAGAAGTGGGATTGCTGGGTCATAAGGTAGTTCTGTTTTTAATTTCTTGAGAAACCTCTATAGTGTTTTCCATAGTGGCTGCACCAAATTACATTGCTATCATCAGTGTATGCGGGTTTCCCTTTTCTCCACATCCTCACCAATATTTATCTCTTTATTGGCAATAGATGTCCTAACAGGTTTTGACGTGAGAAACTACTATCTCCTTGTAGTAATGTTGAATCCCACCTTTTCATGTACCTGTTGACTATTTGTGTGTCTTCTTTGGAAAAATGTCTATTTAGGTTCTTTGCCCATTTTTAAATTTGGTTATTTTTTCCTGTTGAGTTGACCTTATTTTTCTTTATTAAAATTTATTCACAAACAACTTGCACTTTTGGGTTTACTAAAAGTTGGCCATTTCTCCTTTTGTTAGGTATATTTATCGTTAGGTGTGTTAGGTTATTTCAAATATTGAGATTATTATTATCCTGGTAAAGATGTTTATATATCATATTTTCTCCTTATTTCTGCTTTCCTTAGAATTAATCCCTCAAAATGGAATTACTTCATCAAAAAATAGAATGGTATTTCAGATCTTTGATGTTATACACCACCAAGTTGCTTTCTAGAAATACTGGGTCCATATATACTATCCCCAGCAAAACATGGCAATGCCAGCTTTTCTCAGGTTTGCCACATTGTTCTTAACCTTAAAAAAAATATATTTGCTAATGATAGGCAATAAGTGATATCCCATTTAGTTTTGCTCTAGTTTAGATTCATTCTTTGAAAGGATCTGGAGAGCTTTGCTGATCGGTCATCCTATACCCACACTTAAGATATCTGTCCTGTTAATAATTCTTAGAAAAGCTTTACAGACCTTTGATAGCTTCTTGTAGACACTGCAATTGAATCTCATTTTTTCAAAATATATTTCTGTTGTAAAAACTTACGCTTTGTTTCCAGCATTAAGAATCTATAGCTTTCAAGAATTAAGTGTTATTTTCCATCGTTACCCTTTGTTTGCCTCAAAGAGGTGATTTAGAAACCCCAATGATGGTAAACCTCAGTGAGTTAAAAGTAGAGAGCTACAAATTACATCTATATCATTTTTGTTGTTTAAAATAAAAGGTTCTTCTGTAGTTGCACGAGTAATATCCTACTTGTAATGGGAATACAAACTGGTCACTGGTGTGTTGGAAGAACGCTGTGTTTGACAACTCCAGTCAGGTACAGCCCCAGGTGTGATTCATCAGTTATCATTTGTGCATGGCCACAGGCAAATTCCTTAGCCCCTCAGGATCTCTCTTCAACTGCAAAATTGGAATGAAAATGCTTAGCTCACAGGATTGTTAAAGGGATTAAACGAAGTACCATTTTTTGAGAATTTAACAATTACATTTGAGAATTTTTGAACATTTTAAGAATTTTTATCAATTTTTTTGAGACTGACAATTTTGAGAATTTACCACAGTCTTGGTCCTTCTTTTCTTTGAGAAATTGCTACTTTATGCCCAGTTGGGCTGCGCACTAGATTTACCAGCTGGTTTTTACTGTTACCTGTGAACGCCTGGGACAGTGAGTAGGTGGTTCCTGGGTGGACTTGAACTGAAGCTTGCATGTCGGTGACTGCCGCTATCAGCAACTCCAGTTTCTTCTGTTCAAGCGCATCTGTGGATCTTGTGAAGTCTGGTCTCTGCGTCCAGGATCCTCTGAATTGGCATCTGTGGGGACAAGGCCCCAAAAAGCAGTTTCCAGGCTTTCGGCCTCACATAGAAAGGCACTGGCTCGGGTAGTAAATGGCCATCAACTGTGATCAGATGGTCAGCAGCTGTGGCTAGTTGGCCGTCAGCTGTAACCCATAAGCCATTGGCCACAAATATAACTGCTGTGGCTACGCTAGCAGAGAGAATGGAGGCTAGCAAGAGCGGATTGCAGAGAGGTGGATGCGTCCGGCGAGAATATAGTGGTATGACTCCCCTACTTATGGCTCCGTGGGTGTTCCCTTTTGGCCTCATCATGTCCTGCGTTCTTATGTGGGGAGCGGGACCCCGCCGTACCCCCCGCATGACAAATGGCGCAGCGAGCATGGTCTCCCGCGTGACACATGGCATAGTCGGCAGGATACGGTGCTGGCCAAAGCTTTCCGAAGGGCAGTGGAGCAGTTTGTGCGTATGAAAGCTCAATCTGAGGAAGACCAGGAGGAGCAGCTGCCGGAGAGCTTGATCCTTGTGGAGGGATGGAAAGATGTGGATGGTTTTCCAACCAGCAGAGGCCGGAGAAAGCGAAGGTTGTTGCGGCCCCGTGGGCTGGGAAGTGCTTGCTGAGGCAGCCTGGTTGCAGGACTTGTAGTTCCAGGAGGAAACACTTGCTGAGTCCTCCATGGGAGATGAGGGTGAGGTCAAAGTCGTCCCTCACCCCCAGGACAGCCCTGGCAAATGACTATGGACTATGGGGAATTGCCTTCCATCCCTAATTTAATGGACTACTTGACTGGTTGGGAACATACCACCATGTAGTGGAACTGGCGGATGTTTGCTTTTGTGTCTTGACTGGCCGTCATCGAGAATATGTAAGCACCTTGATGTGAGCCGCTGTTGTTCCAGCACGGTACCCTGAGAGGCCCAGAGAGAGAGTAGCAGTCCCCTGAGAGGCCCTGGCTGTGTCCAGGAAGTCTGGCTGTGTCCAGAGAGAGTGACAGTGCCCTGAGAGGCCCTGACTGTGCCCAGGGAGACAGGTGGTACCCTAAGAAGCCCAGGAAGTCTGGCTGTGCCCAGAAGTACTGGTGGTGCCCTGAGAAAACCTGGCTGTGCCCAGAGAGCCTGGCTGTGTCCAGGATATTGCATTCACCTCCAGGCTCCTCGCACAGGGCCCCTCGAGGAAGACGCTTGTCCTGTAGATTGTGAGGCGAGACCCTATAGGGGTGGAGTGTGGGGACAGAGCCCCATAAAGCAGTTTCCAGGCTCTCGGCCTCACATAGAAAGGTGCTGGCTCGGGTAGTAAATGGCCATCAACTGTGATCAGATGGCCATCAGCTGTGGCTAGTTGGTCGTCAGCTGTAACCCGTAAGCCATTGGCCACTAATATAACTGCTGTGGCTACGCTAGCAGAGAGAATGGGGGCTAGCAAGAGCGGATTGCAGAGAGGTGGATGCGTCCGGCGAGAATATAGTGATATGACTCCCCTACCTATGGCTCCGTGGTTGTTCCTTTTTGGCCTCACCATGTCCTGCGTTCTTATGTGGGGAGCAGGACCAGACGCCCCGCACGACAGCATCTTTCCTTAGGAATAACCAAACCCAATGTCAGCATCTGAAAGGCAATTTCTACAGAACTTGGGACTCACTTTGCAGCATGCCCAGGTTTGTAGGTGTGCTGCAGACTTGTTTCCATGCTGACGCCGTCAGCTGACAACTGGGGTTTGCCCACGTGCACAGCATCTCTCAGCTCTGGGAAGACATACTAGCAGTGTCAATACATGGATTTTAACTCAATAACTTAGGTTGGGAGGGTACCCTTTATTCATTAGCACTCTAATCATTCAGACCATTTTCTAGGAGGGAAATGTGTGTTTCAATATCCTTTAGTTTGGATGGAATATATCTTTTGCAATTTTAAAGGTATACTATGTATTTCACTCAAAAGAGTGAGTTGTAAGCTTGCACAATTTCCACCTATTTCATTAGTTGCAGGGTGTCAGCATTTTTGTTTCGTTTTTTTTGTTTTTTTGTTTTGGATGTGTGTGGCCCTTGCTCTTGCTGTGAGCAGGGCATCCTATTTCTTTTCCTCATTCTATGTCTAGTTAGAAGTACCCAGTGTGTCTAGAGAAGTACCCAGTGTAATGGCCCAACTTTATTGTATGCTATGAAACTGATGCAGTAAGCAACAGCCAATATGCAAAGCCACTTGCAAAAGTGAAGCAGGAAGGGTCCAATAATCAAATTACTGCCATATATATATATATATATATATATATATATATATATAATACAGTAATATATATATAATATATATATTATATATATAAATGCAGTAATGTATATGTATATATACACATATACATATATAATGTATACATATAATATACATATATATGTATGTATTATTGAAGGAAGATGCTACAAAGCATTAAAAAACCCCAAAACCTCTTCAGCCTCGTATTTCTAGTTTTGATGTATTTCCCCTTATTTCTGATGAATTTCCCTCTTTCTACATGCATTCATAGGTAAGCACAGCATTTCATTTTGTATTCTGCTCTTTGCATTAAGCTATCATAAGTGTTTCCCCCCCATATTTCTGCATAGTCTTTAGTTCTTTTTATACGTCACCATTTATTAGACTACTTTTGCAGTGTTGCATGGTTATTTGTACCACATTTTAGTTCTGATAACTAATACTGCATTAAGCATCTTCATACATAGAACTTTTTTTCTTTGAAACTGTTCCCTTGACATAATCTCAGGAATGGGATTGCTGGATCATAGAGTGTGAATGCACGATGAACCTGTTTTCCATTTCTGTAGCTGGCTTTCATGTTTGCATAGGTGTCAGATCTCTTCACCCAACACAAGCATCTCAATCAGGAGTTTTATTTTTATCAAGCATTTCAGGTGTAGTATGTCTTGGGCATGTTTTATATAACAAAATTAAAGAAAGGAACACACGGTTTCCATAAACCATCAGCTTTCAAGTGAGGCCTATGTGTCCAAATCTATGCCCTTCTGGTTTTCTTTCTGACGTGCGATGTAACCGGTATCCTACTTTCTGCATGAAAGACAGCTGATGAGAAAGACAAAGCTCTTGTTCTTGGGGTGAGTGATTCATTGGTTGATTGCCTAACGTTTTCCACTTGGGAAACGAATTCCTTCTGTGATTTCCAGAGCTTGAAGAGACATTAGTTTGCTTTTCAATTTACATGGCCATTCTACTGAAACCACTGCGCAGCACTCTGCAGTTGTAATAGCCCCACACGTAACTTCACATTTGGAATGTAAAGTGCAACCATTCTTAATAGTTTAGTTTAATAGCCACTCTTTTCTTTCTCCTGTGGTTTCTTGTATATTATTTTTTAAAGCAGACAGCCATTTTAATGCCACCACATTCTCCATTTAACATACCCTCTGCAGTGAAAATCCTTTTAGAAACAACTATAGTCCCTTGGAAAGCAAATCACTCAGGATGAGAAAACATTGATCTATGGGGAAAAAAATGACCCAATGAGCCCTTGTCTGGAATTTTCCTTCTTCTCTTTCAACTCTAAGAAAAGTGAGAATGATGTATAAGAAAATGTATGAGCAGGTGTTCTGAGCCACAGGGATAAGAGCTGTGTAGACCAGCGGGATTAGGTAGTTAAGGGATGGTAGTTTTTAAGATCAGTTTTTAAGGTAGCAGACCATCACCACCTGTATATTTTACTTGAATGGCTAAATTTTGAATTAAAGGAAACCTTTGTTTGTTTGTTTGTTTGTTTGTTTTAAAACCTTATGAAGTTTCAGGTCACTTCCAATTCCTTTTCTTCCTTACACCCCTTCAGCTCATCCCAGGATTTGTAGTCTGGCTGATTCCCCTTCAGTACTGTCTTCTGAGATCAGCAAAGGAAGAGTTCCTGCTCTCAGCAATTGGGGGGCGGCATCCCTAATTCTGTTACCAGGGAAACCAGTTTCAGCTAAGGGCAAAGAAGGTAAAAGGTTCAAACATCTTATTTGAAATAATGAAATAAGAATACAACCCATAACTCCCTTCTCCCCCCACCTATCTAATGTCAATTTCTATGGAAACAGGATCAGAAAGGCCACCTACAGCCAACAACTGACAGTAGGCTCAGGCATCTCTAGGTGGCAGGCACCCTTTTGATATCTGCAAATGCCAATTTGTACAATCCCATGACATATCATTAGGCTGGAAAGACTCTCTTATTTGAAAAGTGAATAAAATAGAATTCACCCAGCCAAGATGTCTGTCCTTCTAATGTTTTATCAAACAGATAATCACTCAGGAATATGGTCCAGGTGATTATTATTGCTTTCCTCGATAGCCACTTTACCGATGTGCAAACCTTGTCTGTCATGTTTGTCTTTAGTCTAATGTCTGGACTAATACTTAGCAGCGTAATGACCATCTTTTCTGGGCTGTAATTTAATTACATCAGATATTTTGATCCTCAGATTATGCAGACTTTCTGTGCCTTCAATACATAGAATGTAAATTTTACGTCGGTTTTAATCTCTGCGGTAATACTTAAACAGTTGATCACATTGTCTACTAATTTATATCTATTTTAGATGTTTTACCATCCAGAAGACATGAACTTGCAGGATGAAATAGTTGGAAATCCTGACGTTCACTTCTAAATAATTGAAAAGCTCTAGGTGGTTCCTCACATCTGCAGAGCTGAATTCCCCGCAGGTAAGTGAGATACTTTTAAAAAATGCCTCATCACGGCCATAATTCAATGGAACATTTCAACACGGGCTGAATGTGGAAAAATTAGTAGCAGAAGGGACTCTATAAAAAGGAGCAGAGTGCTTTAAAGGGTTTTCAACCCTCACCGTTCCCATGTACAGTTGCGGAATCACTCACTTTATGAATTTTTGCCTTTCCAGTTGGCTTTTGTTAAAATAAAAATACAAAAAAAAAAAGGCAAAACAAAACACACCATCTGCACTGGGATCCTTTATTAACATTAGCCTTAAATTATTTAGATTAAATAGACTAGAGGTTTACTGTTTAAGTTTTAAACCTCAATGGATTATTTGCACTTAGTAGATACCAGTTGCTACCTATTAATGGTGGCACAAAATATACAAACTCTCAACTTGTTCAGCACAAACCTACGTCTCTGAAAAACACATCTGTAGAACAATACCCATGTATGACGAGCTCAGCCCGAGTCCACACTGTCCTGGTCATCCACATTCCTCTTACCATCCACACCAAGGGACGCTTTCCCATTAGCTACAACTCAACGAACACATTTTCTAAGGGCGAGGTGATGAAGAGTTGGTCGGTTGAATGACTCAATAAGAAAAGTGCTGAAATGGAGTTTGGTGCTGTCCTTTCTCACTCCTCCTGGGGACAAAGAAGCATTAAGATAAATCCAGTTAGATAATTATCACAAGCTAAAAAACATTAAATCTAGCCTACCACTTTCTCTTCTCCCTCTTCTGTCTTTCCTCAAACTGTGAAATGGGCATGGCTGAGATTCCACCCGGGCCTCACTAAAGTCCTTAATACATGTATGATTTAAGTTGGGAGATAGAGAAATGTGTATAAATAAGACTCGGAACAGAAATTTCATTGTATGTAGTGTGTGGTCCCTTATGTTGGCAATTAACAATTGTTCAAAAGCAGGTGATTAAATGATTGTGAGAGCTTTTAGAATTAACTTCTTGGCATAGTCACAAAAATATCAGTGATTATCTTACTAGAATGGGCAGTTTTTCTCCCGGCATTTCCATGGGCTATTTCACAAGATTCTCTTGTCTATATTGTGAGCTACTCTGTCTTATGGCTATTTCAATTTTAGGAATTATTGTTCTGTAATTTGCCAGTAATTGAAATCTTCTAAGTCATTCAGATCAACATTTCCATGATTCTAGAAAGTGAGGAAAATCACAGAAGAAATAAATGCCAATCAAATAAAACTAGAGTTGATAAAAACATTGGAGCAAATCCTCAAGTCAGTAGTGAGTTACACTTTACTTTTTGAACTTTAAATAAAAACAACCCCACTGACATGTAGTCATGTGTAAGTAATGCTGCCTGGTATACTTCTTATTGAATCATAATGTTACTGTAATCACCAGTAGAATCCCAGAGCAAATGCATGTCTTCATCGTACTCTATAAGCTAAACAGACAGAGGAAACCAGCCTTTGTCCTAGCCAGAACAGAAAATCTTTTCTCCATCCAGAACGCAGTGGAAGCATTTGCTACCTAACAGAACTAGACTTGACTTTTTAAACTGCAACCTTTGAAATGTTAGAGGTGAATATAAAGATAAGGGTAGGCCCAAATACCAAATTGGTTCAGTGTGACAGAATAGGCAATAATGTGCTTTGAAAATAGGATAAAGGAAAAAGGATACGTCAATGTAGAACAAGCTATTACTTCATTTAACAACCATTTGCTATGTGTAGGGAACTGGTAGATGCTGTTTGAGAGATGCAAGAGTAATTACTAAGGTTCACATTTATTTAGCACTTACTGCATGTCAAGCATTTCCCTAAGTACTCTACTTGCCATATGTCATTTAAAAGTAACAAGACCTGGTTTCTGCCCTGGAGGGCCAGGACTAGGGTGAGTTGTTGGAGGCACTATTCTTGGGCTCCAAGTTTAAGATGATACCAAAACACTCAGGAATCAAGATAAATGATGTTTTCTGTAATATTTAAAATACTGAAATTAATGCACAAATCTATTATGTAGCAGAGCCCCAGGGACTCTTGTTCACTGCTGGTGGGAATGCAGAATGGTACAGCCATTGGAAGACAGTTTGGCAGCTTCCTGCAAAGCTACACATACTCTTAACACTCTAACCATAGCATCCAGCAATCATGCTCCTTGGTATTTACACAAAGGAGTTGAAAACTTATGTCCATATAAAAATCTGCACAAGGAGATGTATAGCTGCTTGACTCATCATTGTTAAAACTGGAAGCAACCAAGCTGTCCTTCAGCAGGTGAATGGCTATAAAAGTAATACCAAGGATGCAAGCAGAAGCAACCGAAAATGTCAGTGCTGACACGTTTCCTACTTGGAATACCAGGAACTCTTCATTAGCTAGAATATTAGGTTAAAAAAAAAAAAGAGGTTTTCTTTAGATCTAAGAAGAAGTTTGTCCAGAAGAAAAATTCAAAATTATGAAGAAGACCGTTTGAAAACAGGGGTTTGCATCCACTCTGGTTAAGGATCCACTTCAACCTAATGTGTTGGATTCTGTTGGTTAATGATTAGAGGAAGGTGAGAGTTCTTTGTCTTCTCCCCGTTGTCTCCACCTCCTCACGACCAGTCAGGGAAGTACGTCATTATAGCAATGGCCCCCTTGGATTATTTTTCCCTGTGGCCACACCTCTTTGCAATGTGATATTGACGCTAGTCCCATCAAGAGTTTGGGTGTATTGTTTTGCCCCCTTGAATTTGAGCTGGCCTTGGCCTGCCTTTGACCAATAGCACATGGTGGAAGTGACTTGAGCTAGTTTCTCTAGAGGTCTTTTAGCATCCACTCTGACACTCCCAGAAGCGTGATATCATTGTGTGTGAAGAAGCCTAGTCTATTCTGAGGACGAGTGCTCGTGTGGAATACAATGGGGGGCTGACAGCCAGCATCAACCCCCAGACATGTGATTGACATGTGATTGAAGGCAGCCCCAGTCAAACCATGAAACAACCATACCTGCACAAAGCCAGCAGAACAATGACCCAGACTTCCAGTCAACAGAATTGTGAAAATTAATAAATCATTGCTTCAAGCCATTAAGGTTGGGGTGGTTGGTCACACAGCAACAGGTAACTGACACAGGTGGTCTGTGAAAAACGGAAACTGACCTCAGAAGGTCCCCACTTTCACAACAAAACATCATACAACCTTTCCTCTAGGCTCGGTGCAGCTCCTGTTCTCTGTCCTCGTGAGGGTTCTGAAAGGCGTCCCATGTGGAAGTGTCAGCAAGGCGTCTGGTCAAATCAGGCAGCAGGACCAAGTGGAGTTCAGCAAATACCAGCTGCTGGGCTCCCAGGGGGCTTACTGCTTTGTTCCTGCAGGATGATGGTACATGCGTAATCATTCTAGCTAAACACAGGGCTTGAAAGCACGTGCTTTCCCAATGAAAAACTTACACCTACCATTCTTATACTAATCAAGGGACCCTTGATGTTGATTTAGATAATGATATTTGAAGCATTTACAGAATCTGGAGTATGAACTATGGATTAGGGTTCTTCACTTCATAATTAACTGTCCTAATGTAGGGATGCCTGAGTAGAGTTTGTGCTAACTCAGCAACCAGGGAGATTGACATTAACATACACGCCCGTGGATCCCTGCTTTTTATGGAAGTCTCTTCCCTCTCCTTTCTCCAGGCAGAAACCTCAGACTTGAGTACCGTCGTCCCTCCTTATCTGAAGATTCACTTTCTGCTCTGTTTCAGTTACCCACAGTCAACTATGGTTCGAAAATATTAAATGGAAAATTCCAGAAATAAACAATTCTTAAGTTTTAAAAGGTGTACTGTTCTGAGTCGTGCAGTGAAATTTCATGCCATCCCACTCCGTCAGACCCAGGACGTGAATCATCCGTTGTATCCATGCTAGATATTCCTGCCTGTTAGTCACTTAGGGGCCGTCTCTGTCATCAGATCGACTGTTGGGGTATCACAGTGCTTGTGTTTAAGTAACCCTTATTTTCTGTAATGATAGCCCCAAAGCACAAGATTAGTGATGCTGGCAAATCAGATTTGTCAAAGAGAAGCCATGACGTTCTTCCTATAAGTGAAAGGTGAAAATTTTTGATTTAAGGAAAGAAACAAAATTGTACGTTGAGGTTGCTAAGAGCTACAGTAAGAATGAAGATTCAGTCTGTGAGATTGTGAAGAGGGAAAAAGAAATGTGTACTAGTTTTGACCCTCCTGACATATCAGAAGGTAAATAATAGCCTAGTGCTACGTCACAGCACCTAGGTCATTCACCTCACTTCACCTGTCATGTAGGCTTTGTTCATCTCACATCGTCCCAAGAAGAGTATAGTGCGATAAGATATTTTGAGAGCGAGAGAGAAGCCCCATTCACATAACTTTTATTGCAGTATATTTTTATAATTGTTCCATTTTATTATTATTTATTGTTGTTAATCTCTTACTATGCCTAATTTGTAAATTAAACTATCATAGGCATGCATGTATAGATAAAAACAGTATATAGTATAGGGTTTGGTACTATCAGTGGTTTCAGTATCCACTGGGAGTCTTGCAATATACCCCCCGTGGATAAGGGGGCACTGCTGTGTAACACCATCCTATGGAAGACTGCTGAGCTAAAAGAGGATATGAACTCTCCAAAGGAGAAGGACAGGACTGACGATGGAAGACGGGAAGACACTCAGGGGCCCATCCAGGAGGAATCTGGAAAAAAGGAAGAAGGCCTGGTCTGACTTTTGACTCTTACTCAGTGTTTTTAAATCAGTATTTTCCCACCTTCTTCAGGCGGCACATACAGAAAAGGAAGATATTCATAAGATAGAATGGGAGAACAGAGAGGCTGCGGGTGCTGACAGTCCCAATCACTGAGGGACTTAGGGTTTCCCCAGTGTGCCTCGGCAACCATGGGCCAGGCTGGCTTTTTACCTTTCTTTATGTAATACACATTACATATGTATGTAATTAATGTAAATAAAAGGTGACTATTATAATAATCTGTAGGAAAATTTTCACTACCCCCTGATATCACTGGAGGCACCTGAGGCAGAGCACAGCCAAGGCTGTGAGTCTCTGCACCCAGCCACATTCAGTCACAAACTAAGTAGAAAGAGGCAGAAAAGTGTAAGAAAGGGGATGTCTAAATCAATGGGAATTTAAAATTGTGTATTGGAGAAAAAAATATCACTTTATTAACTTTCATGAACTCTACGAATTAGATACTAAAATCTAAATAGCTACCCATGGGTTAAATGAGAAGAGCTAATAAAAGAACTACCATTCCCAATTAAATCAAGAACAAAGAAGTCCCAAGTTGCCAAATTAGCTATCTCAAATTAGTTGGGTCTAAATAAATCTGTCGCAAGGGTAAAGATGGGAACTACATATACTGAGTGACTGCTATCTATGTTCCAGAGACTTCTGTATCTGATTTCATTCCGTTTAGCATAGTTCAGCCCATGTAGGCTGTCCTATCTCCCATCTTAAAACCAAAAACCAAAGTCCAAAATCAAAACAAAAAATGTCCTTAACTCCATGCCCTAGAGGTACTGCTCTGTTGGTCTTCTCCTTATCACATCAGTTCTTTGCAGAATAATTCCATCCCAGTAGCCTCCATTTCTTGACCTCCTGCCTCAATTCAACACACTCAGCAGGCTTTTAATCCCATCTGCACCAGAGAAACTGCTCTTGACAGGGTCTCCATTGCTCACCTTGCCAAATCCATTGGTCAATTCTTTATGTTTTTCTTGTTCGAACTCTCAGCTGCTTTTAAAACAGTTTGACTCCTTTGTCCCAGAAACACCCTCTTTTCTTTGCTTTGGAGACATCAAACTCTTCCAGATGGCCTGCAGCCTCTCTGGAGGATGGCCTTTGCTCATTGGTACTCCCTGTTTCTTTACAACCCGCCAGCCACCCTTGCTTTCTTTCTGTTTCTGAAACATGCCTAGCTTGTTCAAGTTTGTCCAGTGCAGTTGCCCAAACTGCTCCTTCTGCCTGGTTGCCTCATGGAGATTCCTTCTCATCGTTCAGCTCAAATATTACCTTAAAGAGTCCCAGATCTCATTATCTAAAGTCACCCCCCACCTTATCTCCTTCTGTTGTCTCTTTTTTCATGCATGTATTTCTATCTTAAATCCTTCTTTGTGAACTTGTTTATTGTTTTCTTTCCTCCCCAAGACTGTGAACTCCTTGAGAGCAAACTCAATATCAGTAGCAACCTGAAGATACGCATTACGGTAGCCAGCCTCCAAGATGGCCTCCAGTTACCTTTGCCTCCTGGTAGTCAGGCCCTGTGTAATCCCTTCCTACAGCGAAGCAAAGCTAACCTGTGTGACCAATAGAATACTAACAAAGTGACAGCGTGAGACTTTTGCCTTGGTCTCTTGAATTGCTTTCCTTCGGGAAAGCCAGCTGCCATGTGGTGAAGTCACTCAAGCAGCCCTGTGGAGAGGAACTGAGGTCTCTTCTAATAATCAGCACCAATTAGCCAGCGATGAGAGTGAGCCCGCAGATCCTTCAGGCCCCGTCAAGATATTGATTGACTTTAGTCTGCCAATATCTGACTGCAGCCTCATCAGGGATCCCCAAGTCAAGCCAGACTGCCCAGCCAAGCCAGCCCCCACATTCCTGATCCACAGAAACCATGGGAAATAATATTAGGTTGGCGCAAAAGTAATTGCAGAAAAAGTAATTGCAAAAATTGCAATTACTTTTGCACCTACCTAATAAATGAGCATTGTTATTATAAGTCATTAAATTTTTGTGTGGTTTGTAAAGCAGCATTAGATAATGAATGCAAATACTTGAAAAGGATGCTTGAACGAGCAACTTAATTCCTGCCCTTCACTTAGCCGTATTTGGCATTAGTGTGAATCCACATAATATCATCAGGGTATCAACAAGTGTTTATTGTTTACGCGCTGTATGGCAAACACTGCTAAGCTAGAGATACAGAGCTGAACAATATGGCTCAGGCACTCAACTAGCTCTTGATACAGTTCAAAAGACAATAGCTCTTGATATAATTTAGGAGACAAGTAAGAGTATGTGAAAAATTAACAACTTAAACTAAAAATGTAAGGGATGATGATTTCAGAGAGAGGCAAGAAATCTTAGTTTGCTTACCATGAGAAGTTTTCATGGTAGAGATGTCATGGACCTACATGAAAATACATTGGTCTAGATCTAGAATATTTACGATTCTCAAACTTTAGAGTACATGAGAATTACCTGGAGAGCTTGTTAAAGCTCAAATTTATAGACCCTACACCCAGAGTTTCAGATTCAGTTGGTCTTGGGTGGGGGTCTGGAAGAATTTGCATTTCCCACATAACCCTGATGCTGCTGGTTTACACACTTTGATGCCTGCTGCTCAAAGTGTGATCTACACACCAATAGCACCAGTATCTCTTGGAAGCTTGTTAGAAATGTAGATTCTCAGGCCCCACCCCATACCTACTTGAATCAGAATCTGGATAATGACAAGTTGTGCACATTAGAGTTTGAGAAGAACTATAGCAGAAAGACAGGTTGTACTGTCATCAGCAGGCTGGTCTGAAGACATCTGAGGTCAGGCATGGCCTATGTATATGAGAGAAATCTTCTCTATGGTCAGCCCATTTGGTTTTATTGATTTTTCTCAGGCAGATCACTTTTTTCACTCATTGATTTTTGCTGAAGCTTGTGTCTTCCTCATCAGTTTTCTGCAGATAATTTCAATTCATTTTGTTTAATTTCCTCACCAGCTTAGCATTTTTCCCCCTGGCACCAGGCAGTACGACTAACTGTGCTTGCCTGTGAGTGACTAGATATGGCACAACTATGGAAAACGGCAAAAGGTCAAGGGGATACGGCCCTGTGCAAAAGCAGAGAGGCCTGCCTTCTGGAAAGCCAGAGAATTTGAGCCAGGACCAGCCTTGGGGGCCGAATGATGTCTGTGCTGTTTGCTAAGTGAGAAGCAGTTGACAATGAGCATGCTTGTGGCGACGCTTTGAACAAGACTGAAAAATTCTATGCTAACTTGAGGAGGCACGGCGGTTTTCCACTGGTGATGATGAGATAGATGTGGGGACATCAGCTGCTCTGATGTTCAGCCCAAAGAATTTTATCTTGTGCCTTTTGTACTCTCACAAAGGCCACACCATTCCCACGGACAGAGAGGGCCATTGTATCTGCACCATCATGTCAAGACTCAGGAAGAGAAAACCCCGTTCCTCAAATCTTACGATCCCAATTTTTTCTTCCTTCCTTTCTTGTCTTTTTTGTGGGTTTTCATATTTATCCCATTGACTGAAATCATATCAGCTATATTCTTCTAGGAGTAGCAAGCTCCCTCTTTAAAAAGGTGTTTCGTTTGGTTTTGTTTTTTCTTCTTCTGGTGGTGGTGATGGTTTCACAGATACATGCTTATCTCCAAACTCATCAAGTTGTGTACATTAAATATGTACAGCTTTTTGAATGGCAATAATGCCTTAATAAAAATGGTTTCAGAAGTAAATAAATAGAAAGGCCTTGTTTACCCTCCATTTGAAAGTAATTTAGCAAACATTCCTTGTCTTTGGGCAAAGAAGAACAAGACAATCTCTTTCCTTAAGGAGGAAAGCCACACTTATTTTCAAAAACTGCAAAACAGTGTTATGTGTTATATAAATACTACTGAGCTTACACAATCATTCAGTTCTCTTAGGCAAAGTTTCCCAAACTGTCTCTGTCCATGGCACCCTGTAAGGTTTTCATGGTACCCCAGGCCAAAAGGAGTATTGAACAGTTATTGCTAATTCAGTAGTCAGGTCCAAACAACTTAATAATTTAAATTGTGTCCTATAAACTTAGTGGCCTTTGTGAGAGCACAAAAGGCAAGATAACATTCTTTTGGCTTGATTTAATCTTGTGTTGTTTGGTACAATAACACACTGTATTCGTAGTAGGCTATGCAATCTAGGTTTGTGCACGTACACTCTGGTGTTCCCATAATGTCAAAATCACCTGAGGCCCTTACCTCAGAATGTTTCCCCTCAATCTTTGTGTTCTTGCAAGATCCACAGCAACACTTCTCAACGACACCTTCTCTTTTTCTCTCCCCCCTGAATGGTCTCAAAACCTCTCAATAGCTCAACCTGAAGAATCTCCTAGCCCAGGGGTGTCCAAACGTTTTTCAACATTTTTTACCAAGGGCCATATGTGGTAAAATACACAAACAGCAGGGCCACTCACTTGACGTGAAGTATGTTTTGCCTCACCTGGTTTATTTAAGTAAACTAAATATATTTTTGGAATTTGCTGTGGGCCAATTAACAATGGATTGCAGACTGCAGTTGGCCCGTGGGTCGCAGTTTTGACACCCCTGTCCTAGACCCAACCCATGTCCCTTTTCAGTTTCTCTCCCCCTCCTCACTCTTTGCTACCTGCCAGCTCCTCCTTCAGCTCTCTGTGCCCTGCTGTTCCTTCCATGCCAGGCCAGGTGAGGAAACAAGGCACTGAGAAAGTATCTGAAAGCCCATAGCTTCCCCATTCCTGTTGCTTCTTTCTTGCTGTACCTGCTACCCATTTTCTGGCTTCTGCATCCCCACAAAACAGAGATATAGGCTGACAAAGACTGACTTGGTAGGGAAGAGGGATTTTGAGGGCATATTTGTGAGACATGGAAGACAGGTGATGCTGACCAGCTCATCAGAGGGTATTGGGGTTGCCATTGCTGGAACCTTGGCAGCTTCCCACTACCATTCGGTCCTTCCCCTTACCTCTAACTCTGGGATGAGACTCAGTGTCCCTCATTCTGGGAACAGGAACAAGCTACAAGCTTCCTTATGTTGGCTCCTCTGCTACATACTCATTTTTTGATGTTTGTTCTCACAGTGGATTGTTTTGTTTCTCTGTACTTAATATAAACATGTCATGTTAGTCACATTTTATAGCTGATTAATGGACAAATTTGGATACATTTGAACTTGCAGAAATCAGGTGAATGTTGCTAGGGGTCATTGTCCTTAACTCGGTAAGATTTTGACACCAAGAGGGAGTCACAACCTTTGCTGGGTAGATAAGTCAGGAAAGTTTCCACAGAAAGTGGTGCTTGAATTAAGATTTTGAACTTAGATTTTGCTAAACACTTGTGACAGAGGAGTGTGTTCGAAGTGAATTAAGAAAGTTCAGAGGAAAGGTAAAAATCTCAGTATCGCTTTTGTGACAGGAAGAAGAAGGAGCAGTATTTAAGTCCTGGGTAGAAATGGTGAGTATTTGGGTAGGGTAGGGATACAGATGGAGTGAGGGTAGAAGCTTCAGTGTTTTCTGTGGTTTATAGAGAACCATCAGAACCTGGTTAGACTTATTTCACACAAATCACCCTAGTAGCTCTGTGTAGGTGGACGCGAGGGAAGGGTCTGTTAGGGGACTTGTAATTTAGATTAAATGAGCCATTCATCTGTATGTATGAATGTATCTAGTCCCCTTGTTTCCCTCCAAAGCTCTAGTTGACATTAGCAGTAAGGAGATGAGAGTTTTACTGAGGTAGGGAGAAGACAGCACGGCATTTCGAAGCAGTGGATGTTGCTAGGGAGGTCAGGTTTGCAGGAGAGATGTGTCTCACAGCATAGGGGCCACCACCGGCAGCTTTCAGCCACTAAACCCATAAAGGTGGGGCAGGGAGGCAGGGATGGGATTAAAGAAAGGGGGGAAGGGACAAAGATGATCCACGTGTGAGTCAGCCTGAAGTTGGTGTCAGCCACATTGGATGCCAACATGGGATTGTGGGAGACTCCCAGAATCCGGAGTTTCAAGGTGTGACATCTCCGGAACATCTGTTCTTGTATTTATGAGTGTGTCCAGGAACCAGTCTGAGATTAAGAGAACAAATAGTTTGGAGATTAAATAATCAAGCATTCTGTTGTGGCAGTCCCCATGCTGTCTCATTTGATCAGTTTAGTAGAAGCAAGAGACAGTAATTTACAGCCACAAAGCATAAAGCTGCTCTCCCAGAAAGGCCTGAGTTCCTGGTAGGGGAAAAATGAGCTAGCAAGCTGAAAAGGTCACAAGGGAAGTTAACCCATAGCATGGAAAACTGAAAAATGACTTGTTACATCCCTTGTCATGGGGCTAATTTGTTTAAAATCAAATCCATCTGTTCATTTCACACTCTTTGTTCCACTTCCTTGCTGCAATCCACCGTGGATTACTCCATGACTTTAAAAACTGGCTGCATTTACAATAAGCTAATAACTTATTTTGTGGTTAACTGCATCAAGATATTCTGGAACATGACCAACATTTATTCCCTATCTATCTATCTATCTATCTATCTATCTATCTATCTATCATCTCTCTATCAATCATCTATCTACCATCTAGCTCAAGAATGAACTTTTTAGTGTGGCACATTGACCAGGAAAATCCTTTAAGTCTCCTTCACAAAACATACTGTTACAAGCTCTGAAGTGACACAGGTAGGGGAAAGTTTTCTGTCACTGAGCTAGTCATTCCTCTCACTCCCCACATAACCTACAAATGCTCATTTGCCTCCTGTGCACCATACGTTACAAAAGACTTCTTGGCTCAGTTGATTCCATCTATGATCTCCAAATCTTAATTTCAAATGAAGCTTGCTCCTTTTCAGGAAAGAATTAGCTTCTATGCAATAAAACAGTGTCCCCAGAGGCATTCATTTGAGATGCATCAATTCCCTTAAAGTCTCATAACCCATTAAAATATGTACAGTATTTTTGGTTAACTAATGGATCATTGGAAAAATGGGATTGCATGCAAGATACAATTCAAAGAAATGCACTTGGGGTTGCTAGCCAATCCATTCATAGGAACATATGCTGATTGGGAAAATATTTTACTTTTTTGGCTTAATCCTTTGCCAGACCACACAAACTAGTGAAGGTCGTTACTTTTGATTTCTTGGACCTAATTCTGAAGACAGAGCAGCAATGGAATTTGTGATTTTGTCCCTGCTCCTGATTGAGAAATGACTGGTTGGCATTTAAACTCAGTTGGATCTGTACAATCTGTGGATGTTACCATTTTTTTTTCTTGTTGAGTGGTAGTTATTGCTAGATGTTGTCTTGCATTCATTCCTTTCTTGAGAAGGGCCAAACGTTTTGAAAATACGATATTTATGAAATTGGATATTAAAATGGCAAGTGGTTTAAAGCTGAGGAATGGGTGTTGAAAGATCTCAGCACATGCACTCACAGTAATTTTACATTTTTCATTACTGAGGTAATTAAAAAATTCCTTAGGGCTGAATTATAGTAAAATTTTATGTATCCTTCTACTAAGCATAAACTAATTTTCTCTCCCACTGGACACCGTTAATTTAAGTAGGAAACATTTTTAATTCTATCTCATTTATTCATATTATGAAAAATTGCAAGCCTTACTAATTTTATTCAAGATTTTTTCTTTCTGAATGTTCTTAGGTTCAGTAACTGATATGCATCTAGTATTAAACGTTAAAAGAAATGAAAGATGGAATTTCTTGTCTCACCAATGACCTTTCCTAGTTCATTCTTAATTATTGGTTGCCCCCAGAGAACTCATAGGGTCTGACCCCTTTGTGTCTAAGTCCATGAAGCTCAGGAAAATGTGTCCATAAATTTTTCTTTTAATTTTGAGATTGAGGAGTTTATGGTCTTGGACAAGTCTTTGACTTCTGTATATCTATGCAAGAAACTGAATGAGCTTAATTCTGTCCTTTACGTAATACTTGAAATAGCAAGTAAAATGCTCAGTGAAACACTTTGACTCTTTCAGGCCACAGGATACAATTTTGTGTCTTATGAATCCAGTGGTATTAACTTTAGGGTTCACTCTTCTGATACAAATGGAAAGAGAGAAGTGAATGGAGCATGCAAGAAATGGTACAAAATCTGATTAAAAACCATAATGTCTAAAAATGACAAGAAGAAACTGAGGGCATCCACTTATGGAGAAATAATGCTCTCTAATGGCTCACCCATTTGGAAGTTACACGCAAGAGAAATGCAGTGACAGAGTAGAGGAAGAGAAAGGACAAAGAGAACGCTATACCCGATGCCTGAGTAGAATCCATTTGGAATCTTGAAACCTGGGAGAGGCTTTGCACTTCATGAATTGGGGATGGCTTGCGCATGGGGGAACTGAAGATCCCTTGCCAAACTGGGAGGAAGGGGAGGGAGAAGAGGAGGAAGAGCTGCTATTTCTTATAACCCTCCCCCCTGCAAGGTGCTCCACCAGTGCTGGCCGTAGTGGGGTGACCTTCACAAGCATTACCTCCTGTGACCTGACAGTCGCCTGTACTGTAACAGATAGAAAATAAAAAGTTCTGACTAGATTGCTAGGCTAAGTTCCCCTAGCTCCTAAGATTTAAAGTGCAGCGTTGAATTGAGGGCCCATTTCCATGTTCTTTCCACAATGTGTTGTCTTTTTTAGAGGTTCTTTATGGGTATACATTTGGTGTCTATTCCATTCCTCTCACCCCATATCTATGCCATGGGTTTTTACCACTAGCTCCGCCAGGGAATCAAATATGCAGATGCTGCTGGCTTTACCCAGATCTATTCAATAGGAACCGACTTCGTAAGGCACATGGATAAAAACTGGTTTCTACCAGAGAGTGTTTGCGTTTTAATTAAGGAATTCTTTATTCAATGAATCAGTCTGTATGGAAGATTATTATGGGCCTACCTCTGAACACCTTGAGATTTAAAATACATTCTGTCTTTAAGGCTTAGGTCGTCTAAATAGGCCTTCAGGATAGGATCAAATATGGATGATCTCCAAGTTTCAGATCTCACAACTAGAGATCAATGAGAGCAGAGATCTTGCTAGAACCCTTCACATTTCTATTGCTTGAGTGAAGCTGTCCTCAAACCAGCAAGCCAGGATTATCTGCTAAAATAACCCCGCAAACCCCAGGGGTTAAAAAGATCCACGGTAAAAGTTGTTCCTTTCCTCTTTTAAGGAGACCCTTTTCCCTTACCTTTACGTATACCTGGTATGATAACGAGCTGAGAAAGAAAGCATCATAACACTCCTTTTGATGGCAGTGTCGGCAAATATAGAAGAGACTATACAATCTTTCCTGTGGCCGCCTAAGGTAGCCCAGAGAAATGGGAAGCATTTCTGCTTCAATTTTTACAAATCTGTAAAGATCCGGTGTTTCCTAATCTTTAGGAAATGATTAGCCTTCCTGGAGCCCTTTTTTAAATTAAAAAAATTTTTTTTTTTTTAAACAATCCCAGGTTTCTCTAAGTTCTTGGAGATAGATGATAGCATTTAGAAATAAGGTTCTTAAGATTAGCGGGGAAGTCTGCATTTCTTTCTGGCACTTACTCTGCTTGTCTCACTTTCCCATGCAGGCCCCTGTAACCCTAAAGCTTATACCCTAATATTACCCTACTATTATACCCTTATATTACCCTTATATCCTATATTACCCTAATGTTAGTACAATCATTACAGCACAAGATCATGTGTCCCAAACATTACTGTTTATACACTTTTCAAGTGATGGTCTCTATATGCAAATCATGACAGCACATTGGTTACTATTTCCATATTGATCCTCAACTAAAATCACTTTGGGAAAGCAGAGCTGACTCTGAATCTCTGCTGTTCATTTACCAGCACTACTTAACTCCATCTGACCTGTTCTGCTTCTCACCTCAGTTTTCTTTAGCAGGCAGTCTGTTTCCCCTCTCTTCAAAGTGGCATTCAGACAACTGGGACACGTTGTCTTACAATTTATTTGTTTGCACGCCTGTCTCCTCCACTCGGCTGTGAAATCCCCAGCAGCAGGAGCCTATATTATTCATTTTTGTGCTCTGCTTGGTACGGTGTAGGTCTCTTTAAAATTCAGTTAATTAAAAAAAATTGTTTGAGGTGAAACAATGACTGGGTGTTATTTTAATCAGACTTCTCCCCTCTTCTGTTACTTATCTTTTCTAAATCTTTTATGTTGAACATATTACTTACGTAATGAGAAAACAATATTTAAATAAAAATAAGGGTGTTTCTGTTTAATTCTATGAAAGCATTTCCACTGTTATATTAAATGGTTAGCTTTTTAAGCACAATCTAGGCAAAGAATAAATCCGTGTGGCGAGCATGTTTTGCAAAGGTTTTTGTTATTTTTTGAAATGCATTTGACTGTACACAAGCATGTGGAGCTACCACATAGAAGAAATAGGCTCTGTGTGCTGTCCAAAGGCGGCAACCTGTTGCACAGAACGTTCTTCGTTCCTTTGTGGCTCTTCCTTCCAACCTTCCCATTCCATCACTTGAAAAGTACCAGCCTAGCCCTAACTTCGTAAACAGAAATTATTGAATGCTAATAATTTCTGGTAAGCAATTTAGGAGACATTTAATAAATCTGTATCTATATCTATATCTATAGATAGATATAGATATAGATATATAATCCCCCTTTTACTGCAATTTTCATGGAAAGTGCTACAAAGTGATATGTGGCAATAACAAATTCAGAAGGCAGAATATGAAATTCACGAGCAGCGTGAATGATTTGCTGTTAGCATGGGGCCCAATAACACTACAAAGCTATAAACTCTGTCGATCTAGATGGCCCAGTTAGGTGGCAGAGATGCAATTTGTCTTTTCTGAAGCCGCCTGCTGCTTGCTAGCTCCATCTCCTGTCACAGCCTATTAGCTCCCCAAGAAAATTGGTGGGAAATTGCCTGCAGATTGGAGGAAATTGCATCTCCAGGCCCTGGAAAAAAATGTAGGATAGCACAACACTGACCCTCCCAGAGCAGCTATTAATACAGCAAAAAGTGACCTTTGACTTGTGGGGAAACGACTTTGCTATTTGCTGCATAAAGACTGTATTATGTGTGGCTGAAGGAGGGTGCAAATGATTACAGAGAGGCTCACAGCCAACCTGCTTTGGAAAGCCTAAATATTACTTCGGAGATGGGTTTTTTTTTTCCCCTTTGGTTTATTTGTTTGTTTTAGGCACAGAGGGTTTGAGTGTTGTGGCTCTGCAGGGACAGAATGGTACAGTTGGCTTGTTTTTGAAAGCACCTTTTCCCCGAGTTACAAAGAAAAAAGTAAATTATCTTAGGGAAATGTTCACGAATCTGTCAGGCAAAAATCCAGGAAGCATATCTTTCACAGATGAGATTAAAAAACAAAGATGAGCACATCAGAGCATTGTTTTGTTTCCCCCTTGTTCTGCTGCACAGTCTTCTGCGGCGTCCCCTGCTTCCCTCCCTAATTGCATTGTACAGTTCCGTCTATTTCTACTCACTTCTGAGTCATTTCCTTTATAGACCATCCCCAGAAGTTCAGACATCAAGATAATTCAGTGTTCCACAGGGGTACGTATTGTGCATATTTTAAGCATCATTAACTTTATGTTACAAAAAAAATAAAGATCCTGACATGGTATTTATATGCTTGCATTTCTACCTAGAAGGATCTGAGCTCCCATTTACAAGTGATATTTTTGGAGAAAGAGAACAACACTTTAGCTGCTCCTGAGTGAGTAAGACGCCCTATCACCTTGGAAATCTGAACACTGTCTCCTACCCTGGCCCCCTTCCCCATTACTAGGTCATTCACTTTCAGTGCCCTTGGGAGCCAACCTGAAATGAGATCATCATTACTACAAAACAGTAAGATATAAGTCATGTTCACAAGTAGAATCCTTACGCAGGGAAAAATAATTCCAATGGTAGCTCCAAATTTAGACATGATAGAAGGCATTGCCCATCCATTTATGTGCTCATAATTTAAGGTCAAAATTGGCCTCAGTTTTGCTACACAGCTTGTGTCCCTTGTGAACTTCAGTGTTACCCTCACCTTTATTATTTGCACAGATTAAAAAATAGCGAAACGAGACTCCTCTCAGCTTTTACAGAATTGAGAGGTTTTCTTCAGACCTGCTACCTTTTTGCATTTGGTTCTTGCTTCTAGAAGAAAACTATTGGAAACCATGTCGTATCAGAGAGCACTGAATTTAGCCTGAGAATTTCGGAGCTTTTATATGGGCTTTGTACTCTACCTATGTGATCTTGGGTAATTTTCGTTAAGCTTCTAGGGCTTTAGTTTCATTATCTAGGAAACATGTTATCTAAAAAATGGATGTTATTTAAGAACTCTTCCGGATTTTAAAGTCTGGGGTTAAGTGTAAGGAGCTGAGGGTAGGATTGAAGGCTGCTTCTTGCTTCCTTCTTGGGTTTACCTTGACTCAGTGTTCTTGGAGGAGTTCTGTTTGGTCAAAGAATGTATTTTGGAATCTGCAAGCACCCAACATGCAACCAGCTAACTTACCAATTATTATCCATCAAATGAAAACTTGCTTATAACTACAGAAGAGCCCAAAGGAGTTCTTAAGACATGACCCCTGGAGACATACAAACACCAGGGTGAGTGGACCTTGGGTGGTAGACGGCCCATCGCAGGAGTGTTGCTAGGGAGTGGGACTTAGTGGCACTGTATAGCCCTACACTATAGAATATTGGAAAAAAATCAAAAGAGGTCCAGTTAACCTTGAAAACATTATGTTAATTGAAAAAAGCCAGACACAAAAAGTCACATATTATATGACTCCATTTATATGAAATAGCCAGAATAAGTAAATCCACAGAGACAGAAAGCAGAGTAGTGGTTGCCAGGGGTTGTGGGGGATGGGATTATGGGGAGGGACTGCCTAATGGGTATGGGTTTTCCTTCTGGGGAGTTGAGAATATTTTGGAACTACAGTGAGGTGATAACTGAACAACATTGTAAATATACTAAATGCCATTGACTTGTATGCTTTAAGATGGTTGATTTTATGTTATGTGACTTTTGCCTCAATTAAAGAATGAGGTCTAGTTAAATTGATGAATAAAGGAACAAATGCAAGAAGATATAAATGCTTAAAATTTAAAATGGAGATTTTAGCCCAGGCAGTATATATAAGTCTTGCCACAATACAAACCACCCTGTAAACATTTTTTTTTTTAATTAATTTTTATTGGGGAATATTGGAGAACAGTGTGTTTCTCCAGGGCCCATCAGCTCCAAGTCATTGTCCTTCAATCTAGTTGTGGAGGGCACAGCTCAGCTCTATGTCCAGTCGCCGTTTTTAGTCTTTAATTGCAGGGGACACAGCCCACCATCCCATGTGGGAATTGAACCAGCAGCCCTCCTGTTCAGAACTCGTGTTCCAATCTACTGAGCCACCGGCCAGCCCCCACCCTGTAAACTTTCTTATCTGCCTTTGTTTCCACTCTGAGTTTTGTCCATGATAATGGTTTGAGAAATGCCTGGAAGCATCAGAACTCTAACTCCACAGTCCCAAAAGCCAATGTGAGGGCTCTTCTAAAGTAGGAGAGGCAAGGCTGATATTTCAATTTTCATAAGATTTATGAACACCATTTTTCCTACAAGCTCCTTCAAAATCCATGTCAGGTGCCATGTCTTTTCTGAAAAATTGTCTAATCCTTTCAGCTGAACGAGATCTCTGCCTTTTCTGAACAAATGGCATTTATCGACCTTTTTAGGGCTGTGCTTGCTTCCTATCTTGGATTATGGTTGTTTATTTTTCAGACATGCCTTACTCCCCTATTTGAGGCCATAATCACCTCCTCCTCACCTACGTATCCTTCCAGACAGCAGGGCAGTATGTACTAAGTAAACATTTGCACTTCTGCTCTTGTTTTCTTCTCTACCTGAAATGTGCTTTGTAGGTGAATTCCACAGCAGTTCTTTCCCTCCTTCTACTTAGCTGCTGGATTTTTTTTAGGGATCTACCTCTTCCCATCCCTGAAATTCAGGAAGAACGGAATGCCTCCCCCTTTGTAAGCCGCCCCTCCAATGACTTTTGGATGGATTCATTATATCCCAAATCTGAGACTCTTTCCACAGAGATGGCAGATTTGGGCCATGTAGACCTGGAGCTGAAGGTGACCATTTGCAATGGCGTGGGAAGAGCTTGCCTGGGAACAAAGCCAACATGAAATAAAGCATTAGAGAGAGACTGGTTCCGGGAATATTGTTTGGATACCAGAGTTCTGCTGGTCTGAAGCCAAATTTGCCCCTGGACTTCTCAGTTTCATAAACCAACTGTTCCCTCTTTTTTGCGGAAGCCAGTTTGAGTTGGGTTTCTGCCATTTGTCATTGAAAGACTACTATCCAATACATTCTTGGTATCTCTTTACCATATCCAAAACATTCTTCAAGGCCTGGATAAGATCCAATGTTCTCTGGGAAGCCCTCACATCTCTTATGTTTTTATTTCATTCACCTTGTTATTTATTATTCTACTTTCAACGGAAATTTATTGAGCATTAGAACAGAAGCAGATATATAAAAAAAGATTGTTTTTGCTTCTAGGGAGTGATATTTACAGAAAGCCATATATTTAGGCAATTTTATATAATTTCATCTCCTTTAATCTTTACATTGGTTTTATGAGATGAGTATTACTACCTGCATTTTGTAGGCAGGGAAACTGAGAATCAGAGATTAGAAAATTATTCAAATGAATAGCCTACAGCTTGACCATTTGGATTGCATTACTTCCTTTGTTCTTCCAATGTAGTTTGCCTTGGATTGTAATTGATGTATTTTTTTGTCTCCTCCTCTGCATTCTGGGTCCCTTAAAGACAGGGACTATGACTTACTTTTCAGTCAGCCACAACTTTTAGCATAGTCTCTGAATGATGATAGAGTTCAATTTGTATTTTTTGTGTGATTTGATATATAAGTGAATCACAGCTGAATGAATAATTTGTATCCTCAGAAATCCAAATCAGAAGTCACCTCTCTGGATTCAGAGGAGCTAGAAAGGCCAAAATGCTATTTCTCAAGCTCAGAATATGATATACCTATACAGTCATCTATTTTCTCTGAGACATTTCACCCATCATGGAAGCATGAGCTGTCAGGACTCAGAATTAGTGGAGATTTGCCATTAAAACGAATGATGCTTAACTTTAGGGCTACTTACTTGCAAGGGTGTTTGTATAAAATTTGTAAAAGTCAAACTCTGTAAATATAATATTTATGATCATGATTTCTTTCCATTCCAACTTCCCTTCCACTACTCTTTCTCTTGCATAGAAATTGCATTGGAATGGCCTTGTATATTAGGGAACTAAGAGGAAGTTGAGTTGGGTGTACATGTAGTTTGAGTTTAGTGAAATGGGTTTGTATGGTTCACAGTCACTTCTGGAAGTACATAGTGAATGTTTATTTAGAATGAGAATGAGGTTAGGTGTCCTGCTGTGGTAATGGCTCCCTAGAATGTTCCGATTGTCTGTTGTGCTAACTGACCCAGTGTTGTGCCATGTAGGTGTGGGGAAATTGTCTTGCACTATAAGTGTGTCTTATAGAGCCTGGAATTGTAAGGATTTCAGTAGTGGAGAAAAACCAAAATTTGAAATGTATGGAGTCAGAAGCTAGTATGGAGAATTTGTCCAGTTGTCATCTCTTAATAGAAAGTTTGTTTTTTATTGAAGCCTCATTCTTTCCTCTCAGGAATATAATCTGATAATGCAACATACACAATTATAAAGACACCATAATCTTTTTCTTTTGTGATGGGAATTGAGGACAATATAGAATTGGTGTAGGGCCTTGCAAGGGAGCCATGAGAGTGAGCGGTCCTGAAGCTTCATCTGCTTCATGGTAAATCTGCCTTTGAAAATGCTTATCAAAATTGTACAAAGAGATGGTCAAGGATGTAGACAAAAAATGTAGGGAAAATATTATGGAGGTGCATCAGATAGTTACAAATGTCAGTGTTTTTGAAACATTTTGTGACTTAGTGATATTTTCTATTTAAAAAAATTTATAATGTGTTGTGAGTTTTTTTTCATTCTACAAAAATATTCACTAAGTATTCCTTTTACTAAAGAGCACCTCCCACTCCCTGACTAAAGTGTAAAAGCTCCAAGTCTCACAAAATCTGGATTTGCCCCTGCTGAGCGTAACTATCAGATAATGACTTTGGCTTGGTCATTTCCCTAAACACTCATGAAATTCAACTTACAGTGTTTCCGTCCTTCTGGAGAAGCATTCACTTTCAGTTTTCTTCAGGGGCAGAGGTTATGATTTCTGTTTGCAAATTTCAAAGTGGTGAGAGTCTCCTTGTTTTGGGGGAGCCCTCCCAGCTACAGGATCTGGGGGAAGAACATCACTTTTTGCCAACGAGCGGTCCACAAGGCAACACCTTTTGGCTTAGCATCAAATACTGAAATTTGGTATTGCAGTGGAGTCCTAGTAACTACAATTTATGCACAAATAGGCCAAGGCCCAGGGAAAATAAATTGCTTTACCCAAGTTCATGGGATAATGAATATCAGAGCTGCAATTACAATTTTCCAACTCCCTAACTGTACGTGCAATTTGAAGGTTTACAATCCTGTGCAAAAAAAAAAACCGACCGGGAACACAGATGGGCTTCTAACCCCTGCTAATGAGAGCATCACTCTTCATTGCTGGGATAATTAAGCAAATATGTAGTGGTCAGACCCACCCAGAGTTTCAATAAAATCAATCAAACCCCAATCCCTTGGGAGATGTTGATATTCGAGTTTTGTTTTGTTTTTGTTTTTTTTTTTTTACTCTGAAATACAACTTCTTTTATATGTGTAGTTCTTGTTTTTATGATTTATAACAGAGGAGAGTTAATCCAATTGTACTATGCCTATTGAAAAGCTACATTCCCCAGGAAGGCCAGGCTCCTGACACTAAGAAGGCTTCAGGTCAGGAGAGCATTTTCTCTTTGTTGATTGCTCTTTTTTTCCTCAGAATTTGCCTTCTTCCTTATAGAATTAGACCCTTTAAGTAAATTGCAAACAGTTCTCCCTCTGTGAAGCAATGTCTAGTCTACCACACTACCCAACACAATCATTGACATTTCTTGTGTAAATAACAGCAGTTGGATTCAGCATTTTCAAGGATGGGAGCTGAAAAAACACAGAACTATATTTTTGAACAATTTTTTTAAACATAAAACATACAATATGTCTCAGAAATTAGAAGGGTCTGAGGTATGGAGAAAAAAGAAGAAAAAAAACACATTAGAAAATAATTCTTGTTTATTTTTGTTACAACCCACCCATTCCTCCATAGCTAACTCTCCTTACTCAGCTGTCCTTTTTCCCACCCCCCATAGAATTTATCACTTTTGAATAAACTATAGCCTTTAGTTATTTATTGTGACTATAGTTTATTAGCTGTCTCTGCATGCTAGAATGCAAGATCTAAGGAGACAAGAATTTTTATGTGGGTGTATCCCAAGCACCTAAAATAGTGCCTGGCATACAATAGGGGCTCAAGAAATAGTTGTTGAATGAGTATGGACTGTGTGTCAGCACTTGGAGAGGAAAAAGGGAATATGATATTATACTTTCCTCTGAGAAGCTTAATTACTTTCTCCATGGGTTGAAATACTAGAAGTTTGACATGAAATATGTATACCATTCTTTCTTATCATTTTTAGGAGAACCTCAATCTGTCTGAGGTGGCAATATGTCTGGTGAAAACAGCCCATTGTCTAGCCTTTCTTGCAGCTTTTCTTTCAATTCTGGCCAACAAGACATAAGTTTAGTTCTATTAAGGATACCTAGGAAAGTTTTACTTTCCTGATGTAGACATTTCCTTTTCTCTTTTTCACTTGGTGTTTTTGTTTTTGTTTTTTCTTTCCTGTCTGGAATGTGGATATGATGCCAGGAGGTGTAGCAGCCACATTGAAACCATGAGGATGAAAACAAAATGTTTAAAAGATGGCAGAGAGAAAAGATAAAATAGTCAGAACAGGATGGCCTACTCTTGAATTTGTTATAAGAGAAAAATAAGACCATATTTGGTTAAGCTTTTTTTTAATGTGGATCTGTTACAGAACCGGAAACAATCCTATGAAATACACCTATATCTAATTGTGATTTAGCTAAATATCTTTATTATTTTTCATAATCCCAATTTTTCAGAGTTAAGCCCATTCGATAAATTCTACATTTTGGTGTATTACTATCATGGACCCAGGGAGTCTTAGAAATAGAGGGGAAAGGAAGATGGCTGGGATGCAGAGGATTTCTGCCTGACCTGCTACAAGGAATACACATCAAATAAATCTAGATTCATTTAAAATGCGAGAGGACAAAATATCTGTACCATTTCTACTCTTCAGAAAGCAACCACTTTTTGGCAGAGGCTTTTTGTTTGTTTTCCTCCCCTCTTTGGCACTAAATTATAGTAGATTTATTGCTGTCCATGTGCAGGGATGAAGCAGAGGTACTGAAATTTCAGTTAAGAAAGCTTCAGAAAAGAATCATTTAGAAATTTTTTGTGCTAGTATTGTGGTTGCTGTGATTCACACACAAGTATATGTATATAGCTGTATGTTTGAGTGTGCGAGTGTGTGAGTATGAGAGCCTGCAGCAGTAGAAATTTTCTTTCTGCTTTCACTTAGGTAGCATAAGCATTCCTACAAGTGACTGTCATTTTAATATTTGTACAACAGTAAATTTTATTTTTTTCTTGTACATCAGCTGAAAGCACTGCACAAAAAGTAAAATATGCCCCTTCTTTCTGGGAAATTGCATGTGCCTCTATTTTGGATTTTCAGATTTGGTGCTGTGATTGTGTGTGTGTGTGTGTATGTGTGTGTGTATGTGTGTGTGTGTGTGTGTGTGTGTTAAGCTAATTCTATAAAGGGAAACTTACTCCCTTCTACCAAGAACATTTAACAGCATTAGCTGTGGATTTGTTATTTTTTTAAAGATGCTATCTTATTACAGAAAATGTCCCTTTTAAAACTTTTTTTAAAATTTAAGAAGGCAATTTCCTATGCTTTAGTCAGAAACCAAAATAACCCCAGCAAAACAAAACCCAAAAAAACAAACAAACAAAAAGCCTTAAGCAAGACATTCCATCAAAAGAAAACCATTTAGTGATTTCCATTTCTCTAGCTCTGCAGGAGGGCTCTGCCACTGTACTCTTTTGAGGAAATTTGTGTTATGAGGAGCAAGATGAAGGGAAACAGAAGAAACAATAAGGCTGCTTCAGTTCTGGTCAGTTTTATCTATCTTAGGGACTTCAAGTTCCCCTAAAAAAGGAACTTTAATTGCAGTTTATATGATTTCTTGATCTTGATTTCTTGATTCTTTACCCTTTTTTCTTATTATTTGAGAAATTGAATCCCAATTTCAAATATTTTTAAAAATCTAGTTAGCTTTTCTAACTAGAAAAGTTGAAGACTAACATAATCAATTTATTCCACAGTAAGGCTCAACAATCCCATCCATTATTAACTAGAGGCCAAGGTCCAATGAGGCATATATACCCAACATCTCCCTCTGTAGAGTGTGGAATGTTTTGGTCCTCTCTCCTCTGAGCCTGTGTATATTTGGGGGCAGTGGGGGGGGGGATGGGGTGGGGTAGAGAACAGCTGTATGCCAAAGCTTTTCAATTTGACCTATTCCTTTGCTAGAGCCCCAAGTTGTATAGGTTCAGCCCAGTCAAACATGAGTCATGGGCCTTTTGAGGATTTTTCAATAGTCCTAAGACAAGTGCTTTCTCTATTGCTTGCTTTCCTTTCTAGATTCTCACTTTCATTTTTGGCCTCCAATCTATCCATATTTTCTTGCCAGCCCAGCCATGCATTCAAATGACATTTTAAATATTTTATTCAGCATTTTAGTTATGCCTGGAGGAATAGTCTGCCATGTTGTTGGAAATAGAGTTCTAAATTCTGTTTTGTTTCATCTTCAAAAAATAGTGCTGATTTTCTCTGCCAGCAAGCCATACTGCACTTTCTTGGAAAACTATCTGAGTCCACTGGCTCCAGTCAAGCAGAGACTAGCCTTGGTGTGCTCTGAGATTTTCTGAGTAGCTCCGGGGTCAGCACTGGCACCAAACCAGAATCTACATTAAACTGTTGACCACAACTCTTCCCACTCTAATAATTCCCTGACACCCCGCCTCACCCAACTTCTGTACCACATGAGGCTTTATCAGTGGCTTAACCTTAAGGGAGCTGGCAGGTGACAGCAGGCCTCAGGGTGTCCTGCCTTTTGGGGGAGTTACCACAGGCCTGGTACTGGTAGCTGCTGTCCTCAGTGCACAGTGTGGCCTCTCCCACAGGACTCTAAGTTTAGCATAGGCAGCAAACAACTGCAGATCACTTTGTACCTCCTACCAGGTAGCCCCCAGCCAGGCACAGGCAGTGGCTGACCTGGGCCTGCACTGGGACCCTCCTAAGAGGCCCCAGAACCAACATAATTGGAGCTGTCCTTCAGACCACAGCAGAGCACTGCCCAATTAGTTCCACAAGTGTCACACAGAAAGTTTTCAGTCCAGAAGTCAATAAAGACAAAGAGAGAATCCTAAAAGCAGCCTAGTGTTGATAGAAGAATGGATAAAGAGGAGGTACTACATATAAATGGAATATTGCTCAGCCATGGAAGGAAATGGGTTCTTGCCATCTGTGGCGGCATGGATGGAACTGGAGGGTGTTGTGCTGAGTGGAGGGTCAGACAGAGAAAGGCAGATGCAGTGTGATTTCACTTACATGTGGAATCTAAAGAACAAAATAAACAAACCAGAAAGAAACTCAAAGATACAGAAAACATTTTGATGGTTGCCAGATGGAAGGGGCTTTGAGATGGTGGGTAAAAAAAAGGGAAGAGATTAAGAAGTACAAATTTGTTGTTACAAAGTAGTTATGGGGATATAGGATATAGCATAAGGAATATAGTCAATAATATTGTAATAACTCTGCATGTTGTCAGATGGCTATTGAGATCTACTGGGGTGATAGATGGGAAGGGATTGGGGGGCAGGGTGAAAAAGGTGAAGGATTAAGAAATACAAATTGGTAGTTACAAAATAGTCATAGGGATGTGAAGTAAAGCATAGGGAATATAGTCAATGATACGGCAATAACTGTATAGTCAGGGCGATCATTTCTTAAATTATTTAAATGTCTAACCATTATGCTGCACACCTGAAATAAATATAAAATAATACTGAATGTCAACTGTAATTGAAAATTTTTTAAAGGGGGGAAAAGGTGAAGGGAATAAGAGGTCCAAATTCCCAGGTATAAAATAAATAATTAATGGGGATGTAATACATACGTAGCATAGGGAATATATTCAATATTGTGATTGTGTGGTGTCAGATGGTTGCTGGACTTATCATGGTGATCACTTCTTTAGGTATATACATGTTGAATGACTATGGTGTATGTCTGAAACTAATATAACATTGTATGTTAGCTATATTTTTAAATAAAAATCTTTAAGAGATTAAAAAATAAAAACAAATAGTCTAATGCAAGAACCTTATTAAAAATAATATAAGTGTTATTAAAGACAAATACAGTATGCTATAAATGAAAGATAGAAATTGGTCTAAATAAATGTCCTCAGTATTTTCCTGAAAATGAAACTTGGATCTTTTCATTGAGATCTAAAGGATGACTCGATTAGCTGATAGAAAAGACAGAATGCTCTGGGCAGAGGGAACAGTGTGCGATAGCCTAAGGCATGGAGAAGACTTGCTCACTAGAAGAAGTGAAAGAACATCAGAGAGGAAAAAAAAGAATCAGAGAATCTTAAAAGATAAAGCTGGAGAGTGAGGTAGAGACCATAAGAGTGGCTTGAACATGTTAAAAGTGGGAAAGCCAGGGAAAGATTATAAACAAGAAAGACACATTCAGATTTACATTATTAAATGATTGATTTTCCTATACTGTAGAAAAGGATTTGCAGGACAAAAGGAAGTGGGACCACTTAAGAGGTTGTTACTCTAATTCAGGGAATAGATAATGAGAGTTTGGGATTAGGATTGAGGCAGAGAAAATGCTGTGATATGCAAAGTCTGAGAGCTATTTAGGAGGCAAATCAACAGAACATCAGACTTCAAAAATAAGAGGGACAAGAGAGAGGAAGAGTATTTTAAATGAGCCCCACATTTCCAATTTGTGCAATTGGATGGGTATTTTTATGGTTCATTCAGATGGGAGCCAGTAGAGGAAGACACTATAAATTCAATGTTGAATATGGAGATACAAATAGACAGTTGGGTATATGGGGCTAGAATTCAAATGAGAGGGTTGAGATATTGACACGTATTTATATATTTAGTGTTGGGGTTTACCTAACAACTGAAGCCATATCTGCTTGGTAAGAATAATGCCAGGAGAATGTGATATCAAATAAATCAAGGCAACATGCTGTTATTAAAAAAAAAACAGTGCTTACTTGATCACTTTATATTCATCAACATTACTTCTTTTATTACTCCATTATCCCTTATATTAGACATAGAGGTATGGGTTTCCCATCATTTCCTTCTTTCCTTTCTTCCTCGTTTAGTTTTTTTTATTTTATCTTCTTTGCTCTTCTCTCATTGTTTCCTCTCATCCCATATCACCTCCTCCTCCCTCAGCTTTCCCCTCCTTCTTTCTCTCACTCCTTTTCTCCCTCCTTCTCCAATTTTTTTTTTTTTTTTTTTAAAGAATCAAGGGGCCCAGAGCCTGAGATACCAGTGGGTTTTAAGGAAGACGTAGAAAAATCACTGTCTACTCCACCAGTCAAGAATGTGTTGTGAACTTTCAGGTTACAGGCATTTGTATTGTAAGGTATACCATGTTTCAAAACTTTTTGCAGATTAAAAGATCAGGTTTGTTCAATAAACATCTATTAAGCACCTGCTATAAACCAGTGACTGAGGACCCAAGAGAAATAAGGCATGGTCCCTGCCCTGAAGCCCTTAAACAATTCACTGAAGCTTACACACTGGTTCAGTCACTAAGTGTATGCCTCCTACTAAGCATGTCTCTCATTTGGCTTCAGAATAGCCTGTAATGGTTGGAGAAAGAAAGAATAGACAGCAGCCTATTGATGAAGGAGATGAGTTCATTATCACTGTGGACTTGCACCAGACTTAAAATATCATGACATGATAGCCTAGACTTTCTCTCATTCATTCATACAGCAACGTTTATGTATGTCAGGCACTGTGCTAGGCACTTGGGCTCTGTGGATGAGTAAGGTCAAATATCCAGTTGTGTGTACTGAGTACTGAGATAGAGGGGAGTATAAGGAGCATGGGGGAGGGGCATATGTGGAAGGTTTTCTAGAAGAGGTCATCATTAAGGATAATCTGTGTATGGATGTTCCTCTTTAAGAGACCCCCTTAATACTATGGCTCAGGAATGAGTGATTGAAGTAGTCCAGGCCTTGGAACGGGAGTTTTGTCTAGGAAACAAACACTATATTATTATTGCTTTAATTACATATGTATGAGACTATTTTAGGCCTCAAAAAAAAATTACAAAACATTTTTCTCGTGGCCACGTAGTTGAGCCCTCACATCCAGAAGAAACAGGAGGAATCCTCTGCTATTGAATGAGTGGATAAAATTATCAGAGAGCTCCAAATTCAAGAAAGAGACCCCCCAGTAAGTCTGAACATAGATCTCAATCTGAAAGGATAAAAGAACCGCCCAATGGTTTCTTGATGGTCACATCTTAGTGACCTCAAGTAATCCTTTGCCAAAGGGTTGGCACAGACCATTACAAAAAGAGTTATATTGCCCTTCAATATTTGAACACATCCTTATCGAGATGGGTGAAAGCATGATCTAGGGATAGGATTATTTCTAGAGGCTCATTTTCCAATTACTATAACATGAAGTGAAAATGATTGCTTTGTTAAAACCCGGTCTGTTGGGATCACGCTTTACACTAGTACCAACACACATAAATTTTTATTAATGCAAAAGTGCAGAGTGAGAGAACAGACAATTCAAAGAGCTATAGTTTGATGGACAATTTCTCACTATATACTGCCTGTTTTCTTGGGTATACCAGTTGGCCAAAGCAGGGCCCAACGGATGACAAACTGCATGCACTCTTGGTTGTAGATCACAGCTGAACAAACTGCTCTGCAGTGTGAAGGGTCAGTGCAGTGTAAACAGGAATCAGCAGTGACCTATGGAGTCATCTCAAGACATAATAAATACTGTCTTCATGTTCCCTCCCACCTTCTGCTGATTCAGGTGTTCTCTAGCACCATGGGGCTGGTCTATGGAGCAATATTTCAAATCCAGCAGACCATTGTATTTGGAGCAGATTTTCAAACTGTGCTTTTAATTTTGGCAAAATAGCTTTTAGCTCCTTCTGAAAATGTCATCATACATGTGGAGCTTCATTGAGAAAGAATAAAATGCTTTTTAGAACACTCCATTAGCTTTGGCTACCATTAGTTTTGCTATTCTGGAAGAATTTTTCCTAGATTTAGGGAATGAAAACAGAGTCCTGTTTTCAATCCAGAATAGAATTTTGTGGCAGAATCGTTAACTTTCCTCTCCCTGAAACCCCCGAAGGACCATTTTGTCCTTCTGCACTTCTTTACTGAGGGGCATCCAGCCCAGTATTACCTCTTGCCAAAGTAGGGCTGGGCCCACATCCATCCTTTTCCCTTCCCTGGAACAGCCACAAATCAATCAGGAGAGCCTGCACTACTAGTTCCTGTCCATTTGGGTGAAAAGACTCTCAGATTATCTTTGCTGTCAGCTAGCTCATACTCACCTATGGAATTATTTTAAGACAGTGTTGCTCACCTGGCCCTGATGTAATTGGATCTGGTGAGAGTGGATCATACACAATGTTCGCTGTGCATTCTTGGGCAGAGGAAAAATAAGTTTTGGAGGCCGTCTGAGAATGCTTCCCAATTTCCATCATGTGCAAGATTCACGTAGATTTGCTTGTCCAATAGGATAGACTTACAGAAGGCCTAAAGCCCCATAATATCTAGCATTGTACTGCTAGACGTAAGTGTAAAAGGATGATAGGTGGAACACACCTCACCCCCACTCCACCTCAAGCCAAACCAAACAAAAACTGAGTCCATAACCTATAATGACTTAACCCAGATGGCCATTATTTTCTTTTGACTGCAAATCACTTTCAGTGAATTCATTAGTTTCAGTGTTTCTTCTTTTCTATTCTTGTAGTTAATATTTGGGCTTGCCAAGTTCTAGCTATCCGAAAAGAGGAGAGATCAGATGCTTACCATTAAATAGTTCAAACTCAATGATATTTTGTTAAAATAAACAAATGGAATAAAATGGACTGCAGATTAACTGGTCTAAAAGTTAAAACTTGTTGACTGAGACTTATGCTATTAGACGGTTGGTTTTACTTGGAAATCAAGTGCTTATTAAAGATAAAGCAAATAACAGTGGCATGAAGGAGCAGATAGGGGTCTTATGTTGAAGGGATGATCCACATTCACCCATGTGGCATTATTTTAAATCCCAGCAAAATTTCTCAGTGGAATAAAAACAAAAAACAAAGCAAAACAAAATAAGAAACTGAAACAGTGGGCTAGCATATTGGTCATTAAACTCTTCAACTTGGAGGTCTGGGATGATTCAGGGTAAGAAATATAATGAGGAGAAACAAAATTAAAAGTTAAAAAGAACAAGAAACCACAGAAGTCTGACTTAGAAAATTATGTGCATGCATTTATATCTTAGCAATTCTTCATCTTTCACTAGATGCATTTAAAAATGAAAAACAAGGGCTCATGACTGGCTAAAAATAATTTCAGGACCTTCATCAGTCATTTTTACCCAACACCATCTTGATTTTCAAATTCATCACCTTGCTTGGCAAACAAAGATGTTCTTAGTTTACTTTGAATACTGTTTCTTGCGGGGCCTTCACGTTGAGCCTGTATATATGAAACAGTATATGCTCATCTCCCTTTGCTTCTTCACAGCACTGCTTAAATTGACCACCAGCCTAAAATTTGTCCCCAATTTAGAAGATTCAACTTATTTTTCAATGCAAAACAAAGCATACCTCTCCCTGGACATCTAAGCACCATTCTGCAAAAGTCCACATGGTCTTTGTGGGCATGTGCACTTTGCAAGGGCAAGATCCAGGTCTTTTGTAAGCTTGTGTGGTTCCTACTCCTGTGTCGTGACCCGTGTGGCACTCAATAAATGTTGAATAGAAGGGAATTGCTTTCTAGTGCATTTATTGGCACATGTACTTTAGTAGATCAAGATCCATCTCTTTTTGCACTGCTCAGTTGTTTTATTTTTGAGTGCATTCCCGACCAGGCCAGAGTTGTTGGATGTCTCTGAAAATTGTTCACAGCTTGCTAAACAAGGAAGCAGCATGATTGCATTATTGTACTGTAGCCATGTCCCAGGTTTACAAATCAAGGAAATTCCACTTGTGTTGTACAGATGGTTGTTCTTCTCTCTCTTGTTCTTCTTTCATCTTTCTCCCTCCCTCCTTTCCTTCTTCCCTCCCTCCTTCCTTTCCTTTCCTCTCTTCCTTTTTCCATTCTCCCTCCTCCTTCCCCTCTCTTTCTTTTACTTTTTTTTTTTTTTTTTTAACAAAGCTTTCTTCTGAAGCTCAAACACTTAGAACAAGATGAACAGCAGTGAAGGGCTGTCTTTTTCAGCCCAGCAAAGCTAGACAAATCAACTCCAGAAGCCTGGCCTCATACCTCGATTGAGGAAGGTTTCAACAAGTATGAGCTGAATCAAGACTATCTCCAATCTCTGCCCCAAGATGGCATTGGCCCCACCAGCAGGAACACTGAGTTTCTAGCTTCAGGCTTTCAGTTCTCTCCATAGCTAATGGCTCACAGCTCTTTTATGAGACAGCTGGGTAACAATGTGCTTTTATGACAGCCTGACTCTTTTTTTCCCCTTTTAAATCTCAAACTGTACTGTATAAAACATTCTGTCTCCTATCGTTCCATCAACAAGGATTGAATAGCCAAGGAAAGTGCTCCTGCAGCACTCGTTTATGTCCGTGGATTTTTTTTTTCCCCCCACATAAAAGAATAAGGGGAAAAGAAAGTCCAGGATGTGAGAGACAGTTGGTAAAGGCCTCTGTGTGAGGTCCTTCCCGAGATAATCTCATTCTAACGATCTGGGTGACTGGAATTTCCCTTCCTCCCATCCCCCACAGACATGCCCCCTCTCCTACATCCTTCTAATACAAATCCTTAAGCATCCAGTCAGGCGGAAAATGAGTCTACTCTACATTTATCTTCCTGAATGGCAGTCAACTCCCGCTTAATCTTTCAACATATATTTGTTCAATGGATCAACAGATTGTGTAAGCAGCATGACGGTTGGATTTAGAAATGTGTCTGCTCATGTTTGGTTTGTGCTGAACCATTGACCATTTTGTTTGTGAATCCATCATAAATTATATCTCTGAGTTACCCAGTACTCAGGATGGACCGGGACAGAGGACAGTGCTCATATAGGCGGAAAGAGTTTTTTAGTTGCTGTCACTTTCCAGCACTGAGAATGCTGACTTGTTTTATTTTGGAATGCTTTTTCATCTCTTAAAACTAGAAAACTTCAAAGTTAATACCTTCCTCCTTTCTCAGAGTTGTCTCTTAATATTCTTCTGCTACCCTTTCCCCACTAAAACAAAGTAGGCTTTCAAGATAAAGAGTTAAGTAAAAAAAAAAAATAGGATTTAACATATGAATAAGGTTAAGAAGCAAAAACCTTATGAATTTCCTAATGTTCTATTTGGATATATTGGTTCAAACACTTCCTTAAAAATGAAAAGAGTTTATTTGGGTGTTAGGAGATTGAGGCATTGATCAGTCAATTCATGTCATAACTGATTTGACCTTTCTTTTTTTAATGAATTGCCAATTGTTGACGGAATTTTCAAGTTATCATTTAACTAACCAGTGTTTATTGACATGTACTGCATTAAGGGCAATGGAAAGAGCATACAAAAAAGACAAAGACAATTTCCTGAACTCATTAACTTAAATCAAGTTAAAGGAGTAAAAACATTTTGCACACATACACACACACGTATTGTGAAGATTCCTAAATAAAAATGAGGGGAAGAGAAAATTTATAGGAGTATAGTTTGTGCACAAGAAGTTTTCAGGGAAGGTTTGTTCATTTATTTGAAAACTGTTCAATAGTATTTATTGAACACCTGCTCTTTTTTGGGCACTGAGCATATAATACAGATTAAGATAGATTTACTTGCCACTTTCATAATACTTAACTTTGAAATAGGAAGAGTGGAAGTGGGGGTGTGGGTGAGGAAGAAAAGTTCACGTCAGCCATCATATCCAAGTCATGTTCTAGTCAGGCTTGAGGTCTGGAGCTGCAAAAAGACTTCACTTGCTGGTTCTCAATAGATTTTTGCGTGTCAAAGTGGAGACTTGTTAGATAGAAGGACATTTCCATATATTTTGAATGAATGAAGGGTAAGAACCCCGATTTGAAAACTCATCTACTGATTCTTTTTTGTTTTACTGGGCAACATTAACTAGTATTTTTCTTTAGCTCAAGATATGTTTTAATGTTTATAGGTGAATTCATCTGCAGATGCCAAGACAAATTCTTTGCAAATGGAGATATCCTTTTGTAGTGATTCAATACCGATTGATATCTCCACACATTTTGAATGTGGAGTAACAGTAATAGAATAAGGTATATAACATCTGATAAAATGTCAACAAAAAGTCCTTTAGGATCCACTCATCCAGAGACATTCAGGTTTTGGAGTATTTTCCTAGATTTGATGGCATCGAAAGACACAGAAAAGCTATAGTCCTAGATCGAAATTTGATAGTGGTGTTTCTCTTGATTGCAGAAAAAGAAATTCACCCAAATCAGCCCAGGAAAGGAGAAAGCGTTCTTATGACGCTTCAGAGGTCTATCAGGAAGTACTCCAAGAGCCAGTAGATGGGCCTTACGGGTCCTGTTGCTGGGAAGATACAGGAACCACAGCCCTTCCTTGACTAATGTAGGGTTAGGCAAACTTTGGGTTAGGTATGCACCCACTGTGAGTCCCATCACCTGAGGGTCCCAAGGTGTTGCACATATTATATCAATTCAGATGAGGGTATGGGCAGAGCTAGCAATGGCCATTGTCTTTCATTAAGAGTATTCTATTTATTCTGTTTATCTTACACCACAGCTAATGGCCTCAGTAGACTCTAAATGTTCCTCCAATCTGATTAGGGATGATCTGTTTATTTATAATTGCTGAGATGCATAACATAGTTTTGTTTGCACTGTAGTTTATTATGTAATATTTGATTTCCTCTAAAAATAGAGGGAAATTGTAATATTTAAAATGACCATATCAGTCAATGGCAGGGACAGAAATTAGAATTCTACATATTCTGTCCATATGGACTATGGTTATCCCAATGTTTCCTAATAAAAGAGAAGAATAAAATTATCCATTATTTAATTTCTTTGACAAATATAGAATCTTTGCTAATAAGGGCCAGAGAAAATATATGAGTTAAGTTTCCTTCTCCTCCACCTTCTTTCTCTTCTCATTGTTCCTGAAACAATGCTGGTTTTCTCTATCTCCTCTCACCCTTTCTCCCACTCCTCGCCCCTTTTTTATGTTTCAGGGCAACAGTTTCTATCATGGAGTGTGAAAACTCTGGAACCCTTGAAATCTTTCAGGGTAGATGTTATGGGGGACTGAATTGTGCTTCCCCCAAATCCATACAAGGCTGTCCTAACCCTCAATAAGACTGCATTTGGAGATAGGGCCTTTAAGAAGATAATTAAGGTTAAATGAGGTCATAAGGGTAGGGCCTAATCTGATAATACTAGTGTCTTTATAAGATAAGGAAGACACACCAGAGAATTTTCCCTCTCTGAGAGAACACAGAGGAAAGTCCATGTGAGGACATAGCGAGAAGGTGGCCATCTATAGGCCAGGAAGAGAAGTCTCACCAGAAATCAACCCTGCCAGTGTCTTGTTCTTAAACTTCCAGCCTCCAGAACTCAGAGAAAATAAATTTCTGTTGTATAACAGTATTATTAAAAATAATAATACACATATTTTTATATATGAGGAAGCTGAAATGCAAAGAGATGAAGTAACATAAGGTATTCAATGGAGAAACCAGAATTTGAAAATGGGCCTTTCCAAATCCCATGATGATGGTCTTTTTCCTACCTGGTCTGCCTCTTTAATTCCTCAAAAGCCTTAGTGTTGAAAACTCTTACTGGTGTCAAATTTACAGGCAGATCAAAAAGTTTGGTAAGTAATAAAATGTTGGGTGAACCAAGAGGCAGAACCTGGACAGTTCCCCCTAAGACTGAGTGCCCTGGAAGCTGTGCTCCAGGCAGACACAGCGCTGAGTCACACTAGGAAGTCGGTTCTTCCAAGGGAAGCAGAGAAATGGTGCCATTGTAATTATCAGCTGGAAATAGCATTGGGGGAGATGGGAGGAAGCTATTGAATCCACATTCTACCTCCTCCTTGTATCCAGTCTAGGGAGAATGGAGCAGTCTAGGAAAGTAGAATTTACGTAGAGGGGTGAAGATTTGAATAGAATTGGCAGCAGCATTCACTGTTAAGGAGATTTTGAAAAGCTGCCACTTAATTTAACAACAGTCTGCCTTGAAAACATCACATGGGTTTACATAACCTTCATTTGTATTTGCTAAGCAAAGCATTTCATCACACTTTGCTCTTAATTTTTTATCCTCCTTGTACAATGTTCAATGTTGAATTTCATCAGTATTTTCTTTTTATCCTTGGATGATGGAAACCTCTGTGTGTTTTTTTTTTGTGTGTGTGTTTTACCCCCCTTTTCTCTTTACTTTAGAGAGAGGAGGAACACTTAGAATTTGCCCTGGAGATACAATGTCTTCCAAATATTAGCTCAGGGAATAGGAAGGCTCTGAGTTGCCATGTGCTGTTGTTTGCTGGAATAAATAATCATACAAAGGGCTTGCTCTTTTCACTCCTCTCTCTTTCAGCAGAGTTCAAATCAGGGTTATTTGCAGGTATCCTCTTGAATCCAGTTGAAAGACTGAATATCTTGGCTTTTCAATCTTGCTGTTTCTTTTTCTTTTCCATCACCACATTCCTTTTTATTTCTTTCTCGCTTCTTCACCTTAGTTTTTTATTTCTCTCAAACAGTAGGAGTTCTTCTGTGTGTGTGAGTCTGTGTGTGTGTGTGTGTGTATGTTTATGTGTGTATATGTAAGTATGTGTATCTGTGTGTCTGTGTGTGGGTAGGTGGGTGGGTAGTGTTTCCTTTAAAACCAATGCTAACTGTATCATTGGTGAATTATCAAGGCTCTGCCATCCGTAATTATAATTGCTAAGTACTGACAGACTAAAAGTCAAATAAATGGATGAACTACCAGATTCATATTGAATACAAATAAAGATCTCAAATGTCCATTTCCATATCTATTGCCATTTAGAAAGTTAAATATATAAAAAATGCCCTGAGATGCCTTGAAGAATAAGGGTTATGACATTCTGGGCTCATTTTTTCCCAATGTTCACTCATGCACCTGCTTTTAAAAACAAGTATTTTCTGTTTTGAAAGAGTAAACACCTTACAAGCTGAAAGTCATCAAAATTCTGCCTTCCCTATTCATCATACATTACACTTGCCGAGCACAGATTAAGGCAGATTATTAACCTACTCAATTACAGTGGAACTCCTATGAAAATGTCTATTACAACTGCATTAATATCTCATTAGTTCATCATTTTAATGTTATTACAATGGTTACCAAAGGAATTGGCACTGATTGGTACCTAATTTTGAAGGGTTGTTGCCCCGAGCATCATTGCAGAGGGGGGGCTCGAGAGTAGAGGTGGAAATCTGCTTTTTGTCTTCTTCCCTAAAAACAGAAAAAGAAAAAAAGAACAAATGAATATTTCTGGCAAAAACATGCTGCAGAGGCTGTCTGAGACTCAAGATATAAATCTATTTTGACAGGTGTAGTCATTATTCTTACCGTCTAGGATAGCATTATTCTTTTGTTTAATGGCAGGGATAGCAGGAAGACAAAATTTGCCTTAATGCGAATGCATAAAAATGTAATAACAATTTGCTAATATAATTAAATTATTACTAATGATGATAATAACATGTCTGTGTCTTTACAATGAACGTACAGTTCTACTTATTCGCATCTTTCCCCAGAGGAGTTCAACTAGATTTGCAGAGAGTTAAACCACTCCTACTTCCCCATTCATTTACATACATTAAAAGAAAGAAAGCATAGAAGCTGATTATGCCATTTTATAAGGAAAATAGTGTGGCTGCAATTTCATGCCTTTAATTCAGTTGGTTATCCTCCCTGCTTGGCCAGCATGGTTTGTGCAGCTGTAAGGTCAGTGGAAGCAAGACTAGGGTGCAGGTTCCATGACATTGGGCTAATGTTAATCTTTGTATGTCCAGGGTGTCTAGCTGAAAGGGAAGGGTCCTACACAGCGAGCTGATACTGCTATATTCTCTATACTTTTCCTATCTCCCTCTTTTTCTCGCAGACTCCAGAGCTCTCATGGTCTTTTCAGTGAAATTTTGGGTATGTTGTCATAGAAGTTAACCTTTTACTTTGTTTCTATTTTCTTAGCAAAAAAGAAAAAAAGCAAGCTAGAAATGACTATGGAGGAATTATTGGAGGTTTTCAGAGAAAGGAAAAATTGTGAAGAATGGGAGAGCACTTTGTGTCAGAAAATGTTGAATAGGGCTTGCCTGGTGGCACTGAGGCCCCCACTTGAAGTCTGCACAAACATTAAGTGGTGAGCCATGAGTGTGGTTGTGTTCAGCTGCTTGGATGCAGGCACCTGGTCTGACTGGATTTTGCTGTGTGTGTAAGACGGAAGGAGAGAGGTACAGGGACATAACAGGCATATGCAAGGGAAACATTCTAGTAATTGATTGTAGAATCTAACCAGCGGTGATCAGGCCAATAAGAGTATTAGTTATAGTGAAATGTGATAGGGGCAGGAGCAGTCAATGGGAGGTAGGTCCTAATGTGGTTGAAGTATTATTGAATCAGTATGTTAGAGGGATGATAAGGAAAAATAAGAGATGGTCATCGAAGTCAGATGCTTGAAATGGAAATTTTGGAGGTAGTAACAAGGTCTGGAACATTAATATGGGAGTGAGTAGAAAGAAGGTAGATTATTGAAACAAGAGTGGGTTAATGTGGTAATCTAATGTGATAACACATGTTTCCATGTAACTGGGGAATTTTAGTGATTGGGGGAAACCATAGTTTGGAATAGAGATAAGGAGCAGGGGGAACCTAGCCCATTTTCAGGCCTTGTTGAATATTGGTGAGAATAAAAGCAACCACAGCTTGGAAGAGTTGCTCTTGAAGTGGTGCCCGCAAACTCCAGCTAGAGCAAGAAGGTGAAGGCAACTTCCAGAGAGGGGGTAGAAAGCATAGGGGACTTTGAGTTCCAGAGGGCATAGTGCAAGGTGTTGGGGAGTCACGGAGTGCTGGGAAATTGAGTCAAGCGAGAGGTGCATACCCACATGGGGCAGGGAAATCAGCTTTTTACAGCTTCCACTTTGGGAATGGTCTATTATATAAAGTGTAATGGTGAGGCCGGAGATGTGTGGCCATAGTGGCAGTGGGATGGGAGGATTTTGCCACAAACACGAAGGATTTCATGAATCTTTTTAAGATTAGGTTCTGGGTATTGAGAAGTAGGTGGGATAGGAAGAGTTTCCCAAGAATGAAAAGTTTAGTTTATAAATTTTGAGGTAAATATTCAAAGAAGAATGATAAGAAACATCTAAAAGAGTTATTTAAAAATTTTTATAATAAGCATTTGGGGGCTATTTAACTAAAAATGATGTGTGTTTATTACTTTGCTAAAAAGAAACAAATTAATTAAAAATAAATGAAGAGTTTCTAGAGGTTATATAAATTCTTTTAAGAGAGAGAATGGAATAAAGAGGGTATGAGGCATGTGTGGCAACGACAGTTAATTGTTTGCCCGAATGTCCATTTACCTCTTCCTTCCTAATCACAGGACCTGAATTTTTAGCAGGGCACATTGCAATATAGAAGGTATTTCCCCAGACTCCTTTGAAGCTAGATGGGTCCAAATGTCTAAGTTTTCACCAGTGGGATAGGTGGAAGTAGGATGTATCAGTGGTAGATCAAAGACAGCTACAAGTATTTTGGCATTCCTCCATTGAGATATGGAGTCTATGCCCCTTGCCTTGAATCTGGTCAGGCTCTGAGGCTGCCTTCTACCTGCCATGCTGTGAGAAGCTCAAGTCACATGCAGAGGCCATATGCAGGTGTTCTGGTTAAGGCTTCCAGCTGAGTTTCCAGCTGATAGTCCGCATCACCTGCCAGACATGTGAGTGAACCATTTTGTATGTCTAGCCCAGTTGAGCTTTCAGATGACACAGTTCTATCTGACTTCAGCTGCTCCCAAATGAGAACTGCCCAGTTGAACTCAGTCAATCCACAGAACTGTGAGAGAGAATAATAAAGCTAAGCCACTATGTTTTGGTACAGTTTCCACACAGTAATAGAGGACCAGAATAGTATCTTTGTGGTAGATGGCATTATTATTATTTTAATTGTTTGCTGTCCATGCTGTGAGAGGATTATATATCCATTCCTATTGCCATGTGACTTACAGTGCCTCCTTCTAGGAGGAGTATACTCGGCTTCTCCTTTAATGTTGAGTTTGGACATATAACTTGCTTTGCCTAATGGAATGTGAGCAAAGTGACAAATGACACATCCAAGCAGAAAGTATAAGAGAAATCACCTGATTCAGCCATTGTTGTCCTTCTTCTGCCATGAGACTGAGGGCTGCTTCTTCAGCTTGGATCTCTGTGTTAGTTTTCCAAGGCTGCTATAACAATATACTACAGACCAGGTAGCTTGAACAACAGAAATTTATTGTCTCATAGTTCTGGAGGCTAGAAATCTGAGATCAAGGTGTTAGCAGGGTTGGTTCCTTTTGAGGTCTGGAAGGGAAGGATTTGTTCCATGCCTTTCCTTGGCTTGTTGATGGCTATCTTTTTCCTGTGTTTTCACATCATCTTCCTTCTGTATTGGTCTGTCCAAATTTCCTCTTCTTATAAGGACAGCGGTCAGATTGGATTAGTGCCCAACAACATCATTTTAACTCAGTTACCTCTTTAAAGACCTTATCTCATTCTGAGGTACTGTATACTTGGGTTTAAACATATGGATTATTCTGAGGGGGACACAATTCAACCCACAACGATCCCCAAATGGGAGGAAACATGGAAGGAAACTGCAGCTAAGCCACAGACACTGTGTAAAGTGAGTAAGAAAGAAATGTTGTAAACCCCTGAGAGTTTGGAGTTTGTTGCCAATAGCACAATCTGGGATAAATTAATCAATACAGCTCTTTATGGGAAGGGGCATATTTGTCTGTCTCCCTTTCTCCTTTGTGCTGATTGGAATATGAACAAGGTTGATGTTTGTAATTAGTTTGGACCCTGAGGTACATGCTAAAGATTGCTGAACTGTGAGAGAAAAGAAGCTCAAGTCCATGGTGACTAGGAAGCTGCCATAACTCCCATGGGCTAGCTGCCTCTGGGATTCTTCTTTTTGGACAAATTTAACACAGGAAAGAAAATGATAATGATACTTCCTTAGTTAGAATTGTAGTCAAAGGGGAAGGAGAGCCAAAATGGGCCAAAAGATTAAAAGGAGAGGTTGAAGCACCCCCTTGTTGTAAATGTGTGATTTTCTTTAAATTATATTTCAACATATTAAAAAAAGAACTTGTAAGTGTTGAGTAATCCTGGCAAACATGAGGTATGCTGGAAGATCAGATATGGGTGATACCATGTTGCCATTCCAGTTTTCAAACAAGAGGAAAAGAGATTTTGCAAACTATTGAATTATGAGCTTTATTTTATTTCCTGAGGTTCTAAGAAGAGGAAGTGGTTGGGTCATCATTACAGTAACCTCATTTCCTTCTTTGACAGATATATTGGACTGTGGTGCCAGGGGAAATGTGGCAGAGTGTACTCTTGAACTAAAGCAAAGCATTTTAAGGGGATTTCGAAATGTCTTCATAGGTCAATTAGAGGAATATTGGTTGAATAGAGGATTGAGAGAGTGTATGAAGAATATATGGGACAACTTGAAGGTAGTTTCTATTTTTGCCTCCTGCCATGGTGTCATGGTCATCATAAGGGTTGGCTCCCCCTTGTGGTTAAAAGATGACTTCACTGATACTTGCTATGAACGAGGAGAGGGTGCCTTCTCAATCTTCCCTCTGAGGAGTCAGGAGTTTCTTTCCTGGATTGTGACAACAAAACTTTTCTCATATTTTATTCACTCCAATAGGATCCTGAGGCCATAACTGACCCAATAACTCTGCCCAGGGAAAGGGATAATCTACTTGATTTAGGGCTGAGTGGCTAGGAGTGGAGTTGGCTCCCTCCAAAGTACATGGGGCAGGAGGTGTGGGATTATGTATGGCTACAGATATCTGAAAAGAAGTGAGTAGCTAACAAAAGAAGAGGGAATGAATTATTTTGTAGGCAAACACAATATGCAATATTTTTGGAAGACTTTGAGGGTAATATTCTCTAATTCTATAATACAAAAGTTTAAATGTTGATGAGACAGACATTCTGTTAGATCTGTCAGGATTACATTAGGCACAAAATACACTCTGGTTAATCAGATGGGTGAACCCAAAGCAGAATTATTTATCATTATCCATCTTGTAACAGAGACATGTTCACCAAAAAGTATGATTTTGGTTTAATTATAATCAAGGTTAACATTTCTACCTGATTATAATTGACCGGTATGTTTACCTTCTTTAGAACATTAGAGGAGGATTATGTTCTCAGAATGGATAAGAATGACAACCATTCTTTTTTAAATTGCAGAAGAACATGTATCTAAATACTTGCATCAAATTGTTCAGGTATAAATTTAAAAGGAAGTGGCTGGAATGTAGTCCTTTTTTATATTATTTGAAATACTTAAACTTTAGTGCTATTTTAAAGGTGATATTGCAAAAAAAAAAAAAAGGATCTCACAGGATCCTTAAGTGTTTGGGTCATTTTATTGAGATCATAGCAATAGATTCTATTTTTTAAAAAATGCTTAGATCTTTCCAGTACTTGCTCCTATTTTTAACCAATTCCTCTGTTAAATGAAGCAAAATATATCAATGGTCAAAAGTTCATTTTGAAACCAGCTTATTCCTTACGCTGAATATTTAACTGAGAAATCAATGCGTGCAATGTATTAAAGAAAAAGAGACCAAGAGTTTGGATAAATATTTGGTGGAATGATAAATTTCTTAATTTGGGGAAGTTATGAGAAGCCCTTTTTGGAGATCAATCATCTCCAAAATTATTGGAGGATGTGTTCTGCAAGATATAAATCTAAGGACTTCAAAAAAGTTAAGTAGTTTTGTAAGATGCTTCCTGTAAGATGAATCCTGTCATTCAAAACAGGACTTAATGATGTCTCTCGAAGCCATCTTCACCTAAAAATAGTCAAATATTCTACAACTTCTTGTTACTAACTGTGGTCCATGGATCAGCAAGATCGTTATTGGGGAGAGCTTGCTTGTTAGATCTGCAAAGTCTCACCTTCATCCCTGTCCTGTTGAATCTGAATCTGCCTTTTAACAAGATCCCCAGGGGATCCATGTGCTCATTAAAATGTGATCATAGATTACTAAATCTCAATTAGGGAAATGTCCACAGTCCACAGAGTATGAGGGGGTGGAGGCTCATAGGCCAAAGAATTTGTGTGTCTACAGGTTCTCCCATAAAAGCCCTTCAGATATATCACAGAATTTCCATTTCCATTTACTGTTATGGCTACATATGATATAATCGGTATTACTTGTTTTTTGTTTGTTTGTTTGTTTTTTAAATGAGCTGTCTCCAGAACAAAGGCTTTGAAGTTGAGCATAGGTTTGAAATATGATCTACCACTTCCCAACCATCTGACTTTGGGCAACTTACTTCAACAGCTGAAGCCTAGTTTTCTTATATCTAGGATCTCAAGAATCTAGAATGAATTTCTAGAATACTGTCTGTACATGATATTGTTCTTGTACTGTTGTAAGGATGAATTGAGATGATGTGGGTTCAGCATGTAGCCCAGGACCTGGTACATATAAGGAACTCAGTGAATATTAGTTCCCTTTCTCCTTGTTGGAACATTCAGTCCATTGAAGCCTTACAGTTATCTCCTACAAATGATGCAAAGACGACAGAAATTCTTCCCCTACGTGGCAAAACTGCAATGTGGTTCCTATAAAACATTAGATTTTAAATAGCTCTGCTTGCAGAGTGATTCTCAAAACGATATTTAAATAATTAAATGGAATTGAATTGTTTAGTGTGGTCCATCTGCATGCCAAATTGCACTTGCCAAAATGATAATTTGGATTTTAACATAATTGATACTTTACTGTTCTTTCTGCGTCTGATTTATCAACAGGCTTTGCCACTTCTTTGCTATTCAGCTTTTGCTCAGTGACTGCTTCTGGGTTCTGCTGAAAACTCGTAATCTTGCTAATTTTCCTTGACTTCCCTGCAATTTTGTCTAAGGAGGAGTCTGAGCGGTCCATCCCCCGGTGCTCAGAAGTGTGACTAGATGGGTCCTGATGAGTTGTTGAGTGATTGGCTAAGAAGCTGAAAGACAGCCTGGGCTGAGAGTTGTAAACTCTTTGGGCCATCAGTAGTTCTTTACAGTTAAACTGTTACTCTGTTGTAAACTCTCTGATCACACCATCTCAGGATAGGCGAATTGTGCAGTGATAGCTAGATTGCCTGTCAGTAGTTGAGGCATGGAGGTACCTAAGGTCAATGAACAGGCAAATCCATGTGTCTGATGATGCGGTGTCCACTCAGGGATCCTCTTTCTGTATGTGCTACAGATCTCCACAATTCCTTCCTACCCAGAGAACCTCCAGTGTTGGTTCTCAATATATTATCATGTATTTATATATTGTTTTAAATTACAATATATAATAATGTATAAAGAGAACATAACAAATACCCATATGCCCATCACCCAGAATATCCCATTTAACCATCATTTCTTGTCCCATTTCCCTTCTCAACACCTCCAAAGCCAACCACCATCAATAGTTTGGTTTTGGTGTGTGTCATAATATACCTTTATAAAAACTCTCTCTCTTTACACACACACACACAGACACACACGCATGGACGCATGCACTCACATGCACACACACACGCACACGCACACATATCCATAACCAATATATAATTATTTTGTGAATGCTTTCTAAAATGTACGTAATGGCATCAAATTATGTCATTCTTTTTGAGCACTGCTCCTCTCCCTTCCACTTTATGCTTCTGAGATCCAGCCATGCTGGTGGACCCAGTTTATTCCTTTTGATATAGTGCTGATCAATTTCACTTAACAGTTAGTAGAGCTGTTGTCTGAGAAGCAGACCACATTTTACTCATCTCTTGTCAGGATTTGCAAGTTGTGGCTAATGGTCTAGCAGCCATCAGTAGACCTGTGATGCACTGGCATTTCTGTTTCTACCCTACTGTTTTGCTTACTTAACTAGTGGCTGTTGCCTTCATTAGAGATCAGCATATTAATTGAAACAGTACTTATCCCTCTTGGTAAAGGGATGAACTATATGTTTTATTCTTCTGCCTCAAGATATGAAGAGTACAAATGTGATGTTTGTCCCCTTTGGTGAGCTCAGAAATCCTAAATAAAGGATGGTGCATTAGACAACCCATTTGGTAAGAGTAGTCCACTTAAGTGTCCTGCTCTAATTTGATGGCTATTGTTAGATACAGACCAATAAATAGATTATTCCATTTAACAAATACCCAGGACCAGGCTTACTTCTGCATTCACGGCTTGCCTCTCTCTTTGGTGGCAAGAGAAGGAAGTTTCTGTGGCTTCTGCCTGTCACAGAAAATTTGTTTACCCTTATTAGTAAAGTCAACAGAGTAATGACACTAAGGTCTTTGAGGTCATCTTCATGCCACACTGAAAAGAGCAGTTATTTTGGTGGGAACATTATCCTCCATATAAACTGTATTTTCTAGTTGCCTCAAGACACTTTATCTTCTGACACTCTTCATTAAGAACTTACTTGGAATTGTCAAATAAAAAGGTAGCTGTGTAAATTTGTACATTGAAGTGAAATATAGTACAAAGCAGTTAATGACCCTAGAAGTTGAGTTAGGTTCTAACATCAGGGGAATGAGCCTGTAAGCAGGACCAGGTGTGTGTGTGTGTGTGTGTGTGTGTGTGTGAGTATGTACACACACAGACGTACGTGTGCGTAGGAGCCATATTTTTGACTGGTGGTACAAACATATTATAAAGGAATTATGTTATGACTATTTCTGTTCCATTCCAATCAGGTTTTCCTCCCTATTATTGTTCAACTGTAATCCTGGGTAAAGTCACTACGCATTGCCAAGTTTGGTACTAGTTAATTTTCAATCTTCATCTTACTCTACCCCTTAGAGTATTTGATCCAGCTGATCACTCCCTCCTTGAAACACTCTCTTCATTTGGTTTCCAAGGACAACACTTTCTTCTCTCATGCTTATGTAGTCTTTTTCCATCTCTTTTGTGAGATACCTTTCATCTTTCAGACCTCTACATGTCAATGTATCCAAGGGTTTAGTATTTCCATTTCTTTACTTTTTTCTATACATGGTTAGATGTGATCAAATTTACTCCACACCTTTAAGTATCATTTATAATATAGTGATTCCCAAATTTTTGTCTCTAGGGCAGATCTCTTCCTTGACATTCCAGTTCTTATTTCCAGTCTGCCTCCTTGGCAACTTATTTTGGAAAATGAATTGCAACTTCTCCTTACAAATTGTAAAACCAAAATCTTGAGTTCCATACCCTAAACCTTTGTAACCCCAGTATTTGTCACTTCAATAAATAATACTTCTGTTTTATTCAGTTGCATAGGCTGCAAACCAAGGGAATTGTTCCTGATTCCCACCTTCATATTCTATATCCATGCTATGAGCAAATCTGTTGTTTTATCTTAAAAATATATCCAGATAGTGACTATTACCATCTCCACTGCTACTTCTCTAGTACAAGTTGCTGTAGACTCTGGTGTGCACTATGCCGACAGCCTCAACTAACCTCCCTATCCCACTTTCGTCACTTTATAGAGTGGTCACTGCATAGCAGCTACAATGATTCTTTTAAAACATAAATCTGATTGTGTTACTATTATTATTATTGCTTGAAACCTTCAGATGGTTTCCTATCACACGTGGAATGAAATACAAACTCCTTACTGTAGCCTGTCAGATCCAATAAGACCTGGCCTTTCTTAGAGCCTTTACACTGGCTATTTTTCTCAGCCTACAAATTCAGATTTCATTGAAGCATTCAGATTTCTGCAAATGCCACTCCACCAGTGAAACCTTTTCTGACCACCCTATCTAAAGAGCACACACCTTCTAATACACTCTTTCTCCTTAATGTGCTGCATTTTCTTCCTGTTTTTTTTTTTTTTTAATGTAGTGTCTTTCTCCTTCCACTAGAACATAATGTCCAAGTAGGCAAGGATGCTTTTATTTACTGACGTATCCCGAGATCTGAGAATAATGGCTGGCACAAGCATTTGTTGAATGGATTATTGAATGGATTCTACTTCATTCTCCCTCTGTCTATATTTTCATTATAGTTATAATTCTTGAAAAACTGCCATTTAAGATAATGTTGTCAGGGGAGTATCTAATTCCCTTGCTCTCATCCCCATCCTGCCCCTGACACACTACATGTTTTCACAAGTATTAAGAAAGTTGCTCAAGAAATATTAATATTTCTACAGATATTTTAGAAGCCATGGTACCTCATTCTTTTTTTCAGTTCCAGTCTTTCTTTAAATGTTTTGTTCAGCTTCAATGAATTATGGGTGAGAAAGATATATAATCAACAGAAATGTTATATGTAGGATAAACGCACGAATCCTTAAATGATACGGAGTTTCACTGTGTACTGGCATGGCCTCCTGCTATCTCAGCTATACTGCCAGCATAAAACAACTCCAAGTATCTTGTTCATCATTCAAAGATGAGTGATAATAAAAAGGAATTTTCAAAAGATCTAGTAAAAGATACTACAAAAGAATCCCACATAAAATCATAAAAATATTACCGTGAAGCAGGTTAAGATGTCAAACAAACACATATCGAAGATCTCAGAGAATTAAATAGAATAAATGCCATTTCAAAACAAGAGCAGAAAGAGAAGATACAAACATTCAAGAGAAAAAAAGTGATAAGACATCAAAAGGAAATTAAATCTGAAGTGTCCAGAGTTCAGGAGAAAAGTAGAAGAGAAAAATGAAATCATCACAGAAATTAAAGTTAGTATTTGAAGGTGTTTTATGTTGGCAGTGTTCTTGGATAGCAGGAGGCCTGGCTGGTGGTGCACAGTGAAAATCTTTATGATTTAGGGTTTTGAGTGTCAGCTAGTTGATGCTTTCATCTCTGAGGCTGACAGAGCTTAATATTTTCTTAAACTTCAGAATCTCTCCACTCTCCTGCCTCGGCAACAAACTCTTTCAAGGAAACGATGGCAAGTCTGTGTGTTTCTTTTTCTATCCTGGCCTCTCTTGTTATTCCTGGCTGCTAAAAAGGGGATGAGACATGGAAGGAAAAACTTCTTCCTCACCATTTCATTTCACAGACTCCTGGATCTCTGCTGGCAACATCAAGGAGTTTGGGGCCTTTTCTTAGGTATTGGAGATTGCTGAAACACCCAAGGGGGTTTTGAGGAGGAAAATATTAACATCCCTTAAGTTTTTTGTATTTTGTTTCCTATCCATGCTCATCAACTTGCCATTTTCAGAGAGCAAATCACTTTATTTGAATTTCTGCATAATGGGGTATCACATGAACATCAAGACCTGGCATTCCCCCTTTGTATGAAAAGATTAAATTAGCCCTCAGCCATCTGAAGTCCATCAAAGTCACTGCAAGCCCTGTTATTAGAACATCCAAAAGTACAACATAGCTTATGTGAAAAGGGCAAATCTTTAGGGAAAATTGAAGCTGTGGTGTGATGCACAGTTGTGTGGCTGACCCTATCTCCACCATGATCTTCTCAGCCAGGGGTCATATGGTAAGAAATGGCATGGTTTTGGGCCAATTAGGACATTCTCTGGATCTTAGCAGTCCTAGTGGCCTCACCGAGGGCATTCACCTGAACAAGGAGAACATAATTGAATCTGCTGTTCTAACATCAAGCTAGTTAAAAAATGTTGATAGAATATCACATCTGCGTTGGTGTTCAAAAATCCCTCAGTAAATGGTTATTAAGCCTACTCCTCTGCCTCTCCCATTCTTTTCTTTTCCAGTGCATTCTCTTGGCACTGCCTGATAGAAATACCCCAAACCTTTGCATACTTCAGAAATATGCTGTTCCCTGAATAAGTCCCACAAAGAATATGTTGACAGACTTTGCATCAGGCCCATAAAATTCAAATCTAAAAAGAAAATTACGAGCCTGGGTCAAAGAAGCTATTTCCAAGAAAACAGTTGGACTCCATGCAGAAGATTTTTGACACAGAACATACTCTTCTTTTAGACAATCAGTGGGAGACTAGCTGGTCCCCAGCCATACATAAATCTGTCTATGTGCAATTGGTAACGGTTCCTAATTGGAGAAAAGGAGGGTGGGAATGGACTGGGCAGAGCAGGCTGAGACCAGCAGGCTGTGCAGAGCCAGGAGGAAGAAGCACAGAGCTTGCTGTCGCCCTTCCTGAAAGCCTCCAAGACTGTACTGAAGAATAAATCACCACCTTTTCTGGAGCTCAGAAAAATAAGACCATAAATAATGAGTAGATGTGCTCGAGTGTATTGTGGAATGGCTGCATATTGAGAGAAGAGCAGGAAGAGCGTGCCCAGGCCTGGAGAAGGGCGAGTAGAGCTGAATTTGCGGAATACAGTGAAAAGCTGAGTGGCCCAATTAATTTTTATGAAAACACCTCCTGTACCCTGGCTATCCAGCCTGTGCTCTTCAATAGGGGGAAAAGAAATCAATGCTCTTGACTCCCAGTGGGTAATAAATTGTAAATTGCTTGGATGGGACATTCATAGCTGTCTGGAAGGCTAATTTCCAGGGACTGGGTTCACTCTCCAGACTTCTCCCCCTGAACTTTCTTCCTCCGGGTTGGAACACTCAGTGCCAACATTGGGAAGCCGCTTTTGTAATTTTTTACTCCATTATGTTGCAATTTTAACATCTCATGCATTTGGCACTGACAACATTTTTATAATGGTCTTTGGTTTATTTTTGGCTCAGTTTTACGGCTCACTGCCAGGCCCAAACTTCTGCTGTGTAGCCGACCCAAAATAGTTTCAAAGGCTCAGATGCAACTTGATATCAAATTTTTCTCCTCACGTGTTTAAGTTAGCCCTATAAATTTTGAAGGCCCCACAAAAGTTTCCCTGGTTAGTTGTTAGACTCATAGGATGTGTTGTACGTATGTTACATGGGGTACAAAAGGCAGGTGTTCATGTCACTTGCAGGTGAATCCAAATAAAAGATACTTCTGCAGTGAGGTGCTTTCTACAAGTCAGAAAAAGTTCCAGATGTCTAGAAACAGAAACTGGGCTGAGATTTAAAGGAATATAAATATGCAACATAGCCAGCTAGACTGAGAGTCCTCGTGAGTCTTCATCATCTGATCCCTCATGACTGTATATTTCTACTTCCACCACCACAAACTAATGATAACTATTATTTACTGATCACATGTAATGTGCCAAAGGCTTTACCATCTACAACCTCGTTACAGTGTCTCTTTAACTCCTTATAGTTGGGACCATTTTCTCGACTGTTTAATAAGATGGGGGAACTGGTGGTTGAAAGCAATGTTTTCCAAACTTAGCTGTAGAATTCCCTGGGGGGGAGGACTTTCAAAAATCCCAATGACATTTTGGGTTTAAAGCACCTTTGAGACATCTAATAAGTTTTGTCCATAGGAGGTGTCCGGACTGGAGATGTATATTTTGGTGCCCTTAGCAGGCTATTGAGGGAGAGTCAAGGGGTGCTAGGTGACAAGAAGCACAGAGTGAGAAGAGGAAACGACCCAGGACCAAGTTTTGAGGAACTCCAAAATTTGGAATTTGTCTAGAGGGTGATCCTGTGAAAAGAATGAGATGGAGCAATTGGTATAAAAAAAAAATGTGTGTTTTTGGTCACTTGGAGCCAAAGAAAGAGTATTTTAAAAAGGAGGACGTCAACTGTGTCAAATGCTGTTGCCCAAGGTCAAGTGGGATGAGCACAAAAAATTTGTTGTTTTGTGGACACGTGTGTCACTGGTGGCTCTAGAGAGAGGTTTTCTGATGTATTTTTTAGGGGTAGAGGCCAGATGGAAGTAGTTTGAGGAACTGGAGAGGGAGAAATAGACATGAACTTCTCCTGAGATCATCCTGTCATCTTGGCTATAGGCAGGAAACCAAATGTACAGTTCAGCAGAGGAAGTCCTGGACAGCTCTTTGTAGTAACAGGAGAGCTCCCAACTTTCTCCCGGGGTTCCAGGGCCCCTGGCTACTCCTTCCACTCTGGAGGCTCAGATTCCTCAAGTCACCTCTAGGATAAATGAGTTAATTCACCAATCCAAACTGAAAGGCATATGTGCTACCAATATGAATGTACTTAGTGGGACAGGTCTGGAAAATTTTGTTCCATCATCCCTTTAATATGAGTAAGACCAAGATCTGATCTTGAGAGTTTTAAATGTTCTCTTATTTAAACAGACTCTCTTAGTGATAAAGGCTACCATTTAAAAATGCCACCTGAATGTCAAATACGTATTTTGCAAACATTTTATCTAATCTTCAAAACAATTGTATGAAATAAGGTTTGCTGCCTTTATTTCATAAATGAGGAAACTGAGTCTGTCATGGATAGAAAATGACTGCAAATTCTTTGCCACCCTTCATCAAGAGATTCTTTTTTCTCCTCTCTTCCCTTGAATATGACTTGGCCTTTAAGATTGGCTTGAACAATAGCATGTGGTGGAAGAGACATTGCATGCCCTGGGTCTAATCTTTAGAAGGCCTGATGGCTTTTGCTTTTGCTCCAGCTTCCATGTAAGAAGTTTAAATACCCTGAGGTTGTTATGAGTAAGTCCAAGCTAGCCATGTGAAGAGGCTGCCTGAGGAGAGAGGGAAGAATGGAGAGAGAGAGAGAGAGAGAGAGAGAGAGAGAGAGAGAGAGAGAGAGAGAGAGAGAGAGAGAGAGAGAGAGAGAAAGATGCCTGGTCAGTACCAGCTCTTCCAGCCCCATTAGTTACTGTTTGGAGATGAACCAAAACGACTAACCAACAGCCACAATCTGGGCCCCAACATATGTCCAGAGTTTGGTTATCCCAGTCATTCCCAGCCCTCTGTGGTACCCTTTCTGAGGCCACAGACATTGTGGAGACAATCTATCCCTGTTGTGCACTGCCCTAATTCCAGAGCCACAAAATTATAACTATGGTAAGATGGTTGTCATTTTAAACCACTGAGTTTTGAGGTGGTTTGTTATGCAGCAATAAGTAATTTAAACAACATTTCATTATGCAATTTTGCCCAATGACAGAGGAAGGAGCAGAGTCTGGATTGAAACCCATATCTGTCTGATTACAGAGCTTTCTGCCACTTTCTGCTACTTTGTGAGGTCTCTTCTGGGTTGAAACCCGTATCTGTCTGATTAACAGAGCTTTCTGCCACTTTCTGCTACTTTGTGAGGTCTCTTCTGGGACTTCCAGATTGGTATTTAACTTCCCATCAGATCTCCCATTAAATTTCTCTTAGCTTAAATCTTGAGCACATGGGAAGAGGAAGAAATGTGTGTCTTCCTTCCACACTATAATAAAAAGTTAAATAACAGGCAAACAAGTTCTGAGGTTAACTTTGGGTCAGCCTGCTGCTAATTCTTTTTCCTAGACCAGAAGATGTAATTTGGTAGGAAAAGCAAAGAAGTTCCGGAAGATTAACCCAAGTCAGATCTTCATTCCTGCCCACTCCTACTTTTCAGTTGTTCAAGTGAGACCATCCTTTCCCTACCTCTTGATTTTTTTTTTAAGTTTTAAAATAAAACGTAATGAAGATAATTCTGCCAGAGAAAGAAGGCAAAGGAAGAGTTGTGTAAAAAGAATGCATTAGCCTCTACTCCAAATTCCCATGAAGTAGGAGCCCATAGAGCCATTTTGTGGGATCTTTAGGAAATGGCAGGGATTCAGCTTACAGGACGAATAGGAGAAGTTCCTGTAGAAGAGGTTCTGTGTTTCTGCGGTAGCAAAGGTACCAAGTGGTGATAGCCCTGTGAATAGCTGTGTTTATCAAATCCCAAAGCAAATACTCAAGTGAAACACCACATGAAAGGCCAGACCACAAGCTGGAGGCTCCCCATCGCACCGGTGAGTTTGTAGAAAACGCCTGTGGTTTGCGAGTGTGTGTGTGTGTGTGTGTATGTGTGTGTGTGTTTAAACTACACATCGTTTATACGTACATCTATTTCTAGTAACTGCTACATGCAACTATCAGAGAGGCTTTGTCCACATCTCTTACCCGATGCCAAGAAGGCCATGACATTAAAGTTGTTGTGGTAGACAGCTTCCTTATTTGTGGAACTATTATCTTATCTAAGTTCTAGTCAAGGCAAGGAGCACACCGATATAGGGATGCAGGGAAACATTTAGTGTATAGGGAATAAACAGCTGGCGTCTACAGAGGTGTTACAGGTTAAATCATCATTCAGCGAACATTCACTCTTTCTCTCCCCACTATGTATGGAAGGAGTATACCTCCCCACCCTACTGATGGGGACTTGGCATTGTGACTTGCTTTGGCTAATGAAACACGGTAGGAAATGACAATGTATGGCGTTCTGATTCTAGACCTTTAGGAACTTTGTGTGTATCCCACCCTAACCTCTGGAAGCTTCGGCCCCCTTTTCATGATAAGGACTGCTGCCTCCTTAGACAGGGACCCAGGATGAGCCCTTGTGGACTAGAATTGCCCCAGATGACTTGCAGCCTGAAGCAGAGCCTGTGGTGTAATCACTTAGATTCAGTTGTTTTCTTGCTTAGCATTATTGTGACAATTGTTGATTGACAAAGTAAGTGTGTCTCTACTTTTATGCATATTCCTCCCCCCCCAACCTTGTGGTTATGAATTGAGGCTGCTTTGGGGTTGCAAGTTAGGTGAATCTCTAGAAAAATGATTAAAATCAGGCTTTAGTTTATTCAGAGAGCAGACCAGGAGACTATGTAAAAGGTTATAGAATGGCTGCAGACTAGACAACTGGGCAACCAGGCTAGAATTACAAGGGAGATGGGGCAGTTCTTCCTCTGTGAGGGATTTATAGCTGCTGTTTGAATTAGGTAAGTGAACTAATAGAGCATGTGCGGTTAAGGAAGAAGCCTATACGGCAGCTGGTGAGAGGGAAGGATTAGACGATGGAGTTGCCACTGCCATGGGAAGTTGAAGACCTCCTGTTCTAAAATGTCTGGTGTGAAGCGAGGAAGCTGAGTTTCCTTTAGAGTTTGTTGGATTCCCCTGCTTGAGGAGGCGCTGTGTGGCTGACTCCCTCTATAAGCTTGAACCAACAGAATGAAATCTTTTCTGAGATGTCAAAATTTTCCCTGGACCCCAAGAGACTACCAGAGGAAGAGTGGCCTGGGCAGCCAGTCAGCTGCAGACAGACCACGTAGTAACAACTTTGCCATTTTCTTCAGATCACATGTTCTGGAGGGAAACAACTTTGCCTTTTACTGTGGACACATCAGCATCCTAGGAAAAACATCCAGAATTCAGTGATAGACAAGAAATACATCTCAATGGCCTTTCTGGTTGTCACTGGTCTCCTTGCCTTAGCTGAGCACCAATGATAGAATACCAATTAAGTACTGTAGTGCTTCTTTGTGAGATTGAATTAAAATGTGAAGAAAACAACTCAACCAATATTTACTGAATGACTAACATGTCCGGGGGTAGATGTTTTAAGTGGCTTACTTCATTTGCTCCTTGTGCAACTAACCCTGTGAGGTAAGTATTATTAGAACCAGTTTACAGATGAAGAGTTAATTAACTTACTTCTGGTCACACAGCTGATTGGTAGGACTGTCTTGTTGACCTAGGAGTTTGGGTTCTCAACCTAGTTTTCTTTCCATTATGCCCAAAACTTTCCTGAAATTTAATTTTTGGCTTTGGAGACAGAATTTGGTGGAGAGATGGTAGTTGACTCCGTTGAAAAATTAGGGTCCAGTCGTTATGCTGTATACCTTAATTTTATACAGTGTTATATGTCAATTATATCTCAATAAAACTGGAAGAAAATAAAGAAACATTAGGAGAATGCAAGGGAAGGCATCTCAGACTGTCTTGTGGAGTGGGAATAAGACAGATGGATTGATGAATTTGGGACTTCTCCCTCAGCCTTAGGCTTTCTGCAGGGCCTTGAAACTGAATTAGAATGGATATTTGCAGCAGGCATAGAAAGGGCAAAGGTCTCCTTTAGCCTGTAAGCTTTTCTCTACCCCAGGTTTATGCTGCTGAGAAGAGTCCTGATACGTGGTCCTCACTGACATCTATGTGATGCAGAGAACCCATCAAACTGCAGAGGCCAATCTAGCCCCGAGTAGACATCCATTTTCCATTGGCACCTTTGTTAGCCCCTCAGTCAAGAGAGAAAGGAGTGGATGGGGAATCAGAAGAACTGAGTTCTAATGTCAACTCTGCTGTATGATCGTGGGCAAGTGCCTCAGCATTTGCAACTCTCTGCCTTTCTGTAGCATGAATGGGTTAGATGGTATCAATACCCTTTTCTCCTTTTTGGCAGCAAAATATTTTTAAAAAATGAGATATGACATGGAATCCTAATATGTAATGCAGATTAGACTATCTGAACGAAGCAAAGATTAGGGTCCCAAATCCGTGACCCTTCTGAAAGTCCCCAAGCACCTCTGAGAAAACAAGAGCTTTGTGGACCAAGTTCAAAATTGCTGTTCTGGGTGATCTCTGGGGTCTTTCCCAGAACTAATAGGGTAGGATTACAGAATATGGTAGTCTAAATTGCCTTCCAACTGTCCTCCCAGAGTTTGTATCTTGGATATTTCCAAAATTTCCAGCCTTGTGGAGTTATCTTTTATTACACATATTTATATTTTTCTTTTAATAGTCAAATGAACTGGTTCAAGCCTCTACAACCTTTGTATCTGAGGATTCTTGAGAGATTCCCATATCTGTCAGTCACATGTTGCTCTGGTTCCACTGAACATTGCTCCTCTTCTGCAGTTGTCTCTTCCTTCTGCCTACATCAACTCAACATGAACAGCAGCTGCCTGGCCTTTGGATCTCCTTCACAAACCACTCACATACGGCTGTGTGGGCAATTCCTTTTACTTATGGTTTAGCAGTAATGGTGGATTGAGGGTCACATTATCTTACAGAACAACAGACACTTCAAAATTGAAATTTCCAAATTGAAATTTCCAAATTGAAATTTAGCCATCTCTGTTCTAAATAGCCCCATAGCCATAGATAGCACTGAATATTTCTTTAAGGACAATATTTTATTCTTGAAAAAACTTTCCTCCAGGGTGCTGGGTTCTCTCACTATCCATATGTCCCCTTCCCCCCTTCTTTTGAGGCTACTCACCTCTCAGAAGCTCCCTGTGCACCATCCAAACTCTTCTCATAAAATATGTACATATATATTTCAATACTCCTAATATCTTTCCTTTTGCTTATGTCCACTTATACGAGTTTTTGTGCAATGCATTTCGCTTACCTAAGTTTTCTAAACTGAGAACGAAGACAATCAGCTGTGAATAGCTAAGAATTAAAGACCTGGCTACTGGAAAGCCATAGAGAGCAGCCAGTGAGAAATGAAATCAGGGACTATCTGCATCTATAATCAGAAGATGAATTCCCTGAGAAAGATGTATTTTCTTCCACTATTCAAGTCTCATAGCTGAATCCTTTGGAGCCTAGTAATTAGGTAGTTAGGGAATTCTCTGAATTCCCCAGAAAATAGCGTCTTTTTTTTTTTTTTTTTTTTTTTTTTTTTTTACGTTTCTGCAATGTAGATGTGGAATAAGGCAGAACAGGTGGTTGTTCTGGAAAGGAAAAATGGGCACTTTTGTTTCCTTGCTCACCTTGTAAGGACATAGATGGTACCTGCTCAGAGGAAAATTTTCTTTGGCATTTTGTCTGCCTTGGAACCCTCCTTTTTGTAGTTGGGTTGGGTTTAAATTGCAGGGTGCATACTGCAGTCATTTCCTTCCAATCCATGAAGTTTCCAGAGAGTGGGTGAGGTTTAGTCACATAAAGCTGAGTGACAGTTAGGGATCCACCCTGCTCGAATGTTCTTATCACATTTCTTACTCATCTCCTCACCCAAGGCACAGGGGAACTGGAGATGCTGCATTTGACCTTTTTTTCCTGATCACACCTTCTCAGCACTGTCTGTGAATTCAACATAGAAGCAACTAGGCCCATGGGAAACTCACTCTTGAGTGCTTCTCTTCAGAGATCCTATAGAAGGGGCAGAGTTTGAGTAAAATCAACATACCTATGAAGCATTTAAAATTTATGGTAGAATACACACATCATCAAATTTTCCATTTTCACATTTTAAAATGTACAATTCAGAGGCATTAAGTACATTCACGATGTTGTGTAACCATCATCACCATCTAGTTTTGAAACTTTTTGTCACCCCAAAAGGAAACTCTGTACCCATTAGTGTCATTTCTCATTCCTGTGTAGCTCTGCTCCCCTTCCTAGCCCCTCACAATTACTAACCTGCTTTCTGTCTCTATATATTTGACTATAATGGATATTTCATATAAATGAAATTATGCAACACGTGGCCTTTTGTATCTGGCTTCTTTCACTTAACATGATGTTTTTAGGGTTCATTCCCATTGTAGCATGAATCACACTTCACGCCTTTTAATGGCTGAATAATATTGTCTTGTATGGACATACCACATTTATTTATTCGTTGGTTGATGGGCATTTTGGTTGTTTCTACCCTTTGGCTACTGTGAATAGTGCTGCTATGAACATTCATATTCAGGTATTTGTTTGAACTCCTGTTGTTGGAGGAGGTCATTGAGAGGACATGACTGCTGGTTGACCTGTGAGCTGGCCCAGGGCAATTGGAGGTTCTCACCCCCTTTCCCTGTTTTTGGAATGTGTGTTCTGCCTGCCTCCCCCCTGCTAGAAGCTGCCCCAGGGACACATCCTTGAGACAGCAATGTGCTGTTGAGACCATCTGTATACTCTACCTGAGTGAACTCAGTTAAGGCTTCTCCATAAACTTCTAGGATTCTGGAGGAAAGGTACAGAGATTGTCTTGTGGCCACCCAAGGCAAGCCTCGTATGCAAGTCCCCTTGCTTATTAAATCGCCACCCACCAATCTGAAGTGGTCTGCTTATTTCTTTGGTCTCTCTGCCTTCCACGTATAGTGGCCCGTTTGTGAACAACACTTGTTTTCAATTCATTTGGGTGTACAGCTAGGAATAGAATTGCTGTGCCATTTGGTCATTTACGTTTAGCTTTTTGAGGAACCGTGAAATGTTTATCAAAATTATAAAGAACATAGGGATGGAAATTTCAATAGTGAAGTCCATCTCTGGATAAATTAGGAAGTAGTTTCAAAACTTCTCTTCCACTTACCTATCCCAGCCCCCCTCACTCCTTCTGAGGCCTAGTTTATTCATGCTGTCACCTGGATTCCCAGATTTTTTTTCCCAGAAGCAAACCATCCTGGCTTACTTTTTTCCTTTCCTAGCTACCATCTCACCATCAAATCTACCTATTCCTTGTCTTATTTTTTCATGACCCCTAAAATGACAAATCCATTCTATTGTGTTTGGATGCTTAATGAAGTTTTACCACAGAGGACTGAAGCTAGGATGAACATCAGAGTGGCCTAGTATCCTTTCTCAATGTCTGCGTTCCCCTAGCCTCACCTACTGAACCACATATTCTGGAAGGTGAGGCTCAGTATATATATTTTGAAAAGCTTCACCAGATCACTCTGTGGCACACTTCTGCTTAATAATCAATGGATTAATATGTTGCTTTCATAATTTACAATGTAATAGTGGTGTTCAGGGTGTAATGCTTTATCTCAAAGGTTAGGATCTAATGATGTTCTTGGCAGTAAGGCAGATAGAAAGGAAAGACATTTTGACATTTTCAAGCAGTAATGGGGATTTGAGATTTTTTAATTCATACTGAATAGGAAGCTGGTGGATTACAGGACTATTCACCATGGTTCTAGGGACATATTGTTGGTCGTGGTTGAAAATATGTTGCCTTCATAGAAAAGAGGATGCCCTAATCTTGTCGAGTTGGTATAAAGGGAGAGTGAGTTGATTGGAAAATGCTGTGATTTGTTTAGTATAAAGCAAATTAGGAATCCAGAAAGAACACTTACTTAAGTGTACTTCCAGAGGAAAGACGAGAGCCGAGTGGAAATCAACTGCTTTAAGAAACAAGAAATGTAATATCAAGGCTTGCGTATGTCACAGTCCTTTGACTTGTAGACTAGTTGATGTGGCATCTAAACATGGGAATTGGCTGAGAGACTGAGAGGGCCTTATCAATCAAAAGATGAGATAGAAACCTATAACTTTTTAATTTAGAAATTTGTGATTATTTGACATTACCTGGATTTGGTATTTATACTAGGTAAGTACATTTGATAAGTTGTTTTATTTTAAATATTCATATATACACTAATATTTTCCATTGATTTTTAAAACTAGGTCTTAAATTGTAATGTGTGCTCCATCACTTGCTGGAAGCATTTACTATGAGGTTTATTCATAAGGAGGAAACTTTAAGAATGTGACGAGCTGAAGAATCTTTTTTTATTTATTTTTTATTTTTTTATTTTTATTAGTTTCAGGTGTACAAGACAAGGTAATACTTAGACGCCCACCATCTACATCCCTCACACTGTGAACCCCCCTCCCCCCACCCACCATCCCTCCGACCTCACACCCAGCCATCACATCACACACATAAAATTATAGTTGGCATTCATTAATGTTTAGCCTCTGGTGCACAACGCCACGATCAGGCATCCACACCATCCCTGAGGTGGTCTCCCAAATAGGACGCATGCCCATCGGATACCCAACAAAACCCCTACAACATTATTGAATAAGTTCCCCAAATTAATTTCCAGAAAACCCTGAGGCCATCTTGCGGCCACCAGACGCCTCCCAATCCCTTCACCTTTCCCCTTATCCCCAACCCCCCCCCCCCGCCCCCACCCATCTAACAACTCTCGGTTTTTTCTTTGTGTCCTCAAAACTGTCTCTGATCAGTTCATTCACATGTTCTTTTCTTTAGATTCCGCATATAAGTGAGATCATACGGTACTTGTGTTTCTCTTTCTGACTTATTTCACTTAACATAATGTTCTCTAGATCCATCCACGTTGTTGCAAATGATAAGATTTCTTTCTTCTTTATGGCTGCGTAATACTCCATTGTATAAATGTACCACAGCTTCTTAATCCAGTCATCTACCGATGGGCATTTCGGTTGTTTCCATGTCTTGGCTATTGTGTAAAGTGCTGCAATAAACATAGGGGTGCATACTGATTTTTGAATTGGAGTTTTGGATTTCTCCGGGTAGATGCCTAGGAGTGGAATTACTGGATCATAGGGTAGTTCCATTGAGCTGAAGAATCTTGAAATCTGGGGATATCCTGACCCTTGTTCCTAAATGTATACATTGAAGATAATGGGATGAATATATCATGGAGGTAATTTAAAGATGACTTACCTAACATTTTGTGAAGCTCATGGGAAATTACATATTTGTTTCATGGTATTAGCAATGAGGAAAAAAATCTCAATGCTGTCTCTTGAACACACGTCTGGAATACTACTAAATATATTTAATATAATTCAGGGTATCAGTCAGTTGTTGCTCAGTTGATATCCTGGGCTAGGAAAACAGGTGTGTTATGCTGATAGTACTGCCAAATTCACACATAGGCTGAGATATGAATAGTGGTGCTAATTACACTTTGCAGAACTGGTAGCCAATTAATGTAATAGAGACTCCCACTAAACTTCACATCAGCATGCTAAAAATAGTATAATCCCAGTGGTGACTGATATGCTAATTTTATTTGCTTATTTAGTTACCATAAGAATATATTATGTTATCTTATGTCCTCTGATCCTATCTGCTATTGAAATCAGGATAGGATTTTTTTAAAAATTGAAAAATATTGGAGAATTTCTTCCAAAACATATATTCTTACAGACTAGGTTCAGTAGCTTTATTTTACAGCCTGGAGCTATCTGGTTAAATCACCTAGTAAATAAACTAGTTGAATGACACAAACAAATAGGTACTAAATAAAAATTTTATTGCATATATTAATTTGGAAGTTTATAGCTTGAAAAATGGGCAGGCCTACATCTTAGAATATAAGTATATGAGTGACCTCTTTGCATTGACAATTTAAGCAAATAGTTACCATACTTTTGTCTTAAAATCAAGCCACAAGCCAAAATGCATGTTTTCCAAACACTAGTGATGTATGGACCCATTTTAATAAAAAAATTTTCACTCATTCTACCCCCACTGAATTAACTGTTATCATTTTAAGAAAATGGTACTTACATTCGTGCAAAGTAACTAGATATAAGCTCATTATGGTTATAAAGGGTAAATAATTATAAAATCAAAATGTATATACAAATTAAATATCAAGAATATTACCAAATCAATAAAATCCAAATTCTATAGGGATTTAACAAACCTTAATTACTGAGTACAATGGACTCTGAGTCTTTAGTTCTGTTTAGTTTTGATATCATTGACTTATTTCTCCCATTTTTTCAGTTGAACCAATGAGAACTCATTGTTTATTTAGTTCACCAGGATTTCATTTGGCCTTCAACTGGCACAAATGTGTTATTTCTATATAAATTCCTCCTCTGTTTTCTCTGTATGAGCCCATGAAAATGAAACAGTACTACTTGGTGTCATTGCAATAGAAAAATGCAAGTACATGCACCAAAATAGAGTAGAAGCACTCATTACTAAGGTGGGTAACCACATGGCCTAAAGAATGCTTTTACAAATTTTTTAGGTTATCATTATAAACACCCCCACCCCCCAAAAAAAACAAACAAACAAATACAAAAAAATCCCCACAAAATTTAAAAATTCCATGTTAGGCAATCTGGCAGAATTCTCTTCCTATCCTCAAATTTCTTTGAACTGACTTGGTTTATGCTTGTCCTTGTTTTTCTGGTTCAAGAAATTTAGCTCTGTAACTTGAATTTGGCACCCATCTCTGACCCCATCAGATTTTATAGTTCCTTAGAATTCACATTTTGTGTTTTGGACTGATGAACCCCTCCATGGATTTTGGCTTTTCTGACTCCTGAAACCAGAAAGGTAGACTAAAGCAGGTTGAATAAGAAATGGCACATAGAGAAATCCCTACCTCCCTTCAGGCTTTTCTGTTCATGGCATTCGGTTGGGGAAACCGCTAACCATCTCATATATGGAATACATCAGCCATACTTCCCCACCTTCTTTGCTTCTTCTATTCCACATAGCACTGCCTGATCAACTGCTCTAAAATGCATTCTGAGAGACAATCCCTTTTTCCTGAATTGCCCACCTACCAGGGTTTATACTCTTTTACCATGCACTCAAAACCCTTCATAATCTAACCTCAATTTACCTTTACCTCCCAAACACCACCACCCCCTACAGTACACCATGGTCCAGCGAAATTGGATCACTGTTTGTTCCTTGTGCTTTGCTACTGTTGTCCTTGCTGCCATTCTGTCTGCTAGCAATGCCTCATCCTCCCACCTTTGGCTTCTGAAATCTGACTCATGGCTTAATGCCCAAATCGGATGTCTCCTCCTCTGCTTTGAGAGCATTCTCTGACCATTCCTGCTGGAAGTGAGGCTCCCTCTGAATTCCTGGGGTACTTTGTCCTTCTTTCCATGGCCCCAAATTCATGCTGCCTCACATGATTACCATTTATGTGCATGTCTCACCTTTCACTCTTTGTAGAGTGTCAGATTCCTGGAGGCAGGAGCCAGACCTAATTTACCTTTCTGTTTTCCCCACTGTCTAGCCCAGTGCTTTCGGCATAAAAGAAACGAAATACTGTTTTCTGTATAAATAGGAAACTGAAAATCACAATTACTGAAGAGATGAGAATAAATAGTTTAACGCAGCTCTAAGTAATAGATGGTATTTTACCTTGAAAAATAGCATTTAACCAGTAAAGTCTGATAAATTTTTTCCAGGTTTTTGAACAGGTACTTATTTTCATGCATGATCAATAACAAATTTAACAATTTGTTCAAAGGTAAAAAATGATCATTTTAAAGAATATGCAGCCAATTCACAGTCACTAAAATGAGAAGAGACATTTTATGCACATGCAGGGGATCTAATGGGAAATCAGAGCAATGGCCCAAGACTCAGGTCCAAGGACGTGTTATTAGCCGTCTAGAAAGTATGTTTACAAAAAAACAGCTGACTTTGGGGATCTATGAGCCCCTGTACTTTCTGGCAATCATTTTTTGCTGCCAACATTAAAACATGAATAACTGATTCACATCAGTTCATTGACTTCACTGACTTGGTTTGTACTTATTTATTTTCTCTAGGTGTAGTATATATTAATGGGAAAATGAAAACACATAAGGATACATTCTTCTACTAAACTCTGACACGAAACTGAGGTCAAACTTATCATTCGGAGAAATGTTTTAGGTTTTAAATAAATAATTTTCTTCTGCTGGCCCCTATTAGTATAAACATCTTTATGAATGGGCACATTTTTCCCCTGGTGGAGTTTATTTTCAGTCGAGTTTAAATACATTGCTTTCTCGTTATTGCATCACTACTGGTTGTGAAAATTATAATGATAAATTTATCAAAAGGAAGTGTCTGCCATGCAGACATTCTCAGTTATGAGAACTGCATGGTAGAAATGTCTTAGTAATGAGGAGGGCCTCTTCTTGAAATGCCTTAGTAGTGAAGAGGGTCACATGACTAGCACTAGTGGAGCAGGGAGTCCATAGGTGTGTAGGTCGCTGTCTCCTGCAAATCTGACCATTGTCAGTTGAAGATTAGTGTAACTCGAGGCCGTGTGAGCAACACATTGCTTTTGGCACTTGGCGGGTACAGTGTGGTACCCTAAAGAAGTTGTAAAAAATTCGACTTTCTTTGGAAAGTTAAACTTCAAGTTCATGGGCCAGTAGCAGTGATATGTAGGATCCTGAGAGTGACACCTTTTCCTCCAGGAGTGACTGAATGTAATGTAGTGTTCTCACACATGTAAAGAAAAACTTGCCTGCCAGAAAGAAGGATCGTTTTGTCATCCATTGATGTACCAAGGAGAATCAGTGAGACATACATAGACTGTGCCTTTCCAAGTACTGTGTGGGAAGAGAACGTCCTAGTCAGTGGCTGTTGAGTTCAGGAGACTAATTGTATTGGCAAAGATTTTGGCAAGATTCCATCTACTATGAAAAAGGATCCACATAGTTATAGCTAGAGCACTTTGGGTCATATTGGTATAACCACCTCTACTGACAGCTGCAGTAGAGGTAGTCACCTCTACTGCATCTGGCCACCTTGACACGATGCCATTTGCTTTTGATTCATTTGATGGATGGCTTCTTTCTGATTATAACTTGCTTTCCCACATAATTTTGCTTACAATCAGGAGGTGTGCTCATTGTGCTGGCACAGAGAATTTTGGTTTCTATGACATTTACATTTCTTGAGTCAAAGTAATAAATTTGATAACTTTGTGACTTGGGTTAAAATAAATGGATCTATTCCCAATGCTGACAAAAATCTCCTTTCTGAGGCTGTAAAACTGAGAATCAGACTCTGGATTGTGATCAAGCAAATTCACAAAGGAACTGCCATCTTGTGGGGCTGCTGGGGCCAGTGTGTAGAAGTTTGGCCAGATGGAGGCAAGGGGCGCGACTGCTCTGAGCACATTCTCTGAAAGTGGAATGCGCAGGGCTCACGTGTTTGGCCATTTGTGCAGTTTGTTCCGGGCACAGGGATATCTGCTGAGGGGTGAGTGGGGCTGCAAGTCCGGCAGCTGCTCAGTTGTCAAAACTGTGCTCTCCAAGCAGGTCTATCTGGATGGAAGCCTCCTTTTTAAAATTTGCAGGAAGGCAAAGTTTGATCCTAAATCAGAGATTTCGCAATGATTGTAATGCACGTAAAAAAAGTATTTTCGATCAAATTATATATGTATTTAAAACGTCACCATTCATAACCTGAGATTCTGAGAAATGGTTTCCAAATATGTGGATCATTTACCATTATCAGGAAAAAAAATTATAAGTATGAAAATATACTATATATATTTATTTATATATACTCTCTCTCTATATATATATATATTTCTAAGTTAGGTACATGTACAATTGTTCTGATGTATTATGTTCATCATTAAATATATCCAATAATAAAAGGAAGAAATGAAAATAAATGCAAAAAAGACGATTTTGTGTACTTCACTCTTGAGATCACTAATATAAGGAAGATGATCAAAGTGGGTCCCGTCTTGCTCTAATATTGAAAGCCTGTCTGTCTTAAATTCTAGTCACATAAGCTTACCATTCTAACTCTAGATGTTCTTTAAAATAATGAATCCTAGCAACTGGTATTTAGGTAAGATCTTAGTCTTGACCATGTTTAAGTAAGCAATTAAATCAATGGGTGGACCTGGAGGGTATTGTGCTGAGTGGAGTGTAAGTCAGGCAGAGAAAGACAAATGTCATATGATTTCACTTATATGTGGAAGCTAGAGAACAGAATAAACAAACAAACAAAACAGAAACAAACTCATAGATATAAAGAGCATTTTGATGATTGCTGTATTGGAGTTGGGGTTGGGGAGGAGTAAAGGGGGGCAAGGATTAAGAGGTGCAAATTGGTAGGTACAAAATAGTCATGGGGATGTAGAGTATAGCATGGGAAATATAGTTAGTACTATTGTAATATTATATATGGTGTCAGATGGGTACTGGATTTATCAGGGTGATCACTTCATAAGTTATATAAATGTCTAGTGACTGTGTTGTACACCTGAAACTAATATAATGTATGTCAATTGTAATTAAAAACTAAAAAAATTTTTCAAAAATCCAAACACTTAAAAAGCTTAATTTAATAAATAGAAAAATTTTATTTATAATATTTTGAATTTTATGTTTCTGAAAGGTACCCTCAGAGTGTACAGCAAAGATAAAGATGAGTATGTTTCTGAAAAATGTCACTATTGAAGCGGCTGGATGACTCAGTTGATTAGGGAGCGGGCTCCCCACAACAAGGTTGCTGGTTCAATTCCCACATGGAATCATGGATTGCGCCCCCTGCAACTAAAGATTGAAAACGGCTCCTGGACTTGGCGTTGAGCTGCGCCCTCCACAACGAGATTGAAGGACGAAGACTTGGAGCTGATGGGCCCTGGAGAAACACACAGTTCCCCAATTTAAAAAGAAATTAAAAGAAATAAAATTAAATGTCACTATTTACCAACAACAGATGCAATCACCCATTTAGTTTTTTAACTGGTTTTAAAAAGGAGCCAAATTGACCACTTGTAGTGCAGAAATTGGTCATTGAGATAAACATTTCCTGCTTTCATGACAGATTTCCAGAAGTTTTGCTTCATTATCATTGATCACTTTATCTGGTTGTCAGTTTAGGGTATTTGGTGATAAAACTACTGTACTTTTCTTGTCTACGTCTATACTTTTTTTTAACTTTGGCACCAGACTCTGTCTGCCAGAGCAATTCCACGGAGAGGATTAATGAGCTTGGTTATGACTCCAGAAGGTCTGTTCGGAGACAGAGCCCTGTGTAAATATGGTTAACCCCTCAGAAGTTACTGGAACTTCAACACTCACCTTATAACTTACTGGAAGGGTGCTCTTCAGAGGCCAATAGAGTGTTCTTTATATCTGCAGGAACTTCTAACAGGAAAGAAACTTCTTGTTTCTACTTGGAGAAAAATGATTCCTTGGGTTAATAGATAAGCAAAATGAAGTGAAGGCTAAGGAAGAGTATCTGTTTATAGACTCTTGTTATCTATTGAAGGAAGTCCTGTCCTTTGAATACTTAATATTTACTGACCTTTGACATTTATCTGTGAGCTTTCTTTGGGAATTATTTTGGTTATTCTCTCAAAATGCTGAGCTCCCCCACCCCTTTTAAAGATTTTTATTAAAATATAGCTGACATACAATATTATATAGTTTCAGGGGGATGCAGTAGTTATTCAACACTTATATACCTAAAGAAGTCATCACCATGAGAAGTCCAGCAACCACCTGACACTGTACTACGCTATCACAATATTATTGACTATATTCCCTATGTTGTACATTACATCCCATGACTTATTTGTTTTATACCTGGATATTTGAGACTTTTATTCTCCTTCACCTTGCCCCCGCCTTTTAATTTTTCAATTACAGTTGACATTAAATATTATTTTATATTAATTTTAGGAGTACAGCATAGTGGTTAGACATTTATATAATCTAAAAAGTGATCCTTCTGACTAATATCCACCTGGTACTATACATAGTTATTACCATATTATTGACTATATGCTTTACTTTACATCCCCAATGACTATCTTGTAATTACAAGTTTGTACTTCTTAATCTTGTCACATTTTTTACCCTGCTCCCTAAATCCCTTCCATCTATCACCCCAATAAATCAAGTATCCATCTAACATCATATGTAATTATTACAATATTATTGACTGTATTCCTTATGCTATACCTTACATCCCCATGACTGCCTTGTAACAACCAATTTGTATGTCTAATCCCTTCCCTTTTTTCACTCACCCCCATCCCTCCTCCCATCTGGGAACCATCAAGATGTTCTCTGTATCTAATGGGTTTGTTTCTGTTTTGTTTGTTATTTTGTTCTTTAGATTCCACATATAAGCAAAATCACATTGTACCTGTCTTTCTCTGACACACTCCACTCAGCATAATACCCTCCAGGTCCATCCATGCTGCTGCAGATAGCAAGAACCCATTCCCTTCCCTGGCTGAGCAATATTCCACCTACTCTTTATCCATTCATCCATAGACAGACACAAAACTGTCTCCACATGTTGGACATTGTATACAATGCTGAACATATGGATGCTCAGGTCCCCTCGAAGAAGTGTTTTGGGGTTTCTTCGGATAAATACCCAGAAGTGGGATAACTGGGTCCTTCTTTGTCTCTTGATATAGCCTTTGTTTTAAAGTCTATTTTGTCTGTTGTAAGTATTGCTACCCCAGCTTTTATTTACTTATTTTTTTTTCATTTCCATTTTCATGAAATACCTTTTTCTACTCCTTTCATTCTGGGTGTGTCTTTTGATCTGAAGTGGTTATATATGGGTAGCATATATATGGGTCTTGTTTTCTTATTCATTCATCCATCCTATCTTTTGATTGGAGCATTTAATTATTTTACATTGAAAGTAATTGCTGATAGATATATAGTTTTTGGTATATAATATAATTACCATTTTATTCATATATTTTTTAAATCTTTTTTTGTTTTTGTTTTTCTTAAAGAAGTCCCTCTAATATTCCTTGTAATTCTGGTTTGGTGGTGATGAACTTTAGCTTTTTCTTGTCTGGGAAGCTCTTTATCTGTCCTTTGATTTTGAATGATAACTTTGCTGGGTAGAGTAATCTTAGTTGTAGGTCCTTGCTTTTTATCACTTTGAATATTTCCTGCCAATCCCTTCTGGCCTCCAAAGTTTCTGTAGAGAAATCAGTAGACAGTCTAATGAGTTATTAGTTGTCTTCCTCTTGCTGCTTTTAGGATTCTCTCTTTGTCTTTAACCTTTGGCATTTTAATTATGATATATCTTGGTGTGGGCCTCTTTGGGTTCATCTTGTTTGGGACTTTGGGCTTTCTGGGCTTGTATATCTATTTCCTTCTCCAGGTTAGGGAAGTTTTCTCTATTTCTTCAAATAGATTTCCAATTCCTTGTGATCTCTCTTCTCCTCATACCCCTAAGATGCAAATATTGGTGTTGTCCCAGAGGCCCTTTCAACTAACGTCATTTTGGGGGGATTATTTTTTCTTTTTGTTATTCTGTTTGGGTGTTTTCTGCTACCTGATCTTTTAAAATGCTGATTTGATCCTCTGCTTCAATCTAATCTACTGTTGATTCCCTCTAATGTAGTCTTCATTTCAGTTATTGTATACTTTATTTCTGACTGGTTCTTTGTTATGCTTTCTATCTCCATTTTTATGTTTCTTATCTCTTTGTTGAGGTTCTCCCTGAGCTCATTGAGCATCCTTATAACCACTGTTTTGAACTCTGTGTCTGGCAGATTGATTGTCTCCATTTTGTTTAATTGTTTTTCTGGGGCTTTGTTCTGTTCTTTCATTTGGAACATGTTTCTGTGTCTTCAAAGTTTGATCGCCTCCCTGTGTTTGTTTCTCTGTATTAGGTAGGGCTGCTATGCCTCCCAGTCTTAGTAAAGTGGCCTTATATAAAGTAGGTGTGCTGTGAGGCTCAGTGGTGCAATCTTCCTGGTCACCTGAACCGGGTACTCCAGGTGTGTCTCGTGTGGATTGTTTGTGCCCTCCTGTTGTAGTTGAGCCTTGATTGCTGTTTTCATGTAAATGGGAAGGATTGATCCTCAGGCTAATTAGTTGTGAAGACTGGTCATGACTACAGTGGGGGAACTGTGGAGTAGGGGCTGACCCTATGGAGCAGGATTCACTTTAACAGGGCTTTGATGCCTTCCCAGTGTGCCCTTTTGGGTGCTTGGACTAGGTCTGAAGCTGGTCACTGGGCATGCCAGGCTGGAGGCCTCTTGAGAGTGGACCCACAGCAGACCAAGTTCACCTGCAGTCAGTGCCCTCCCCGGGGCCACCTGGCTTGAGCCACAAAGCAATCCAAAGATGGCTGCCACTTACTCTGGGCTTGAAGGTGCCTTGAGAGGCCAAGCCGTGAACCAGCGTCAGCTGTCACTAGTGCCAGGCTTATGACTGTTCAGCCAGAGGTACAGGACATGCCAAAGCCTGATGCTGCTTGTCTGGGTTTTGTGAACCTTTGAGAGATTTTAGGACAGTCTGCAGCATGAGTGAAGACAAGCCATTTATACAGAAAAGGTACTGGAAGCAGCTTGGATAGGCCCAGAAGTTGGGTAGGGTGTGTTCTCAGGGAATCAGGGCCAATGGACTGTGTTAACCAGGTTGATGGAGACTTAGAGATGGCGTCTGCATGCTTCTGCACTTTGGGAGGGGGAAGGGCTCAACAGAGAAAGAATAGCTTCTGCCAGCTCCTCCATCTGGGAGAAAGCTGCCCCTTCAGCCCTCACCCCGAAACCAGGCAACTGAGTTCCTCTCTGTATGTCCCTGGTGCCTTTTGAACTGCTGCGCCAGCGCTGGAGGAGCTCAGAACCAATGAGTCCATCAGCCGGTGAGTCCGTGTGTGAGCCCTGTAAGAGGAACGCCTGGGTACAGCTGCTCTCTATCTCCCTCAGCCACAATCTCTGCTGGTTTTCACAACCAGCAGTTATAGGGACTTCTTTCCCCAGCACTGGATTCCAGTGCTGGGGAGTCTGGCGTGGTGCTGGGACTCCTTGCTCCTCGGGGGCAGACCTCTGTAAGTGAGCTATCCCTCCTGATTTTTAACAGTCACACGTGGGTGTGGGACCAGCTCATTCCATGTCTCCACCCCTCCTACCAGTCTCGAGGTGACTTCATCTGTATGTCCTTAGTTGTATGGCTCCGGTTCAGCTAGACTTCAGGTGATTCTCAATGATGGTTGTTCTGTAGTTTAGTTGTAATTTTGATATGGCGGTGAGAGGTGGTAAGCACAGTGTGTACTTACTCTGCCATCTTGACCGATCTCTGAGCCCTACTTTTATATATATCTGTCATATTTCCTCAAAAACACCAGGTATCTGGTGGCAACAGGCATGCACAAATCATAATCTAAAGCCAATTACACATTATAGACTCACAAGGGAAGAATTCCCATTGATTTAACTGTTAGGAACTGGTACAATGAATATAATCTGCGAGAAGCATATATGAGTATTGCTGGTAGGGACTCAAGTGTAAAGAATTGGTTTTCAGTTGAAATGCTGAATATTATTTATACATACATATCCATACATTTAATGTGTGTGTATTTGCCAAGTGCTTACCCTTATGTTATTTTATTCTGATCTTACAACAATTCTGTGAATTAAGAAAGTAGGTATCATTACTTCCATTTCATTTGTAAAGAAACTGAGTCTCCAAGAGGTTAAGTATCTTGACTTACGATGATGATGATGATGGTGATGAAGGTGATGATAAATGGAAAAAATCTTTCCAATGATTTCTAGACATATTTATTTAACTGCTTATTTGACATATATCTTGGCTGTTTCTTAAGCAATTTAATTTGTCCAAAATGAATTCTTATTTGATCCCAAACTTTTACTTTCACCAGTCTTTAAAACTAAATGGCATCACCATCACTCTGTTGTGTATGTTAGAAACATAGCATAATTGTTGATTTTTCTTTCCTCTTTAGCAATCAATCCATCACACCCAAGCCATAATCAATATATTGGATATATGTCATCACTTCCAAAATACGTTTTCTCTCCACTTCTCTCCACTGCCACTGCCAGCATCTAACTGGAATACCACCATCTCCTGCTAGGCTAGAACATTGCCTTCTACAGGTTTTCACCTCTATGCAACTAATGTGACCCAATATGTAAAGTCGATAATGTTCTGCTCATGTTTAAAAACCTGCCATGGCTTTCCACTGTTCTTGGGGTGTAAAATCTGTATTCATCCTGATTTACATTATCTGGTTCTTGTCCAACCTCATTTACTCCTTGCTCTTTACCCCTTGCTCATTATACTAATTAAATTTATTATATTTTATCTGCTCTAACCTTTCTTATAGTTTCTTAAGTATGCTAAGTTCACTCCCAGTTCAGATCCTTTCCTTGTTGGCTCCTTACTATACTTAGGTCTCAGCTTTAATAAAACATTTTTATAGAGGCTTTCCATAAAAACCTCACTTAAAATAGCTTCTTTCTATTATTTTATATTTCCCCACCTTTTGCTTCCTTCAGAGTGTTTATCACAATACACATTTTTGAACTATTTGTGTTGTTTATCTTCCTTTCTGGATTGTGAGCTCTACCAGGGCACAGGCTCTGTCTTTCTTGTTTGCCATTCTATCCCAGATTTTTAGCACACTGTCAGGGACGTTGTAGGTACTCAATAGATTTTTATTGAACAAATGAACCACTTAGTTCAAAGCCCTCATATTAATAGTGAGAAATTCAGGTATTTGAGATGAGTGTTTTGCTCAATGTAAACATGAGTACTTAGTGATTGGATCCATTCCTTCCTATATCTGATGTTGGAATCAGTTGGACAATGATGTACAGATATTAGAAATAGTATCCTGGGCTTTTCAGTCAGGTATTGGGTGAGACTAACTCCATTTTAAGCTAAACATTTGTTGTAGGCAAATAAAATGTTATGACTTTGCGGCTGGGATTTAGTCAAGATGTTTTAGCTTATTTCTTAATATTGGGACTCTGGCTTATCTATAATCACACATTCCTTATGACTTGACTAATAAGAATAATATAAACTAAGAAGGAACTTTACTACTAAAGGTCACAAATTTTTAAAATTAAATTTATTGGAGTGATATTGGTTAAATCATTACATAAGTGTCAAGTGTACAGTTCTAGAATTCATCATCTATATACTGCATTGTGTGCTCACCACCCAAAATCTAGTCTCCCTCTGTCACCATGTATTCGACCCCTTTTACTCTCTTCATTCTCCTTCTACCCACTTCCCCTCTGGTAACTACCATTCTGTTGTCTATGTCTATGAATTTGTTTGTTGCTTTCTGTTTTATATCCCACATATGAGTGAAATCATATGGTTCTTGTCCTTTTCTGTCTGACTTATTTCACCTAGAATGCTACTCTCAAGATCCATCCATGTTGTCACAAATGGCAGTATTTCAAATTTTCTTATGGCTGAGTAGTATTTCACTGTATATATGTACCACATCTTTTCTATTTAATCATCTATTGAAGGATACGTTGGTTGTTTACTTGTCTTGGTCACCATGAATAATGCTGCAATGAACATAGGGGCGCATATATCTTTACAAATAAATATTTTCAAATTTTTGGGGTAAATACCCAGAAGAGGGATTACTGGGTCATATGATAGTTCTATTCCTAATTTTTTGAGGAACTTCTATACTGTTTTCCGTAGTGGCTGTGCCTGTTTACATTCCATGCAGTGTGTGATGATTCTTTTTTCTCCACATTAAAAGTTACAATGTTTAAATGATCAATTTGTAAAAATCATTCTTGAAAAATGACTGAGTGAGCACTGCCTTTTCTTTTGCATTTTCCCATCTTCATCCTCCTCTTTTAGAGCCTGTAGAAATCTCTGCAGGGGTCCTTCCTGGCAGGAACAGAGATTATTCTTAAGGATATCCTCTGAGAGGGCCAACCCCTATGGCTAACCTTTGTTGGGATGTTGTCCTTGTTGTGATCCAGTCTTGCCTGCATAGCACCTTGCACATGGTATTTCCTCCTAGTAGTAGATGCTGTTGTTCCTACTTCCAGATTCCCATTATGGGAACAGTGTGCCTATCTGCCACTGTTGTGCAGTAGGCTGCTAACATCTCAGATCTGCACTTGTTCTTGGCCCAGAAAACTGCCTCATCTGGAAGTGTTTGAAAGTTACATTCTCCATCTCCTCCCAGCCAAGGGCAGCCCACAGTCAATGACTGACAGATATGGGGATGAAAGAGCCAGGCTCCTTGCTTAAGGTGGACACCTCTGTGGTGCTATTCATGTTCCAAAGTTCCCCTATGGGAGCAGATAAAGAGTAGAAGCTGCATCTTGACTTCTTTTCTTGTTCCATTGTTTTATTAAAGAATGGAGAATAGTGTGGGAATAGTGTGGTTTTCCAGGGCCCATCAGCTCCAAGTCGATGCCCTGTGCTCACCTGCTAATCTCAGGTTAAGAGCTCTTGGCATTTTTATTTCATGTATTCCTGAAGAAGTCCACCTTGTTAGAAAATAATATGTTCAGTGTGCATTTACATGCTACCTCTTCAAGTCTTCTATTACCTTCTTAAGTTCCTAGACTCATTTCTTCTTATTTTTTGTTATACTATTCTGGGCAAATTTAGTCCTAGAAATACTGATTTAACCTGGAAGAACTGGAAGAGGCAGATATACTCCTGAATCAAGCTAATTCTTAGGAAGTGTAGTGATTAAACAACATCACAGGTTGAGCTGTCCAGGGAGCGGACTCAGGGGAGATGAATAAGTCTGAGGTTTATTAGGGAGTGTTCTGGACATCAGAAGCTGTGGAAAGGAAGAGAAAGAAGCAGGACTGGGCAGAGGGAGAAGTTGAACTACAGTGCATGCTCAGTGGAAGCCTCAGCCAACTCATGGGAGCTCTGAAGCTGGATATCCTTCAGAATTGTCCTGGCTTGGGCCAAGAAGCAGGGCCTTCATCACCATTTTATTAACTGTTCACTGGATGTGGGCTGCCCCAGAAAGTGGGATGATCTTGAGTACGGAAGCTCTCTTCAGCAGAGGCAATCCTTGTAGGGGTTGACAGCTGAAGGCCATCAGCCTGCAGCAAATCCCAGAAGAAGGACTGGGTCCCTCATTCCTAGAAAGGAATCTAGGTGGCACAGTACTTGGGCAGTCATTTCTCCACTTAAGAAATCCTGGAACATTAGATACCTAGTCCACTGCTCTAAGATTTACTGTATGTGGCCTGAAGCCTCATAGGACACACATGACCCAAAAACTTGTCTTCAGGAAAACTCACACAATGGGCAAGATATGGGCTCTTATTACTTCTAAGTTATCGTGTTGGTTAGAGATGGATTTGAGCATAGGCTCATTTTTCTGGTGTCTGCTAGCTGCTGGTCCAAGGAGAAAATAGAGTTGTTTAAACTCCTGCAAGCTCTATTAGAGAATGGTGTTTTTGTAACATAAGATTATGAATTCTAATCCTTGTATCATATGATTTAAATTTAGCTAGGAGTTGGACTGGCTATGTGTCTTGAGTACATATCTATTAAAAGAAAGCCCTGGGCCACAAGAGAAAGGCTTATCATAGCTTCCCCCCAGTGTTTTGGCAACCTTGAAAGAGGGAAGAATATTTGGGAAGTGAGAAACTTAATAGAAATTTGAGTAGACACAGGTGACTAGACTCAGGAAACTTTCAATACAGTTAAAAATGTCAAATAATTGATTTGATCAAATATAGGACTTGCAACACTTTGTATTTTTATTTCTATTTTTAAAATCATGCATTTTTCCTGATAGGCCTTGTCTTTTTTTCTGATAAAAATATGTTTAGAGTTAGTACATCTTTCTGCAAAATGGAAATTATACATAAATTAGCCATGACATTTTAAAATTATGTGTTATAAAGTATATTACAAATTAGTACTCACACAGAGTGCTTGGATAAATGGTACATGCTTTGAGTAGCCCATCAAATTCAGCTGGATTTAATCTAGTCTCCAGACCTCTTCAGTCCTTTAACTAAATGTCTGATAGACCAGCATAAATATGAAACTGGGCCATTATGTGGCCAAAAACCCAAAAGAGGGTTGTCTGTTCAATGTAATTGGGTAGCATATTTAGCATTAGGGGTTTCACAGTCTTCTCATTGATCTGTTCAGGGGAAATGAAGCCTCTTCACTTTAATTTAGGCAGAACCTCTAATAGTAAGTGAACGTTCATCTTATCATGGCTTAGGACTCTGCTACTGAAATATGGTAAGAAGCCCTCAGCCATGAGAAGGGAGTTCCAAAAGGGACCTGGAAAATTCCAGGTTTGTGAATTTGCATCAAAACACTAAATAAGAGATTATTTCTTCCTTAGTTGCTTTTTTTCTTTTTTTTTCCAGCTGGAAAATTCGATGGAGAAAAGATGGTTTTGTCCTTTTGCATATCCTTACCGGAGAACCAAATAAAATACTGAAGACCTAATAAGATTTTGCTTTCCAGCAATATAAATAATTTAATCAGATTAATGACATTGTTCTACCTGAGGGGTTCCATAATTAGTGGATTATTGAAGCCATGTGAAAGTTATCTGCCATTAGCACCTGGAGGAATTCCTGTTGTCTTAGTCTGTGGAATCTAGCAATATGAATATTCCTGTCATGCACACTGTAAAGATAATAAGCCCCTGGCATTTTGTAAGCGATATAAATCCACAGATTTCACATTAAATATTTAAGGCACAGGAGGTGTTATTTGTTAGGATATAGATAAAGGCAGTTCAACTGCTTCAGCCCTTATTTTCCTTTTCAGGAGCTCTCTTTCTTTGCGGAAGGTACTTTTATGCCTTTATCATTGTGTCTTTCCAATCACAACCCTGCCCCCTTTTGTTTGCGTATTGTTTTGATCCTCTGGAAGCATTCTTTGGATTTTGTATGAGAAACATTCAAAATATTTTTACAGAAGGTTTGTCCTTTTCATATAAAAAGAACATTCATACCAGGGTGCAAATAGCAATGAATCAAGTGGTTTCTTAATATATGGCAAAAAGTAGACTTCTGTGAAAAGACCATCTCATCAGTCTGTCTTTAAAATATTTGAAAACCAAGTTCTTTCAGCACTATGTGTTCATTCCTCTTGTTTATGTTATTTAGCTATGGAAAAAAAAGACTGGCCGTTGAATGTGGACCTGTTATTTTGCTTTGTAATTTCCTTTATATAAGCAAAATTGATAAATCAGAAATTAAAAATACTATGTGAGACCATGTGTCTAAATGGTTGGTGTAAAAAACACTGTCACATGGTTGCCATAGTGGGGATGGGTGGTGGGTGGTGGGTAAAATGGGTGAAGGGGTCAAAATGTATAAACTTCCAGTTATAAAATAAGTAAGTCCTGGGAATATAATGTACAGCATGAAAACTACAGTTAACAATACTGTATTCCATATTGGAAAGTTGCTAAGAGAGATCTTAAAAGTTCTCATCATGAGAAAAAATTTTTTTGTAGCAATGCATGGTGATAGATGTTAACTAGACTTATTGTAGTGATCAATAATGTATACAAATATCGAATCATTACACACCTGAAATTAATACAATATGTCAATTATACCTCAAAAAAGAAAAGAAAGAAAAAGGAAACACTGTCACCATAGTTTATAGAGAGACGACACAGCCAGTTCAGTTGTAGCATGACATGTTTCCATATTAGAGCACTTCTCATTGAATAAAGGTGCTGCTTTCTGAATTGGGTTCTATTCACTGAAGATAATATATCAATCAGGATATATCATATCAGACAGGTAAGTTGAGGAGAGATCAACAAAGGAACTATTTGTAGATACACGGGCAATGTTAAGAGAGCCAGCAAGCAATGCTGACACATCCAAGGTAGCAACAGTGGAGAGCCCTCACCACACGTAGGCAGAAGGGGAAAGGGGAGGAAGTGATTACCAGTCTCCTACAGCTGTAGAAGAGCAGTGCGCAACAAGAATTAACTTGAGTTATCACTGTCAGCAGTGGACACAAGCTGCTGCCAATCCAAGGCCTGGCAGGGAAGTAGCTGGTGGAATAAATACCCCCAAACCTCTTCCCTCTTACCCTCCATGTTGTTACCCTCCATCCATCGAACCTAATTGTAAGCCAGAGGACAAGTGTGCCTGTTGTTGCTATCCATGGAAATCAGCCTTCCAGGCCAGAAAGCAGGGTGGGGATGGGTGGAGAATAGATCAGGAATATCTAACATGGTCATATTTTTAAAAATTTGGCAGAGTTCTTCTGATAGGAGAGTTAGGTAGACAATGAAAGTATTGTGAGGAGAATGATAGAATTTAAATAATGACATGTGCTGTATGAATTTATAACATTGTTAGCTGAAGTGTGAATATATATAATTGCGTATACTTCAAAACATTACTCCTGTTTCCCTAGAGAATTTATAAAATTGTTAGTTATGATGATGTGAGGGATATATTACATGACAATCTACGTTGGTGTGAACATGACCTTGTATCAGGGTTTTTATATTAGCTAACAAAAATATTGCTGACCCTTTTTCTGTAACTGTCCAGAGTTCATGGGTCAAAAACAGGGTTTTTATAATATTTCTATAGCCATGGCTATCTTTATTTTTAATGTGTTACTGTACAGATCAGTACAAATCTAATATTCAGTGAAATTTGCTTTCCAAGATAAGCTTTGAAATTATTAGTTGGTTAATCAAAGGAATTTCCTCTGATGTTCTGTATTTTCTGCTGTGGCAATAGAAGAGACTTTATATACACCTCAGCTTTTATTTTTGGAAGAGAATGTGTTAAAAAATTTTCTTAGGCAAAGTACTGCCTTAAAAATTTCCCCACTTTGCTAAAGCAATTGACTCTATACTTCCTTATATCTATCTCCTGATATCCTTCTTTACACTCCTTATTACTTATCCATATGTTGTCCTAGCTGTGGCATCTTTTTGTTTGCTCTTTGTCTATTTCATACCCTCTTTCACATGTTCTAGTCACTGATACAGATTATTTTCTTTAAGACGGAGAAAAAGGTACTGATTTGCATAGTAGTAAAGGAGCGCAGTTAATTTAAGTATCTTTCCTAGGTTTCCTAGTATGGGGAAGTATGAATATATCAAGCTGAGGATTACAATTTAGGCTATAGTTTCTTCTACACAATTAAATTCATACCTTTGATGTCATTTGCAAATTGTTCCATGGAGTTAGCCAACACATGTAACATAGAAAAGTAAATACTCATGGAAGATTAGCACACTCTATATAGTTCACCAGAACAGCAGAAGACCTTTTGAAACTCCTAAACTTGATGAAATGTCATAACTAAATAACTTAAAGATTGTCACATCATGTTAAAACTTGAGTGGAGACAATCAATGACCTTGAAATACTTAAGATGAATTGTGGTTTGTATGCTTAAGAGGACAGTGCAATTAAAAACATTTATGTAATTGACCTTTCAGAGAGCCCTGGACATTAGCAATAGGTTATAAATTACGAGAAGTATCAAAAAAGCAGAGGGAGAATTCTCAATAAGACAGTCATGGAATTTATCAACAGAGTGGTTGCATCTTTGGCAAATCTGAAGTCACCATGAGGACATTCCAGGCAACTGTGAAGTTACTGGCAGGCTGATAAAGCAATTTAGTTATAATATGGGTCTAATGCTTCCCTCAGCAGCAATTGTAAGACATATATCAGAATTTTATCACTTCCTTTTCTCAGAGACCTCCAAATAATTAACTAGTCAATGCTCTCTTTGATCTTCCTGGCATCATTGGTGGTATAAATAAATCATTTCTAAACAAATATGTTTAAAACCTTTTACCCTATTTAAAATGATAGACTTGACTAAGTAAGTCCTTATCACATTAGAGTGGTGCCGTTTGCCCTGTTGCTATCTCCATTAGAAACCCCTATTTTTAGAGACTTGTAACTTAGATTTCCTTGATGGAGGAACCTTGGCAGTCAAGCTAGTGAGACAGTTATTCGTTGTTATTACTTGCTCTTTTTTATTTAAGTGCTTTATTTCCAAATTGAATTATGGGAAAACAAACAAAAGCCTGAAGTAAGTTTAGGGCAGCTGTTTTTCACAGTAGCTCGAGGGTTAATTATATAACTGAAGGATCAAAATTATATATTACTGAGAAAATGTACCAGTCTGTCTTGGACGTAGGAATATTTTCTGACCCTTCACCTTTTCATCAACTGAATTTCTTTTTATTACCTCCTCTCATCCCACCATGAAGTCGTTGTAATTCTGTTTGACTTAAATCCTTTTCCCAATTCACTGTTTTCTATATTTTTAGATACTTTTTGTTACTCTTTAATTTAGATAAAAATGTTTCTATTTAAAATATTGTAGATAATTTGCAGCAAATAGTAATTTTGAGTTAAACATTGATTTGTTTGAATACTAAATAATATGGAAATTGTATGAAAATGTTTATCTTCTATCCCTTGAGCAGCATTGTATGGGGGTCGTGGAATTGGGAAGCCTATCTAATGGAGTCAGGTAGACTTTTAACTGTGAGGTGATTCTTATCCAAAATCATAGTGTTGGGGCAGAGGGAAAATGTCAGAGGTTTTGTACAGAGAAAGGTGCTAATGTGAAAGTAGATGCCAAGGGAGTTGTGAATCTAAGAGATTGTTTGAGAAACTGGAGCCAAGAAACAGATGCAATTGGGTAGAAGTTGAGGGTAGAGACAGCATGAAAAATGGAAACCATGTGGGGATAGGCAAATGTTGATTGTCTGGATGAATTTTGGAGATCTGGACCAATGCCTATAGCTTCTTTTCGTGTGTCCCAGGTGTATTTGCATACAGGTGAGCTAGATTCAGTTAGAGTAATAAGTGTGGGCTTGCACTATTTATTTTATCTAACACTTAAAAACTCTGGTTTTATTAGTACTACTACTTGTTTTAGATTGTGAGTTGCTATGCCATAATATAGTTTATCAAGGGGTGTGTGTGTGTGTGTGTGTGTGTGTGTGTGTGTGTGTGTGTGTTTCCTATGGGTATTTGGGAAAAGGAATTCAAGGGTTAGGACAAAACTGAATCACTGGACCAATTGGAGAGTGTGGCTGAGAGGTGTAAGAACTGGTGTCCAAGTTAACAAGGGACTGGGGAGCTCTCAGCACTTTTGGTTAGGAATTCAAAGAGTTGAACATGTCTTTTTGGAACTGCAGCTAATCTGTAAATCATTTCAGTTTCTGAAATTAGAATGAAATGAACCAATATTGCTAGTTCCTCTAGCTACATGCCAAAGTTGAATTTAGATCCTCTCTGGTAGAAGATAATATTATTCTATACTTGAAGTTATTTCTACAAACAATTTTGCAAATATAATGCTTGGAAAACAATAAAAAGTAAGCAGATACCTAAAGAGAAAAAAAAATCAGCAAAAACAGCAGGAAAAAACAGATAATATAAAGAAACCCACTGAGGCTCCAGATATTGGAATTGCCAGATAGAGATTTTAAAATAGCCATCTTCTTATGTTTAAGAAGATAAAAAAAGCAAAATTGAAAATTTTTGCAGAAAGCAGGAAACTATTAAAAAAAAAAAAGGAAATTCTAGAACTTAAAATTATGCATTCAGTGGATGGAATACTAAATATGCTAGACTCAGATGAAGAGAGAATTCACAAATGGGAAAGTATATCAGAAAAATAATCAGAAGGAAGTACTAAGTGACAAAAAGATGAAAAGTATAGAAACGAATAAAAATTACGAGATAGAGCTTATATATTTATAATTGAAGCCTTGAAGGCAAGAAGATAGGAAACTAGAAAAACCATATTTGAAGATATAATGGCTGACAAATTTCCAAACCTGATTAAAGACATCAAGCCACACATTCAAGGAGTGCTATTTTAGCATGATAAATAAAAGGAAACTTTAGGTACAAAGAAAAAAAAGTCTTATAAACAGGTAGAGAAAAAGAGAATAGAGTCAAAGGAGCAATAAGTAAGCTGAAAGCTGACTTCTCAGCAAAACTAGATATGAAATTGGAAAACAAGTAAAGAATAAAATTAGGAAACAAGATTAGATTTAATGTCCAGGGAGCTAGAACAAATGGGGCTAGCTAAAGTTACAGATGAGGACAGAAGAAACATTGTAGAAAATCATGATCAAAACCTTGAAGTGAAATAACTCTGTGGTACAAATTGTAGAGTTGTGTATGTGCAAGTAACTGCTTTTGTGTACTCTTCTCAACATCTTTAACAATTAAGCATTTATATGTTGGTCACAGTTTTCTAGAAATTGACTTTTTATCCTTGGTCTTCAGTGCTTTTTATTATTCAAGGAAAAGAGAGATGTTACATGGCATTGTTCCTGACCTTTACACAGGTTATAGCGACTCACATAGGCCTATTAATAGTTAGTGATGGAGAAATGATCATAAAACGAGATCTTGCCTTGCTTGATGCAAAAGAACATGGCTAGCCACTAACTGACATAAAGCTAGTCCAGAGAAGTCGCTATCATGCTGTTCAGAACTGCAAGATAATAACATATGACTATGAAACAGTACTTTCTCCATAAAAAGCAGAAAGGAAACTCACTCCAAAGCTATGGGTCAAAAATATTTAGCATGAACAAATATTTTAGAAAATATTGTGATTTGTACTTTACCACCACAAACATATCCTTGAGTTCAACAATCCTTGAAGTCAAAAATTGGTCCTGTGTTAACATTTGCCTATAAAAAAGGAAATATTCCTCTCCCTCTTAATAAAATCAATGACTTGTAACCGTATTCTAAAGAAAGTCTTCCCAGCTATCACAGTGCTAAAAGCAATCTCTCAATATTTCCAACAAGTCATTGTAAAAACAAGTATGTTAGATGTTAAAAATGTATTGCAAATAATATCATGCCTGATTCAAATCTTTTAATAATTTCCAATTGCATCTGTTTCATCATATCGCCTATACAATCTACATGATTTGGCCTTATCTATTTGATATCAGGATGAAGAAAGTAAACTAAAGAAAAGATTTTGGCAGATGCAAGGCCATAATTAATGGAGGTGTTGATGTCGAGACCTCAGACAACATGACTGCCAAAAGTCGTATCTGAAATTGGAGATGCCCTGAAATAAATACAGACTCTGTGAGCATTTTCCAAATAGATCCAGTTCAGACAAGGACACATGAGTAATGCAGTTGTGGGGGGAAAAAAAAAGATCAAGAATTAGTCTGACTCTGTGACACTGACCCAGTCATGAGGAAATGTATGATTGAGGTAATGAATGGATTTAGGACTCAGTGCCTTACTTTGGGCTTTGCTTCTCAAGATCTATATAACCTGAGAAGAAGAATTTCCTGTACTTTGATTAGTATGTGGCTTTGCGTGGAAACACTTGGCCAGAAATAAAGATAGGTACATACGATTGTATTGTGTCTTAATTGTATTATATCGTTAATTGATTAAGAAAAAAGTGAGGAACTATTGAAGCAGACGACCATTTAATGGAGCGTCCTGTGACCAATGTTTTCTTTCTATAAATCCTTAATGCTAAAGGGATCAACGTTAGAAACTCTTCTGTGTTGACTATTAAACTAATTGAGAATCTTTTCAATCCCTTGGAATATAAATTTTGTGAGACATAGGGTGATGGGAAGCAGAGAGGAAAAGAAATTCAAGTACTCTTTGCAGGCCTTGGCTTTTTACCATCTGCTTGTTGATTCATTGGTCCCATTTCTTCCTCATCTGTTTATTTGCATAGCAGCACCAGCTGCCCCCTCAAATTTGAATTGCCTGACTTAATCAGACAGGCCCCTGATTGAGAACTGAGTTACAAATTGGCAGATGAATACCAAATTGTTTTTAATAAGACACAGAGTTCTGGGTGCTTTGTGCGCATGCTATAACTGTTTGCTGGCAGCTACAATAACCAGCAGTGCTCCTTTCATCTTGAAGAGAAAGGCAAAAGGCATTCAGAGGAAGCCTTTGAATTTTGTACTCAGAATTTCCACTCATCTGCTTAATGTTCTTTTTTTTAATTAGAAGGATACACATATGACTTAATTAATCAAGCCTGTCTTAGGGAATTATGCATTTATTAATGGTTTCTGCACTCAAGCACATTATTTAGGGATTTGTGCTAAGCACCTGACATAAAGCAGACTAATTTTGCTTGCTTTGCTTAATGTATTGAGAAACGGCATGTTGATCAGATTTCAAAACATTCAAAACATTCAAGCTATGAACTAATGTCCTATTTAGAGGTTTTAAAAATTCAGTGTGTTGGCAATCCAGCCTTATAATGCTTTCTTTACAAGGCACTCCACAACAGGAAAGAAAGAATAACTTGATGGAAGGAAAAAAGCACTAAAAGGAGAAAGAAAAGGAAAGAGTAGAGGAGGAAACACCTGAGGGCAGGGCAAGGCTTTTAGAAATTAAATCTGTGATTCCTTGCTTTGGTCTTTCCATAGAGTTTTGTGACCGACATCTACACTAATCTTGCAAAGCCCTGCACTGGGTATGTGAATGGCTGAAATGACTGGCTTGCGCCTATTATATCAGACAGACCATGTCAGAGGATTGAGTGTGTAAATCCATCTTCAAATGGTTCATCTAATTGTATTCTGGGCTCCTTACATTACTGATCATTTTGATCATTTTTATTTATGACAGTGATTGTTATTAATATAAATTATATATTATCTGCTATGATCAATACCATTATTAAAAAGACATTATACCTTGTATGTTGGACCAGGAATTCCTCCACATAGACCATCAAAATTGAACACTTCAAAGTTCTCATTCTCATGAATTTAATAACTGAAAAATAACACGAGAAACATATCACAGAATTCTCTCTGTACATCTACAAAGAAAAGAAATCTGGTTTGAGCAAATAGAGAACAAGGTTTATGAAATCTGGGCATTTTTCTAATATCTCATTTGCACCATACAGTGGCTAGATGATGTTATGGAGGAGTAGCTCCCCACGAACTGCAAATATTAAAGTCCTGCCATTCAACATTGTCCTAAGAAAGCAGATAACACAGGGGATCTGACTTCAGTGTACTTGATGGTTAAGAGAAAGTCCTCTTGAGCCAAACGGCTGGCCTGGATTGGAATTTTGGCTCTATCACTTATCACTTTAGCAACTATGTACATTGCATGTAGCCTCTCTAAACCTCACCTCTAAAATGGGGATAAAAATAATATCTACTGTCTAGATTTTTGTGATGATTGAATGAGATAAGGCATGGAAGCATGGAAGTATGTTCACATTATTATACTTAATCACTCATCAGACATACTTGTACGCTATAGAATTTATTACCTTAAACTACCTCTTTTTAAAACAAAAGCAAAACCACTATCACCTCCACCCTTGCTTCATCTTGTCTTTCAAGGTATCATATGTTATCATGAAACAACTTCTTGAAAGAATAATTTACCTTCACTCTCTGTGTGGACAAAACCCCAAAAAACAGTTTCCAGGCTCTCGGCCTCACATAGAAAGGTGCTGGCTCGGGTAGTAAATGGCCATCAACTGTGATCAGATGCCAGCAGCTGTGGCTAGTTGGCCGTCAGCTGTAACCCGTAAGCCATTGGCCACTAATATAACTGCTGTGGCTACGCTAGCAAAAAGGAATGGGGGCTAGCAAGAAGATGGTGGCTGGCAAGCGCGGACTGCTGTTAGGCAGATTATGTAGATCCTGCTTCCTGTGTCTCCAGCCCAGCCAACAGCGAGAGTATATTGGTTTGATTCCCCTACTTATGGCTCCATGGGTGTTCCTTTTTGGCCTTACCGTGTCCTGCGTTCTTGGGCGGGGAGCGGGAGCTGAGACCCTGCACGACAAATGGCGCAGCGAGCAGGGTTCCCTGCGTGACACTCTCTCTTCTCAATTTTCAGTGATTCCTTACACGATGTAGTTTAGCCTCTGTAGACACCACTGCATCATTTAATGTGCTCTCAGGAGGATGATTGAGACCTGTCTGGTGGTCAGGGGACACATTTTAGAACTTGTTTTACTTGATTTCCAAGTCTATGTCTCTGCACAGACAAGCTTTCACCTCACCTCCTGATTGGTGTGTCTGAGAGCCTAATACGTTCATGGTTACGAGGGAAGCACTGTGAAGAAATGGATGGATAGTTTGGCACGGAATCTGGATTGCCCCATTTTAAGGTGAATTCAAGAATGGTTGACAACGTTCTTCCTTCCTGCTGAAAATCTTCTGTAGAGTACTTCAGTGCCTTATTCCCATCATTTGTCATTAATTTGGGTTCTAGCAAGGAAATGTGCAGTGTGAAGGAAGTCAATTTATGGCATGATCAGCTAGTATTAGCTCTTAAGAGAACTAAGTGATGGCCCTGATAGAATGGGACATAAAAAAGATGCATTTTGAATAATTAAGGATAAAGGGATATTGGAATGACTGGAACATATTTCTGGTAGTGGGATGTCACTATGAAATAAGGATACTGGGGAGTATCATGAAAGAAGTAAATTATTTCATATATGTATTTAACCCCACCATCTAACAATAACAAGAAAAAAAGAAACCACCATGTTACCACCACTGCTTATCGAAATATTTCCATATGTCAGGCACCTTACCAAATGTATTATATGCACAACCTAATTTAATCCTCACAACAACCCTGTAAATTAAATACAATTAACACCCTTTTAAAGAAAACTAAAGATATAAGAGATTAAGCAATTAGCTGAAGTTCGTGGGACAGATAAATGAATAAGCTTAGGTTTGATTAATTAACTCATTCATTCAACAAATGCTCTTTGAGTAATGTTTGACAGGCATGGCTCTACCATTAGGATATAACAGTGAGCAAAACATATGTTCTTATGGGGATTACATTCCAGTGGGTGAGATAAAAAAGTTTTCACAGCACTTGGAAAAGACTGATTGGTCACAACATTAGACTAGTTTTAAACTAGTTCAGTTGATTGAAAACAACTTGCAATAAACATCCTTTTGCAAGCCAACCTCATATAGCTTCTTATTTCTGAAACTCAGTCAGTCATAAACACTCACACAATTAAACACACCCTGAGTACCAACTAAACACAGTCTCACCTGAATACCTATACTTTTATAGGTTATGTCACCTTCTTTAAACATCTGAAAATCTGCCAATTCCTGAACTGCACACTTCTCAAAAACCCTATCTAAAATCAGCAGTATAATTCGCTGAGGGAGACTGGCCCTAGTCAGTATAGTATCTTTTTTTCAGGAATGGAATAAATACTTGGCTAAACAAGAAGGCAGATATATAGAAGTTGAATTTAAATACTGGTTTAGAGCTGCATTAAGACCAATAGTGAAAGATTTTGTATCTAGATATCAAGAATACAGACAAATAAGTATTTATTGCAGAATTTTGAATTTTTAAAAAATACTTCTAAATATCAGATTGGCAATAAATGGATTTGTTTCAACTAGTTAATTCATTGTTAGGCTCTCATTCAGGGTGGGAGGCGGGGTGGTTAAAGGAAGCACAAAAGGGAAGACAAGGAGAGGATTTTAAGTAACCAAGCTGTGCATAATTTAAAAATAGATTTTGTGAGGGTAAGAAAAATAGAAAATGCATTACATAAGTCCATTTTAGAAGCCTTTTCCTTAAGGGATGTTTAGTCAAAAATGTGAAATTATAAATAAAATAAAGACAAACCAATCGGTGAGTTTAAAATAGACTTCAGAAAATTTTCAAATGTGATTCTGGGATAGATTTTATAGTTGAAGTGAAAGGAGTCTTGTCCTCTCTTTTCATAAATGGGCTCAGACTGAAATAGTAAAAAAAAGTAAATTGGAATTGCCAATTTAGAAAGTCTCTAACATGTGGTAAACATTTTCAAAAATAGCAATAAAGCAAACAAGCTAGAAATAAAAATAAAGTTTGGACTCTTTAGATAAAACCACTAGCTCCGGAAATGAAAACAGAAAGTCTAAGAATCAAGAGCTCATTAATAAGGACACCTATAAAATGTTGCTAGGAAAAGGGTTGTTGGAAGAGCCAATGTCACATAGCATTCAAGAAACAAAAGGTCAACTCTCCAAAATATGTCCAATGATGATACTTCAAGGGAAACATTGGTACCCAACAATTCCCTGTACATCTTCTGAACTCACAAGGAGTATGATCTAGAAACACAAATGAACAACACCGTAGTTTCTTGTTGATTTGGTACCGCTCTAGTTATCATTACTCCAACTCCCAAAGACTATCAGTCCTCTTGGAGTAATTGAAACCACACAAGTAGTGGGAATTTATAATAATCCTGAGCCTTTCTTAAGTCTGAACATTTAAAATATTGCTTTGAGACCATTATCTGAAGAACAGTCTTTACTTCTCTGTGACTCATCCTCTACACATGTAGTAGAGATTTACTTTAGAAATGGATCTGCTAGACAAAATGCATTGCAGGAGGAGTTTTGTAAAAGTTCCAGATGATTCCTCTTTAAGTAATTAAATTATAGCTGATCTAGATTTACAGATAATACATGTTATGTATGATTCAAGGAATAGCTAGAGAATTAGATATGGTTCTAAAATAGCTATGGGTAAAAGAGTCTATGGACATAGGCAAAATAATCGGAGCACAACTCATATGAGTTCAGATTGATTCTTCTAACCCGTTACCTCAAAATTCTTCAATGTCCCCTTTAAACTGAAGTCAAGGAAGGATGTAGGCCATTTATGAGCAGCGTAATAGAGAAAGGACTAATATTACATGCATCAGTTCTTATCACCCTCAAAACTAGAAAAGTGGACAGAACAAATGGAATATTAAAATTAAATTATTTAAATTATTGGATACACATGAATACCTGTGGCCTAAAGTAATAGCCTTAATTCTTAGTCCTGTGCTCCTCCCTTTCAGGAACTCATAGATTGTCTTTCTCTGAACTACTTCCTGGCAGGCTTATATGACTACAAATATCTCCATCTATCTATCTATCTATCTATCTATCTATCTATCTATCTATCTATCTATCTCCATATATATATATATATATATATATATATATATATATATATATATATATATATATATATATATATATATATGACCTAAGCTGAGGGACCTCTCCTATCTTGTAGTGGTACTATTTGGAATGCATAGACTCCTTGTTTATTAGAGAGGAGAACTAGATAGGCAGAGTATTGTACCGTAGCTCTTGTATATTTTGGCTCCATCTGATTCTAAGGAGTCTGAAGAATGTCGTGGAGCAGTAGACTTTTTGGTGAGCCCTGTTTTCTTTGCCATAACACGGTAAGGAGCAGTATTTTTGAAGGCCATTGTAAAGAGTAGGTGTGATTGACGACCACTGGATGATTTTAATTTATACGTTAATAGGATCACTCTGGCTGCTGTGTTGTATGGAGAATAGCAGAAGGAACTTAAGGGTGGAAGCAGAGAGAGAGAGAGATGAGTTCAGAACCTATTGCAATTACCCGGGCATGAAAATGAACCCTGGGACCAGCATGGTAATTGTGGAGGTGATTAGGATTGTTCAGATTCTGTGTATATTTGAGTGTAAGGACAATATATTCTATTAATTAGTTGAATGTCATACATAAGAAAAGGAGAAGAGTTAAGGATAATTTGTATGTTTGTTTTTTTGTCTTGAGCTACTGAAATTTTAGAGGTGTTATTTACTGACATGGGAAAGACTGTGGTAGGAGCAGGTTTGGCGGAACAACACCAGGAGTTTTACTTTTGACATGTAAACTGAGATGTCTATTATATATTCAAGTTAAGATATGGAATAGATGGTGGATATGAATTTAGAGTTTGAAAGGGCTCTTAGTTCAAGATAAATTATTGGCATCATTAACCTTTAGAATTTGAACCTAGGTCCTTTCAGTTCTAAAGCCTAGTCTGTTAACCACCATTAAAACTGCTTGGAAAATTAAAGAAGGGAAAGTTTTCTAAATCTTTCACTTAAAAACATCATTCATTTTATTCTATAACTAGTCTGAATGCACACTTACTTCATCTAAAATCATAATAATATCACAGTGTCAGTTAACCAACAGTAAGCTCTCTTTTTGATAAGTTTTGGTTTGGCAGTGATGCCTCACATATGACAGTCTGTATATTTTATTTTTTAATATTTTAACATTAGAGAATTGAGCAAAGTATGTTTGTTCTATTATTCCTGAAGTAAAAAATTAATTTCTGGGGGCATTAAATATAAATTATTAGCCAAAACTTATAAAAAAGTTAACTCCACTATCAGATTCTATAGTCACATTTGTTTTTTGAAATAATCTTCCTGTTTTAAAAAACAATTTCCTCTTGATATTTAAGTTCAGAACTACCTCTTAGATATGAAATGAAGACCTGTATGGTGTGCTACAATTATTTAAGTAGTTATGTGCTTTTTAATCAATAGCACATACTCTTCCCAAAGGAAACAAACAAAAAGAAGTTCATTGATGACAAGCAAATGTTGGACATTGTTTACCTGTTATAGAAAAGTGTATTCATTTGGAAGAGATTTCACATGATGCCTGTCAGTGGCTGTCAAATATTAATGGACAGTAGACATAAAACTTAAAATTTCATAGCAGCAGAATTATTATGTCAAGACCAACCAAAAATAGGGCTGTAATTCCTCTAGTTTGTATCATTAGAAATCTTTTCTAAGACATGCTCATAAGATGAGAATTTTGAATCATGACACAAAATTGATGGTGATACGTGTCTGCATTGTTAGAATTGTGTTACCCTGTCTATGTGCTTAATGTATTCTCAGTGTCCATAACCTACATTTCATTTTTAAAAGAAGACAGTTTCAAAAAAGAAGCCATGCATACCCAATCTTCATAAAGTGTTCATATGCATCCATTTTTGTCTGCAATAAAGGAGGTGATAACAAATGAAAACAATTAAAGAAAGGGAGAGTTTTCTTTTTCTATTTCTTTCAGGTCCTAAGTATTTACCTAGGTAAGGGCTTTTTATAGCAGTAAAAAATTGAATTTAATGGGCCTGAGTACTGTGAAATTTAGGATTGGAAATGAACTTAGGAAGACATCTGCTTTCAAGAGAATCTCATCCCTTCATTATCCTGAACAGATAGATTTTTTCTTGCCAGTATGTTCACCCAGTTTTTTCCCTGAGGACAGACTTTTTCCTCAAACTGAGAAAGAATAATGTGTCACCAATACTTAATCTATTTAGCATTCCTGACCATTTTGAGAATCTGCTGAAACCTATGGTTCACTTTCCCTAAAAAAAGGCACTTAATTAAAGATATAATTGTTTATAAGCAATATCAGGGTTCACACGTATGGATCTCAAGTTTCGACCTGAGGTAGATCACATTTTTTCTTGGACTATGACATGCTGTATCATAATTTGTATTATTTAGAAGGCACAAATGGATCCAAAAGGAAATATTTGAAACAAAGTGCAAAAAACTTGGACTTTATGATATTATAGGTATACAATTTCATTATATGTAAAATTTCACTACATACGAACTTATTTTATGTATATAATTTCATTGCACTAGACGTTTCAGTGAGGTCAAAGAATTATAGCTAGAGGGTCCTTGAGTAGGTGAGGTGGAAGTAGAGATGATGGTGGATATGGTGTAGGTGTCTGACATGGATGCTTTGAAGGCAGTGAGGAAAAGTTCTAGGGTTTGTTCATGAAATGGTTGGCTGAATAAGAATGGAGGATAATATTGTTTTAGGTGAGAAATTCAAGAAACTAAGATCAGGGTCTCACCTGGTTTATCCACATGGATGTTGAAACGATTGAGAGTGACAACAGGTGTAGTGGTTGAGAGCCAGAGGAATTACAAGATATTGATTGATGGCAAATTCAAGGTGTGGTAGTGGGCAGTACAACCAGATAGTACAAGCCTCGGAGAGTTTTTTTTTGTTTGTTTGTTATTTTTGATGGAGGGAAAAAAAGAGAAATAGTTTGGAAGTAGCAATGGGGAACTACTAAATTTCTTATGGCCAAAGGATACTGGTTGTGATGTAAGACATTTCTACTTACAGTGATGTTTTTGGAGAATGGTCAGATTTCAGTTAACAAAGCAACAACTGACATTATCTAGTAGTTAAGATGTGCCAACCATTGTTCTAAATGTTTATAAAAGGATTAAAGGCATGCTTGATGAGAGTTTAGAATTGAGGGAATTTACAAATCTCATTTTAGGACTCTCAAATGGCTCAGTGAAAGTGTCTGAGAGCGTAGGAAGGGTAATTAGATAAAAATGGAGGGTATACACCTTCATTTGGGAATAAGAACCCTTCTGACTAGTATTTGCTATTCAAAGTGAGATTTATGGATCTGCTCAGTCAACATCACCTGTGAGATTATTAGAAATGCAGAACTTCATGTCTCGTTCTGGACCGACTGAATCAGAAGCTGCATTTGACACTGCATTTGTAAAATGTAGCCCCAAATGATGGATATGCACATTAAAGTTTGAGAGGCACTGCTTTAGAGGACTATCGAGGCCTTTCAATTAAGATGAATAGCCTAATAAGAATTAGGAACATAGAATATGAAATTTTAGGGAGAATATGAAGATACACGGTTTTCAGGTTTAAAAAACTTGTAAATAAATCTTTGTGTGCAGGATGTCAGTATGTGCTGGGCACAAAACAAAGTCATATTAGAAATATATTGCAGTGAATTAAATTGAAAATAGGCTGCCACTCTAATAAAATGGTGATTCTCAGGTAATTGGCATTGTATGGACATCTTCTCCCCAATCACAACAACATTGCTTGTTTTGTGGTTTGAGTGAGTCAGTGTGTTTGGCGTGAGTGAAAATTTCCAAGATAAGAAAATTGCCAAAAAGCTGTGACAATAATTAAAGGCTTGAAAATATGATAATTATGTTGTCTGTCTTCTCTACTCATCATTAAGACTCATTTTAGAAAGGGCCTCTGAATGCAGAGAACAGAACAAGGATTTGCCTTACACTAACTTTTGTTTTTAGGGTATCTACTTGATCATTATAGATACTTGGATATTTGCTTAGGAAAATAGATGAAAAGAAATATTGGAAAGTTTTTTCTATCTATGCCAAAAGCATACCTCAAAAGCTTTATATATATATTCTACTAGCATATCTAATAAAAATGAAATAATTCTGGCTTCATTGAGAGGAATTATAAACTAATGAGATACTATGGTGAAGTTTTTAAGATGAAGATGGCAGACAAATCCACTACTATATTAGAAAATACTTTTAGACCTTAGGATAATGCCAAATTGACTTTTTATTCCTTGGACAGTTACTGAAAATCATATAATCTTTGATTATTTTAAATTATCGATGATACGCAGGTTTTCTAGGGGCCAGACAATTTAAGATTTGGAAAGTGGCATATTTAATCTGAGGCTAATCCATTTTATATAGAATTGAGTAATAACAAAAAAATGGAAATCTTTCAGTTACTGACAGACACTAGAATTTAAGTTATTTACAAATAGATACATGGGACTTAATGACACTAATGTACAGCACTTCAAGAAACATTTGTGAAATTGAAATCCCTAGTGATTATAAGACAATGAAAAATAGTGAAGTTAGCCCCCCCCAAAAGTGCTAAAATTTATGAAACTGACTGTGATAGACTTATTGCATCAGCGGTCCCAATTAATGGCTTCCCTATATTATTCTGTTTGTCCTGTATCTTTGTGGCCCCTCCTACTCTGATTCTGGCCTTGGCTAACTGACTTGCTTTGGTCAATAGGATGCCACACACACAATACACAGAAATTTGTATGATTGGGCCTGCTCTTTCTTAGTATTTTGTCTTCACTATCAGAAAATGCCTATGATAGTCTGATGGATCATAAGATACATGGAATAGAGTTGAGTCAGCCCAGTTGTCCCAACTGAGGGCCCAGACATGTGAGATAGCCCAGCCACGTTCAGTAAAGCTGCCTATTCCACCCAAAGCTGACCACTGACCTTTGCTGTGCTCTGCCAAGCACAGCTCAGATGAGTAGACTACCCAGCCAATTAAGAGTCATAAACAAAAATAAGTATTTGTTTTTGTATGCTCCTCAGATTTTGTGGTTGTTTGTTGTTATGCAGTATTATTGAGGCAATACAGAACAAATACACAAAGAAAGGATAATCCTACAGTTTATTTGCAAGATATTACACTTTTCTTTTTGCTTTAGTTTCTGTTCATAAATGATGTATATACATAAATGTGAGCACATAGATGCAGGCTTAGTAAAGTTCCACTAGAGTATTTTCAAATGTGTGAAAAATAAAGAATAATAGCGTGATAAAAGTAGGAGAGTAGCTTGAATGCATGCATAAAAGAGATGCCTATTTTCAGTAATACTTTAGGCTTTAACATTTGCTTACATTTGTGTTGATATACATTTTCTGTATGGAGAACTTTCAAAATAGTGCTATTCCTACTATACAAAAGGAATCCAGTTTATAATGAGTCCACTGTGTCCAATTTATAATGAGATCATTTGGTAATTAATATTATTGATATTATAAAATTTTGCCTTAATGCTGATGCAGTGAAAATAATAATAGCTAACAAATATAGCATTTATTACGTGCCAGGTACTATTTTAAGTTTTTTACATATTTTAACTCATGTCATCCTCATTGGAATCCAATGTAGTAGCTACAATGATTTTATCTCACTATTGACAGACGATGAAACTGAGGTACAGAGAGGTTGAGTGACTCTCTCAAATTCACAAAGGATAATAATTGGTAGAATAGGGATTTGAATCCAAGTAGTTGGGCTGCAGATCCCATACTCTGAATATACTGTATATTAAAATTTGTGTTAGGCAGGGATATATCTTCATTTACTAAGAGGCAACCCAAGGGAGAAGAGCTCAAGTGGAGAAAGAGTAGTATCTACCATATTTGTTCAATATAACACAGTTTTTTTTTTCCTCCTAAATAATTTAACTTATAAAATGAGAGAATTTTACATGCATTTTGTAAAAGAGGTCACTGATAAGGTGCCTTCAGGGTAATAATTCTTCTGTTTGTCTCATTACTGTAGTCAAATGTGCTAATTTACACAGTACAATTATAATATGTGACATAGCAGATTGGGTGGGAATAACAGGCAAGAATACAAGAGGAATAATCAAAAGATGTAAAGTAGTTAGGATTAAGACTTCAAACCTATGGTGAGACTATGTTAAGAACTTTATTCTTTAACCCAGCAGTTCTCGTTCAGTACACATATGACCCTGCAGAAATCTGGATTTCACCTCCAGAGAGAGAGTCTAGTTCAACATGTCCAGATAGGTAAAGAATTCTCTATGTGTATAAAGAAATCCTCGTTTACAAAACAGATTTCTTTGTAAATGCAGAATTTCTTGGTGTAATTCTTGGTATAATTCCTATGTAAATAATCTCTAGAGTAGCACTGTTCAACAGAACTGGTAGAAATGTTCTATATCTATGCTGTCCACATTTGCAAGGCTCAGTTGAAGAACTGAATTTTAATTTTACTTAATTTAACGTTAATTTTAAGTAATTTGAATTTTAATAGAAATAACCAATGTGGCTAGTGGCTACTGGCTTTTTAAAAATTGAAGTATAATTGGCATACAATCTCATAGTGATGTGATATTTATACACATTATGAAATGATTACCACAAGTCTAGTTATCTGTCACCATACAAAGTTATTATGATATTACTGACTATATTCCCTATGCTATATTACATCTCCATAACTTATTTATTTTATAACTGGAAGTTTGTACCTCTTAATCCCCTTCACCTATTTTGCCTGCCACCCCTCCCTCTCTGGTAACCACCAGTTTATTTCTTGTATTTATTAACCTACTTCTGTCTTGTTTATTCATTTGTTTTATTTTTTAGTTTCCACATATAAGTGAAATATGGTGTTTGTCTTCTTTGTCTGAATTTTTCACTTAGTATAATACCCTCTAGGTCTATCCATGTTGTTGCAAATGGCAAGTTTTCATTTTTTTCTGTGGCTGAGTAATATTCCATTATATATGTGTACCACATCTTCTTTAACCATTTATCTATTGATGGACACTTAGGTTGATTCCACATCTTGGCTGTAGTAAATAGTGTTGCAGTGAACATAAAGTTGCCTATTGTCTCTTCGAATTAGTGTTTGTTTTTTTGGAGAAATACCCACAAGTAAAATTGCTAGATCATACGGTTCTATTTTTAATTTTTTGAGAAACCGTACTATTTTCCATAGTGGCTATGCCAATTTACATTCCCACCAACAGTGTATTGAGGGTTCCCTTATCTCCACATCCTCACTAACACTTGTTATTTGTTGTCTTTTTGATAATAGACATTCTGACAGGTATAAAGTATCTCATTGTGATTTTGATTTACATTTTCCTGATGGTTAGTGACGTTAAGCATCTTTTCATGTGCCTGTTGGCCATCTGCATATCTTCTTTGGAAAAATGTCTATTCAAGTTCTCTGCCCATTTTTTAATCAGTTTGTTTGTTTGTTTTGATATCAAGTTGTATAATTTCTATATACATTTTGGGTGTCAACCCCTTACCAGATGTATAATTCACGAATATCTTCTCCCATTCAGGAGGTTGAATTTTAGTCTTATTGATGGTTTCCTCTGCTGGGCTAAAGCATTTTTTTTTTTTAAGATTTTATTGGGGAAGGGGACTTTATTGGGGAACAGTGTGTACTTCCAGGACTTTTTCCCAAGTCAAATTGTTGTCCTTTCAATCTTAGTTGTGGTGGGCGCAGCTCAGCTCCAGGTCCAGTTGCCCGTTGTTAGTTGCAGGAGGCGCTGCCCACCTTCCCTTGTGGGAGTTGAACCGGCAACCTTGTGGTTGAAAGCCCATGCTCCAACCAACTGAGCCATCTGGCACTGGCCCATGTGGGAATTGAACTAGCAGCCTTCGGCGTTAGGAGCACGGAGCTCCAACCATCTGAGCCACCAGGACGACCCCTAAAGCTTTTTAATTTGATGTAATCCCACTTGTTTATTTTTGCTTTTGTTGCCCTTGCCTGGGGCAACTGGTCTAAGAAAATGTTGCTGAGACTGACGTCAGAAAGCTTACTGCCCATGTTAATGCAATCCCCATCAAAATACCAATGATATTTTTCATGAAAGTAGAACAAAAAAAATAAATCCTAAAATTTGTGTGGAGCTGCAAAAGAAACAAAAGCAATTTTGAGAAATAAGAACAAAGCTGGAGGTATCACATTCCTTGATTTCAAACTATACTACAAAGCTATAGTAATCAAAACAGTATGGTACTGGTGCAAAAGTAGACACACAGATCAATGGAATAGAATAGAAAGTCCAGAAATAAATCCATATATATATATATGTATATGTGTATATATATAGTTAATAAATCTGTGACAAAGGTGGCAAGGTTATACAATGAGGAAAAGACAGTCTTTTCAATAAAGGGTGTTGGGAAACCTGGACAGCTAAATGCAAAAGAATGAAACTGGACCACTATCTTATACCATATACAAAAATAAATTCAAAATGGAGTAAAGAATGTAAGACCTGAAACCATAAAACTCCTAGAAGAAAACATTGGCTAGTGACTTCTATTCTATCCTCTAGAGCAGGGATAATGGCTCAATGACCAAATCTAATCATGCCCATTTGTTCACATATTGTTTTTGGTTACTTTCACTCTGTAAGAGCAGAGTTGAATAGTTGTAATAGATACCATATGGCTCGCAAAGCCAAAAATATTTACTATTTGGTCCTTTACAGAAAAGGTTTGCTGACTCCTGGTCTAGAGTATTATTTGGGAAACAATACCCTAATTTGAATTTTCTTTTGAAGGTAATTAAGAAAAAAAGACATGTTTTTATAGGAGAATGTGGATGGTTGAATAATGGTATCTAATTTGCAAGGGCATTATGGACATTTTTGATATATTGCATGAGAATCACAATAATCGAGACTCCAAGTAATTTATATTTTAGACATTGATTTGATTTTTTTTAAATATCTGGACATCCTTGAGCTTATTTATTTTAAAGATTTTAAATTCTGTTTTAAGGACTTTGCTTAATCTATCATTTCTATTAATATCATTTGGGTGTCTGTTCCTATTTGTTGATTTTTCTCTGGAATAGAGATTATATTTTCCTACTTTTTTGTAAATCTAGTAATGTTTCATTAGGTGCTGACCATTGTGACTTTTACCTTGTTGAATGCTAGATTTTGTTGGATTCCTTTAAAGGATGTTGGACTTTGTTCTGACATATAACTTGCGTTCAGTTCTATCCCTTTGAGGCTTACTTTTAAGTTTTATACTGACAGTTCCTGGGTAGTCCTTATTCAAGGACTAATTTAGTCCCACTAGCAAGATTAAGACCCTTCTGAGGGCTCTACCTTAGTCCTCACGTATTATGAAGTCTCTCCACTCTGGCTGATGAGATGCCAAGTATCTCATCATGTTTTAACCCTGAGAATTGTTTGGCCTACTAGTGTCCAGAGTTTTTGTTTTGTTTTGTTTTGTTTTTTTCTTGAGGTTGCATGAAGTTTTACTCAAGACATGCACGGATCAGTACTCAGGCAAAGACTAGAAAGGGAACCTCTGTTCAACCCCAAAGCCCTTTCTCTGTGTAGTTGCTTCCTTTCCAGTACTCTATCCTGTAAATTCTAGCTGCTTCAGCTTCCCTGAACTCTGATCTTTGTTTTCTTAACTTAGGGTGACTTGCTGGGCTCTGAGTTCCCCATCTCTGCACTGCAGCCTGGAGAATGCCTCCAGGCAGTAACCTGGGGGCAATCATGGAGTTTATTTAATTTGTTTCCCTTCACTCAAAAATCAATTTCCTGTGCTGCCTGTTGTTAATGTCTGTGAATAGCTGTTTCAAATATTTCATGTGTGTTTCCAAATGTTTGCAGTGGGACAGCAATTCCTGTAAGTTAATTCTTCATGGGCAGAAATGAAAGTAAAATAATTAATATTTAAATGACTTAAAATGTTTTCAATAACAAAATAAAACTATTGTAAAACAAGAACATGTATTGTTAAGTGTTTAATTATGTTAGCTAAAATGTTAATATAACTTTAAACATTTATAAACCTTTCAACCGAGTCAATAAGAAATTTTACATGTACAATTTGTTCCTCGCTTTCTTTTTCATATTTATTCATGATCTGGAGGAGGAATACATTTCTTTATTAACTCAAACTGTTTTAAAGCCTGAATGAATTTGTCAAAGAAAAAAAATCTTTCTATGGTTTTAGAAGGAAGTATTCTTATAAAACTAGATGGTTCTATGGCTGTATTGTAACAGCTCTCAAGTCTCTGATAAATGCAGATGCTTTACTGGCTTCCTTCTTTTTATTAGTGAATCTCTTTACAATCTCATCACCAAATCTATATTTCCTGAGTGACTCACCTTTAACCCTCAAATCAACCCTAGTTATTATAATAGATAAATTATTATTGGAGTTTTATATCTTGCTAGTCTGCCTTAGTAGTTAAAATTTGACCCTTGTAGTAAGTGTGAGAACTTTGGCAAGACAATGAGGTGTAACATGTACTTTTCTTGCCAATTTGTCAAAAATTTCCCAGTATATTTTCTTATATGCCATTTAATATCATCGGCAGTTATATAAGCATGATTCTATAATAATATTTTGATTTTTAACACATCTTTAAAACCTCTTAATGTAAGGTTCAGTATTTTAATAAAGTGCTTGAAGCATAATTACCTAATTCTCTAGATGAAAAAAATATTTAATCTGTATGTTTCTGCCACTCTGATTTATTTTCTCTTAGAATTTTGAAGGAGAAAAAAATGATGAGATAAATAATAAAAACAATTTTTTAATTTTGTTGATTGATGGAAGCTTGCCAATTTAAGGCCTACCTCTGAACCACCTGAAAAGGATGGAACCTCTTGTGAAATGGCTACTGTAGTGACATGGATCAATAAATGAATTGAAGACTAATGGTTCAATCAAGATGCTGATGTTTGAGATTGGACACCAGTGTGAGGTTATAAATTCTATAGCTATTCTATTACTGAAGCAGGGGTGGGGGACTGAGAGAAGGGGGAAAATAAGATACAGAACAAGCAGAGAACAGATGATGGAGACTTTGTTAAGTGTCAAGAAGAATGATAGAAACACAGTTCAATCTGATTTAATTCACTTTAAAGGCTCAGCTGACCTGTAAAGACTATTGACTCATTTGAGACACTGTATTTTCAGGGGATGAACATTTCATGGGGTGGACATCTGTAGAGGGCTCTGTTGGATGTCACTTGTAAAGCTAATGTTTACAATATGATAGCAGTATATACTGTCACTTTTATAATTTTATATCTATCTATCTATCTATCTATCTATCATCTATCTATCATTTATCTATCTAGTGGGAGAGAAGGGATCAGAGACAAATTTCTATTCACTAGAGATCCTCTTCTACCCATCTGCTTTGTGTTCCTCAAAAATGCCATGGAAACATTATTTAAGCATACTCTGATGTGTGAAACCCTAAAAGAGCAATCTATTTTTATAAAAAAGCATACACATATATAAATATATTTGGTTGAATGTATGACCAACCAAATGAATGTGGGTCAACCAGTTTTGACCCGCAGAAATAGCAATTTCATATAATTCAATCTGGGATTAAGCTCACAGCTGAAAATGTTTAAGAAACTTAATGTTTAAGAAAGACACTTGCTAAAATGGTAAATCCATTTGAGTCTGAGATTGTGCTGTCTCTAGATAAAGGGCCAATAGCTCAACTCCTGGATCTTTCTTTACACTTTGGGCTAAAAAAAAAACAAACAAAAAAACCCCTTCAAACAAATAATCCCTCTCCCAAGTACAGCAGTTTCACAAAAGCACTTCCACCTTAGAGTTTCTGTATAGACCTTTCCTACTTACTTTCCAAAGAACTGCTCATGTGTCCATCTGAAAATAGCTTTCTTTTGCTAGTTAAGAATCAGATTTTTTTTAAAAAACAGTCAGATTCCCAGTCCTCCCCTACAATTTTCCTGTTTTAGTGTTTTGCTTTGTTTTTGGTAAATAAACCTGTGGGGGAAAATATGTATTTTAAAATTTGCAGTTATAATTATAGAGTTTTAAATTTTCTTTCTTTTCTTTTTATGTCAATGTTTACTTCATATATACTGAAATTATATTATTTGGTGCACACATGTTTAGTATTTCTATATTTTACTGTTGAACTAACTCTTTGATCATTATTTTCATTTCTGGATTTCTTGCCTTAAAGTCTATTTTATCTATTACTAGTATAGCCATATCAGTTTTCTTATTGTAGTGTTTACATGGTATATCTTTTTCTTTTCTTCTGCTGTCACTTATCTTTGTCTTTATATATAAACAGCATATAGTTATTTTATTGTTGTTGCTGTTTTGTTTTAGTTAGGTTTATTTTATAAAACTGGTTGAACAATCACTGTCATTTAATTACAGTATCTGGTCCATTTATATTTAAGATAGTGACATGGTTGGTTTTACTATCTTGCTCTTTGTCTTTATTTGAAGAATCAGTCTTTTCTTTCTTTTGCCCTGCTTTCTGACCTTTAGAGGGTTTAAAGAGGGTGTTGTACAATCATATTTATGTAACAGAAAGATCACATAGCAGTTATGGAGGGAGCTGATATTTGGATAAAAAGATCAGTCAGCAGGGTATTGTAGAGAAATGATGGTGGCTTGAACGAAGGCATTCATAGTAGGAATGAGAGGAGGGAACACATTTGAGACATATGATTATTTTAGAGGGAGAATCTATAGGACTTGGGTATTGACTGGAGATGGTGACTGAAAGAAAAGAATAATTTATTTTCTTCCTTCCTTCCCTCAGAGGTTTGTTTTTATGTTTAGTGGTCTCAACCTGAATATGTTGTGGGCTTTCTACTTTTCAGTTGGATCTCATCTAGTAGTGTGGAAGCCCCACCCAATAGTTAATATCTGTCCCACTTTCATGACAAACAGTAAAATCCTGGCAGTGACACCTGTTCCCTCATAGATCTACCATGATTAGAGGAATATTTCTAAGCTATCTCCAATGGTTTCCTCCTTAAGCATGGATGACAGTGCTGAGCAGACATATTCCCTCAATCAAATTGACTTTTTAAGAGTCTTTCTCCCTAAGGATTTATTAAATAAGATATCAAAGTATTACATCACCAGTGATTAAATACAACAACTGCAAACTGCCTCAATCAGGAGATGCTAGAATGCAGTGTATAGGTCTTTATGTTCCCAACATGAGTATCCCAAGTAGATAAAACCTAATTTATCAGCAGTAAACACACATTTCTTGGTCTCAGAAACTCACATAAATCCAATGGCTTCCTCTGGGCCTGGCTTCTAATTTTATAAGAAGTCTTGGCAGGAGTTTTAAATATATTTGCTTACATGAAAACATTAGCAAACAGTTGAATAAGGTGGGACACATATAATTTTTTTTCAATTGTACTTGGAGATTTTACTTTAAGTGAATCCCTCAGTTTCTTAGAGCTCTTTGCCTTTGTATACTTCTCTTGTATTTAGGCTAACAGCATCATTTTTAATTTAAAGAGATGTCTCTGGAGTTTTGACCTATGAATACACTTGGAGTGTTTTGGAACATGGACTAAATGTTGCTGCCAAGAGGCTACTGTTTTGATTTATATCCATACGGTTCCAAAGGAATTGATAAGTCCCAGAGAGAAACAAGTGGTGAAACTAGCCCATCTTCACTCGGGAACATTACAGACTTTGTCTCCAGAATATCAATGGTGTTTATTCAGTGAAATAAGAATAAAATTTGTTCCTCAAACAAGCTTGAGTGGATGTAGCCCTTTTGCTTATCTATGCAGATAAAGTATCTGCTACTTCAGAGCAAGAAAGAAAATAGTGGTTCAAGTTATGTAAATAAGTTGTACTAGTGAAGACTCCTTGGTTGCAAGGAATTGAAATTTGCTACCTTCATTTGCTCTAGCAAAATAGGGGCTTATTTGGAAGGGTGAAATAAACTCTCTCACATTAACCAAAGAGCAGGAACCATAATTGAATTGGGCTGGGACTCACTGGGCCGGAGCTACATTCTTGTAGGCTGTAGCATTCAGCTGCTGCAGATCATGGGATTCATGCTGGTGTTTGGCTGTTAATGTAACTTTGCATCCCCTCTCTACATGTGTACTTTCTGTTTCCCTCAGACCTGGTGTGATCACATATGGGTTTGGAGGTAAGGAGGTGAGAAAAGTTGTAACCAGGGACTGGGGAAGGCTTGAACACAGAACAATCAGGGAGAGATTATATGATTGGTTCTAACTGAAGTATAATACTTCTGAATAAACTAGTTTTTATAATACTGCTAGCATCTACTGTGAATGAGGCATAATGATAAAAAATTCTACCCAGTTTGTCTTATTCAATTTAATCCTGAAACGATTTAAAGTTGAAAGCTATACCTTTTGTTTTAAAGATGAGGAAACTGGATCTCAGAGAGAAAAGACAAATGACCGATCCATCATGAATAGATTTTAAAAAAAATTACAAAACAATTTCCTCCTGCATTTTTAAGTTGTTTTAAATAAAAGAGGATTTTTATGGAATAAGTTAAATTCATATGCTGAAGTCCTAATTCCTAGTACCTCAGAATGTGATAGGGCATTTACAGAGGTAATTAATGAGGTCTAATGTGTGGGCCTAAAGCCAATATGACTGGTGTCTTTATAAAAGGAAATTAGGACACAGACATACAGAGAGGGAATCATGTGAGACCCTAGAAGAAGATGGCCAAGAGAGACCCTTACAGAAAGCTTATTGACGTCTTGATGTTGGACTTTTAGCCTTCAGAACTGTGCGGAAGCTTAAACAAATTTCTATTGTTGAAGTCACCCAATCTGTCATCCTTTGTTATGGCAGCTCTAGCAAACTAATACAGAGATCATTCAGCATATCTGAAATGGTCTTTTTCCTTTTCTCTAAGAGTCTCTAAAATGTAAGTTAGCAATCACAGCGCATCCCTGGAACCAAAAGAGATAAAAAGTCCAGAAAAGTCTATTCTTTGTAACATTTTAAAAGATCATTTATGTTAAATTATAGGGACATCAGTATTATATTTATCATAAGCTTCCTTCTCAGGACTTGAACACATCGTCTCCTAGCCTCACCAGATTGTGGTAGTAATTGCTGCGTTACAGCAGTAATTTCAAAATTCTTCTTGCTCCTGTTATTGATGTTCAAAAGTTTATTAAGGAACCAAACCTATTTGACTGTTATTTGTGTACATTTCTCTGTCATTTGCAAAAATTTGGGTGCAGGGATAATATGAATTGGAGAGGAGTGTGATGACTTCAAGTACACTTTCTGCCCAGGAGAGCTTTCAGATAGTTCCCACTTGGGTTTAAATAGGAGACTAAATACCCACAAAGATTTCATCTATGTAATTTGAAAATTTAAATGTAGGGCTAGTTCCTAACCCCAAAGCAGTGTGAAAGTCATACAGTAAATCTTTAGGCAAAGATCTCTCTGTCTTTATTGTATGCTAAGGTAGATGAAGACTTCACTTGCTTGCTTTATCTGTCTTGTAATGTGCCTCTTCTTATATATTGCATTTTGTTGTTCAAGGTGCACATTCTCTGTCCTGACCTGTGTGTGTGTGTGTGTGTGTGTGTGTGTGTGTGTGTGTGTGTGTGTGTGTGTGTATGAGGTTCCTGAATCTTTTGACACTCTTGATCTTTGTCAGTGCTGGAGAATTTTGCCTGGGGTATGCTTTTAAGCTGAAAGGCATCTGCTAGAAATCATTTTCTCACTTAATTACTGAAATGGCTCTTCAAATGTAATTTGATATTAAATTCTGATATTATATTGTGGGTTTCACTTTTTAAGAACACCAACACAATGGACAAATGTTTTCCATCAAATATGTTTGATGACTGATATTTTAGTTTACCAGTGAAATGAAATGAGATTAGTGATGCCAGATTTGCTTCTCTTTTTTCCCCCTCTTCAGTTTTGTTTAAAGAAACGACTGTTTAAATTACTAGGGTTGGAAAAATGCAGCTGCTTTCTTTATGTGCTGCATAATTTTGCTTTCTTGATTTCCTGGTTTACTTGGCAAGGTTTCTAAATCAATGTTTAAGTAGGAAAATATCCTGACCATCTGAAAGACCCTTGTGGTTCCTAAATACATTTATGAAGCAACACTTGATAATTTCCCAAATAAGGGAGTATTGCAGTTGCTTGAAATGTGTAACTATGCTTCTCTGGGGAGCAGGGTATTTTTAATTGTTTTCTTGGTGGGACTAATTGCTGGTGCTACCTTTCAAATTTTAAAATCTAAATAATATCAGCTTAAGAACGAGAAATGACATTTTCCAAAATAAGCAGATTTTCAAGAAGGCTTTATAGCAATTGGTTAGCAAAGAAGAGGTAGGACTTGGGGTGAAGGTTTCTTAGAGGAACTGAAGCTGATACTCTTTGACAGTCTATAACAGGCTAACATTTGTGAACTTTGTTCATTTCTGCCTCCTCTAAGTCTACAATAATAAACTTTCAATCCACGTACTGGCCAAAACATTTCCATTTTTACAGCCAAATCAATTGGTTGTGCTGGTAGACTTTCTTTTTAGATGGAAGTCAGCCAAATTTTTCTTTTTAACTCTTGAACCAGACAATCCTAATTCGATTTTTTAAACAAACCACTTGTTTTTCTCTGCCGACTCGGGAGGGACTGACTCAACCACTGACTCTGCTCACCCATTTATGCCCCTTATCAGGCTCCCTTTGGCAAGTGGCTCTTTGAGTCATTCCCTCTCTTGGCCCCTTCTGCTGTTACTGTCCTGATTAACTTGTGTCAAGGGGAAATATGATCAGGTAATCTTGGCTGTAGTTATGTGACTCTTCTGCTGGTTGGACAGATTCAGAAACAAGTGAAAATGTCTATTACTCTGCTAGAGGTCCTTGCCAGGCTGCCTTAAGAGTGCTAGGAGGCTGTAAATAACCCTTGGCTCGTACTTGAGTTCTCCATTTTTTAGGTCAGACTCTTGGCTGATGTGCAAGCCTTGCTGTCAACATAGAATCATGAGCCTACCTCTAAACCCCTTGATATGAGAGGAGCTCTGCCTGATGGGCTCAGTTTCAGTGAAGGTGACATGACCGCCTGCTTAGGCCACAGGATGTTCTGCACTGATGAGAGTCTAGGCTTGTGATGTGTGTCAGCTGTGGGCTTAGATAGAGCTTAGCAATTAAATTCCAGGAGAGGATTCACTGTGGAAACTATGTTGAGCATGAATACACTTGAAAGCCCCTTAAGTCAGGATTTTATTATATGACACTGTGTCCGTGTGAAAGAGTCCATGTTAGACAGAAAAGGAAGAGAGGGGAAAGATATACAGGGAAAGGTGGAATGTATATGTCTTTAAAACAAAAAAAGTTCTGGTGAATTCCTGGCTCCCAACTGTGTTTAGAGGTGTTCAGGCTTTGTGGATGAGGGTAGATATCAGATTACAGATATTGACTTTTGCTTCTTACAGAACAATTGAATAAGCACTGGATAATTGGGTGGCTTGTGGTAAGCTATAATTACAGACTACGGTTCTATTTGCATGAGGAAAATATTTGGACCTGATTGGGTGCCTAACGCATCCAGAAAAAGTCACTAAAATATAAAAGTGACTTCAAAAGATGACTATTAAAACATTAACCCAGGTCACAATAGAGTCTAAAAATTGACAGCCAACTCTTAAAGTTTTGCTTGTTCTCATATCCTCACTATTTACCTGTCTGATTAAAAGTTAGGATTTTTAATATGAGAATTAAATGCTGAGTGAAAACAGGCCTATGCTATTGCTACATGATATTTAAATGTCATGATCTCATTAGGAGCTATATAGAGATAGTTCCTGATTTACAAAGCTTGTCACTTTGTGATTCTTACAGAGATAATTCCTGATTTACAAAGCTTGTCACTTTGTGATTCTTACATGCTTGTTTAGCCTTCTCTCTCCCCTTTACATACTTCATCTCATCTCAGTCTGCTACCCTAGATCTCTGTCCCAGTTTTGACCTCTCACCCTTCTGCCCCTTCCATCATTATTTGTGTGGGAATCCCTGCTTCTGGTGACAGGAATTCCTATCAATTGGTTGGAATTAGGAAAAATCCTGGCCTGAACCACTATATTGCACAGCTCTAGGAAGCAGCACTCACATGAATACAATGTGAATGGTTCTCCCTGGAGTTGTGCAAAACATCTGGCCTTGCTCTCATTTCTGGTTTCCTTGGTGGCAAGGGGTGTGGAATGGGCCTACCCGTGACCACTGTCATTGCGACAGCTGGAGGAGGTGGCTCTGGCTTTCCTAGATGGAACTCAAATTCCCTGTTGAATAGGTTTTACAGAACGCATTGTACTATGTGGTCAGGGGACCTTATGGGGTAAAAAAGAATTGTATGGGAATCTGTGTGTTTGTGTGTTTGGGTATATGGGATCCAAATTTCAAGCAACAAACTTAGGATGGAACTTTTGAAATATTCCTCTTTGGTAATGTATTTAGGTTATCCTATTGTATGTTAAGTGAATCTGGTTCCTCTTCCAGAATGCTTTTCTTTACTTAATTTTTATTACTACTCATATATACGTATATAACATTTTACAGAAATGCATGGACATGACATTATCATATATACTGGAATTCTTTTATTTTTATTTTTGTAGCTTTTTCTTCTTTTTTTTTTTTTTTTGGTTTGGCTTCCCTCTCCTATTCTCCTCCTACCCTGACTTTACTCAGATCACTCCCTATATATCTTAAGAGCCCAAGTTGATGACCTTATATATGTCCTCCTGTGTGTTTCTCTATGCTTATGTGATTACAGAGATACATACATACTCATACATATGCTCATATAACCATATATAAATAAAACACACAGGTTTTGGTCAATACTTTTTCTTTCAAAAGGATTGTACTATATACACTTTTCTGCACGTTGCTTTATACGTCACCAGGTATTTCTTTTTAATGGCTACATAATAGTTATTTTGGTGTGGATGTGCCAAAGCTGTCTAATCACTCCCCTGTGGATGGGCATTCATTCACTTTGTTTACCATGTTTTGACAGTACAGTTTGCAGCAAACACTCTTGCTCATATTTCCTCATATTTCCTGTGGTTCATGGTCCTCAGATAAAGGTACTTTTCATTTACATGAAATAGATCCCTGAAGTGACTTTGCTCTGTTGAAATACATGAGGATTCTTATTTAAACGTAGATATTGCCAGGTTATTTTCCCCAAAGTCTTTAATATTTCATTCATATTCTTACCAGCCACATGGGGAAGTACTTTTCCCCCCATATCCCTGGCAGCAATATGCATTATCAGACTTTTTCATTTTTGCCTGTCTAGTATCTTCTTGTTATTTTAATTTTAATTTTCCGGACTGCTAGTTTATTTTAATATATTTCTTGGTTTTGCTTTTCTCTGAATTGCTTATGCTTCCCATCTTGCCTGTATTTCGATTGGGTTGTTTTTCCATATTGTAAATTTGGGAGACAGCAACTATATTAAAGATACAAATGCTCTGATTCCTCCATTGCATGTGTTTTTTTCACCTCAATTATTTGTTTAATAGATGTTTTGCTCTCTTTTCCTACACATTTTACAAAAAACTGGAACCAAAGAATTTCTTTGTTTTTATACTTTCTTAACGTCCAATCTTGTTTAAAAGGGTCTCATCTACCTAGCCTGTATCTAGCTTTAGTTTATTTAGCTATAGTTTCTTGTAGAATTGTAATTGTTTTATTTTTTTGCCCTTAAGTTTTTTAATAAAACTGGTATTGGCTAAAAATAATATGTTTACCCCATTAAATTCTCAGATATGTAAGGATTAATTTTAGATATTCTATTTTGTACCAATGATCTTCTATTGTCTAGGCCAGTGCCATGAGGTGTTAATAATCATAGTTGGCTTAATAGAATTTTCTGATATCAAGAAGGAAAAATCTCCCCCTTCCTGTTCTTCTATTTTAAAAATTTGACAATTTTCTGGGATTTATTTCTTTCATGGAAATATTATGATCATTTTATCAAATTAGAATATCTTAAACTATGTGTTTATATATGTATCTGTGTATGTATATATACATACACACATACATAGGATGCCAAAAAGATGTATGCACATTTTAAGAAAGGAAAACTGTATTAAAATTGTGATAATATATACCAATAACAAAAAGATGAATACAAGTCACGTTTGACTTCTGCAATTACAAGAGCTGCTCAAAGTGGTTACCATCAGCGTCCAGACACTTCTGATTACAGCGAACTACTGTTTGAGCAACATTGACCAAAGTGTCCACTTGTATACGTTTTTTTGGCACCCTTGGTACATATACCCACACATACGTGTGTGTTTGTGTGCATGCATGTATGTGTATATGTCACCTATAATATATATGTATGTGTATGTATTATATATCTATCATCTATGGTAACGTTTTCTGTTGGCTTTTGATAGTAGTCTTTATTACTTATAAGTGGTGTCCTTTAATTCCCATTTTACTTAAAGTTTTTAGTAAGAATGACCTCTGATTTTCAGAAAATCTGGATTCTCTTTGATAAGACTTTATTTGGAAATTTGCCTTTATATTCAGAAGAAAGTTTTCTTTTTTGTGTGTTATCTTTACCATGTTTTGAAGTAAAAGTTATGCAGGATTCATAAAGTAAATTAGAAGAACTCTATATTTTTCTGTGGCTTGGATTAGTTGAATGAACCTTATTTTTAAAACTTAACATGCAGTGAACTTTATTTTTGATGTACAATTCTATGAATTTTAACACATGTAATTCATGTAACTACAACTACAATCAGGAAACAAAACAGTTACATCATCCCAAAAAACTCCCTTGCAAATCCTTGCCCCAACTGCTAGCTCCTGGCAAGCACTTATTTGTTCTCCATAACTATACGTTAGGAATCAGTCTATATAACCTTTGAGACTAGCTTCTCTGAGACTTGCTTCTTTTACTCAGCATAATACTTTTGGAAATTCATCCATGTTGTTGTGCGAATCAATAGTTTGCTTGTTTATTCATTCAGCTGTTGAAGGACTTTTGGATTGTTTCCAATTGTTGGTAATTATGAAAAGAGCTGCTCTAAACATTTGTGTACAGGATTTTGTGTAAACTTAAGTTTTAATTTCTCTCAGGTAAATACATAAGTGTGGGATGGAAGGGTTGTAAGGTAAGTGTATGTTTAACTATAAAGTTAAACACTGCGAAACTGTTTTCCAGAGGAGCTGTGTCATTTTGCATTTCCATTGGCAATGTATGAGTTCCAATTGTTCAGCATGCTTGCCAGGCTTGGTATTCTTGGTATTTTTAATTTTGGCTATTCTAATAGGTGTGCCGTGGCACCTCATCGTAATTTTAATTTGCATTGCCCTAGTAGCTAATGATGTTAAGCATCCTTTCATGATTTATTTGTCATCTACATATCCTCTATGGTGAAGTGTCTGTTCAAGTCTTTTGCCCATTTTTAAATTGGGTTATTTTCTTAGTGTTGAGTTTTGAGAGTTCTTTGTATATTTTGGTTAAAAGTTCTTTTTGAATAAGTGATCTGCAAATATTTTCTCCCAAACTCTGGCTTGTCTTTTCAATTTCCTAACATTGTCTTTCAAAGAGCAAGTTTTAATTTTGTTAAAGTCTGATTTATCAACTTTTAATTTTATGGACTGTGGTTTTAGTGTCATACCCATGAACTCTTTTCTTAGTAGCAGGCCATGAAAATTTTGTGTTATGTTTTGTTATAAAAGTTTTATAGTTTTATATTTTAAATTTAGATCTGTGATCTAATGGATCTATGATCCATTTTGAGTATATTTTGTATAAAGTATAATTAAATTTTGTATTAGGCTGAGGTTTACATTTTTGCATATAGATGTCCAATTGTTCCAATACCATTTGATGAAATGGCTATTCTTTCTCAATTGTCTTGGCTTTGCACCTCAGGCAAAAATCAATTGGCCATGCTTGTTTGGGTCTATTGATACACTCAATGGACTATTCTAGTCCATTTATCTATGTGTCCATTTTTTTAGCACATAGTGTTTTGATCAATGTAGTTTTATAGCATGTCTTAAAAGCTGAGAGTGTGATTCTTCTAACTTTGTTCTTTTTCAAAATGTTTGGCTCTTCCACCTTTTCTGCCTTTCTGTATAAAATTTAGAATCAGTTTATCTATATTTACAAAATAACGGGCTGAGATTTTGATTGCAATTGTGTTAAATCTATAGAATAGTGTTTGGAGAATTTATATCTTTACTATGTTGAGCTTTCCTATGCATGAATATACTATGTCTTTACATTTATTTAGGTCTTCTTTCATTTCTTTCGTCAGGCGTTTGTAGTTTCATTATACAAATAAAATTGTAATATATTTAAAGTGTGAGATGTGATGATTTGATATACCCATACATATACATTGTGAGGGAATTTCCTCCATCAAGTTAATTAACACATCCATCACTTCATATATATATAAACACTTAACTTTTACTTTCTTAGCAAATTTCAATTATACAATACGGTATTATCAACTATAGCGATACTGTTATGCATTAGATCCTATGACTTTATTCATCTTATAGCTGAAACTTTGTACCCTTTTACCAACTTCTCCCCATTTCCCCCACCTCCTAGTCCCTGGCAATCACCATTTTCTACGAGTTTGACATTTTTAGAAAAAATTTTTAGATTCCACATGTAAGTGACAGTATTTTTATTTCTTTATCTGTATTAATTTACTTAGCATAATGTCCATCCATGTTGCTGCAGATGTCCTTTTTAAGGCTAAATAGTATTCCATTATCACATTTCTATCATATTGTTATGATATATAACATTAGATGTATCACATTTATACTTATTCATTTATCTGTTGACGGACTCTTAGGTTGTTCCCATGTCTTGGCTATCGTGAAAAATTCTTCATGTACATAGGAAAGCAGATTTCTCTTTGAGATAGCAATATCATTTCCATTAGATATCTACTTAGGAAGTGGAATTGCTGGATCATACGGTAGTTCTATTTTTAATTTCTTGATAAACCTCTGTATAGTGCTCCATAGTGACTGTACCAATTCATATTTCTACCAACAGTGTATAAGCGTTCTCTTTTCTCCATATCCTCACCAGCGTTTATCATTTTTATTTTGATAATACACATCCTAACAGGTGTGCGATGATATTTCATTGTAGTTTTGATTTGCATTTCTCTGGCGATTAGTGATGTTGAGCACCTTTTCATGTACCTGTGGCATTTGTGTGTCTTCTTTAGAAAAATGTCTACTTGGGTAATTTGCCCATTTTTAATTGGGCTATTTGTCTTCCTCCCTTCCTTCCTTCCTTCCTTCCTTCCTTCCTTCCTTCCTTCCTTCCTTTTCTTTTTCTTTCTTTCTTTTATTTTGCTATTGAGTTGTGTGAGTTCTTTGTATATTTTGGATGTAAACCCCTTATTGCATAGGTGATTTGCAAATATTACCTCCGGTTCCACAGGTTGCTCTTTCGTTTTGTTGATAGTTTCCTTTGCTGTAGAACCTTTTCAGTTTGATGTAGTATCACTTGTTTCTTTTTGCTTTTGTTGCCTTTGCTTTCAGTGTCACATCCAAAAAATCACTGTCAAGACCAATGTCAAGGAGATTACACCCTATGTTTTTTTCTAGAAGTTTTACAGTTTAAGGTTTTATGTTCAAGTCTGTAATCCATTTTGATTTTAGTTAACTCTTACTTTCCACTTTTCTTTATCTCAGTGGAATATACATTGTTTGTAAGTAGAATATAGCTTGTCTAAAGCCAATTAGATGGTCTCTATTTTACTGGAAGAATTTAGTTCATGTAATGACCAATATATATGATTTTTTTCTTTCACTTTACTTTATGATTATTATATAATTTTTTATTGGCTTTTCCTTTTTCTTGTATTTTCATGTTGTTTTGATCAAGTAAATATTCACTCTATTTCCTCTGTTAATCTGGTAGTTTACATTTTGGTAGTTTATATTTTTGTGATCCATAATCATCAAGTTTTGTCTCTCTAAACTATGATAAATACATATTTATTTACATATGAAGTCTGACAATTAAGTTCGCAAACTCATCCTGGAAAAAGTGCTACATACCTCATTGCTGACTATCACTATGGTCACTTTCAAAGTACTCCCCTTGGGAAGCTATGCACCCATGCCAGCACCTAGTCCACCCTTCAAAGCAATTTTGGAATTCTTTTTCTGGAACGGCCATCAGAGCTGTTGTTGTATTACCCTTGATGTCCTGAATGTCATCAGAATGTCTTCCTTTCGATATTTCCTTTATCTTTGGCTAAAAAAAGAACTCATTGAGGGTCAGATCAGGTGAGTAGGGAGGGTGTTCCTGTACGGTTATTTGACTAAAAACTCCCTCCCAGACAGTGCCGTGTGAGCCGGTGCATTGTCGTGATGCAAGAGCCATGAATTGTTGGTAAAGAGTTCAGGTTGTTTTTGTCTAACTTTTTCATGCAGCCTTTTCAGCACTTGCAAATAGTAAACTTGGTTAACTGATTGTCCAGTTGGTACAAATTCATAATGAACAATCCCTCTGATATCAAAAAAGTTTAGCAACATAGTTTTGACTCTTGATTTGGAGTGACGGAACTTTTTTAGTCATGGCGAATTGGCTGACTTCATTGTGCACTTTCATGCTTTGTTTCAGTTCATATTGGTACACCCATGTTTCATCACAAGTGATAACATGGCCCAAGACATCATCTTGCCTCTCCAAAAGGACTAGGCAAACTTTGACTCTCCTTTGCTTTTGTTCATCGGTAAGCTCCATCAAGACCATTTTTGCAGACACCTTTCTCACGCTAAGATTTTCAGTTAAGATTTTCCTGTTTCTCTCGATGTTTACTTGGTCTGCTATGCTTCTCACAGTCAGCCAACAATTTTAATGCACAATTATATGAATTTTTGAAATGTTTTCATCACTTCTGCTCGTTACTGGGTTGTCTTATGTAGTATGTGTCCTGTGTGGTTCATGGCGCAGTCTCCTTGATATCCTGTGTGTGTGTTCCAGGATTGCCCCTTGAGTGTGTTGTATGTGTTCTCCTGTTATAGTTGAAACTTGATTGCTTTGGGGACATCAGTGGGTGAGATTGACTGCCAGGCTGACTGACTGTGAGGATTGGCTATGCCCACAGCCAATGAGCTGCTGAGTGGGGGCTGACCTCTCAGAGGGGGGCTCCTGTGCCTGTTGAGACCACCCTTTGGGTGTACTGTTTGTGGGGCTAACCAGGTAGTGCTCTGGTATGGTCTGAATCTGGCCTTTGGGTGTGTTGTTTCTGGTGTCTCTTGGGAGGGGATCCCCTACATGCCAATTTCAGCCTTGCCTGTGATCTGGCCCAGGGCTACCTAGAAACAACTACAGGTGATTAGTTTCTGCCTGTGCTGGACCTGGATACGTATGGGGGTGGCCTCACTATGAACTGAGGCTGCTGTAACCAGTATTGGTCCTGGGCCAGCTTTCAAAAGGCCCAGGGCTCCCTATACTTGTTGCCACCTGCCACCTGCCCATAAGGCTCAGCCATTAAAAGAGCCTCCTTAGGTGTGAGGGCCAGGCTGATGCAGCTCTAGCTGGGTGGGGTAGCATCCCAGGGAGTCACAAGGCATGGCTGGTGGCTTTTACAAGATTAATGCAAATTCAGTTCCTGAGCCAGTGCCTGGCCTGTGACCACTTTACAAAACACCCTAAGAACACTGCAGCCTACCACTGCTCACCTCAGGGCAGTGCTTGTCCTGTGATCACTTTGCAAAATGCCTGCAGAACACCGCAGCCAGGTACCACTTGCCTTAGGCCCACAGATCCCTGAGCGCTGCTCAAGAGAGGCTGTGGTACAGCCCATCACCAAAATTTCCTGGGGCTGCTGCAGGCCATCCAAAGCTGTAAAAGTTTTCCATAGCTTGTGGAGTGGGGCTGGCCACTCAGTAGTGAGAATGCTCCAGGCAATGCAGTACTAGCTGTGCAGAGACCCAGGGCGTCACCAATGTGGTGCATACGTGTGGATTTACCAGACCTATGCAGTCTCAGATTTGGCCCTTTGGGGGAGGTTCAACATAGAAAAGATGGCTCCCTCTTGTAGGTTATACATGAGACAGACTCCATACAGGAATAATGGCTGTTGTCCCTCCAGCCTTCATTTTGAAGTCACACAGCTCAGTCTTCTGGTGCCTCTCAAGTTGCCTCCCCTCCCCCAGAAATCAGGTGAGTGTTTGTAAGTGAGTGAGTCTGGGTGCGGGCCGTTTAAGAGGGCATCTGGGTTTCCTGTAGGTCACACATGAGGCAGGCTCCACACAGGGCCTTTTTATATCCTTAGTTATGGGGTTCTGTTCGGCTAGTCTTCTGAATTCTTGAGATCGATTGTTCTATAATTTACTTGTAATTTGGTAAGATCCTGTGATGCAGTAGGCATAGTGTTTACCTAATCTACCATCTTGGACCTCCTTTTCTCCTTTCTTTCTTTCTTCCCTCCACTGTTCCAGGTTTAGAATTTTCCTTGAAATTCTAAATAGTTTTAAAGGTTTTTGATATTCAAGTTTCATGTTCTGAGAGAAGCAATTATTAATTGATATGTAAAGACATGTATATAGTTGCACTATAGATAATGCAAATATATGTATTATAGTATATATGGATTTTTGTGTGCAAATATGTATTATATAAATTATAAAGTATATGTATGTATATGTTTGTGTGTATACATGTAAACTATAAGGGTCATTGCTTAGCACACATGTTTCCTATTATTTCCAAATTATGAGATCAAGTTCAGGTTTATTTAATGTCTATTTATAGTCCTTTCTCTATTATATTTTTCTGATGGTGGACCTGGGTGATAGCCTTTATGAATTCTTACGTATTTCTTTCACCTTATTAGGTAATCTTGGTTGTGCTTATAATTATTGGGAATCAAATGATTTCTTTTAGAGTAGTTTTTATTCCTCTGTCTTCTAATTACAAGTGTAAGAGAATGATCTGTTTTTTTTATGTAGGCAGCTTATTTCTTTGTGTGAATGCGTGTAATATTTTTGCTGTATCTCAGAGGTCCAGTATATCAGGCTGTCCCAAGTGTATGTTTTTATTCGACAACCTGGACTGGAATTCTGTGAACTCCAGATTGATCTTTCTTTACTCAAGGAAATGGTCTGTTATCTATTATATTATTTCTTTGTTTTTATTTTGTGTCTTCATTTTCTGCATCCCTAATATTTGCACCTTAACTCTTATTATTATTTTCCTCATATTTATCATGATTTCCTCATAATTTCCACCCCTTTATATTTGGAGATATTTCTTTCATTTGATCTCTCATGCCACTAATTTTGGTCTCAGTGATGCCTGAATTGTTTAGTGGGAGTATCTTTTTTCTCCCCAAACATCATTTTTAATGGCATATTTGAATTGTCTTTGTGTTTCGGTTCAATTCTTCATTTGTCTCTTCTAGCAGCTCTGTTCAGTTTGCCTTAATTCTTTCTGTTTAGATGGTTTTTGTCTCTCTGCCAGCTGGCCTCTGTTTTTGTTGGATTCCTGAGACTCAGGTATGATTGGGGTATGCTGAATATTGGGGCAGTCCTGAAATAAGTTAAACAGAAAGCAATCTCTCCTATGCACTATTGGCATAGAAGCAAGCAGATAGAAAGTTCACTGTTGTGGCGCCTGGAGTGAAGAAAGCCTTTTGATCCTTGGGTTCCTTGTGTTTTGCCAGACTCAAAGAAAGGAAAGACTGGGTCTATCCATGTACTCCTTCTTGGTCTTTTAGGGCTCAGAAGGTCAGGTTTATCCTGAGGGTTGATCTCGATCTTCCCTGGGAATACACAGATCTCTGCAGTCAAATGGCCTCCACAGAGTCTACCAGTTTCTGACCCTCACCCTCAGTCTAGTTTGAAATGCTTAACCAGTGTGAGAGGGAGAGACAATCTTGTACCTATTCCCTCCACTAGGACTTCTAGAGAAAACAAGAGTTTATTTGTTTCTTGTACCTTGTAGGCTGGAGCAGTTATTCAGTGTAGGACAGGGAGATAGATTGAAGTTGGTATTGGGGGAGAAGGAAGTTATAATCTTTCCAGAATTACATGCTAGGTTCTTCTCTATGATAGCTATGCAAACATTTGTTCGGTTTGGAGAGTTTAGCTGTATCCCGAAACACAGATTTGATTTTTCTTCATGTTTCCTAGTAATTTTCATTTAAATTAAATTTCCTAGTAATTTTCATTTAAATATCAGAATTCATATTTGACCTGTTGAAATACAAAAAAAAAGTCTAAACAAAGAAGAAATAATATCTGAAACCAAATTTAGGAGATTTAAGTAGAGAAAATTACTATAAATTAAACCAACTGTCACGTATAGACTAGTTTTGGCTTTCCTTGTGATTTAGTTTATTTTTCTTAGGAAAGTCCTCAAATCTGTAATGTTCCTAAAACAGAATATTCATGTATTATGAATATTATTATATAGTTAATAGTAAAAAAATCTCATTCTAGTTAAAGAAAACTGTGTGTGTATGTATGTAAGTAATAGTGATTAAAAAGTCACATTAGAAATTTTTTCTCCCTCAGAAAGTAAACAGCCTTGTTTTGTATAGAACTAATCTGAGGCTAAAAGGAGAGCTTTCTTTTTCTTTTTTTAAATTATCACTTGTGACCTTTTAATGACCTTTGGATGCCAACTATAGCTAAAGAATATTCTGAAGGTTGGTTAAAGAGAGAAATTCCTTGAGGGTACTTTTCAGTTATGTTTTTGTTAAGAGTTTAACATCAGTGAATTCTCTGATCTAACATATTTCCTTGACAGGACACATACTTTAAATGCAGGTGTATTCCTTTAACTGCAAGTATTTATTTAACAAATTTCCTCTCAAGTCTTCTGGTGTCAGACACAGCATGACAGTAGTTAAGGATCTGTCACCAGTCACATTAAAAACCCTATTGTTTAGGCTTTGCTTCCTTGACTGTTTCAAATTACATCTAACTGAAACTTGCCAAAGAAGTTGTCAGCTTAGATATGACTTTGATTTTGAAAAACTGTTGAAAATAGGAAAGTCATTTATAGTGACAGAAAAAAGAGAATTTGGCTGGCATCAAATGTCTTTTCTGGCTGAAATATATTTGCTCATGAAGTTTTCCAAACAATTGCAGTTTGCATTAGTACATTTTGACACTTTAAAAATAAGCATGCTTTAAAACAGGATAGATAATTAACTGGAAAATATATATGTCTCTGTATATATTAGAAATGTTTCCTGGTCTCATTTTACCATGAGTGTCCAATATGTCACTATGATAAGACTGAAATGGCAAGATTCTATTTATACAGAAAATGAATCAGGAATCTCTCCAGAAATGTATACCACAAAAAGAACATTTGCATAAAAACATGCATTTTCATTGCTTTGATATAATCAGGAAATTAGGTTAAAACTATAGTTTATTTTGTGTAATGCTTAGATTCAGAATAAAACTCAATACATAGGTTAATTAATAATTAAATCTCCAAAGAACAGATTTTTTCTGAATAGTAAAAATCTAACAAAATCAGCCAATGCAGTTCAGAGAGATAAGTAAATGGGAAAAAATGGAAGAGAAATTTAGAGGCATGGAGGAAAGAATTAAAACCATCAATATTTATCTAACAAAAGCACTAGAAGAGAATAGAGAGAATGGGGAAGGGTTTACATTCTAAGAGATTATGGCTGAAAATTTTTTTAGAATTGAAGAAAGATATGGTTCCTCAAATATAACAAGCAATATTAAGTTACCAGCAGGATTTGATAAACAGATCCATTCCTAGAAAATAAACAAACAGCCAGAAAAAAAGAAGCCAGGTTGTTGTTATTTTCTGAGTAGTTTTACTGATGACAGAATTCTCACAACAAAAAGTAGATGTCAGGTATCAATTAAACAATTTTCTCAAACTCCTACAGGAAAACAAGCTGGGATCCTATTCCCAGCTAAAATGATCAAGAAAGCGTGAAAAATAGGACATCATTGAAATGGTGGCGTGAGGTGAGCCTCTGTAAAGCTCCCCTGGAATTTACAACTAATTGAACAACAATAACTCCACAAAGGACTCCCTGAACAGCAGACAGGCAAGACACACAGGCCCACTACTGAATTCACCTAAAGATGGGTGAATTGCGCGAGGGGGGAGGAGGGAAGGGAGAAGTGCGGAGACGGTGCTGCCCGGGTGCAGGACGCAGACCTAGCTCAGTGCTCCAAGCTCGCTGCGTCCAGGAACTACCGCAGCTGCAGGAGAGGGAAGAACTCTGACTGCTAGGGCTCCGCTTATGGCCCACGGGGCTGAGGGGCCAGCATATAACACGGCTGAACCCAACGCTCATGGCAGAGACCTCAGAGAAAAGACTGAGGGAAGAAGGCTGAAAACGGTGGTTTAAGTCCTCACTGCGGAAGAGAACGGAAGCCTTAGGCACTGAGACTAGCTGCCCTCTCCCTACCCTCCCAAAGCTCTCCCCGCCCCCACCTGCCCGGTGCTAAAAGCAGAACAGTAGCAGTGTCAGATCAAAAGAACAGAATATTTGCTGTTCTGAGAATTGTGGACATCAGACACAGATTCGCCGCAAAACTGGCTCCGGCAAAAGGGAGGGAGCTGTGGAAGCAGGACAGGCTATGGCGGTGGTCGCTGCCATTGCTCTGGTCCACCTCTCACAACTCACCGCACCCCTGGCCCCACCTATCTGCGTGGATCCCTGCAGGAGTAAACAGAACTGCTGAAACATACAGGCTCTGAATCTGGTGCAGGAAGACCTTTGGACTTCAAAAGCTCTCCACATACCCACACGGACACTGTGCCCTGTGACCTAGGCGAACTATTAACAGAGGAGAAGCCCATCTCCCATGGAATCCACCCATTGTGTGAGAAGCTGGAATAGTGCAGAGAAAACATAGCACTACCGTGTGTGAGAGGAAAAAAAAAGGCTGCAGTTGGAGAGAAAATAAAACATTCTACCAACAAGTACTGGAAAACAAAAGAAAGACCTCTTCCTATCAACCTGTTGCAGAAGCCACTGCTATAGATGTCTACAAAGAGAAATAATAAATCAGTAATTGCCATGAATAACCAAGGCAACAAGACAGCTCAAAAAGAAATTGAAAAGTCTCCAGAAAAGGAACTTAAAGATATGGAAATATGCGACTTAAATGACAGAGAATTCAAGATTGAAGTTCTGAAAAAACTCAATGAGATGCAAGAAAACACAGAAAGGCAGTTCAATGAACTCAGAAACACAATCAAAGAACAACATGAACATTTTTACGAAAGAAATTGAAAATTTAAAACAGAACCAAATAAAATTTCTGGAGATTAAGAACTCAATAGAAGAAATTAAGAATGAAATAACCAGCTTAAGTAGTAGAGTTGACCAGATGAAGGGAAGAATCATTGACTTCGAAGATGGAAGCCTGGAAATTACACAGATGGAAGAAGAAAGAGACTTCAGACTTAAACGAATTGAAAGAACTCTACAAGAACTTTCTAACTCCATCAGAAAGAGCAATATAAGAATAATGGGCAAACCAGAAGGAGAAGAAAGAGAGAAGGGAACAGAGAATATACTCAAACAAATAGTTGATGAGAACTTCCCAAACTTGTGGACAGAACTGGATCCTCGAATCCAAGAAGCAAATAGAACACCTAATTACCTCAATCCCAACAGGCCTTCTCCAAGGCACATTGTACTGAAGCTGTCTAAAATCAACGACAAAGAACGAATCCTCAAGGCAGCCAGGGAAAAGAAGACGGTAACTTACAAAGGAAAGCCCATTAGATTATCATCAGATTTCTCAGCAGAAACTCTACAAGCCAGGAGGGAGTAGAACCAAATATTCAAAATATTGTAAGAGAGAAATTATGAGCCAAAAATAATATATCCAGCAAAGATATCCTTTAGATATGAAGGAGGAATAAAGACTTTTCCAGACATACAGAAGGTGAGGAAATTTTCTAATATATGACCTTCACTACAAGAAATACTAAAGGAGGCTATTCAACCACCATCAACAGGGACAATTTGTGGCAACCAAAACATAAAAAGGGGGAGAGTGAAGGCCTGAACTGGAATACGGGAATGGAGAAAGTAAGCATGCTGAAGAAAATCTAATATTCTAAATGTCAAACTTTATTTTACATAAACTTAAGGGTAACCACTCAAAAAAAATCCAGACCTGAAATATATACTGTAATAAAAGAAGAAACAGAGGGAAACATCATAGAATACCACCACACAGAAGTAATAGACAACAACAAAAAGGCAAAGAAACAATGGAGACACAGCCTTACCAGAAAACTAAAGGTAGAATGAGAGGAAATCTTCACATAACAATAATCACCCTAAATGTAAATGGACTGAACTCACCAATAAAAAGAGTAGCAGATTCGATCAGTAAACTAAACCCAAACATATGCTGTCTCCAAGAGACACATTTAAGCTACAAGGACAAGCATAGACTCAAAGTGAAAGGGTGGAAATTGACACTCCAAGCAAATGGTACCCAGAGAAAATCAAGTATAGCCATAATGATATCAGATGAAACAGACTTCAGGGTGACAAGGTAACAAGAGACAAAGATAGACATTTCATAATGGTAAAGAGGACTATACAACAAGAAGACATAATAGCCATCAATATTTATGTCCCCAATCAGGGAGCACCGAAATATACCAAGCAACTACTAACAGAACTAAAGGGAGAAATTGACCAAAACACAATTATACTAGGGGACTTAAATACATCATTGACAGCTATGGATAGATCATCCAAACAGAAAATAAATAGCAAAATAGCAGCCCTTAATGACACATTAGATGAAATGGACATAATTGACATATATAGAGCACTTCATCCTAAAATATCAGACTATACATTCTTTTCGAGTGTACATGGAACATTCTCAAGGATAAACCATATATTGGGACATAAAATCAGCCTCAGCAAATTTAAGAAGATTGAAATCATACCAGGCATATTCTCTGATCACAAGGCTTTGAAATTGGATATCAACTGCAAAAAGAAAGCAGGAAAAAACACAAATACATGGAGATTAAACAACATACTTTTAAAGAATGACTGGGTCAAAGAAGAAATTAGAGGAGAGATCAAAAGATACATAGAAACAAATGACAATGAAAATACATCCTACCAAAATTTTTGGGATGCAGCGAAAGCAGTTTTAAGAGGGAAATTTATATCATTACAGGCCTATCTCAAGAAACAAGAAACATCCCAAATAAATCACCTCATGTTACACCTTAAAGAACTAGAAAAAGAAGAACAAGTGAAACCCAAGGTCAGCAGAAGAAAAGAAATAAGAAAATTCAGAGCAGAACTAAGTGAAATAGAGAACAAAAAGACAATGGAAAAAGTTAATGTGACAAAAACCTAGTTCTTTGAAAACATTAACAAAATTGACAAACCCTTGGCTAGACTCACTAAGATAAAAAGAGAGAAGACACTAATTAACAAAATCAGAAATGAAAAAGGGGAAGTTATCACGGACACCACAGAAATACAAAGGATCATGCAAGAATACCATGAAGGACTGTATGCCACCAAATTCAATAACCTAGAAAAAATGGAGAAGTTCTTAGAAACATATAGCCTTCCAAGGCTGAACCTTGAAGAACTGGAAAATCTAATCAGACCGATCACCAGTAACGAAATTGAATCAGTCATCCAAAACCTTCCCAAAAGCAAAAGTCCAGGACCAGATGGCTTCACTAATGAATTCTACCAAACCTTCAACGGGGATCTAATACCAATCCTGCTCAAACTCTTCCAAAAAATTGAAAAAGAGACAGTCCTCCCTAACTCATTTTATGAGGCCAACATTACCCTGATACCAAAACCTGGTAAGGACAACACAAAAAAAGAAAACTACAGACCAATATCTCTGATGAATACAGATGCAAAAGTCCTAAAGAAAATTCTAGCAAATCTAATACAACAATGCTTTAAAAAGATTATTCATCATGGCCAAGTGGGGTTCATCCCCGGGGCACAAGGATGGTTCAACATCTGCGAATCCATCAATGTGATACATCACATAAACAAAATAAAGGACAAAAATCATACGATTATATCAATTGATGCAGAAAAAGCATTTGACAAGATACAACATCCATTTATGATTAAAACACTTAATAAAATAGGTATAGAAGGAAAATACCTTAACATAATAAAGGCCATCTACGACTAGCCCTCAGCTAATCTCATAATTAATGGTGAAAAACTGAAGCCCTTTTCTCTATGTTCAGGAACACGACAGAGCTGTCCCCTATCACCTCTGCTTTTCAATATAGTGTTGGAAGTCCTTGCTAGAGCAATCAGGCAAGAGAAAGAAATAAAAATCATCCAAATTGGGAATGAAGAAGTTAAATTATCACTCTTTGTAGATGACATGATACTATATATAGAAAACCCTAAAGACTCCACCAAAAAGCTATTAGAAACAATCAACGAATACAGTAAAGTTGCCGGCTACAAAATCAACGTACAAACGTGCATTGCATTCCTATATACTAACAATGAAATCTCATAAAAAAGAAATACAAAAAACAGTTACTTTTGCAATTGCAGCAAAAAGAATAAAATATCTAGGAATAACCAAGGAATAACCAAACTTAACCAAGGATGTGAAGGACCTATATGCTGAAAATTATAAGACATTTTTGAAAGAAATTGAAGATGACACAAAGAAATGGAAAGACATTCTGTGCTAATGGATTGGAAGAATCAACATAGTTAAAATGGCCGTATTATCCAAAGCAATATACAGATTTAATGCAATCCCCATCAAAGTCCCAATGGCATTTTTTAAAGAAATAGAACAAAAAATCATCAGATTTGTTTGGAACACCAAAGGACCCCGAATAGTCAAATCAATCTTAAGAAAAAAGAACAATACTTGAGGTATCACTCTCCCTGACTTTAGCTTGTACTTCAGGGCTACAATAATCAAAACAGCATAGTATTGGCAGAAAAACAGACACATAGAACAATGGAGTAGAATTGAGAACCCAGAAATAAAACCACACAAATATGGACAGATAATTTTTGACAAAGAAGCCAAAAACATACAATGGAGGAAAGACAGCCTCTTCAATAAATGGTGCTGGGAGAATTGGATAGCCACGTGCAAAAGAATGAAAGTGGACTGCGATCTGTCACCATGTACCAAAATTAATTCAAAATGGATCAAAGACTTAAGCATAAGACCTGCCACAATAAACTGCATAGAAGAAAACATAGGTACTAAACTTATGGACCTTGGGTTCAAAGAGCATTTTATGAATTTGACTCCAAAGGCAATGGAAGTAAAAGCTAAAATAAACGAATGGGACTATATTAAATTGAAAAGCTTCTGCACAGCAAAAGAAACCATCGACAAAATAAAGAGGCAACCAAATGAATGGGAGAAGAGTTTTGCAAACAGTGCCTCCGATAAGGGGCTAATATCCAAAATATACAAGGAACTCATGAAGCTCAACAACAAAAAAACAAACAACACAGTTGAAAAACGGGTAGAGGACCTGAAGAGACATTTCTCCAAAGAGGACATACAAATGGCAAATAGACATATGAAAAAATGCTCAACATCACTAATCATCAGAGAAATGCAAATAAAAACCACAATGAGATATCACCTCACCTTAGTCAGAATGGCTATCATCAACAAGACAAATAGTAACAAGTGTTGGAGAGGCTGTGTAGAAAAAGGAACCCTTATACACTGTTTGTGGGAATGCAGACTGGTACAGCCGTTATGGAAGGCAGTGTGGAGGTTTCTCAAAAAAATTACGAATAGAATTACCATATGATCCAGCAATCCCTCTCCTGCGTATCTACCAAAAATTCTGAAAACATTTATCCCTAAAGACACGTGTGCTCCAATGTTCATTGCAGCTTTGTTTATGGTGGTCAAGACATGAAAACAATCAAAATGTCCTTTGATAGATGAATAGATAAAGAAGTTGTGGTATATATACACAATGCAATACTATTCGGCGTTAAGGAAAGATGATATAGGAACATTTGTGACAACATGGATGGATCTTGAGAGTATAATGCTAAGTGAAATAAGTCAGACAGAAAAAGCAGAGAACCATATGATTTCACTGATATGTGGTATATAAACCAAAAACAACAAAAGAACAATACACACAAATGAGAAACAAAAACTGATAGACACAGATAATAGTTTAGTGGTTACCATAGGGTAAAGGGGTGATGGGAGTTGGGAGATGAGGGTAAAGGGGTTCAAATATATGGTGATGGAAGGAGAACTGACTCTGGGTGGTGAACACACAAAGGGATTTATAGATGATGTAATACAGAATTGTACACCTGAAATCTATGTAATTTTACTAACAATTGTCAGCCCAATAAATTAAAAAAAAAAGAGTGGAAAATATAGACAAATGTAGATATATACAAAGACTAAGAGTTTCTTATTCAGTTTCTTATTTAGAGAGTTCATTATTCATTTTTTATTCTTTCTGGTGGAGGATCTGCTGATATATTCACCTTAGTAAGAAGCATATTGAATCAAAACAGAAAAAGTGGGAGGCAAATAAAAGAAGAAAGCATGTTGGTAAATGCAAACTCGTATTGACTGTATGCTCCCCTATTTCCTTCAGTCGCCCAATGAGGGGAGGAGACTGAGTTAAAGCCATGCTAATGTCCTTTTCTGTTTTGGGGAAATCAAGAGTTTGATTAAAAATAGCATTTGCTAAAAAGTACATGTTAAAAATTTAAGGGCAACCATAGAAGGAATAGAAATAAAACTCAGAGGAGCCAAACCAACCTCTGAACCATGTAAAAATCTCTATAGTTTTAGGATACACATTTAGTCTTGGCCTCCATATCAATATGGAGGCTGGTGTGACACCAGTTTTCTCATTAAACAGGAGAGCACATGATTGATTCTTTCTATTTAACCCATCTTGTTTTCATGCAAAAGGAATTAGTGTTTTCCAGGAAAAGTCAAGGATGTAGAAACTTTCATCAGCTATCTGTAGATACAGGATGAGGGTTGGGAAGATACTTTGTTAAACTCCGTCTTATTGAAGGGATGTTGAATTGCTTTGGAGAAGGGAAAGGGAATGCTCAGAAAATGAGAGTGTCTCTAAAATGACAGCAATGATGATAGCAGCTATTTATTGAGTATGTACATATGACAGATATATTAATTTACCAAAACATAATGATGTTTTGGTCAAGGACAGACCACATATATGAGGGTGGTCCCATAAGATTATAATAGAGCTGAAAAATTCCTGCCACCTAGTGACATTGTAGCCATCATAGCACCATAGTGCAATGCATTACTCCTGTGTTTGTGGTGATGTTGGTGTAAACAAACCTACTGCATTGCCAGTTGTATAAAATTATAGCAATATAATTATGGATATAATACTTGATAATGATGATAAATGACTGTTACTGGTTTATGAATTTACTATACTATTCTTTTAATCATTATTTTAGAGTATGCTCATTCTACTTATATAGAAAAAGTTTGCTGTAAAACAGTCTGCCCTGTTACATTGACAGCAGCCCTCCTGTATCTCATGTTTACTGCATCTCTTGATTGCATATTTTTCTCTTGTGAGTAATTTAATCTTGTGTTGTTTTGTTCATCATGGCCTATAAGCATACAAAATACACTCTAATGTTGCCTGTAAGAGGCCATGTCGAGTGATTGACCTGGAAACAAAATTAAAAGTGATTAAAGAGTACGAAGGTGGAAAATCAGTGATGGTTATTTCTCACCAGTCAGGCATGTCCCATTCCACTACAGCTGTAATCTTGAATAATAAGAACAAAGTGACAGAAGCCGTTAAAGGATCTGCTTCATTGAAGGCAATGAGACTAACAAAAATTCAAAAAGAGCCTGTATCAGACATGAAGAAACTTCTAATGGCCTGGATTGAAGACCAGGCACAGAAGCATATCTCTCTCACCATTATGATGATCATGGCCAAAGCAAAAAGTTTGCAATGTTGAAAGAAAAAGCTAGACCTGACTATGATGTTGAATTTGCTGCTAGTTCTGGATGGTTTAAATGACTCACGAGTCATTATTCATTACAAAATGTGAAAGTAAGTAGTGAGTTTGCAGGTATTGATGTGAAGGTAGATGAAGAATTTTTGAAAACTCTAGATAAGCTAACTATGGAGGAAAATTACTTGCCAGAGGAAATTTTCACTATGGACAAAACCTCCCCATTTTGGAAAAAGATGCTTGCAATTTCCTTTATCCATAAGAAGGCCAAGTCAATGCCCAGTTTCCAATCTTTTAAGGAGAGGATATCAGTCTCATTTGGGGCCAGCATTGTAGACTACCAATTGAAATCCTTTATGATGTGGCACAGTGAGAACCCCAGGGCCTTCAAGAGTTTCAATAAGCATACATTGCCAGGAGCAGTAAGAAACTATGGATGAGTCAGCTTCTCTTCCAAGATGCCCTCCCGAATTACTATGCTAGTGAAATGGAGAAGTAATGTTTGGAGAATAATGTAATTTTCAAAATTTTGTTTTTGACAGTGCTCCTGGAATCCTCCTTTTTATTGGTGGCCTTTAATTCAATATCAAAGTGGGGTTTCTCCCTCCAAATACAACCTCTTTGCTCCAAACAGTGGATCAAAGAGTTATAGCAGCTTTTAAGGCTTCCTGCCTGAGGAAGACCTTTGCCCAGGCTATTGCTGTGGAAGACACTGTGGAAGACACTGAGAAGACGTTGATGCAATTCTGGAAGGATTACAACATCTATGACTGTATTAAAGAACCTCGTTTGGATTTGGGGTGATGTTTCCAAGAGTAGAATGGCATCTGGAAGAAGACACTTAAGAGGTTCATCTATGACTTCAAAGGATTTGCCAAGGATGAGGAGTCTGCAAAAATCCACAATGTGATGGTTGAGATGGCAAACAACTTGAACCTGGGTGTGGGTGAAGGTGACCCGGTGGAGCTCCTGGAGGTGGTTCCTGAGGGATTGACTAATGAGGAGTTGTTGGAACTGAGGAATGCATAGCTAAGGAAGAGGCGAGAGAAAAGGAAACTGCAGGAGAATAAAAAGAAGAACCCTCAAAGAAAATTCGTACTGGAGGGTTTTGCAGAAGCTTTTACAATCTTCAACAAGCTCATTAAAAAGCTTAAAAACATGGACCCCAACACTGAAATGTTTTCATTAATAGAGAGGAATGTCAATGGTGCATTATCTGCTTACAAGCAAATCTGTGATAGAAAAGCAAACCACCATGGACATATTTCTGAAAAGAGTGACACCTCTTTAAGAAGAGCCCACGGCAGATCCTTCAGGAGGTGTTGCACAAAGAGGCATTGTTATCATGGGAGATGCCAGCGGGGTGTGTGTGATTGCCCCGGAAGGCCCAGCGGGACAAGTTGTGGAGGTGGAAGACTGACATTGTTGCTCCTGACCCCGTGCTGGCCTAAGCTAATGTGTGTGTTTGGGTCTTGGGTTTTAACAAAAAGTTTAAAAAGTAAAAAAAAAAAAAGAAATTTAATAGAAAAAGCTTGTAGGATAAGGATATAAAGAAAGGAAATATTTTAATAATTTTGTACAGACGTAATGTGTTTATGTTTTAAGCTAAGTATTATTACAAAAAGTTACAAAAAATTTAAAAAGTTTATAAAGTAAAAAAGCTGCAGTAAGTGAAGGTTAATTTACTATTGAGGAAAGATACCTTTTTTTTATAAATTTACTGTAGCCTAAGTGTGCAGTGTTTATAAAGTCGACACACAGTGTTATATAGTGATGTTACAGGTTTTTACATTCACTCTCTACTACCTGACTCACCCAGAGCAACTTCTAGTCCTGCATGTGCCGTTCATGGTAAGTGCCCTGTGCAGGTATACCAATTATTTTTATCTTTACACCATAATTTTACTGTACCTTTTCTATGGTTAGATGTGTTAGTTACACAAATACTTACCATTGTGTTACAATTGCCTACAGTATTCAGTACAGTAACATGTTATGCAGGCTTGTAGCCCAGGAGCAAGAGACTATACCATACAGCCTAGGTGTGTGGTGGACGATCTCATCTAGGTTCGTGTCAGTGTACTCTATGATGTTTGTACAATGACGAAATTGCCTGATGATGCATTTCCCAGGACACATCCCCATGATTAAGCAATGCGTGACTGTGTTTTACTCAAAAAATGATCTTACACTCCAGATATTATCAACCCCATTTTAAAGATGTGACAATGTGACAGTTTATTAATGGGGACCCTGAATTTGAGCCCAGGTACCTCTGATTATACTTCTTCATTCTCTGTACTCCTTGACGCTGTATCTTATCTAATATTCTCACGTGTTCTAATGCTTGATATATCTTGATCTTTTGAAACTAAGGGAGAAATCAATGTACACAGCAGGATACACAGTTTTGCATGTTTTGAAATCAAAGGTTTAGTTTATTTAAAAAGAATCAAAACAGAATGTCTACGTACCAGTGTGTACATTGTAAACATTTAAGTGAATCAGAAGAATGTAATTTTTTTCATATACCTTAAGATCACACCATCCTATTATCTATCAAAAGATGTTCAAGGAGAAATCTAACTCCAAACTCCATTGCAATCTTCAAGAGACCACATTTCAAACATGCAACAACGTCGTTGGTAATAAAGCTTTGGAATGGGTGCTCATTCTATTATTTCGTTACAAACAGAGAGAAAGCATGATCAGTTGAGAATTTTTTCTCAAATCAAATGGAAGCTGTCATCTGTACAGCAGCACTCTTCACTCCTCTGCTGCCATTTGTAGCAAGTACTCCTTGTCAATCCTAAAAAGTCTCCATCCCTCCTCCTGGACAGATCAGAAGTACCTCATCTTTTGTAGAAGTTGATAGATGGTTCATTCCATTCTGCTACCAATAAGTGCATGCTGTCGCCGTGACATTTCATCGCAACCTGGCTTTGAGTCTTCAGAATTTCTTACCAAATCCCAAAGCCTCTATAATTACTCATCACAAAAAAGTCTTTAAGATACAAGAGTTTGCCAATCCATGGGTCATAGGTAAAATAGTCCAGGGTGAAACAAACAGCACCCTGTTCTTCTAGAGTGCAGCGGACTGGGCAGCTTTGCCACCAGGCAATGGTAGAAGGGGGACTCTCTGAAACCATCCTCTAGCAGATCTTCAGTTAATATTATTTGTTCTTCCACGTATTCATATTTAGCCAGTTCCTTGAGCAGCCGCAGGATGTCACTGCAGTTGTTAGGGGTTACCGCCTGGCGGATCACGAATTTAGCCATTTTTGTCTTTTGCTTTTTTTCTCTGAGCAATCTCTTGATCAGAATTTGGCTTCCCATGTAGATTTCACCACAAGGAAGGATGTACTGAGCAAATTCTGGCTGTTACATTAGTCTCCTATGAATTTGAATTGTTCTTTTGTTTTTAGAAAACTAATCACTGCCTAGAATATTCAGAGTCCAATTTCTAAGCCTTTAAAACTGAAGACACGTTTGGGGGTTGGGATGCCTCTTTCTGAGGCCTCTTGGCAGCCAGCCATTTAGCTCTGCTTAGTGATGACCATTCTCTTTGCCCACACCCCTTCAATCTACACAATTCCTCTGGCTCATCTGTGTGATATGTTATTTCATTTGTTCTGTGTGTGTGTTCACATTTCTCCAGTATTGAAATTGTTATTTTTTTAGCCTTACTGTCTCTGTTTTTTTGTTTGTTCGTTTGTTTTTCTTGGGAGGAGGGCAGAATTTCCTGAAACAAAACATGGATAAGTTACAAGGAGTATGATATGGAAACAGCACACAAAACCTTACATGGCAAACCTAAAGCAAAACAAAACTAATTTAACTTATATAATACAAACCTAAACTCTATAGTTCCAGGGTACGTGACAGCACAAATTTCTAATCTTCACGTAGTATATGTATGTTGCTTTTGCTTTCAGAGTGCTGGAGGCTGTGTATTTACTTTCAAGTTTGATCCTTGAAGGTATCGCTTTTAGAATCCTCAGAGTTAGAAAAATTTAGGATCGAACTTTTGGGTTTATGTGTGTGAAAAGGATAAACATTCTGTTGCTAAACCACCAATTGGAAGTGAGTGATAATGAATTAGAAAAATAAAGTAACAGAATCACATGGCATTTGTTTTGAAAACAGCATGGTGTGAATAAACAATTGAGAAACACATAATATGAACACTAAAATGCTGACTTACAGTGATTTATGTGTGTACCTTGGGGTAATTACCACGGAAAGAATTAACTTTCGAGGCTGAATCAACATACAAAGTGCAAACAGGCTTAGGGGATAGAGGACATAGAAAGTCAGACAAAATGTTGTGATTCGAGTTCCTAAGGGTGAAAACTGGGTTACATTGGGTTTGCTCAGACAATCTGTTTTTTTCCTGGGGTGGGCTGCTTTCTAGGGGGCAAATTTTCACTTTTATTGAGTTGGGGATATACTCACATGATGCAAATAATGGATACCAGTTACACCAACCACAGTGACAGAGCACACTACCATGCAGAGCCAAAGGCCAAGAAGTAGCAAGACCTCAGGAGTGAATTCCACTTCTCTTTTTGGCTCTCCATTTTGTACTTCCTGCCTGGATCTTCCAGATCAGTGATTTCAGGATCCTATTCCTCACCCTGGTATTGGTGGTTTCAGCCTCCCTCTCATCATCTACACCTGGGGTAATAACGTGTACCTATTGCCTCATGAAGGTCAAATGGATCAGTTTATACAAGGCATTTACAGTAGCTCCTGGCAGGTGGAAAGCATTAGAAAATTCCTCCAGCACCTCTTCATCCCATCAAATAACAATTTCATCAAATAACAATTTCAAGTAACACCTCCTCATCAAATAACAATTTCTCTGGAGAACAAGGAAACTTAGTTTCTTTCTTCAGTCTGGAAAACAGACTGAGTTAACTTTAGTTGTTTTTCTTCTGTTCGGATACCCTATGTATTAGTTTACTAGGAGATGCCATAACCAAATACCAGAAACTGGGTGGCTTAAACAATGGACGTTAATTTCATCACAGTTCTGGTGGCTAGAATTCTGAGAACAAGGTGTTGGCAGGTTTGGTTTCTCCTGAGGCCTCTCTCCTTGGCTTGTAGATGGTCACCTTCTTGATGTGTCCTCACATAGCCTTTTCTCTGTGCACACCCATCCCTAGTGTCTTCTTCTCTTCTTATAAAAACACCAGTCCTATTAAACTTGGGTCCCACCCTATGACCTCATTTAACTTTAATTAACTCTTTAAAGGCCCTTTCTCCAAATGCAGTCACATTGGGGTTGATGGCTTCAACATATGAATTTTAGGGGATACAATTCAGTCCATACATTCTATAAGACATTTTAAGGCTTGCCTTTAGGTGAACTTTGGCCACAGTTACCAAGCATGACCTTAACCTTCTTGAAGATGTTTACAGGTTAGTTTCTGGCCCTAAGGAAGGCCGAAATTAGCTTCCAAATTTTGGTAATTTAGCTTTGTGCAGTCGTAGCCCACTACACCTGCTCCTGAGCACTTCTATGTTGAAAGGAGCTTCACTTTCTTGGTCACGAAGTAAAAGGGAGACAGTGCCATCAGAGGGTAATCAGACCCCCATCCAGGGCCTGAAGGAGTTGTGGGAATTTACTATTCTACAGAGATCTACAATGGGGATTCACTTTGGGAATAAGACAAACTAAGAAAGTGGAGTGGACATTCGTTAAGTTCCAGGTTCTCTCTATGACGGCCACGGTAGTTATGTATTTGGCAAGTTGAAAATTCAATTTACTTGCTTCTCCCAGAGAACCTATTGGTAGTTGGAGCTAGAAGTTTACATGGAAATGGATAAGCCAATTAGCCTTAGTAGCATGTGAACGCACAAGACACATTACTAAGTTCAAAGTTATAGCTTGCTAGTTAGTTATAACTGAGGTAACTCTGACCAAGGCCCATTAAACCCAGAGACAAAGTTTCTCAGAATGTATAAAGAGGCAAGCCTGAAGGGATGACTCCCCTTCCAAGTTAGGGCATCAAGAGAAAATTATAATTTTGTGTTTGTAAGGCAGTGGGCCCAGGACTCACCTGAACAAGTTCCTCAGGCAGAAGTTTGGGATTTGGAGACTTGCTGTTTGAGGGAGTCGTGTCACATGTCCCTGGGGGCCAGGGCAGGGGAAGTCTAAGGCACCATTGACTCAGGTAGCACCAAGTGGAATATTGTCATCCCTGCATTCTGCAGGCCCCTTTGACAACCATATTTCTTCAGATGCTAACTCTTTGTTTTGTGTGAAAGCTCTGAGGTTTTCCAGAGTGAGCTGCCATACAGGTCTCTAGGTTGGAAATGTGGAGCTCATTCAGCTTCTGAGGAGTAGTGGAGGGCAGTGCCTGAGGTCTGGATTTAGTGTAGAGGTGGGAGAGAGACTGACTCAGAAAAGTCCTTGGAAGTTTTAGGGGAAAGGGAGTTCTGCAATCTAGGTAGATGGGATTGTTCTGAGACCCTCTGATATGATTACTCAAATCAGAAATGGAGAGGTAGGTATGTACTTTGAATCAGAAGTGTGCCTGGTCCTGTCTCTCCACTGCTTTCAGTGATCTTTCTAAAATATGACTGTGATCATGTCACTCCAAATCTTTCACTGGTTCTCAATTCCTGTACTCCAGGATGAAATCATTATACCCTCGCCTGGCATGCAGGCCCCGCATCCTGCTCACCTTTCACGTAGCCTCACTGCTTGTCATAATTGGCTCCTTCTACACTCCTGTACCATCACCCATACTCTTTCCTCAGCATTTCACATTTCAATTATAATATTTACCTAGTTTTGGCATTGTCACTCTGCATCCTTTTTCACTAAAGCTGGCTTCCTTCCATAGACTTCAGGATCCATAAAATCTGGATCCACTGCAGGACATAAAACTCAGGCCTGGGATTTAATCATGAGGGCGACAGAGCTACAAAGGAGACTGCATATGCATTCTTGATATGTCTTCTAAGCTAAAGTCATGGCCCCGATTGGGAAGGAGTGAGCATCACATAGAATTTAACTATGTCTTCACACAGATCCTTACTCTTCTAAAATATTAGATCCTTAAAAACAAGAACTGTGTTCATTTTCGAGTTCCATCCATCAAGCACAGAGCATGGAGCTTTGTAAGCCCTTAGTAATGATTTCCCGTCTAAGTGAACATTGTGCTGGATGTATGAAGCATGGTATCGGACTATCAGAAGCTCAGAGCAGTGCTATCCAATAGGAATATGTGAACAGCCTCTGGAATTACAATTTTCCAGAAACTTCAAAAAACTAGAAAAATGCAGGTGAAATTAATTTTAGTGATCTCTTTTATTTAGCTCAAGATAGCAAGCTATTACTATTTTAATGAGTAGTCTATATAAAGTGATTAAGATATTTTACATTCTTTCTTTGCAATCCTTTGTGCATTTTACATGGAAAGCACATCTCAGTTTGCACCAGTTTCTTTCCAGGGCTCGCTAATCACACGTGACTAGTGGCTACCACAGGGGACAGCGGAGATATAGAGTATGGCTTTCAAAACAATGACAGGAAGAAGAAAATACTTTTGATTCAGTAATTTAATGGTGGTTATATTGGTGACTTGTAAGTTCTAATAATATTTCCTCTCTCCTAAAATTACATTAATTTGATGTCAAAATGCCCTTTTCACTAAAACCTTACAGTAGATTGAGAGTGAAAAATGCATAGGTATCAGTATTTAAATGTAAATATGGAGGTCATAGTGTTTTTTAAATTGTGGCAGAATAAATGCAGCCTCCGGCAGGAGGGTGAGAGTGGGGGTTCAGGTGTTTTAAACATGCAAATAACATTGTAAAGTCATGAAAGAGATAGAGTTCTTATTTATGAAACATTTTAATGACTCCAAGACCCTTCATTTCACAGCAGAATTTCCTGAGCTCATTATGTGAAAAGCAGTGTATTGTCTAGTACATTCTGTCCCAGGAAGCTCATGTGCTCCAACTCCAGTAGATGTGAAAACTGTATGTTTACATGAGAAAAAAAATTCATTAGACATCCCTGATGGTAAATTCTGTAGACAGGGAGCCTTGCGTAAATCACTGGTGTGGCTTTACTGACTTCCTAGTCAAATTCAGGCTGTGTGTCACTGCTTGCAGCAAATTAAATTTTGATGAGCTTGGGAAAGTAATTGGGCTGTGAATGTTACCCATTACTCAGAGAATTGTAAATGTCCGGAAATGAAACCAAATGATGTAAAATCCAATTAATATTTGGGGGGCAACCAGGACCGTGGAGATATAGAGCAGTCAAGGATCTAAATCCAATCCCTAATATTTCACATTATAAAACCCCAAGGCTCTAAGGAGTTTGAGCAGTTCAGCCAAGGTGAGACAAGTAATCTTTGCTACAAGTGGAATTAGGATCCAGTTCTTCAGACTCCTTAGCTCCACGGTGATCCCTCTTCATCATGCTCGCTGCCCACATTTCCCTACATCTCTTCCTTTCTGCAGCTTTGGCCACTTCTCTGAATTTCGTTACCTTAAGGAAGGAAAGGGAGAGGAAGAAAAGCTGAAAGCTGTCAGCACCGGCTCCTTGCACTATTATGTAGCATATGATAATTGCCCCTATTTTCTGCCACAGCAGAATAGGAACATATGATATGTAAATGTCAAAAGTTTTGGAGAAAATACTAATTTACTGAGCCAGAAGCTGATGGAAGTAAAATGAAAAAATAACAACAACAACAACAACAAAAAAAAAACTGGATCAGACAATTAAAGGGATCTCTAACAGGAAGGACAATGCTGCTTGGAACTCAGCTGTTGAGAGAGGTAAATATGTTCTTGATCAATATTGATTTGATTGATCCATTGAAAGAAATGACAGAGAAAGGAGAGGAAATGCTGGTGGTCCTTTACTAAGGCTTGGGGCCTTTTGAATTCGGAGGAGTTTGAGGTTTCTGGGGGTAGAATACAGGGGTAACTTAAACAAGGTGACGTGAGGTAACAAGCTTGTCTCCTGTACATAGACACGGCACAGGCATCTTTGGGTCTTAGTTTCAGATGGGCTGTTCCCCAGTTATGTGTTCTTAAAAGAACTTCTTGCTCTCTTTAAAGAAAGAGGGTGTCTGTTGTCCTATCGTTCTTGGATCTGTGGAGGGGATGGGGAACTGGTATGACTATTCATGAAAAATGGAAGAATTCGCAGATGGAACAGGTCTGCAGAAAACAGACACATCAATGCCATCTTTCCCTTTGATATAAAGACATATGACCTTTTCTGCCTTTCTTGGTGGCGTAGAATAACAGGCTGAGGAGGTCAACTCCTGCCCCACCAAGCCAACAGAAGGAGGTTTTCTTCTCATCTTCCAAGAAGCTCTAACATGGCTTCCCCTCTCCTTTTCCGTTCTGTTCTGCTTTGGAAACAAAATCATCCCTGTGCCTCTGCACATGGGTCCTGCAGCATTCATTTAACAGCGTGTTTATTTTAAGTCTCTGACTTGGCACTGAGGAGAGATTGAAAACTGCCAGCCTCAGGCACTCTTGATCTCCTGCTCCTTATGAATGTGGTATTCATCACTTAAACGTAATATATTTATAATCAGGGCCAAGGCAGCATGACCTTGTTTTATTCTAAATAGATCACAGGCAGCTAGACATGGGGGTTTCCTGCTTTAAATCAGATGCAGGACATGTTAGCCATCAAGGACTTTGTTATAATTCAGTTGATCTCTTTAGGTTTGATCTGCTTCTGTCTTTGTTATTTATTAAAAAAAAAAGCAGCAGAAAATAGGTGGTGGATGAAGGGAATGTGGTATAGGCTATCCAGAAAATCAATCTTCAGGGGAATGGGAGGTTGTTCAGCGTGGCCTTTCTATCAGAAGGGTGGGGGCAAGAAGACCACATATCCAGGGCTTAGACCTTCCACCCCAAGGTAATTAATTTCTAAGCCACATTTTTTCCCTTCTCTGGAGACATTAATCATGAAAATTAAAAAAAAAAAACGAAAACAAAACAAAACGAAACAAAAAACCCAGAGTCAACTGTTATTTATCGCTACTCTGTGCAGCAGTGCTTCAAGCTCACACACCAGGAATGTTCAAACAGTTTATTTTCCATCGGAGGACTGAGGCTGAGGCTAGCCCTATATATAAATATCATTATAGGGCTACGACTCCAATCTTCTTTGGTCTCCTATCCTGCACTGGTCGGCCTTACTTTGCTTTAACCATCTCTACAAGATAAAGATGCAATCCCTTTCAATGTCTTGATTGTCCTTAAAAGTCAGAATGGGCAAGGACTGCTTATTTTAGTCATTGTAGCAAGTGTGAATCACAGATCCAGAACGGAACACTTACACAGAAGGAAATCCGCAGAAGCATTGTTGCTTTAAGGCATCTGATTATTCATCTGACTACAGCTGGTTCCTTCACTGTCCCCCTCCACCCACATACCACCCACCCACTGTTTCCCCTTGTTACAAGGTGTTTTACCTTGGAGATGAAACAAGTGAGGGCTAAACTAATTAACTAACCAGCAGTGATCTACAGCCTCAGCACCTTGCATTCCTGAAGATTTATCCCATTTCAAATTCATTGCCACTTCCCTCCAGGGAAATAAAGATTGCTGCCTATTAAAGATGGGGACAGAAAAAGGCACCTTCACTGGAGACAGCCTGTACAAGAAAATAATACTGTAATCATTCCCTCCAATCAGCTGAAAAGGATTAAATCTTCTGCTTCTAAAGTAATGTTCCAATTGAGCCTTGGGGAAGAATAATTCATGATTAGGGAGAAGGCTGGTCTAGCAAATGTGAACATTATGTCCATTACTTAAACACACTTCCTGGGCTGACTGCTAATGTACCCAAGGGACTCGCAGCCCCAGCAACTGATAGACGCAATGAAACAGGCAGACAAGGACAAGAAGTATTATCATCTGCATTCAACAGCACTACATAGACTCTACCACTGCTAAATCACTGCCTTTGGTAAATAGCCCAGATAACTCATTTTAATAGAAGAATTCTTCTCTTCTTTATGTGTACTAAACAACAGACTCTTATGAGCGGTGGCAGTGTATTGATTCCTGGGAAAGGCCGTGTGAATACCAATTCTGTAATTTATGCTGTTTTGTGGCTCTGGCTGTATTTGTTATGCATAGTGTATTAAACATTCAATAGCTCAATTTAATCTTTGCAGCCAAATTGCACAGCACATCATGCCAGATAGTGGTTGTTTCATATACACAGCCCATCTGCTTCCTGTTCTATAATTCATTCAGCAGGCAAAGTTTCTGGCAGCCTCAGGCTACCAAATATATATGGATATATATATATATATATATATATATATCTCCATATATCCTTAGGGTACCAGAAGTGCTTGGCACTCAATTGGTTTTTCGGGTTTTGAGTGCTCTGTGTGCATGAGCGTGGGTTTGTGTTTCCAGTTTTATGAGAATTAAAAATGGGGATGGTTTGTTAAGTTCCGTGTCCTCATCTGGACATCTTTTCATAAACTTGTGGGGTTTCACAAAACCCAAAGAGAAAAAAAAAAACGCATTAGAAATGAAACACAACGATCCTTCTCCCTTGGGAAATTATCCGTTGCAATAAAATGTGTTCTCTCGACCATCCCTATTTAAATAGATTGATTTATAACTTTTGGGGGGAAAATAAATAAAACAAACCCCAAAGTACTATAAACTCTTGGCTCCTTTCTCTGGACGAACCACTTGGGACTCACTCTCTTATGGAGAATGTTTATTTTTCCTAAAATCCCCTCCTCTCTTGGAGGCCTGCCCCTGTCTCTTAGTGTTGATGGTAACTTTGTCCTTTTCCTCATCTCCACTTTCTATTTGCTTTTAAAGAAGTCAGTGCCTGAATGTTGCCCAGTGGAAAACTACATTTGCAGTTTATTGAAGTCTTTCTGCAACTCGCAGTACAAATTCCTGATTTTCAGAGCATTTTATGGCCTTTATACCACACACAGGGGACATGGACCACCCTGGCTTTTGCATGATCGTTTTACACCTTTTTGGGGAAAGTGACCAAAGAACCCATCTTATAGGCTGGAATTACAGCCTTTCCGAGTGGAAGTAGATCATCCATTCCAGTGACCTCATTTTGCAGGTAATAACAGCCAACACTTGTGTAATGCTTTAGGGCAAGGTCAAACACGCAGATGCCAGAGGAGCCCGGTGAGGCCTCCCAGAAGACCGGAAGCAAGCCTGCCTGGTGGGGATGTTATGGAACTGGAGTGCCCAGGCCTGAGTCTGATGAGGGCATGTGATGAAGAGCCACCGACAATTGCCACCATGCACAGTGCCCCCCTTGTGTTTCCAAATCTTTTGGTTTTTCAAGAGCTGGAAATCTGGATTTTTTTGAAAATGGGAAATCTTTTTATTTAAATGTTGGCATTAAATGATATGATATTATATTTTTTAAAACATTGCATGGGCCAAACAAAACACATCTGTGGCCCTGCCAGAGCATATGGGCCTCCAGTTTGCACACTCTGTTTTAGTGTATGCCACCCTGTTCCATACATTTTTGGTATATTTTCCTGGTAGGACACTGAGGTCTAGAGAGTTGGGGTCCTGCCCAAGTTTACACTACAAGTGAGAGGGTAGATAAGGGACCAGAATTAAATCCCTTGTCATATACTCCAGGGCTTCCTTGACATAACGATGTTTCGCCTATGGTACACAAAGATTCACCTGATATTCCTTTTCTAGTAGTTGGAATCTCCTGTTAGTAGGAGAAAATTCCACTATACTTCTGCTTTTCATATCCCTCTCTGGTATTACCATCATGAGCACACGTTATTTTGGTTTGATTCATCCCGACCTTTCTCCAGGATTACAATCCCTGCGTAAACTGTATGTCCAAGAAGTACAACTCATGATGCAAATATAACCCTTAGTACTTTATCCCAATGTCCTTAACAATTATTCATTGCTGATAACCTCTGTTTTACCTCTTTTCCCTCCTTGAAAACTATGTAAACCCACAGACTTTTCTGCTCATCCTTCAATAATAGATAGTTCTACAATTCCTTTGTGTTGCAAACAGACCCTTGATATAGTAATTTCAATGTTCTGACACTAGGAGTAATCAAACCTTCCAACCTATCTCATTTAGGATAGGAAAATTAATAAGAATGACTTCTAGTGACCCTTACTCTTATACAATGCCCTTCCCTTTGAGTGTGAGTGAAATGTGGAAATATGATGAGCTGTCACTCTCATAATTATGTTACTTGATATGGCAAAAGGGAGATTATCCTAGTGGGCCAAATCTAACGACATGAACAATTTAAAGTAGAATTTTTGCTCGCTGGTAGTAGAAGGGGGAAGAAAGAGAGATTCTAAGCCCAAGAGGAATTCCGTGTGCTGTTGTTGCTTTGAGGAGAGGTAAGGCCACATGCAAGGACCAGTCATAGGAGCTGAGAGTAGCTACTGGCCAACAACTAGGAAATGGGGACCTCAGATTTATAGCCACATGAAGCTAAATTCTGCCAACAATCTAATAAGTTTGGAAGTGAAGTCTTTTCTAGAACCTCCAGATTAGAATCTAGCTGGCTAACACTTTGATTTCACCCTTGTAAGAGTGGAAGCAGAGAGCCCAGCAGAGCCATGCTGAACTTCTGACCTACAGAACTGTAATAAGCAGATATTGTTTTAAGCTGCTAAGGTTGTGGTGATTTGTTACACAGCAGGAACAAACCAATACAGTTTTAAATCTCCATTTCCTCAGCTAGGCCCTCCTCAGTGGTAAAGGGGAACCTCTTGGCTTTCTCTGCTCTTCTCTCCAGGCTTACCTGCTCCCCCTAGCTAGCTTATGTTTCCTGGGTGTGTTTTGGGGGATGGGCACAAGGAGATGTAAGGAGTGGGACAGTTTACTTGGCTGGTGGCTTCTGCCCTCTGGGCCTGCAGAGGGTCTAAGCTGGCTCTTTCATGGGTATTTTGCAGGAATTTTAGAGGTTCTTTCATACTTCTCTTATCTACAGCTTTCTTGGCTTAGTCTGATATCCTCCCACAGTCCCCCATTTGCTGTGATGAACACTGGGGTTGCAGATGGATTCCATGCTGTTGTGTACTTCTGGCTTTGCCATTAGACTAGTCACCTCTTCCCTCACCCTTTTATTTTGTGGGCTGGAGTAAGGCCCTAGTACACAGTATGCTTGTCTTTCTTGGGAATGAATCAGGCACCAATTCTTTTTGTGTCTCCGTGGCAGGCAATCCATTTCAAAGCTTTCTGAAGTGAACCCTTGCAGATTTCCTCATTAGACATGTGGAGAGAAAGCAGCATCCCTCACGTCTTTCCCTAAGGGACTTGTGGTGCGGTGGGAACAAGCTGTGGGTTTTCACAATTCTGTGTGGGGCAGGGCTCAGCATTCATATTTCATTCTATGTATCTAGCAACTTCTGCAGTCCAGAACTCACAGGACGCATTGAATGCAATTGGAATGGTTCCCTTGGGTTGTGCAATGGGGTTCTCCCTATGATGGGGATTCATGGTAGGGCACAGCTTTCTTCTAAAAAAAATCCTTTCACCAATCCTCTCTCTCTCTCTCTCTCTCTCTCTCTCCTCTCTCCTCCCTTTCATCTTCTCAAAGTGGGGTGGTTGGGGTCAAGACTGGTGGAATAGGTTCTCCTACATTGCTATCGTAAATTCTGCTTATGAGGGGTTGTGTCTCACTAGCTTTGGTATCTTGTATATAAGTGGTGGATAGAGTCCCATTCTAACATCCTGTTACACTTGTCTATCTGAGCATTCACATCAGAGGCTGGCACATTCCAGCCCTTACTAAGGAAGGCACTGACGGAGTGGAAAGCATCTGGATTGGATTCCCCAGCCATGCCTCCCTCTACCTCCACTTGCTAATCAATGGGTTCTTCTACGTGCTAGTAGCTGGAGCTGTCAATGATCAGAAGCTCGTTGCTTGTCACACATCTCTGAAGGGTTTTGGGTTTCTATCTCAAGCCTCAGTTGATTTCTACTGGCCACCTGTACTCACTAAAAGCTATTTTCACTCCTGAGCTAGTCTTATTTTCTGCTTGTGTGCCGGTGCATGCATATGTGTGCATATATGTGAGTGACTGTGTGTGTGTGCATGTATGTGTGACTTTTTTCATCTGTGCTTACCTTCTTTTGAATATTGAAATCTTGGCGGTGTTTCGTTCAAGAAACCCAGTCTGGCCAACATCCATGATCACTCTCTCCTGCTTTTGCTCACCCACAGCCTACATTTCCTTCCTCTCAGTGTCTGCTTACCTTGTGCCAGGCCTAGGCCCTGGGAGATGAACTTGTTGGCAAAACCTGTTGGTGGAAAACATGGGTTCAGATGGAGAGGATGCTCTTTGACACAGCTGGCCCTCCTCATGTGGGTCTCCTCCATTGCCAGAAACGCAGAGACATGTTGTTCAGGAGGCTTAAAGCAGCCATTCTGAGTAATTGAGCAAGTGTCGGCTTCACAGGTTTTGGGTAAGTATCTGTGTTAACCAGCCAGTGGTTTCCTAGTTTAGAAGATGACACCTGGACAGCTTGCCTGAAGAGTATCTGAACATTTTACTCTATGACTCCCAATTAGATTGATAGTACCTGCCATTCTCTTCCCTACTCTTTATCAAAACAGGCCCAGGTACCACATTTTCACATTACAGTTTACATGACTGACAGCTTAAGGTTAGTAGTTAGCAGTTCCAGGGTGTTTAAAACCTTTAGTAACATGGCTTTAAAATATCTGACATTAATCCAGTATGATGAGGAGGGGGGGGGGTGGATGGATGATGATGAGAGAGAGAGAGAGAGAGAGAGAGAGAGAGAGAGAGAGAGAGAGAGAGAGAGAGAAGTGTCTTGGCCAGAATTAACCACCTACTATGATGCAAGTCGAGCTTTTTTTGCCTTCCTTTCCCCTAGTGCTGGTGAGTGGGTCGTTGCCTTGATGGAAATTGAAGGTATTCCCAAAGCCTGAACAACCATGATGTCTACTCCAGAGCCTGCCAATTACCTATGATTTCTTCCAGTAGTATCAGGTTCATGAAGGTACAAAAATCCTCATACTATCCTTCTAAAGTTACATGATAATCCACCAGTCCTCATTATTTAGTTAAGATTTCTTTAAGTATATGTTGAGTACTTGCTCTGTCCTCACAATGCTGAAGGCTGTGACGATTCAGAGGGGTCAGCTCGACCATAAGAATTCAGTCTGGTGAGCAGATGACAAGTTTATAATGTTTTGAGGTGGATGGAGTCTCTGAGAAGTAGGAGTGTTGTCCCAGACAGTAGGATTGGATGGGTTAGAGGATACTGCTGGGTGCCTAAGCATACTAAGAGTGATGAGAGATGTGTTCAGACAATGGAGAAACCATAGACCATCTTGGCTTCCTTTATAATTTTATCTAGGCCTTTTCCTTTAATGTCTGCTTTTAAGAATTCCCTGCCCATTTTTTACTGCCTTGCTTTTCTCCATTTTTTCTTGGTACAGCTGCTTCCCTTCCTCCATCTCACTTACCACCTCTTCCCTACTACGCTTCTCTCTAAAGTTATCCTCCTTCCAGGAGGATAAAGGGGAATGGAGACCTAAAGGAACATGTCTTTCATTTTCTCCATATGCTGTTCTGACTTTAGAAGAAGAGAACGAAATTTGACCTTAGATATTAGGCTCCCCCCACCCCACCACCCCCCGCCCCCAAGCAACTCCAAAATTCACTGAGGAAAGTGATCATGCACTGGGATTAGAAGAAAGAAGGTGCTGAATGGGTGACATTGGTGAGATTTATAGCTTACCATCTCCCAGCCTGGTTCTCCAGTAAAGAATCCTTAAAAAGCAACCCAAGAATAGGTCAAGCAAATGATGAGTTTATAGTAGACACAAACCTTTAAGTTTCAGGAGGCAAAGTGAAAATTTTCTCACCTGCTTAAGGCTGTTTTCCTGTCATTGTACCTCTTGCTTTTCAAACTGGCCTGCAAATGAGTTCCCTACACTGTTATTTGTCTTCACCTAGAGTGTGAGAGAGGCAGTGTGGAGTTTCTTGTTGCCTAAATCAATCCTTGTGCTCATTTTGCACCAGAACAAACAAACACCAGAGCTTGCTTCATTTTGGGGAAACAAGCACACCCTGGCTTGTATTCTCTACCACAAGGCACAAGAAAAATGGCTTCTAAACTAATGTCCAGTGATGAAACGAGAGACTGGGCTTCTTTATTTGATAAGCGATTCTCACTGTGAGCACAATAAAATATATTTCCACAGCTTCCAAAGTCAGCCTACTTAGCCAGTGAAACAGAACGGAATTAAAAACAGGAAAACAAACCTAAACCAAAACATTATACAAAGCAATAATAAGGTTAGTGCTAATTGTTCTCCCCATGGAGATCTGAAAACTTTACACTGCCTTTCTGAAAAAGGAGGATGGTTTTGGCAAATTGTATGGGATTAGCGAAAACCAGACTCCTCTGCAGTGAATCCTTCGGTAAAGACTATATTTGGAAAAGGCATAAACTCAATGCATCATAAGGCAAAGGGCTGTAGGGAATAGTCCAATAAAAGGAAAAAAGTCTGCTCAAAGAAAATACTTTACAAATGAAATATATATTCACTTTAAAAGAGGTATCTTAAACTCTAACAAAGGTACCATTCAGGTGATAACAAGGTGGCAATAGTTATATGCATCTCCCCCTGGCCCTAACAGTGAGCCAAAATCAGAGGGAGTACAATGTATGGCAAATTATAAGCACTTTATTCCAACTTTTACTAGAGTTTCTTGTTCTGTAAACACATGAGCATCTGATGTTTGCATCCAGGTTATCCATTCTAGGAGGAATGCATGCTCTCTCTCACTTTAACCATTTGGTCGCTCAATGAAAAGCATCACTATTGCTCAACCCATTTAGCACCTCTAAAAGTCACTACATGGATTTAGTGATTAATGATGATTGATTTTTTCTTGCCAGCTTAATCGTCACACTTGAGTGGGGCTGATGTAGACCCAGCTGTGCTTAATTAGCCCACAGGCCTTAGAAACCATATTTAAAGACAGGCTTGTAATGGAAGAAGCCTTCTTGACGATGCAGCCTGCTGAGGTGAACCCAGACATGTGGCAGATGCAGTTTTTCATTAGGTCCAAGGAGTATGTTGGGGAAATGGATGTTGCGTAAAAAAGACATATGTTCTCCCTAGACTTGGGAAAGCTATTGTTGCCTTCTAGAACATGGGTTATAAGGGGACACAGCTGAATATGAATTTCTTTCTTTGTGTCATGACCTTGGCTAATTACTTAAGACAAATGCTTGCTTCAATCTAAAAAGTAGTTGCATTATACCACACCATGCTATATGGCATATTTGGTTTTGTATTTTTGGTGAATGATCCTTCTCTATGTGAAACTCCTTATTATCCTTAAAAATGTTCCGTGTCTATAAGGATGCTTTGTGTTTTCTTTTTCAGGATCCAAAATACAGAACCAACCATCCTCATTCCCTTCCTTCTTTGCTTGATCAGTGGAAGCCTTCCTTCCTTCCTTCTTTCCTTCCTTCTTTCCTTCCTTCCTTCCTTCCTTCCTTCCTTCCTTCCTTCCTTCCTTCCTTCCTTCCTTCCTACTTTCTACTAGATGTATTTTTTTCAGTCAATAGAAAATTATTTTTAAACTCAGTTCTTTCCCATTAGTTGAGAGGTTTCATAACAACCTCTGTTACATGAGTATTTTCCCACTAGGCGTACTCCCCAAATTATATCCTCATTTCATACACACAGTAGAAAGCATCATCCAAGCATCATTATAGTTTCAGTTTCAGGTAGCATCTGGCTTGAGTCAAATTTAAAATAAATGACATAGGAAAGCTGTGATTCTTATTAGTATTTCCCTTAACCTAGAAGGCCCAGAGGAAGTTTATGAGGATAGGATGCGCAATGAGTTTTCAAGAAGTAATTACAGATATACTTGTTGATATCACTGGGAGTTGTGAAAACATTCATACATGGAAGTCATAAGGACACAGAGAAAAGACTTGTTGCAAGGTTTGGTGCCATGCCATTGGGCTGTTGACTAGGGAAATGCTTGATGCAGCTGTAGTGAAGGAAAGACTAGTGAGAGCATGGAGAGTGGAGTAGCAAGTAAGTGGGCTTCAAGATGAGGCCCAGAAGCCTGGAAGTTGATTCTCAGAATGTTGCCTTCAAAAGTGGTGGGAGTGCCGATTGCAACTGCTATGAAGTATTGATTAAGAGAATTGTCAGTGTGAAAGACAATGTTTTGGTGTTAAAGAACAGTATTATATTTAAGAAGAATGCTACATTATTCAGCTCTCTTTGGGCTGTAAGTGACAGAAATTGGATTAGATAGTTTAAGCAAAATGAGGCATTTATTGTCTCATATATCTTGGAAGGAAATAGGTATAGCTCATAGTACTGTAGCTATAGCATAGGACCCAGGACCTAAAGAACCAAGCACTTGACTCCAGCAGTCTTTCTCTGCCTCCTGTTACCATCTCCATCCATCCATCCATCCATCCATCCATCCATCCATCCATCACCTCTAACTTTGTTCTGCAGATAGAATTTTTCTAAATGACAGAGTTTAGCAAATACGGTGGAAAGAGCTTTTTTTCCAATCATGTATATGGCAATCCAAGGGAGGAACTCTGGCCCATCATGTCATCTGATCCTCCCCTAATACAATTCAGGGGAATGAGGTATTATTTGGTTAGATTTGGGTTGTATGCCATATCCATTGGTGACATTTAAGGAGAGGAGAGAATAATTATATTAGCATGAGAAGAGGTAGAATAGCTTGCTGGGAATATAAAATTAATGGCTACCCCAGTACTCTATAAAGTCCGTTATAATATTACCACTAATCAGCCTAATAAAAATAACTTAAAAAAATAACAGTTTATTCAGTTCAAAGTACTTTCACTTACATATTACTTAATTTTTTGCTCATAGTGATGCTATGAGGGGTCAGTTAAACACAATTAATTTGACTTCATTGATTAAAAAACTCAGGTGTAGACTAAATAGTAGTACATGCATAAAAGAACATAAAAATAACTGATATAAATAATCAAACAGAATATCTAAGTCTAGTTCCAATTCCACCCCCAGTGAGCCTCTTGACATTAACAAATCAGTTTACTATTTTGGACCTCAGAAGGGGTTGACTAGATCAGTAGTTCTCTAATATCTCTCTGAATCATCTCAATGGTTTCTTAAAATGCTCATGGTTGAGCTTCACTCCCAGAGTTTCTGATTCAGTAGGTTTGGGGTGGAGCCAGAGAATTTGCATTTCTAACAAGTTCCCAGGTATATTCCTTTCCTATTTCTGCTGTAATAAATCAACACAAACCTAGTGGTTTAAGACAGCGCAAATTTATTATCTTGCAGTTCTGGAGGTCAGAAGGTTGAAATGGGTCTCACTGAGCTAAAGTTAAGGTGCTGACAGAACTATAGCTATGTTTCTTCAGGAATTCTAGAGGAGAATTCATTTCTTTGCTTTTTCTAGCTTCCAGAGGCTCCCTGCATTCCATGGCAGGTGGCCCCTTCCTCCATCTTCAAAGCCAACAGTGTGGCTCCTTGTAATCTCTCTCTGATGGGCTTCTTCTATTGCTTCTCCTTCCTCTTCCATATAAAAGGACCCTTGTGATCACATTGGGCCCACCCAAGTAATCAAAGATAATCTTACTATTTTAAGGTCAGCTGATTAGCAACCTTAATTTCATCTGCAATTTTAATGCCCCTTTGCCATAGAATATAACATATTTACAGGTTCCAGGAATTAGGACCTGGACATCTTTTGGGGGCCATTATTCGGCCTACCACATCAGATTTTTCATTTACTAAGAGCTACTAGACTAGAGAGATTATTCTATCTTATTCAGCTCAGAAATTCTAGTGCTGAGATTGCCAAGCAGAACTGTTGTCACTTGTTGCAAATGGACTAGTTGTTTACCTGTTTCGTGTATATTCTTTCCACTGGCTGAGCTTTAGTACAAAGATAATTTGCTCCAGAGTTAAATTGTTCCCCAAACGAAAGCCATTTATTTCCTCTTTTACAACAGTCTGTATCTGAAGTGTTTTCTGTCGTTGAGGTCTGTTCTAGCTTGGTTTTGAAGTAACATCAGGACTGAGGCTTGAAAGATCTGTATTCTCAAGATCTACATCAAATTGTCTGTCTCAAGTTTATTTGTGTTTTCAGGTTATTTAGTTTTACCATTCTTGAAGAATTAGAAGTTTTCCTAGCATTAAATAACTACAAGCAAGAAGGCACCTAGAAGGCAGAGAATTTTACAAAGGCTTCAATTTCTATCCTCTGGGCTTAAGTTATTGGTGAGAGAAGGCTTCAGGTCAAATCTCCTGAGAACCACTGGGAGTTGCTATGGGAACTGCTCGGTTGTCTCCATTTCCCAGCTTCCTCCAACTTCATCATTTGGAATCTGAGCAGACAAATTTCTGTTCGACAGTGTCTCACATTCATATCTTGGATCCTGGGCATGGATGAAGTAATTCTCACTTTTTTCCTTTCCCTTCTTTAAACTCATCACTTATTTGCATTTAAATTTGAGCAAATCTGAACTTTCCCTTTGCAGTGGAAACCTAGTCATTGTGTAGTAATCCATATTTACAGAGAATTAAAGCTTGATTTCACTTAGAAGTCATTGTATTGTCACCCACTCTATGAGAGTCTGCCAAAGTAGATGCTCTCATCTGGACAAAGCCTCCCTGTGGCCATCTTTGTTTCTTCCTTTAGCTAGTACTTCTTATCATCTTTTTTATCTCTTTCCGCTTTGCAGCAATTTGCTCTGAATTTAATATGTCCCTCACTTAACGTGGATTTAAGTATTTACAGGGGAATGCTTTAAAAGCTAAAGAAATAAATCTCTAATAACAAAATAGTGAGGAAAACTTCTACTGGTATGTAAATACTAGTATGTTTGCTGAACTTTATCTTCCTAACTGAGCTGTAGTTTTATTGACATCCATTAAAAGGAACTCTGCACTTTTGAAGTCTTTTCTTTTGAAACCACTAATTACATTTATTTAAATTGATAACTACCTACTGCCCTAAAATATTTGATGAATCTTATTAAAGATGCATATTGTCAAATCTATCAAAAATTGCATATACATTGAAATCTAGGTTAGTATAATTAGTATAATTGAGCATTACATTTGATTTTGAGCTTCTCAACAACAAAAGCAAAGGGGAAATTCAATTTGCTATGATTCTCATTTTGAAAAATGTGACCTTGGCATTTTCTCAGCAAAGCCAGTCAACTTTAGGATGTTATGTGTTTTAAAAGTATGTTCAGGGATATACAAATCCAAAGGCTGATGTTCAGCAAATTTATTGCAGTATGGTTTATACTAACAAAAATGTAACTAGAAGGAAACACTGAGGAATAAAGATATAGTGAAGGAATTTCTTTGCATGTGAAGCAAGGTGGAGGCAATCCAATAAGCATTAGGTGACTTGGTAGATATGCGAACAAATTAGAGCAGTGCTTCTTGAACTTTAACATCATCCACACAAAATACCTGGAGACCTTGTTTACATGCAGATTCTGATTCAGTAGGTCTGTGGTAGGGCCTGAGATTCTGCATTTCTAACATGCTGCTGGGTCATACATACTTTGCACAGAAAGGACTTTGAGCACCGAAGGAACCAGCTCTAACTTGCTGGTTCCCACCACAGGCTGTCCATTGGAGTCGCTGACAGAACTTTAAAAAGTACAGATTCCAGGACTCCACCTCAGATCTAGTGAATCACAAGTTCTGGAGATGGAGATTGGGGATATGAATTTCATGAAATCTCTACAATTGTTCGGATAAAGTTGGTTCATAGACAGGGTGGGTGTGAGGTTCATTTTCTGAGACGGTCTTATCTATCACTCATTCCAGTGACAGTTTGACAGGAGCAGGACAGAAGCCTGCCTGGAATGTGGCCTGTCTATCTTGCCCTGTGTAGGAATTAGCCCCATGCTGTGATACAGACATTTGGGTGGCAAGCTTGTCCATGTCACTCTAAGTGAGATGCCAGGTTGGTATTACCCCTGTATTCCTGCCCACTGTGGGCCACTGCAGTTGTTTCTAGAAGCAAGGTAATAATTTTCCATAATTCACTGTAGATTTGCTGAAATATGCTGTCAACTGCATAATACTATCTAACTCTGTCAATGAGTTTATTTAGTAACATCCTCAATAAACCCATTATTGAAACAGTCATGATTTTTGAATTTTCATTCCTCTCATGTTTAACTTCTGGTATATATATATATAAAAAAATCACATAGGTAATATGTGATTTTTCTTTTTCTATTCTATTTTTCTATTCAGATTAGACAGATTAATATTTGCATGAGGTCTAAGGTGTACTCTGATTATGAAAAACACTGAGCAAATACCCACAAAAGCTCACTATGTTTTCATGAAAACTGAAAAACATGTGAGTTTCCAAGGAGGTCAACATCCTTTGGGATGTCTAGTGTATGCAGAAAGTAATGTATGAAAGCATGGGACACATCAGTTTATCCTGTGGTGAGGTCTGACCCAGCAACTAATATATTCCAGCCTATCGCTCAGAACCATCCTCATGCTACTGGTATCTGCATATGCTAGTATTTGAGAGCAGGAAAACTGGCTTTTGAGTTTTAATAAGGCTTACCTAATTTCCACGTAAAAATTGAAGGTTAACCATGTTAACATGTGGTGGGCAATTTCCATCTCATGTGCAAATTTGCTTTCCACAGACGTTGCTTTTCAATAGGTTTCTGAGAAGCCCATGTAACTGCAGTGTGTAGGATAGTTAATGAACAGTTCTTTGATTAATAGATTAACCGTGGCTTTGTAATGGGCAAATCAGTGCCTCACACTAGATAACATTCTCACTGTCAGATTTTATTTTCCTGTTACCAAAGTTAGACTTTGTACTGCAAAAGGCAGTATGATCTGGCCCTCTACTACATGTTAAATCCTTTCTATGGTGAATCAAGCCTTGATTTCTCTGAGATGCTTTTTGTATTGTAATTCCTATTCTGATAACCTGCTGAGCTAGTGGGTTGTATAAATGCACAGTACAGCTGTCCAGGAATGATTACAAGATGAGTAATTTTACCTCTTGGCAACAGAAAAGAGTTTTCTCCATTTTTTTGATGTCCTTCTTGTCCCTCTCTCCTTGGCTGCCTTCTCAGAGGCTCCCTTTCTCCTTCGCCCCAGGCATGAGTAATTATTCACATCACTGTTAAAAAAGAACTATGAGCTAAGGTTCAGGACCAAAATGATACTGATGAGCATCATTTAGCTTTTCTTTTGGAGTCCTTTCAAGTTTATTTTTCTCTTGACTGCAGCTGCCCAACATATGTGGTTCACTCGGCCACACAGCATTTCCTCTTCAATTTCCACTTACAATCAGGCTGGTGGTCTCTCACTCAGCATTACCATCCTTTCCAGCCTCTGCTGCTCCCTGTTCTAGGTCCCATTCTTTTCCTACTTCCTCGATCTTTCTTCCTTCCTCCTTCCTTCGTTGCAAATAGAAGCTGGAGCCTGGCTCCTCCTGGGTCAAATGCATAATGGAATGGCTTACCTCCTGTTAGATTTCAGCCCTGTCCCTGGGGGACACAGCATTATTGTTGTGGCCTAGCCTTGTAACACCACAGGCTAATGGATCAATTCAGCCTTCAAAGCATCCTATGGCCTGTCGATAAGAAATTCTAGCAATTACTGAAGTGGGAAGGCTAGGAAGCGCCTGAAAAACATTCTCTATTGATCACTCTAGAGTATGATGAACTTGTTTAAGAAAAATTGATCTGACACATTGATTTTGTTTTTATCAGAGAATCTCATGAATGCAATTTAAGCCACAATATTTCTTGCCTTGCAGAATGTTTTCTTCATGGGGAAAATCTGTGAGGCAAACCAGCCAATGAGAGACACTGAGAAGAGTTACTTAGCTTCCCACTCTTTGCTTGCTCCATCATTTTAGAAAATGTTTTTTTGTTAAAGTGGCTTTAGCACTTTAAATGTAAGGCTTCTCCTCCTCCGTGCTTCATGCATTTTAGCCCTCTCATAATCCTTTACCAACTCTCTCTTCCTCCCAATCCTTTGCCCTCCTCTTTAACTTTTAACTGGGGGTTTTCGTTTGAGGAGCAGGTCCTCTGATACAGCATATGCTTTCTCACTTATTGCATGGAGAATAGGTTTGGAAAATGAGGGTCTTAATTACGGCCAAAGTTAGCCCTGTCCCTTGACACCTCTGGGAGCTGTTTGCTCAGTGATGGTGATAGATTGCAAACCCCAGCCATTTACTCTCTGAGCAGTGTTACATCTACAACACATGCTTAGACAGCTGCTGTATGGGCCAGAACTGCACCATGGACCTGAAGAGGTGCCAGAAATCCTTGCCTACTTCTAAATACCTCTCCCAATGCAGCTCGATGGGGCTACTCTTTTCCGCTCTGACCTGGCATTCTCTTAGGAAGTAGATCAGTGGTTTCCAAATAGGGATGATGATCAGTATCGCTTTGGGAACTTCCAAAAATACAGATCCTTGGGCTTTATTCCAGACCCACTGAAGTAGAATCTGGGAGTGGAGCCTAGGAAATTATAATTAAAAAAAAACGCCCTAGTTGAGTCCAATGACCAGCCATGTTTGGGAACCACTGGATTAGATAATAAAGTTGTGGAGTGTGTGTGTGTGTGTGTGTGTGTGTGTGTGTGTGTGTGTGTGAGAGAGAGAGAGAGAGAGAGAGAGAGAGATAAAGAAATAGTTAGGTAGAAGTATTAAAAGAGAAAGTTGCTCCCCCCCCCCGTATAATATTCAATTTTTCCCTTTAGAATTCCTTCTTAGTACTTTGAATGTTTATGTACTAGAATTGGTTAATGAAATGAAGCTAGTTTATACTAAGTCCAATAGAATAATAGATAAAGGAAAGACTCATTTCCAGAGAGGGTTGTACTGAGGGTAGAGGAGAGCATAGAAAATAAATTTGGCACACTTTAGTTTTGGGTCCAAGGGAAGTTCCCCTGACTGGGCTTCAAGGCTGCATCACAAAGGAAAAGGGTACCTTTACCTAAAAGTTGTGATGGCTCACTCATACTAAAGCACACACCTACCTTCTTTCAAAACTGTTAGAGTGGAGGGCATCCACTCTAACAGTGGAGAACTCTACCCAAGCCTTGCAACACAAGAATTCAGAAGAGGGGTCTTTAATAACTTTGTCAAGCTTCACAGAGAAAGGGGTTGAACCACGAGAGAAATGTATGTTGCCCATTCCAGAATGCATCCAGGAAACTTGTTCCCAAATGATTTTCCATTCCATTATCTCAAAGGCCTGCTCTTATGGGGGAATTTTAAAGCAACTTTGCTGCTCGCTTGGTAAGTTTGAATAAGCTGAGAGGTGAGCCAGAAGAATCTTCGGCAAGTCATTTAAATTGGAGATGATCCATACACTTATAAAACAATCTAAGTTTTAGTGTAGTCTAGTGACTTCAGTTTTTAAACATTTAATTCTTACCGGTGTTACCTTTTTCTCTGGGTTCCTGCAAGGTAGACTAGATAGTTTGCCATGGTAGTTCTTAGACTTTATTACTGCACTTTATAATCATCTGGGAGCTTTAACTAGTATTCATTCAGTCCTAGATCCACCCCTCAGAGATTCTGGTCTGGGGTGAGGCTGAGCATTCCTATAAAATCTCTGTAGGTGATTCTAAGTTGTGGCCAAATTTGAGATTTGTTGTTTTACTTAGATTCAAGGATAGGAAATTGAAGTTTGGCCAAAGTTTGAAATCTTCCTCTTTAATTTTCTGCCTGTATACTTCTGGACTTCTGGAGGAGACAATGCGCAGCAGAGAAGGGAGGTACCTACTGTTTGCCAAATTTGTGAAGAAAACAAAGGCTGCCTGTTTCAAGTACTTCTCAGATAGCATGTGGGCTCTCTTCAATACATGGCTCTGCTTTCAGCAAAATTGTTAATTATAGATCATAATAAGCTGTTAGGAGCAAAACACACACATAATTTGAAAGTGAAATGAGGCACAGTACATAGATAAAGCAATTGTTTATTTAAGAGGTGATTAGCAGCAGCAAAACAAGCAAACTGATACTTGAACCTGAAAGAAATTACACCCATTTGGAATTGTTATACTCTTCGGTTATTTGTGCATTGCAGCCTAATGCAAAGGTACAAGCTTGTCACTGTCAGTTTTCTTTTTTTCTGCGTGTGATGTAGGGAAGGGTTAGTCTATGCCATCTTAGAACTTAGATGATATTAAAAGAACAGCCTGTCAGAAGGCATAAAGAAAGGGAAGTGTCTCGGTTTCTCAAAGGAGCACAACAGAGATTTAAATTGTTCTGAGCTATGATAAATTATAAGCCTTTAAAACCACTGTAATTACTGAATGAACAAAACAGTTTGCCTTGGGTAATTATGCCTTTTTGGTCTCCTTCACTTCCAAGTTATTTTCCTCTTGTAAATGTTACACTCTGGCAGTGTGCGCTGTGTCAAAGAGTGTTAATCTCAGTGTGAAGTGCTGGGGTGTCTTTAAAGGTAAGTGAGCCCAGAAATATTCGCAGTTCAGACCAAGTTAGATGAAAACACCATTAACACTTGAATGTGACATTTGATGACAACAGTTTCTAAATCACAACTCCACCTGCAGTACAGTGGGATGCGGTGGGGTTGGGGCTTCATCCACTAACCTCGCACCAGAGTTTTACTTGACTGAATAATTTTGCCAGTTCAGCCCCAGCACTGGAAATTCCCAGGATGGTAGCTTTATGTGGAATAGATGTAAGTTAATGAATAAGGGCACACAGGCTGAGGATAAATAACCATGTTATTAGGGAAGATTGCTGTGCTCAAGATAGGAGATTTAATAAGCAACTGAGGTTAACAGGAAATCCTTAGCTTCGTGTTGCCTGAAAAGGCATTCAGATTGCTGCTTGCTAAAGTTGAGGGAGGGCCTAATTGATACTTATCAGAGGCACCACGGTTCACAGCCCAGGTTCCAGTCCACAGCAACCTATCTGATCCCACAGTTGGCAGTAGAATGTAAGGCTGCTTAGTGTGGCTCATCTGGTATTGTTGTCTTTGGAAAATTCCAACAAGAAAGTCTCTATTTGGTGTCTTGAGTAAGAAAGTGGAGGCAACAGGAAATTGTGGTGCCACCACATTTTTAGGTTGCCAGGGCTAACAGGATAAATATTCCATTCTGTTTAGGGGCAGAGCCTGTAACTTCTTATTTCTTAGGAGATAACAGAGTCAATGTGATCAGATGGTTGGAGAAGTCGTATTAGTGATAAGAGCTAACACACATTGAGCGATTACTTGGTACATCATCATTCTATGCACGTTGCGTATATTACCCCCTTTAACCCTGACAAGCATCCAATGAGGCAAACACTTTTAGTCTCTCCATTTTACATAAAAGAAGTCAGAGACAGGGAGTGGTTGACAAACTTGCCCAAGGACACAAATAATAGAATGGAGTAGGAACCAGGCAATATGACTCCAGAGCACTCAGAATGAACCTCTAAGTATACGGCTTCAAAGACACAGACTCTTACTCTCTCTGTGCTTCCCAAGCTCCCTAGAGCAGCATTCAGTTCTGGTTCACCCACCTGCCCGGCCTCTGCCCCAAGCTGCCTCACCTCTCCAGGACTGGCAGCAGATAACCAAGCAGTAATGCACCAATCTCCCCCTCCAGCCCCCTAGAAGAGGCACCCAACTTCTTGTTTCAGAACATTAGTCTTTATTTGACCTTGTGCCTTTCTACAGTTTGATTTGTAAAATACTGAGATTATGAAATTGTTCTGGAGTGGAGGATTTAAGGGGGACTGAATAAATGGTGTGCATCATAACTTCCCTAGATGATGTCACAATGAATCCTCTCCAAAGGACATGCATGAGCCTTCTGCTATTTGTAAACAATAGGGGATTTTAAAATCCAAGTGAGATTGCAGCTGGAGCTGCAAATGTATCCTCCAAAAGGCAGGGAGATGAAATGAAGTCTGATAGAGTTGCATAGAGGTATTAGATGGATTCGTCAGCCTGCATGTTTTATGCAGCTTAACTGGCCAGATTCACGGTGGCGTGCATGATGGCCCTCTGTGAGATTGATAAGCCTAGCGCATTTATTTTGAAGCAACCTTCAGAGGTTCCCTCATTGACATAGACTGCTGAGAGTGCTCGCTCTCCTTGCTCCCAGAGAGGGAGCTGGACTCGTGCCTGAATGTGCAATGGCCTGGTTTGCATGCAAGACCAGCTCTTGCCTCACGTTCACCATCACGGGATCTCAAAATATTCCCCTCCTTGAAGCCTCCCACTGCAGCTTGTTTTGAATCTACTTCTACCTCCTCCCACTTCCTTCTGTTACTAATGAGCCTCTCTGGGTGAGAGACTGACATCTAAGTGCCTCCGGGAGCAGCAGAAAAACTGTAGGTCTGTCCACAGAGGAGTCCCATGGCACTGACCATTTATCTGGTGACCATACAGCCCCAATAAACAAAGCAAATACGTCTGTCTCTCCCTCCCTCTGTGGTTGTTGGGCCTGTGCATGTGCACATCCCAGGATATTTGCAGGAGACACCAAAACTTGTCTTCATTACAGCTCTGACTCATAACCCAATTAATGGTGTCAAGAAGTGAAACATGGTCCCCAGGCCCAGCTGCCTTTTGAAAGCAAGTCCCAGCCTGTTCAGAGCAGTAACGAATGGTGTTCCACAGAGGGCGGCTCAGAATCCATTCTGCTAGCCAAAAGCAAAGGGTTTTTTCAGAAAGGCCATGAGCAGTCAGCTCTCAGTTTTGGGGTGTGAATGTACTTGATCTCAAAACTGAGTGAGAGGGCGGATGGAAGCGTGAGAGGGGAAGTGAAAGTGTTCCATGCTTCCCTTGACTGCTCAGAGGTTGTCTGCCTCATCTGCCCCAGATTTCTCAAGTTTAAGGTAGGCAGACCTGTCGCACCACCATCTGAATTTCTTTAGGGAGAATCTCCCATTGAGGGGATTGACCAGACCCTAATTTTATCCCTAGGCCTGTACATGCACTGTTTATCAGGTGCCTTTCCTTAGGTGCCACTGGTTTTTGGGTGAAATGTCAGCACCACACGACCATTTTCCAACTTCCATAGAGATTATTTTGTAAATTCAGACATGCTAATTTTTGAAATGGGGTGTGCCAGAAGTGCAGTCAGCCAGACTGGGGCATAGTGTTCCTTCAATCACCTGACTGAATGCACATCATTTTTGAAACAGTTTTCCTCTGACTGAGTGGTGATGCTCTTTCTTTCTAGAAAGCCACTTATTTCTTTCTGAAAAAAATCAGACCCTTCTTTACGAATCAAGCGCAGAGCCCCTTTAATAACCATAATGAGAGCAGCCATTTAGTGCCACAGAGTGTCAGTGATGGTGAGAGCACTCTGTTTATATTGTGCCTGGTCGTAATAGCAAGCCTTCCAGTGGGAAACTGTGTCCCCATTTCTCAAGTGAGTACTGCATTTAATTTTGAAGGAAGGCAGGGTGAAATTGTAACATGGGTGTGTTTCATCTCGAAAGGGAGCCGGGAGCTCCTGGCTCCTTCAGTTAAAAGCCCTTCTCTTCTTACTATTTTCTCATGTCTGCAAGCTGCCTTGGGATGCGTAATATCCCAAGTGGTCCAAACCTTATTTCATGTCTCCAGGAGAGAAGGTGGATCTCTAAGAGGGTGAATCTCCCAGGGAGAGGTTCAGAGGGAAGAAAGAGACCCAGTCAGCATCACCCCCAAACACATGCAGCATCTCAGGTCTCCTCCCTTGATGGCCTCCCCCTCCCTTGGCATGGACTGAACCCAGCTTTGCCTGGTTTATGAGCTCCTGACAAGATGACAGCCTGTGGTGAGGAGAGAGTCAGTTGAATACCCAGCCTCCGCCTTTCCCCAGAGATCCCTTTCTTCTGTTGCAGCCAAATACTGCTCAGTTGAGAGCTCAGGAAACAAAACAGTCTTTGTTGCTTAAACTGAAATCATTCCCATGGCTGATTGTCCCAGTGGTCCTGTTGTTAACAATACTTCCTCCTCCGCTTCCTGTTCCTCCTCCCCAGTCTCTGCTCCTCCTGCCTACTCTCCCTGCTCCTCCTCTGCTTTCTCTGCTCCTCCCACTCCCTTGTCTTCTATGATTGTTAATCACTGCACTTCTGAAACATGACAAACCTAACAGAATGTTGCCAAAGCGAGAAGCCCTAGGGAGTTAGTACAAAAACTAAAACTAGAGCCAAACTCATTTGGAAAGGTTTGGGTTTCATGGGAACAGTTTGGTGCAGCAAGAAGTAGAGAAGGGGGAAGCTGCCCAGCTGATTGTCTCCAGGGATGTTTGCCCGGGGAGTGGGGTCATAAACTGGATGAGTGATTGTTCACCAATTTTAGATCATGGACGTCTCTGAGAGTTTGAGGAATACGCACATCAGCATGAGGTTTAGGCTCACAGTTGGGTTTTTCTGAGTGCTCAGTCCAAGGGCTAATGCACAGCACATTTCCGACTTCCTCCTGATGGCTTTATCTTAGTTATAAATCCAATGGACACATGTTCTTGGGAGATGTGACCATGTTATTTATTGTCTTCACTGGAACATGTTGGAGAGTGACAGAGGCACTATTAGTAACTCTACTGGGACAACATACATCATCTGAGATGGTCCCAGGCAAACTGGGAGGGAGAATCAACCTGCTCCTGTCATGGGATGTGGTGGCAAGTTCTAGTACCAGGAAATGGGTTCTACCATGAACTATTTAGAATCTCTGGGTGACTCTTAGTTTATGTGACTGTAAAAATCAAAGAATTGGACTAAGTCTTCATTTTTTTTTTTTTTTGAGATCTGGTGATCGGAATCCTTCTATCGTTTACTTGAATGGAATAAAAAATATTTCGGGTGACATATTTTGCTTCCTACTGGTTGGTTAAATCAGTGCATCGACTTAAATATCTGAGGAAGAAAAAAGCACTTAGACTTATGAGAATAATGTAGTTCAAAGGACCTGGGAACTACCATATATATTTGGTCCTTTCCTTTCCTGAAAGACCAGGGCAATATTCTTATGAAACATTTCCTTGCTCTAAGTAACTAACCATGGAATTGAATACTAAGTATTTATGGAGCGTCCACAGTTTACTCAGGGATTCAGCAGGATCTAACAGGAGACATGTTCTTTGTCTCAAGGGCCTAGACTCTCAATTATATGGGAAAAAACAAGCATTCATATAAAAATACATTATCTGGGAGGGTGCTGAAACCCTAGAGCTCCTTAAGGCCCAGGCGTGGGGATTATTGGGGGGAAATTCTGGTGTTAGGATTTCCCTAATCACCTTGTACATCTTGAAAAAGGAGGAACCATAACCGTTAAAGACAGTGCAGGTCTCATGGGTTGGTGAAAATGAGTTCAGGGCAGAGAGCACTGCCCTGAGGCAAGCTTATTTGTGGTTGTTCTGGGTCCGCCATTGATTTTCAGGATGTCCACAGGCAGATCCTTTTTGCTGCTTTCAAAGGTTTCCTTTTTTCCTGCTGTTGTCACAGAATGAGAATTGGGACCAGAACATTGTAAACAACTTAGACACCCTGTATTTTAAAGTTAAAAGGGCACAGGCAGTGGGGTGGAGAGAAAGCAATGGGTGGGAAGTTCAGAGGACATGGAGTCTAATCTTTGGCTCTGGCTCAGTATGCATGAACTTGCTGGGTCTTTTTGCTCTAGAAGTCTCTATTGTCTCATCAGAGATTTTGTTTGTTTGTTTGTTTTAGAATCCTTTAAAAAGAGAAAACCTTATATAAATCATACATAGATTCCCCCAAATATAAGAAAAAAACATATTCTATATATAAAATATGTATATTGAAATATCTTTCTAGGCCCAAGATGGAGCCTGTCCTGCCCCAGGTGCCATGTCAGCAAACCAAAACTTAGATAACTTTCGTGTCCCTGTAAATGCTCTGATTGACCAGAAACTCAGTATATCCAGTCAGCCAGTCCCCAAACGCTAAACCAACTCTAGGCTTTATACTTACTTCCTGTTCCTTATTCATTTTCTATTTGTCTCTTCCTTGTTTCTTATACTTTATCCTATAAAAGCTACTTAACTTCTGTCCCATTTTTCAGTTCTCTGGACCCTTGGGAATGGAGACTGCCTGCTTCATGAAGTATTAAATGAAGTTTGTTTGTATCATCTAAATTTTCTTTAATCATTTTAACATATGTAAAATACTGCTTTGATTGAAGACAGCTTGGGACCTGGAATGGTGCCAGCTCAGGCTGCCCTCTGCAGTCTTCATAGCGTCCTGAGGCACTTCCGCAGCTTGGCTTGCACCAGCTGGTGAAGTTTGGCTGAACTTTAAAAGGTGCCATGCTCCGGTCTGAAGCAGCCCCCGCACCAAGCCTTAGCCTGGGGATGAGGGAAACAAGGCTTTGTGGAAGCCACTCTTCTCCCCTTGGTTTTTCAAATTGTTCAGGCACTGCCCACAAACCCCTAGCAGTGGAAAACCATTGTACACTTTTCCAATGACCTCCTTCCAGTATTTGGCTTTCTGTGTAATAGACATAGCCTTTCTGGATTGAAGACTGGCACCTAGAGAGTGGTTAACCACTGCAGTTATCCAATGATGTAGTCAAGGAGCAGAAACCAAGCACTTGCCAATCAAGAAACCTGGCTCAGAGTCGGTGCTACCTCCAGAGACATCTACCCTGCCTCAAAGCCTCACAACTGGCCATCACAGCTTTCTGGCTGCCAAACCTTCTGCTCCCTGGGCAATTCTGGTGCTCAATTTGATTGTTTATCCAAGCAGGTTATCCTGGACTGTGAAATACGATTCTTGAAGGCTAGAGTGAAGCGAGTAGCCCTCAGGGACCAGACACCTTGGTTTGTAAATCAATCTTCGCCACATAGACACTCCAGTGGTTAGACATTACAAGGTGAAGAGTGGCCCCCTTGTGGGACACCCTGCAGCAATTGCCATGTTAGCCGAGAAGATTGTGTTTCTGGAAATGCTCGGATGCAAGATACAGAATCCTCTCTTGGGACTAAGTTTTGGACACGTGGGAATATCTGTTAACAAGAAATGATATAGCTGGGTACTGGAAACGGTTTGGGGAGTAGCGCCTTAGTCTTCTTCTTCTTCTTCTTCTTTATTTTTTATTTTTTGGTTTAAAAATGGACCAATGCTTGCATAAAGCATATTTCTTATTAATTCTGTTCAATACACGCACAAAAAAACGAACAATCCCAATCCTACCCATTAAGAAATGGTGAAGACTGTTTAACCCTTCGAATCTCTGCAGAGTCTTAGCACATGAATAATTATTTCCCCTAAAATTTTATTTTTATGAATTATTTCTAAACAACCAGCTAGATCATTCTGAGTATCTTTGAGTTATACTTGGGAAGAGTTACTGATGGCTTGGGTTAATGAACTGAGGAGGCCACAGACTTTCCCATGATAATATCCAGCTTCCAAATGTGCAAATTTAAGTGCTGAACTTAAATTTTTCAGTTTGGGAAAATGAAAGAGTTCTGGAAATGGATGGTGGTGACAGTTCTACAGCAATGTGAGTATATTTAATGCCACTGAACTGTACACTTAAAAATGGTTAAAATGGTAATATTATCTTCTGTATATTTTATAATTGAAAAACATTTGAAAATTCAGGTTCTAGTTTTATTTTTAGGTGTTGCTAAATCCAAACCAAAGTAGTTTGGTTTTGTTTTCAGGTTCATGACCCATGAGCCTATGACATTTCTTATCTCCCCAGACTCTTCAGCTCAGTTGTGATTCTCAAGCTCCCAAGTGTTAATTCTCATTTCTCTGTCACATGACTCCTGCCCAGCCATTTCAAATACCAGGGAGCAAAATAAAGAGCAGGCAATATTTCCATTGCAGAAATACATGTAAAGCTAATGATGTGAGAGGCTTGCAAAGATTTCAGAATCTGTGTTTATCTTGGACAAGCATTCAAAATTTAGAATGGTGGGAGGTCCTAAAAAATTCTTTCGACTATCTGACCAATTCATGCTTTACCTGTCTTCCTACTTCTTAGTCCTTTATTCAATAAATGCTCATCACATCATACAGAGTTCAAGGTATCATGTTAAATGCTTTGAGAAATAATCAGACTGATTTACCCTCAAGACAGAGGTGCTAGATATGTGTACACAGCTAAAACAAGAGAATAGACTTTTTCCTCCATTCTTTCAACAATTATTGATTGATCCCTCAACACATGCCAGACACTTTAGATATTATGGGAATTCAGAAACAGTAGAAATGCCTTCCAGAGAGGAGCATCAGGGAACTGATCTTGCTTGACCTGTGTAAGAAATGACATTATAAGAAACTAGCTCCTGAAGGATATGTAGCATTTGAAAGGGATTCCACAAAGTGAGAATAGAATAAGCAAAGATAAGAGGGAGAAAATCAAAGGACATATATGGGAAAGAACAGACTACATCACATGGGTCGGCAAAGTTTTTCTGTAAAGGGCCAAATAGCAAATATTTGGGCTTTGTAGGTCATATGGTCTATAGAAAATACCTAAATGAAGGGTTGTAGTAAAACTATTTACAATAACAGATGGAAGTTCAGTTTAGCCTACTGACCATAGTCTGCTGACTCTTGGGTTAGGAAATAGGAGGGATGAAGTGATGCAGGGTAGAAGCAGACCAGAGTCCCATCAGGGTGGTATTTGCATGTCAGGCTGAAGATATTTTTCCAAAGTTGCAATGAGAAGACACATGTCTTAGAGCAAAGAGAATGTCATGATTAGCTCCTTCCCTAAATAGCATCTTTCTCAAAGTAGGTATTACAGTTTTGTCTCTTTCAAAAGAACTTCTGGAGACCTTTTCTTTCTACTATTATTCATTCACTATTACACTCGAGCTTTAGAAGTTAACTTGGTATCAAACCTTATAAATCATCTGGTCTTCTCTACTAAACAAGGAAAGGAGAGCTGGTTATAATTTTCTTCCAACTTTTCTGTCTTGGGAGGATGAACTAGATAAGAGAAGGGTGTAAGAATTAGCCAAGTTCCTTGCCTTGGTTCATCCATATAGTCTACTATAGCTCCTCTGCATGAGGCCCAGCGTTGTGCAATAGTTCCATGGCCTCATAGATTAGAAGAACACCTGCTTTTTAACCCTTAGTCTCCTGCTCTCAGACTGCCATGTCCTGAATTTCCAATTCCATCTTTCTTCCTTCTGGATTCTTCCCTATTGTGGCTTCTGTGATACCCCTTTCTCTTGGTTTTTCTAACTTATTTGTGACTGCCCCTTCTCAACTTCTTTGCCTGACTCATAGGCTCCACTGCCAATGGCAGGGTTGGTGTACCCACCTATTTGTGTGGTTTGGAGAGTAGGCCCATTTGGCTAACAAATCTAAAGCCACTATTGCTAGAAAAGTTGATATTTAGGTTTCTCATCAGTCTTGCTCCACTATTTTATTTCTTCATTTGATCAGGGAAAAAAAGGTGATGTTTGCTAGCCTGTCAGAGATCCCAACATCATCTATCTTCTTGTCCAGATATTCTATAGATACTTAGAATTCAATATGTCTAAAAAATATGTCTAAACCTAACCACCTCTGTTTTATTTTTCTAAAAAAGATTTTCTCTAGTTTTCCATCTTTGAAATTATATGACTCTGTATCCATTAACCGAAGCTGCAAACCTGGACTCATCCCAAACTCTTCTTTTACCCTTACTAACATCTCATTAATGATGAAATCCTATGGCTTCTGTCTCATGTGTCTCATCTTCTTCATTCTTCTACCTCTGATATCATCCAGGTCATCAGAATCTCTCCTAGATTATCAAAATAGCTTCCTATTCCTAAAGAGTCTCCCTGTTTCCAGCCTTGTGCCTTCCAGATGAGTTTTCCACCCTGCAGCCAGAATAATCTTTATATAAATACAAAACTGATTATGTCATTCCCTGATTAAAAAATCATTTGGTGTTTTCCCATTGTCTACAAGATAAAATTATAACTCTTGGAATGACAACAGGACCCTTTGTGATCTGGCCACACGTAGGCTTCCAGCTTCCTCTCCTAGCAGCCCACTGCACAATGTACTCTTGGTTTTAGCCACTTTCTAGTGATTTTAAGTTCTCTTAATCTATAAGGTGTGACAAAAAAGTAGGGTGAATGTTTAAATAAAAAAATTATTACAGTAAAAGACATATTGCCATTAATACCCCTCAAAATACTCCCCTTCGTTTCAAACACACTTATCCCATCGTTCTTGCCACTTTCTTAAGCAGTCCTGGAAGTCCTCTTTTGTGAGTGTCTTTACTTCATCCTGCATCATGACAACATTCCATGTCACATATCACTTCTGGTATGGCAATTTCTATCAAATGCAAACATTACAGTGTGTCCTCATCCACATTATTCACCAGATCTGGTACTGTGTGACTTCTGGCTCTTCCCCAAAGTCAAAATGATCATGAAAGGAAAACATTTTGAATTGATTCAGGATATTGAGGTAGGCATGATAGCACAACTAAAGACACTCACGAAAAAGGACTTCCAAAACTGCTTCAGAAAGTGGCAAGAACAATGGGGTAAGTGTGTTTGAAGCGAGGGGGGAGTATTTTGAGGGGTATTAATGGCAATGTGTCTTTTACTGTAATAATTTTTTTTATTTTAAACATTCACCGTATTTTGTGATTATACCTTGTATCTTAAAAATTCATGCTGCTGACTGCACACAAATAACGTTTCCTCTCTTGAAAATCAGATGACTAGCTTGTATTTTAAAATTCAGCCCAAATAACACTTCCCCTGTGCCCATCCTTTACATGCTTCCCAATAAAATATCACTTCTTTTAACCTACCATAAATGGCAGAATGCACAAAAATATGAGGTTTAGTTTAGAGTCACATAAATCCTGATACAAATGTGAAATGGTGACTAATCATTGATCTTCACAAGATCCTAGAAAAACCTACTGATCAAGCAAAACTAAGTTTATTAGGTCTCCTGAAGTAAGGGAGAAAGCCAGTTTAACTTTTAGTTATGTCACAAAATGAAGACATTAGGGGAGGATATTTATGGTGTTTTAGGGCTTACGTTGTATGATTTTAAGGTGAGTCTTTCAAGGTAGAGAATTGGTAGGGATTGGGCAGTGTCTATGATAAAATAACTTTTTTTAACCTTTCAATGGCTTCCCATTGCCTATTATTTTTAAATTTTTAATTAAATTTATTGGGTGACATTGGTTAGTAAAATTATGTAGGTTTCAAGTGCACAGTTCTATAATACATCATCTATGTGTATATATTGTATTCTGTGTTCACCACCCAAAGGCAAATCTCCTTTTGTCACTCTATATTTGATCCCCTGTCCCTCTTCTACCAACCTCCACCTCTATCTCCTTACTCTCTGGTAATCACTAAACTGTTGCCAGAGTCTATGAGTGTTTGTTTGTTTATCTTGCTCGTTTGTTGCTTTCAGTTTTATATCCCACACATGAGTGAAATCATATGGTTCTTGACTTTTTCTGTCTGACTTATTTCATTTAGCATGATAGTCTCAAGATCTATCCATATTGTCAGAAATGGCAGTATTTCATCTTTTTTTATTTCATTGTATATACACTTTGTATATATATTTATTTCATTGTATATATACATCTCACATCTTCTTTATCCAATCATCTATCGAAGGACAATAGTTGTTTCCATAACATGGCCACTGTGAATAAAGCTGCAATGAATATAGAGGTGCATATATCTTTATGGATAAATGTTTCCAGGTCTTTTGGGTAGATATCCAGAAAAGGGATTGCTGGGTTGTATGGTAATTCTATTCTTAATTTTTTGAGGAACCTCAACACTTTTTTCCATAGTGGCTGAACCAATTTACATTCCCTTCAGCAGTGTATGAGGGTTCCTTTTTCTCCACAAACTCTCAAACGCTTGTTACTCCTTGTCTTGTTGATAATAACCATTCTAACAGGTGTGAGGTGGAATTGCATTATGGTTTTGATTTGCATTTCCCTAATAGCTAGTGAAGTTGAGCATCTTTTCATATATCTACTAGCCGTTTATGAGTCTTCTTGGGAGAAGTGTTTGTTCAGGTCCTCTGCCTATTTTTTAATTGGATTGGGTTTTTTGTTGAGTTTATGAATTCTTTATATATTTTGGATATTAGCCTCTTATTTGAGGCGTTGTTTGCAACTGCCTTCTCTCATTGAGTTGGTAGCCTCTTTGTTTTGTTGATTATTTTTTCTGGGTAGAAGCTTTTTAGTTTGATATACTCCCATTCATCTATTTTAGCTTTTACTTCCCTTGCTTTTGAGGTCAAATTCATAAAATCCTATCTGAACCGTAGGTCTGTAAGTCTAGTACCTAAGCTTTTTTAGAATTTATTATTTTAGTTCTTAATTTTAGATCTTAGATTCAATTTGAGTTAATTTTGGTATATGGTGACAGATAGAAGTTTAGTTTCATTTCTTTTTTGCATGTGGCTTTTCACTTTTCCCAGCACCATTTATTGAAGAGGCTTTCTTTGCTCCAATATATGTTTTTGGCTCCTTTGTTGAAAAGTATCTGCTCATATGTATATTGGTTTATTTCTGGGTTCTCAATTCTGTTGTATCGGTCTGTTTGTTTTTCTGCCTATACCATGCTGTTTTGATTATTCTCTGTTTGTAGTATAAATTGAAGTCAGGGAGTGTGGAACTTCCAACCTTGTTCTTTTTTCTTAGTATTGCTTTGGCGATTTGGGGTCTCTTGTGATTCCATACAATCTCATGATTTTTTTGTTCTATTTCTTGAAAAAATGCCATTGGGATTTTGACAGGGATTGCATTAACTCTGTATATTGCTTTGGGTAATATGGCCATTTTAACTTTGTTGATTCTTCCAATTCCTAAACACGGAGTATCTTTCCATTTCTTTGTGTCTTCAATTTCTTTTAATAATGTCTTGTAGTTTTCAGTGTGTACATCCTTAGCACCTTTATTTAAGTTTATTCCTAGGTATTTTATTCTTTTAGTTGCAATTGCAAAAGGAATTGTTGTTTCTTTTTAAATTTTTCTGAAATTTCACTGTTACTATATAGGAACACAATGGATTTTTGTACATTGATTTTATATCCTGCAACTTATTGTATTTGTTAATTGTTTCAAACAGTTTGTTGTTGTTGTTATTGTTGTTGGAATCTTTAGAGTTATCTATATGAAGAACCAGGTCATCTGCAAAAAGTGACAATTTGACTTCTTCATTCTTATCTTTGATGCCTTTTATTTTTTTCTCTTGCCTGATTGCTCTGGCCAGGACTTCTAGTTGATAGCAGTGGTAAGAGGGGACATTCTTGTTTTGTTCCTTATCTTACAGGAAAAGCTTTTAGTTTTTCAACATTAATTATAATATTTGCTGAGGGTTTTTTATATATGGCCTTTATTATGTTGAGGTAATTTCCTTCTATATAGATTTGATTAAGTGTTTTAATTATAAACAAATGTTGTATCTTGTCAAATGCTTTTTCTGCATCTATTGATATGATCACATGATTCATATCTTTTATTTTGTTAATGTGATATATCACGTTGATCGATTTGTGTATGTTGAACAATCTTAGTGCCCCTGGAATGAACCTCACTTGATTGTGATGTATAATCTTTTAAATATATTGTTGCATTCAATTTGCTAGCATTTTGTTCAGGATTTTTGCATCTGTATTCATCAGAGATATTGATCTGTAATTTTCTTCTTTTGGTGTTATCCTGATACCAGGTTTTGGTATCAGGGTAATGTTGACTTCATAAAATGGGTTAAAAAGTATTGCCTTTTCTTCAATTTTTTGGAAGCGTTTGAGGAAGACAGGTATTAAATCATCTTTGAATGTTTGGTAGAATTCACTACCATGAATTCTGGTCCTGGACTTTTGTTTTTTGGGGAGGTTTTTGATGATTGTTTCAATTTCCTTCCTGTTGAACAGTCTCTTTAGATTTTCCAGTTCTTTGTCATTCAGTCTAGGAAGGTTATATATTTCTAAGAACTTGTCCATTTCTTCTAGGTTATTGAATTTGGTGTCATATAATTTTTCATAGTATTCTTGTATGGTCCTTTGTATTTCTGTGGTATGCATCATAACTTCTCCTCTTTCACTTCTGATTTTATTTGTGTCTTTTCTCTTTTTTCCTTAGTTAGTCTAGCTCGGACTTTGTCAATTTTATTAATCTTTTCCAAGAAGCAGCTCTTTGTTGTATTGCTTTATTCTATTGTCTTTTTGTTCTGTGTTTCATTTAATTCTCAAATTTTTAATATTTCCATCCTTCTGTTGACTTACGGCTTAATTTTTCCTTCTTTTTTTAGTTCTTTAAGATGTGATGTTAGGTTGTTTATTTGGGATTTTTCTTGTTTTTGGAGATAGGCCAGTAATGATATAAATTCCCCTGTTATTACTGCTTTGGCAGCATTCCAAAAGTTTTGATATATTGTATTTTCATTCTCATTTGTTTCTATGTTTCTTTTTATCTTCCCTTTTATTTCTCATTTGACCCAGTCATTCTTTAGTAAGATGTTGTTTAATTTCCATATATTTGTGGTTTTTCTTGCTTTCCTTTTGCAGTTAATCTCCAGTTCCAAAGCATCGTGGTTGAAGAATATGCTTGGAATGGTTAAATTTGTTGGGGCTAGTTTTTTTTTAAAACATTTTTTAAATTAGTTTCAGGAGTACGAAACTATGTAATAGTTAAACATTTATCATTTATATCCCTCACACTGTGTTGGGGCTAGTTTTGTGTCCCAACATATGGTCTATTCTTGAGGATGTTCCATATTCACTAGAGAAGCATGTATAATTTGGTGTTCTGGGATGAAATGCTCTGTAAGTGTTAATTATGTCCATTTGGTCTAATGTTCCATTTAAGGCTGATGTTATTGATTTTCTGTTTGGATGATCTATCCATAGCTGTCAATGGGGTATTTAGGTGCCCCACTATCATTGTGTTTCTGTCTGTTTTTCCCTTTAATTCTGTTAGTAGTTGCTTTAAACATTTTTGTTCTCCCTGATTGGGAGCATATATATTGTTGTGTTATGTCTTCTTGTATTGTCCCCTTTATCATTATTAAATGTCCACCTCTGTCACTTGTTAACTTTTATATCTTGAAGTCTATTTCATCAGATGTAAGTATGACTACACCCACTTTCTCTGGATGCCATTTACTTGGAGTATCATTTTCCACTCACTTTCACCTAGAGGCTTTCACTTTCACATTTCCTTTCACTTTGAGTCTACGTTTTTACTTGCAGCTATGTGTCCTGAAGGCAGCATGTGGTTGGGTTTTGTTTTTTGATCCAACCTACTACTCTGTGCCTTTTGTTGGTGAGTTCAGACCAGTTACATTTGGGGTGATTATTGACATATGAAGATTTTCTATAGCGATTTTATTTTTTGTTTTCTGGTAGCTCGGTATCTCCATTGTTTCTTTACCCTTGTGTCTCTTTCTGTTCTTTTAGTTTGGTGGTATAGTAGTATGATTTTTCCCCCAGTTTCCTCTTTTTTATGTTAAGTGTCTCACTTCTAGATTTTTTGTGTGTGGTTCCTATTAGGTTTATATATAAAAAAGAATCATATATACAGTAGTCCTTTTTCTTCTGCATGCATCTTATCTCCATTCCCCTTTGTAAATTCAGATCTTTACCCCATCCCCTTTTATGTTTTTGTTGTCACAAATTATCCCTATTTATGATGTGAGTTCATTTCCGAGCTGCAGTAGCAAACTGTCTTCTCTTTTTCTTTTTAATGTATTTATCTCCTTTAACATTTCTGTTGTATTTAAGTGTCTGGTTCCCTGTTCTGAATTGGGTTTGCAATTTCCTGCTTTTGTCTGTTAGTCATCTTAGTCATAGTTTTGTATCCTTTTGTTGTTTTGTTTCAGGAAGAATAACCCCCTTCAGTATTTTCTGTAATGCAGGCCTCCTGGTGGAAAATTCCCTCAGCTTCTGTATGTCTGAAAAGTTCTTTATTACTTTTTTATATCTAAAGGAAAACTATGCTGGATATATTATTCTTGGCTGGTAATTTCTCTCTTTTATTAGTTTGGATATTTGATTCTACTCTCTCTTAGCTTGTAGAGTGTCTGCTGAGAAATCTGGTGATAATCTAATGGACTTTTCTTTATGGATCACCATCTTCTTTTTCCTGACTGCCTTGAAAATTCTTTGTTATTAATTTTTGACAGTCCTAATATAATGTGCTTTGAAGGCCTTTTTGAATTGAATAATTAAGTGCTCTGTTTGCTTCTTGGATTTGAGGATCCAGTTCTTTCCATAGGTTTTGGAAGTTTTTGTTGACTATTTGTTTGAATAGACTTTCTGTTCCCTTCCTCTCTTGTCCTCCTGGTATACCCATTATTCTTATATTGCTCTTTCTGATGAAGTCAGAGGCATTTCTTGACTTGAGAGTCATTTCTTTTAGCTCTCAAGTCTCTCTCCACTTCCATCTCTGTCATTTCCTGATTTCTGTCTTTGATATAACTAATTCTTTCCTTCATCTGTTCAGCTCACTATTCCATTCTTCATCTCTTTTATTGAGTTAGTCAGCTCCTGAATTTATATTTGGTTCTTTTTTAAAAGTTTCAATCTCTTTGGTAAAGTATCCATTTTGTTCATTGATTTTATTTCTGAATTAATTAAATGGCCTGAGTATTTTTGCATCTCATTGAGATTTTCCAGAACTGCAATCTTGAATTCTGTCATTCAAATCACATATTTCCACATCTTTAAGTTCATTTTCTCGAGATTTTTCAAATTTTCTTTCTGAGCTGCCTTATTATCTTGGTTGTTTGTGGTATTTGATGGATTATTTCTCTGCCTAGTCATTTATGGTGGGGGGGGGGTGAACTCTGCAGCAGATTGATGAGAAGAGGTCTTTCTTTTGTTTTATAGTAGGTGGTGCTGGATGTTTTACTTTCTTTTTCACTGCTCCAGATTCTCAGATCTCTTCTGGGTGGTGGAAGATGCCTTGTATTTCCTGGGAAGGTGGACATCTCCTCTGTGACCAGTTCACCTGGGTCTCAGGGCACCACCCAATGGGAGAATGTGGTGGGCAATGGGCTTTTGAGCCCATGGAATCCCAGTGCTGCTTCTGCAGCCAGATACAGTGCTGTGCTGCCTGAGCTGTCCCAATGTCCCCGCTGGGATCAGTCATGAAGGGTGGGGGTGGAGGGACTGTGAAAGGCCACTGATGTGTTTGTGGCTTTGTTCTCCTCCCAGTAATAGCGACTGCCATACCTCAGCGGCCTTGCCTCGGTATCTCCACCCTTATCACTGGGATTAGCCTCAGAGTACATCTGCCACTTGGGAACTGTCTTTCCAGTTCTCAGGGCTATAGATATTTTGCTTTGTAGCCCAACACTCACTCCTACAGTTTCTTCTGGGACCCTTTGCTACCTCTGGGAGCATGGGTGTAGGCAGCCAGCCTTCGTGGCTTTGTTTACTGCCTTGCAATGGTAGCTTCTAGAACATAGGTGTCTCACTTCTGTATTGGGTCTCTACCTCTATCACTGGATTCAATTGTATTATATGCTGATTACTGAGGCAGGAATCCTCAGAGCTACAGAGTGTGCAGCCTGAATCTTCCCCTCTCCCGAAACACTCAGTGAGTTCCAGGCTGCATCCATGACACCCGTCTCAAAAAAAAGTATAGTCTGATGTTTTAGGATGAAGTGTTCCATATATGTCAATTATGTCCATTTCATTTAATGTGTCATTTAGGGCTGCTATTTCATTATTTATTTTGTGTTTGGATGATCTATCCATAGCTGTCAATGATGTATTTAGGTCCCCTAGTATAATTGTGTTTTGGTCAATTTCTCCCTTTAGTTCTGTTAGTAGTTACTTGGTATATTTTGGTGCTCCCTGATTGGGGACATGAATATTGATGACTGTTATGTCTTCTTGTTGTATAGTCCCCTTTACCACTATGAAATGTCCTTCTTTGTCTCTTACTACCTTTTTCACCCTGAAGTCTGTTTCATCTGATATCAGTATGAATACACCTGATTTTCTCTGCATACCATTTGCTTGGAGTGTCAATTTCCACCCTTTCACTTTGAGCCTATGCTTGTCCTTGTAGCTGAGATGTGTCTCTTGGAGACAGCATATGGTTGGGTTTAGTTTTTTGATTCAATCTGCTACTCTGTGCCTTTTTATTGGTGAGATCAGTCCATTTACATTTAGGGTGATTATTGATATGTGAGGATTTCCTATCATTCTATCTTTAGTTTTCTGGTAAGGCTGTGTCTCCATTGTTTCTTTGCCTTTTTGTTGTTGTCTCTCACTTCTGTGTGGTGGTATTCTATGATGTTTCCCTCTGTTTCTTCTTTTATTACAGTATATATTTCAGTTCTGGATTCTTTTTTTTTTTTGAGTGGTTACCCTTAAGTTTATGTAAAAGAAAGTTTGATATTTAGAGTATTCCATTTTCTTCAGCATGCTTACTCTCTCCATTTTCATATTCCAGTTCAGGCCTTTACTCTCCTCCTTTTTATGATTTCGTTGCCACAAATTGTCCCTGTTGATGGTGGTTGAATAGCCTCTTTTAGTACTTCTTGTAGTACAGGTCGTGTATTAGAAAATTCCCTCAGTTTCCGTATGTCTGCAAAGTTCTTTATTCCTCCTTCGTTATTCATGTTTGCCCTGATTCATCCATCGTTAGATATTTTGATGCTTGGGTATCTCAGATGTATTTGTATATTGCACAGGGAATCCTTTGTTGAATTATAGAGGTTTAACTTGTAATTTCAAAGGGAGAGATCAAGGGAACCCCTCATGCCACCATGTTACTGACATCACTCCAGAACAATTTTCACTTGGTGGACATCTTAGAGCAAGTCCTGATGAACAAGTTTAGTCTTGATAAGTAAGCTATTTTAATTGATTCCCAGTCTTATCTTCCAGGAGCAAATATTTCATGAAACAAAAGTACTTCCTTTTACTTGATCCTAGTATTTTTTAGCACATAAACAGAGAAATATTGTCCCAGAATTGTTTAGCACAGTATTAGGAAAGTATGTTGGTTTAATTTCTCACTATCTGATAGTGATGTTTGTTGTAATGATTGGATTTTAATGAATATGAGGTATTTATCAGAGTACCTATATAGCAAGTTCTCCCTAAAAGGGGTTTATAATTGTTACTCTGTATATTGTGTTTATTAGAACATATGATACCTCATTTCAATGATTTATTTTAATCTCTCTCTCTCCTACTATATCATAAGCTCCAAAGTACCAACACTATGTTTTACGAACACTATTTTGTATCTCCAGCATCTAGCTCAGAGCTTTTCCACTTAATGGGTTCTCAACAAATGTGTGCAGAAGAAATGGATGGATGCACTGTATATGTGTGTTGACACTGAGGAACTTGCTCGTTATGTTGGTGACTAGCATGAGAAGGGAAGTATCTTCCTATAATGTAGGAGGTGAATGAAAAAATGGAGAAATCTAATTTTTCTTTTTCTCTTGCATGTTAAGGAGCAACTCTCTTGGACTGAAGTTTAATACATTTAGCAGATAGCCATCCATCATTTCCTGTTTGCAGACAAGAGCAAGTGATAGCTCCATTAACTCTGCCCACATAACTCATGAAGCAAAACCTCCAAGGTTGGTTTGGAGTGGGACCTAGTGCTAGGTGATGTGGAAAAGGGAAGAGAGTCTGAGAAAGACAAGCATGGCTGGTAACAACTTCTCATGTTTAATGGGAAAATCTTGAACTATTTATACTAAGAAGGTAGGGATGATAAGAAAAAATTAGAACCATAAAACAAAAATAGGATTGATAATTCTGTCTCTAATTATAGTGAGTGACACTGTTCATGTTAAATACTAACAATATTGAGCCTGTTGCATCCTGTCTAAACGTTCCATTTGCCAAGGAAACTATACTACATAGATAGTTGTCCTTGAAAACCATGCATTTGCTCCAATCAGGACTTACACTGAAGCAAAAAAGAGTTTGGGTTATGTTATAGCTGACTACTCTTAGTTTATACTTTTATTAGAACAATGAGTATAGGCACTATGTTTAGTTTTATAAAGATCTGTCTTTTCCACTGCAGCATGCTTCCCTAGGGGTAGAGTCAACATTTTATTCTATATTGTATAATTGCCAGGTCCTTTTCCCCATGGGTCTCAGTACTGACAGTGCCGGGCACATAATAAAAAAAAAAAATGTTTGTAAAATTGATGGTGATGAAATGAAAGTACACAGATGGAACAGCTGAGTGAATCAAACAATTTTTTAAAATAATATAAACTTTTCTTTATTTTGAATGGTAATTGACTACCTCCCCATGCGAGGCAGAGAGCCTGGAAAATGCTCTCTGAAACTCTGTCCCCACACCAACACATATTGGAAAACAAAAGAAAGAACTCTTCCTATCAACCTGTTGCAGAAGCCACTCCTGTAGATGTCTAGGAAGAGAAATAATAAATCATTAATTGTCATGAATAACGAAGGCAACAGGACAGCTCAGAAAGAAAATGAAAAGTCTCCAGAAAAGGAACTTAAAGATATGGAAATGTGTGACTTAAATGACAGAGAATTCAAGATTGCAGTTCTGAAAAAACTCAACAAGATGAAAGAAAACAGAAAGGCAGTTTAATGAACTCAGAAACACAATCAAAGAACAACATGAACATTTTACCAAAGAGATTGAAATTTTAAAAAAGAACCAAATAGAATTTCTGGAGATTAAGAACTCAATAGAAGAAATTAAGAATGAAATAACCAGCTTAGGTAGTAGAGTTGACCAGATGGAGGGAAGAATCAGTGACATTGAAGATAGAAACCTGGAAATGACACGGACGGAAGAAGAGACTTGAGACTTAAAAGAAATGAAAGAACTCTACAAGAACTTTCTGACTCCATCAGAAAGAGCAATATAAGAATAATGGGCATACCAGAAGGAGAAGAAAGAGAGAAGGGAACAGAGAGTAGATTCAAACAAATAGTCGATGAGAACTTCCCAAAGTTGTGGACAGAACTGGATTCTCGAATCCAAGAAGCAAATAGAACACCTAATTACCTCAATCCCAACAGGCCTTCTCCAAGGCATATTGTATTGAAGCTGTCTAAAATCAACGACAAAGAAACAATCCTCAAGGAAGCCAGGGAAAAGAAGACAGTAACCTACAAAGGAAAACCCATTAGATTATCATCAGATTTTTCAGCAGAAACTACAAGCCAGGAGGGAGTGGAACCAAATATTCAAACTATTGAAAGATGGAAATTATGAGCCATGAATAACATACCCAGCAAAGATATCCTTCAGATATGAAGGAGGAATAAAGAACTTTGCAGACATACGGAAACTGAGGGAATTTTCTAATACACGACCTGCACTACAAGAAGTACTAAAAGAAGCTATTCAACCACCATCAACAGGGACAATTTGTGGCAACGAAATCATAAAAAGGAGGAGAGTAAAGGCCTGAACTGGAATATGAAAATGGAGAGAGTAAGCATGCTGAAGAAAATGGAATACTCTAAATATCAAACTTTCTTTTACATAAACTTAAGGGTAACCACTCAAAAAAAAAAAAAGAATCCAGAACTGAAATATATACTGTAATAAAAGAAGAAACAGAGGGAAACATCATAGAATACCACCACACAGAAGTGAGAGACAACAACAAAAAGGCAAAGAAACAATGGAGACACAGCCTTACCAGAAAACTAAAGATAGAATGATAGGAAATCCTCACATATCAATAATCACCCTAAATGTAAATGGACTGATCTCACCAATAAAAAGGCACAGAGTAGCAGATTGAATCAAAAAACTAAACCCAACCATATGCTGTCTCCAAGAGACACATCTCAGCTACAAGGACAAGCATAGGCTCAAAGTGAAAGGGTGGAAATTGACACTCCAAGCAAATGGTATGCAGAGAAAATCAGGTGTATTCATACTGATATCAGATGAAACAGACTTCAGGGTGAAAAAGGTAGTAAGAGACAAAGAAGGACATTTCATAGTGGTAAAGGGGACTATACAACAAGAAGACATAACAGTCATCAATATTCATGTCCCCAATCAGGGAGCACCAAAATATACCAAGTAACTACTAACAGAACTAAAGGGAGAAATTGACCAAAACACAATTATACTAGGGGACCTAAATACATCATTGACAGCTATGGATAGATCATCCAAACACAAAATAAATAATGAAATAGCAGCCCTAAATGACACATTAAATGAAATGGACATAATTGACATATATGGAGCACTTCATCCTAAAACATCAGACTATACTTTTTTTTCTAGTGTACATGGAACATTCTCAAGGATAGACCATATATTGGGACATAAAACTAACTTCAGCAAATTTAAGAAGATTGAAATCATACCAAGCATATTCTCTGATCACAAGGCTTTGAAATTGGATATCAACTGCAAAAAGAAAGCAGGAAAAACCTCAAATACATGTAGATTAAACAACATACTTTTAAAGAATGACTGGGTCAAAGAAGAAATTAGAGGAGAGATGAAAAGATACATAGAGACAAAAGAGAATGAAAATACATCCTACCTAAATTTTTGGGATGCAGTGAAAGTAGTTTTAAGAGGGAAATTTATATCATTACAGGCCTATCTCAAGAAACAAGAAAAAACCCAAATAAATAACCTCATGTTACACCTTAAAGACCTAGAAAAAGAGCAAATGAAACCCAAGGTCAGCAGAAGAAAGGAAGTAACAAAAATCAGAGCAGAACTAAATGAAATAGAGAAAAAAAAGACAATAGAAAAAATTAGTGTGACAAAGAGCTCGTTCTTTGAAAAGATTAACAAAATTGACAAATTTTTGGCTAGGCTCAAGCAAAAAAATCTGAAGCCTCTGGATCTAATTTTTACTAGCTTTCAGGAAACACAGGGGATGTTGGCACAAGTCAAATAGCACCATAAAGATGTAATGAGCAAAATTCAGAATGTAAAGAGCTTTCCAGGACTAACAATTCAATTCATTCAATGATCATATTGTGAAAATAATCAAAGAAAAAATTTAAAAGATGAAAATTTATAGATTGAATATGACAGAAGGGATGCAGCAAACAAATGCAATGCAATCTTGTTTGAATCCTGTTTCAAATGAAGAAACATTGTAAAACAACTGTGGAAATTTGGCCACTGATGGAATACTTGATGATAATAAGGAACTATTATTGTTAATTTTAGATGTGATAATAGTTATGTTTTAAGAAAGCATTATTGTCCTTTAGAGAAAAATGCTGAAATAATTATGGATGAAATGATATGCTGCCTGGGATTTGTTTATTTCAAAATAATTCAGTGTTGGAAAGGACTAGGATATAAGTGAAATAAGATTGGCTATGGGTTAATAATTGTTGAAGATGGGTGGTGGGTCTCTGGGTGTTTATTTTGCTATTTTCTTTTTTTGTGAAATTATTAATTTATTTATATTTATTGTGGTAAAATAACATAAAACTTACCATTTCAACCATTTTAGAGCGCATAATTCAGTAGCATTACTTTCACAATGTTGTGTAACAGTAACTACTATCTATTTTCAGAACTTTTTCATCAACCCAAAAGGAATGAAAGTTTTTATAATAAAAATATCAATAATTAAAGTATATGGGTGATTGCTTAGTCATCCCTTTGTTTTAAAATCAGAGGCTGAACAATATGGAGCTATAAAAACTTTTATTTTCTTTAAATCAAGTTGGGCTGTGTTTTCTGAGCTGAAGCCTGGTTACATTTCTCTCAAATTCCCTTGGCAACAATGTTCTTTGAATTTTCTTCCAAAATCTGGCAATTGTTTATCTACATTAACATTCTATTTTGTTTAAGGTCGCCCTCTTTTTCTACATGGATGTTTTAGTATTTAACTCAGAGGAAGCTATGTCAGGGTCTGCTAGGTGCCATTTTAAAACGGAAGTACGATCAGAATTTTTTGATCGCCTACTAGGGACATTTTATTCTGTTACATATAGGAGTAATATCAAGAAAAAATATCACTAGTTACCACTATGTAAACAAATAACATGTTTATTAAATGAAGAAGCCTGGTTTTTTGCTCTAAAATGTGTTTCTGAACACCCAATATTGAATTTTTAAATTTGATAATTCATTGTCTTACATCTTTTTCAATATTAAAATTTCATTTTGCTAATATGAGATACTGTGGGGACAAAGCCCCAAAAAGCAGTTTCCAGGCTCTCGGCCTCACATAGAAAGGTGCTGGCTCGGGTAGTAAATGGCCATCAACTGTGATCAGATGGCCAGCAGCTGTGGCTAGTTGGCCGTCAGCTGTAACCCGTAGGCCATTGGCCACTAATATAACGGCTGTGGCTACGCTAGCAGAAAGGAATGCAGGCTAGCAAGAAGATGGTGGCTGGCAAGCGTGGACTGCTGTTAGGCAGATTATGTAGATCCTGCTTCCTGTATCTCCAGCCTGGCCACCAGCGAGAATATATTGGTTTGACTCCCCTATCTATGGCTCCGTGGGTGTTCCTTTTTGGCCTTACCATGTCCTGCGTTCTTGGGCAGGGAGTGGGAGCTGAGACCCTGCACGACAAATGGCGCAGTGAGCAGGGACCCCTGCACAACAGATACTACATTTGAATATCTCTTTGAAGATAGAGAGTTGGTGGTAATAAACGCTATTCTCCAAAATGCTGGAACAACTGGTTTTGGACCATGAAGTTTCTTTTTAAAAACGCAAAGGCATTTTTATTATTTTACTAATACAGTTGCTCGCAATCATCTGCAGTTTCGCTTTCCATGGTTTCAGTTACCTGCAATCAACCGCATTCCAATCTCAAAAATACTTAATGGAAAATTCCAGACATAAACAACTCAAAAGGTTGAAATTACACACTGTTTTCAGTAGCGTGATGAAGTCTCGTGTGAGACGTGATTCATCCCTTTGCCGGCATCTCCACGCTGTATATACTCCCTGCTCATTACTTAGTAGCCTTCTTGGTAATCAGATGGACTGTGGCTATATCACAGTGCTTGTGTTCAAATAACACTTATTTTACTTAATAATGGCTGCAAAGCGCAAGAGTAGTAGTGCCGACAATTGGGATATACCAAAGAGAAGCTGGAAAGTGCTTCCTTTAAGCAAAAAGGTGAGTTAACAGTACAATAAAATACAATGAGAGAGAGACCACATTCACATAACTTTTATTAGAATATATTGTTATAATAATTGTCCTATTTCATTATTAGTTATTGTTGTTAGTCTCTTGCTGTGCCTAATTTATAAATTAAACTTTTTTATCTGTGGTTTTAGGCATTCCCTGGGGGTTGTGGAATGTGTCCCCTAGGGATGGGGGGGGGGCTACTGTAATACATTTATAGTCGAATAAAAAAATTCACTCATAATCACTTTAAAATGTAACAATTATTACTTTGGTATAAATCTTCATGGCTTTATGAAGATATATATATATATATATATATATATATATATATATGTAATTATATCTATCTATATTATATATATATTTCAATTTGTAACCTGAAATTTGTATTAAATAACTTCCTACATCATTATTAATGCTTCTAAACTTAATTTTTCATGTTAGTTTGGTATCCCTTTCCATGGATATCATAGTTGATTTAACCAGTCTCCTATTTTTGGATATGTTGGTTGTTTTCAACTTTTTTCTGTTATAGACAATGCTGTAACAAACATACTTTTAGATCATTTACTTTCAATAGCACTTATATCGACTTCTGGGAATATGTTTTAAAATTTTGAGTCAAGGCACATGTTTTAAGGAATGAAGTGAATTTCAATGTAATTGCCACTAAACTCACTTAGTGAGCTTAACTTCTCAATGAGGGGCAAGTTCTTTATGTTAATGTCAGGGACCTAGTTGGGAAAATGTGTAATTGACTCATGGGATGGGGACATCTGGGTAGATACTGGCCAAGATTTTGGCTTCTCAGATTCCTTTGTACCCACAGAATCTGCAGAGGTGGCCCTGTCCTTGGTCAAACAGATTTTCCATGGCTAAGCATTCTGTGTCCTCAGCTTTCAAACTTTTTGGAGCAACTCAACTCTAACTGCAGGAGATAAGGTCCTCCTTAAGTTGAGTCCCTCTGTGATTTATACTTAGTTTTCAATTGTTTAATTTTCTTCAGTTTTCCATAATCCTTTTGTAGGGCATTAAGTCAGTTTAGAAATGAGCAGCTAATTCCACTGTCCATGGACAGTTAACCTGTGAACAAGTTTGAACTGCATGGGCCCAGTTATTTTTCAATAAATACTTTTTTCAATAAATACTGTAAATGTATTTTCTCTTCCTTTTGATTTTCTTAATAATATTTTCTTTAGCTTACTTTATTGTAAGAATATTGTATATAATATATAACATACAAAATATGTATTGATCGACTATTTATGTTATCGGCATAGAATCCAGTCAACAGTAGGCTATTAGTAGTTAAGTTTTTCAGGAGTCAAAAGTTATACATGGATTTTTGATGGCCCAGGGGTGTTCAAGGGTCAATTGTATATGCATTTCCCTTGTTCTCTAACTTGTAAAATGCCTGAAGCATTTCACTAGCCCATGTATTCCCCTCCATCAGAAAATTCTCTCAAGTCACCACCAGTGAAAATTTTAGCAACTAGACTTCCATATTATGCCGTGGACTATTTGTGCTCTACATACCACCAGGGGTAGTGTCCTCATTGGCAGCTGGGCCAGGAGTGATCCATTCACCAAACTCCAGACTACCGACCACTTGCTAGGATCACTCAGACACTGAGACAGAGTGAGGAGGGCAAGAGGTTTATTGGGGGGTTAATGCCTGTGAAGTAGAAAAAGAAGGAGAAGCAGGATTGGGCAGAGAAAGCAAACAGAACATGATACATGTCTGAAAAAATGTCAACCAACCCCAGAAGGAGCTCTAGAGTTAAGATTAGACATCAGGATTCCAGTGTTGGGCAGAATTTCCCAGGTCTGATAGCTGTGCTTGCTCACTCATTAGCTAGAGCTTGTCTGGGAAGAGTGTGGTCTCAATTTGAAAGCTGAGGTGCATCTTGAAGTTGCTGACAGCTGGAGGCTTTCAATCATCTAGACTCTTTGCAGCTGAATTGCAGGTTCTTTCTTGATCGGTAATCTGAGCCACTTCCATAGTTGACATGTACCTCAAAGTCATGCCACTGATTTTTTTGCATGGTGAAATAGACAAAAGATTTACCATTTTAAGTGTACAATTCTGTAGCATTAAGTACACTCATATTGGTGTGTAATCATCACCACTGTCCATCTCCAGAACTTTTTCATCATCTCAAACTGAAACTCTGCAACTGTTAAACAATAATTCCCTATTCTCCTCTATTCTCAACCCCCAGTAACCACTATCTTACTTTCTGTCTTTATAAATTTGACTATTTTATGTACCTTGTATACTCATAAGTAGAATAATGCAATATTTTTTTATGTCTGGCTTATTTCACTTAGCATAATGTCTTCAAGGTACATCCATGTTGTAGCATATATCAGAATTTCATTCCTTTTCAAGGCTGAATGGTATACCATTGTATTATACACACCACATTTGTTTAACCATCTGTTGATGAACAGTTGTATTATTTCCGCTTTTTGGTTATTGTGAATAATGTTGCTGTGAATATTCTTATATAAATATCTGTTCAAGTCCCTGCTTTCGCTTCTTTTGGCTATATACTCAGACGTGAATCGTTGGGTTAAATGTTAATTCTACGTTTAATTTTATGAGGAACCTGTGGGGAGCCATGATTTCTTACTGCTTTAGAGCCTTGTGAGCTGGCTCAGTATATAGTTAACTTGTTTCGGCTCCTAAGGCATTATCTCTGCAAAACACCTGGAGGGTGTTTGCAAGTTGCTGAGGAATGAGGTGGGAGTGGCCGTTTTCCCGGGACACAGATAACTGGTGGCTATCAGGACAATTGGTAGTCTCTTTCATGTGATAATTACTTTGGGGAGTTTTGTAGTGATTTTGTAGTTTCTTTGTAGAAGTTAAAAATTTACTTTCTGTAAGATAATACATGCCAGTGAGTGTTAAACTGCACGTACTCAAAGGATATAAAATGGTGAAGGTAAATAAACCAGGCGCTTCAGCATCACTGAAGACCGGCCGCATCATCATTTGTGTGAGTGTCTCTTTTTCATTCCCACTCCCCCCTTCGGGTACTGTTCGACTCGTGGCGGCTGGCTCGCCACAGGAACCACCATACTGTTTTCCACAGTAGCTGTATCATTTTACATTCCCAACAGAAATGCATAAGGGTTCCAACTTCTCTACATCCTCACTAACACTTACATTTTAGTTTTTTGATAATAGCTGTTTTTAATGGGTATAAAGTATATCTCATTGTGATTTTGATTTGCATTTCCTAATCATCAGTGATGTTAAGCATTTATTCATGTACGTGTATCTGTTGGTATTTGTATACCTTCTGTAGAGAAATGTCTATCCAAGTCCTTTGCCAATTTTTAAAATCAAATTGTTCTTTTTGTGTGTATGTGTTTGTTGTAGAAGTTCTTTATATAATCTGGATATATAATCCCTTATCAAATATGTGATTGGCAAATATTTTCTCCCTTTCTGTGGGTTGCCTTTTCAACTCTCTTGATTGTGTCCTTTGATGCACAGATGTTTTTAATTTTGGTGAAGTCCAATTTATCTCTTTTTTCTCTGCTTTTTGTGGTATATCCAAAAAGTCATTGCCAAATCTAATGTGAAGGTTTTTCTCTGTGTTTTCTTGTAAGTTTTATGACTCGTTAGCTCTTACATTTAGATCTTTGACCCATTTTCAGTTAAATTTTGTGTATGATAGAATGAAAGGTTCAATTTCATTCTTTGCATGTGGATATCCAGTTTTCCCAGTACTACCATGTTTCCCTGAAAATAAGACCTAGCTGGACCATCAGCTTTAATGCGTGTTTTGGAGCAAAAGTTAATGTAAGACCCGGTCTTATTTTACTATAAAGCTGGGTCTTTAATATAATATAATTAATATAATATAATATAATTAATATAATTAATATAATATAATATAACATAACATAACATAATGAATATAATATAATATAATATAATATAATATAATATAATATAATATAATATAATACCAGGTCTTAAATTAATTTTTCCTCCAAAAGATGCATTAGAGCTGATTGTCCAGCTAGGCCTTATTTTTGGGGAAACACGGTATTTGTTGAAAAGGCTGTCCTTTCCCCCATTGAGTGCTGTTGGTATTCTTGTTAAAAATCATTTGACCATATATGTAGGGAAGGAAAAACTTCATTCTACCCTATTAGGTTCAGTGGCTGTGCCTAAGAATTAAGCTGAAATAAGATAAACTGGAGAAAAATATGCAAATTTCATTTAATATTTTTATGTATGCACAGGAATCTTCAAAAGGCAAATGAAGACCCCAAAGAGCCTAAAAGCTTGAGGCCTGAAAGCTTATATATTTTTAAAATTAAAAATAAAAAAATTGTGGGGATGTGATAAGACAAAGGGGCTTGGGCTAGGGGCAGTAAATTAAGGGACAGTGACTAGGAAATATAAGGGAGAAACTAATGGGAGATAAAGGTTATTTTAGTAGGTTTGTTTGTACATGTCCATTTTGGTGTTGGTTCCCAGTCTCAGGTGATAAGGATGTTCTTCTCTTCCTAGTACAGCGAGAGCACCTTTCTTATGGGAAATTCTATGACCTGCTTTTATGCAGAAAGGGGGAGCAGAGAGACCTTCCTACAGCTGCTGTGTTTCAAGTGTCTTTAGCTCAAAATAATCAATATGCCAAAGCAGCATATTTTGAGGTGGCATGTTCTGAACCCCTTCATATGTAAAGATTTATTCCTGGACATTCTATTCCATGCAACTGATTTTTTAAAGCATATATTATTATACATTCATTCATGTGAGTGAGGTTTCTTTCAACATCCTTTCCTTGGGAGGCTATATTGCTCTTCAACTGTTGCTACTGTTACTTAAAGCATTTTCCCCTGTACTTTTATACTGTATGTGAATCCTGAGTCTACTGTTTGATGTATCTCTAGGGATGACACACCTTCGTACTTGGATGGTATGCTGATTTAGAAGAACAGTTGTAAGTTATTGTGGCTAATTTGGCAAATAAATTGAGTAACGTAGGCACAATCATTTACTGCTAAATAAAGGAAAGAGGTTTCTAAGGTAAAGGAGTAAGTTTTGTCTGTGCCATATAAACTGACTTGAGGCCATATAGCTTCTTAAGATAATGACTTAAAAGGAGAGAATGTTTGTCTTGAAAATAACTGCTGGGATGATTAAAAACACAACAACAAAATAAAACAATACCTGACCCATTTATTACTTCAGTATCATAACCTATAACCTTTATTTATTTACTTTTTTGGATATGTATTTACTCTCTATGTAAAAGTATTAAAATCATCGTAAAAAAATGTAGTTAGGGAACAAAGGCCATGAGACCATAGAAATTTAGCTAGGCAGAGTTGGAAGGACTCACCTTCATTTACAAATGAGAGCTGGAGAAGTTCTTTTTCCAGGTCACACCGCCTATGAGGAGCAACCATTGCTTTGATTAAAACTAAATCTTCTGACTTCTAGCTCAGAGTTATTTCCATCACAGTATTAGAAAGATGGGTCACCAGGAATGGTTTTGGGCTCTTTTTTCTGAATATCCATCAGGATATATATTAGCTTCCTTTCTGCAGAGGATAATTTAAATTCAATCTCACCTCTAAAGGACATTTAGTTTTTCTAAGCCAATAATTCTATACTCATCATCTGAATTTTCTGCAAAGCATATATCAACACTAGGCTGCATTTTGCATGTTAAAACCTGGGAAGTAGGTTTTAAATGAAATTCAAAATTCCTTTGAATGAAAGATTTTCCAGTTATCACATTTAATATAGTCTCCAAGTTGCATTTAGGAGAAAGGAAAATAAGTAACTAATTTTGATTATTTTATTTCTACGTGCATAGTTTCATTTGGTGATGGAAATACTAGAAAACTTTGTGTGTGAGGGGGGTGGGGGTCTCTTACTCAAGGGGAAGCTCTGTGCGGCTCACTGTGCTTCCCCAGGGTGGAGGAGACTTTGGTGCTAGACCTGTGATCACCACTATTTAGCTATGTGACTTGGAAACACATCTAACCTGTTTGAATTACTTAGTTTTAAAGGCAGAGTTTTGGGCAATGTGGCCTTGAAGTTCCCTTTAGTTGGAAAATATCTTGAATGCAAGAAGGAATGTTGAATCAAAATAGTTAGCTACAATATTGTGAATTGACAGCAAAAGGCTGGCTTTGGGGTTAGTGTTATACCATGTTGGAGGTGGCATTCTGGTGAATCTGAACTCCAAGTACGGTTTTCTGAAAACAGAAAGTTAAGTTGACAGGACATCCACTGTATGTTAGTAACTGTATCAAATATGGTATCAACAAATCCTTGACCTTGAGAATATATCCCAAAATGCAAGTAATTTTGAATGTTATATATAATCATATGGAGAGAGGCGGGTGAGAGAGAGAACTTGGGGAGCTTTAAGGTTTAAATTTCTTAATCACTCAGAGCTGAAAAGCTTTTTGTTACAAATCCAGCCTTTTCAAATGTGCCACCTGGGACATTTCCATCAACATTTTCTTTGTTTAACATCAGACAAAAGGATCCCAACTGTTCACAGTGTAGTGAGTTTTCAGAAAGATTATTCATTTATACCAGGGCAAGATAAAACATGAACATTAGTTTCTCAAATGAGAAGTCTTGAAAATATAATTTTGTTTTCCTGAAATTTTTCAAAAGCCCCTAAATTTGTCCCAGTAAGTCATTCACGTCAATCACCTGTGTGACTGGTCATTCCTCAGATGAAACGACACTAACAACTTATGCTTAGGGCTGCAGGCTGCTGTTCAAGGACCAATTAGGGCTACTGTCAGGATTATGCTTTCCCTGCTCCTTTTTATTGAAAATGAATCACTGTCTTTACATGGTATTTCTTCTTGCCTTATCTTTTGTGGTATGGTTTTATTTTAACTTATAGTTTAGTTTGAAATTCAACAGCTGAAATGGGTGTGAAATAGAACCCAGCATGCTGTGCAACATGTACAAGCTGAGTGGTGCCAGGGTCCCTGGGGCAGAAGTTGGACCCTTCATTAGCCCAGAATCTTTAGCCACAATGAACTGGAAATTACTGATGGCTCATACATAATAGCCAAGCCGTCATGAGCAATTAAGGAGCAGTGGTGTAATTGACCTGATTTGAGGATGCAGGGCAGCTGAGTACTTCTCCCAGGAGCCAGCTCTCCCACGTGAGCAGAGCAGATGGCCATCTGAGGGATTACAATAATAAGGGCAGCTGAATAGTCAAGTGACCAGTCAGGGTAACCAAGGGGACAGGGTAGTCAGATCTCTTCTGGATGGATGGGCAGCCCATGCCTAACTGGGCTGTACCATATGTTCCTGTCTGTGACACCCCTATGCCCTCTCCCAGGAGTGTTCCTTCCAATGCAAAAAATGTAAGGGTGAAGGATTTGTCACTTCCACAAATTCCTGTATGTTGGCACTCTGACAAATGCAGATAATACAGGGGTGAATGAGGTACTAGGAATGACCCCAAGGAACTTATGATTGAAACAGGGTGGAGCAGACATGAATATAGGTGAGGATGATACAAGTCCAACTGTCTGAGTGCTGCCACAGCATACACCATATGATGAATGCAGAAAAGAAAGGGGAGATCATTTCTTGTTAGAGAAGACATCGAGAAGTGACTATTTCCACTATATATTCACTAAAACATGGCTCTGTGGTAAAATACATTTCAAGAACACCACATATTTATAATACATATTAGCAGATGTCATATATTCTAAATTTTATTTTCTGAATAGGGAATTCATGAATATGATTCAAATCTCAAAATAACTCCCCATATTGCCTAGGTACTCAGTGTCCTCAATGGCAGCAACCACTTTTACAACTATTTCTAGTGGACCCGCCCAGAGGATATGCTATGCCTATGCATATAAGAGCAGGTGTATATATTTCTTTTTACCCCTACATGGAAACTTAACTTTTTTCACTTAAAAGGTATCCTAAGAATCACTCCTTATCAGGCAGTTTTGAGCTTACTAACTTTTAAAATGACTGCATCCTATTCCATTGTATGAGAAAACTTCACATTATTTATTTAGTTTGCTCCCTAGGGAACATTTTCCTATTACAAGCAATACTTCAGTGAATATTCTTATAAATGATTAATTTCAATATGTACAAGTTCATTTATAGGAACAATTTCTAGGAGCAGCATTGCTGGGAAAACGAATGTATTCATTTTAATTTCAAGAGGGATGGCCCATTTTTTTAAAAATTGAGATTATTCACACCCACTAATAATACACGGGCCTACCTACTTTCAATTTTTTACTATTTCTGTGTATTATCAAAGTTTTTCTAAATATTCGTCAATATAAGTAAAAATGGTGTTTTGTAATATTTTTGTGTGAGTGTGTGAATAGTGAAAGAGGAAAAAAAACTTTTCCTTTACTCTCAGGTTCAGTAGTTGGGAACTGCAAATTAAACTGACAAGTGATAGATTAACAGGAGAAAAGACACACAATTTTTATAGATGTTTACATTCTTATGTGCATGGGGACTTCACAGAAAAGGAGTGAAAATGTAAAGAATCAGATTTTTACCATTTTCACAAAGAAAAACAAATTGTGAAGAAGTGACTAGACAAAGGAAAGGGGCTTGGTTGGGGCTTTGAAGGCCAATGAAAGTGACTAAGAAATATATGAGGGAAACTAGGAAATATCTGAAGGAAACTGTCTTGAAAATAAGGGTTATTTTGGTAAGGTTTATTTGTGCAGACTCATCTCAGTGCTGACTTCTGGTGTCTCATAATAACGTTTTCTTTTTCCTGGTACAGGAGGGTACCTTTCTCACAGGAAATTTATACCTTGGATTCAGACAGATAGGGTGAGGACAGAAAACTATTCCTGTGTGTGCCGTTTCTGAATTGTCTTCAGCATAAAATAATCAATGTGCCAAAATGCAATATTTTGGGTGGCATAGTCTGATCCCTTTCAGTGGGGTTGAGAATTTTTTCATGTGTTTAAGAACTATTTTTATGTCTTGTCTATTTAAATTATTTGTATATTTTCACATTGAATTATTAATCATTTTCTTATGGACTTGAAGACACTCAAGGTATAAGGAATTTAGAAATTAACCCTTTGTGAAATGAACATAAAATATTTTCTCATTCTGTGGGTACTTTTGATATAATTAATACATTTTTTTCCTAAGCAGACAAAACAAACCTTTGATTAGTCAAATATATTAATCTCTACCTCTAGGGTTTCTGAATTTTGTTTCTTACCTAGAAAGTCCTTCTTCCAAAATTATATAGAAAAAAAGTTTTTCCATAATTTCATGTAGTACTTCTATACCAAATTGATATTTGTATCTATCTGAAATTTATTTCTTGTGTAAGTGGGAGGTAGGAATCCAGGTAGGTAACAACAGTATCAGAACAGTTTATTGAATAATCTTTTACCCATTGAAATAAAATCCACATTTATCATATACTAGATTATATTTAGGTCAAATTCTGTACTTTCAATTCTATTTGAATTATTTGTCTACTCATGTATCAGTATTGCTACTTCCAAATGCTTGTTGTTGTGTGGTCATTTGATTTTCTTTTTGTACTTCTCTTTTGATCTTTGCAAGTTCAAATTTTCACTTTTTATTGTTTTTGCCATTGTTTCCCCAAACTTACAGTTTTCCATTGCACTCTAAATGTGTAGAACTAATTAAAAAAATTAAAAGTCATAAGACAGTACATGGTCATAACATTTCAGTGAGTGTTTTTCATCTGTTTTTTCCCCCTGCTTTTTAAATTTTATTTATTTATTTATTTATCTATAATATTTCTGGGTAGATCTTGTGATCCTACCTTTCTGATTATTAGTAATCTTTGATTGAGTTTATAGGATATTTGTTTATGGGAGAGGGTAATGACTTTTAACAAATTTACTGCTATCCTACTTATTACTCAGAGAATGAATATGTGTGAGTGAGGTCTTTTTTTTTTTTTAAAGTAATTTATACATTCACTTAACATTCATTCTGGGACCCAAGTATCTTCCTCTGTTCATATTTCTTCATCCTGAAGAAGATCATTTCGGTAGTATTCATTTTAGAGAGGTTCTATAGGAGATAAACTCTCATAGTCTACATAGTCTTCATATGCATAAAAAAGTCTTTATTTTACTTTTGAAGGATAGTATAGCTAGTTATAAAATTCTAAATTGACAAGAATTTTCTTTAAATATTTGAAATACTCTGTTTCCACTGGCTATCTCGTATTGATGAAGTTGCCTATTTTAATTGGTACAATGTCTTCTCTGTTAGTGTTGAAGATTTTATATGCTTTATAGGGGTTTTCCAGTTTTGCTATGAAGTGTCTAAGACCAGGTTCGTATTTATTTATCTTGCTTGAAATTTGGGATACATTTTGATTAGAGGATTTGTGTATTTCATAATCTTGAAAAATTCTCAGTTCTCCCTTATAGATACTGAATTTTAGCTATTTCCTCTTTCCCCCTTTTCTGAAATTCTTATGTGATGTATATTAGAAACTGAAAATTATCCTTTATGTTCTCATAGCTGACTTTCATTACTTTTTATCTCTTTTTGCTGTGCTCTAAATAAACTACAATTTTATAGTCCAATTCTCTTTGTATTCAATCTAGTAGAAAATCCATTTCATGAATTTTTGTTTTATTTCAACGTTTCTTGTCTTATTTTTGCTTTCTTTGTTTCTTTCTGATGGTATTAATACTTCATATTCCATTGATCATTATAAGTACACTTATTTTTCATGTGTATAATTTTTCTAAAATTAATTCCATTTTAAGTGCATTCATGTTGGTTTTGTTGTTTGGCTTTCTTAATACTTTCCCACGTTTTGGAATTTTGATTGAAAGGCTCATTTTGGACTGGTGTTTCTTCATACTCTTCCTGTTTCCACCTTTTCCTTCCTATGAGTTTAGTAATTGTCTTTCAGGACTGCAGTTCATAAGCAGGTCTCATTATTCATATTATGGTTCTTGCTTCTAAGCGATATAGGGAAATTGACAGATTGAATCAGTGAGCCAATATACAGCTTGGCTTAGTTTTTGGTTGAGAGAATTTGCCTGTAGTTGCTGATGTCTCTAGGCTTTAAATGAATGAAAGTAGACATTTCCATCAAGGTTTCTTACTATTAAAATTTGAAACTTATTGTTTACATATTGGCACTATTGACACTTTACACCAGATAATTCTTTGTTGTGGGGCTGTGTGTGTGTTTGTGTGCATTGTAGAATGTTTTACTGAATCTATAGCCTCTATACATTAGATGTGAGTAGCATATTTTTGATTTGTTTTTGTTTTTTAGTTTATATATAACTTTATATAATGTTTCATTTTATTTATTTTTACACTATTTATTATTTATTTATGTATTTTGATATTCAATATTATTTCATATTAATTTCAGGTGTACAGCATAGTGTTTAGACATTTATATAATTTAAGAAGTGATTTCCACGACTAGTCTAGTACCCAACTGGCACTATACATAGTTATTACCATATTATTGACTATATTCCCTATGCTTTACTTTACATCTCCATGACTATTTTGTAACTACCAATTTGTACTTCTTAATCCCTTCACCTTTTTCACCCTGCTTCCTGATCCCTCATCTATCACCCTGGTAAGTCTAGTACCCATCTGACATCATACAAAGTTATTACAACATGATTGACTACATTCCTTATGCTATACCCTACATCTTTATGACTATTGTGTAACAACCAATTTGTACATCTTAATCCCCTCCCTATTTTTACTCACCCCCAAACCCCCTCCCATCTGCCAGCCATCAATATGTTCTCTGTATCTATGAGTCTGTTTTTGCTTTATTTGTTCACCTATTTTGTTCTTTAGATTCCACATATAAATAAATAAAATAAATTGCATCTGTCTTTCTCCATCTGATGTACTCCACTCAGCACAATACCTTCCAGATCCATTCATGCCACCACAGATATTGCAATTCCCATCCATGGTCAAGCAATATTCCATTGTATATATGCACCACCTACTCTTCATCCATTTATCCATCAACAGACACCCAGGCTGACTCCACATCCTGTCCATTGTAAACAATACTGCAATGAATTTATGGATGCACTCATCCCCTCGAAGTAGCATTTCAGGTTTCTTTGGGTAAATACCCAACAATAGGATTACTGGATCCTTGGTCTCTTGTGATAGCCTTTGTTTTAAAGTTTGTTTTGTCTGGCATAAGTATTGCTACCTCAGCTTCCCCGCCCCTCCACCATTTTTATAAAATATATTTTTCCCATCCCTTTACTTTCAGTCTATGTGTGCCTTTTGATCTGAAGTGAGTCTCTTGTAGGCAACATATATATGGGTCTTGTTTTCTTATCCATTCAGCTACTCTGTCTTTTGATTGGAGCATTTAATCCATTTATACTTAAAGTAATTGTTGATAGATATGTACTTATTGCCATTTTATTATTCATATTTTTATCTGTGTTTTCTTCTTCTCCTTCTCCACTTCCTCCTCCTCCTCCTCTTTCTCCTCTTTTTTCATCTTTGTCTTCATCTTCTTCCAGAAATCCTTTTAACATTTCTTGTAATACTCGTTTGGTGGTGATGCATTCTTTTATCTTTTTCTTGTCTGGGAAGCTCTTTATCCTGTCTTTTGATTATCAGTGATAGCTTTGCTGGGTAGAGAAATCTTGGTCATCTTGGAAAAGCAATCTCAATCTTGCTTTTCATCACTTTGAATATTTCCTGCCAATCTCTTCTGGCCTGCAAAGTTTCTGTTGAGAACTTAGCTGATAATCTTATGGGAGCTCCCTTTTAGGTAACTAACTGCTTTCCTCTTGCTGCTTTTAAGATTCTCTCTTTGTCTTTAAACTTTGGCATTTTAATTATGATGTGTCTGGGTGTGGGCCTGTTTGGGTTCATCTTGTTTGGGACTCTCTGCACTTCCTTGGCTTGTATATTTATTTCTTTCCCCACGTTAGGGAAGGTTTCTGTCATTATTTCTTCAAATAGATCTTCAATTTTTTGTTCTCTCTCTTCTCTTTATGGTACCCCTGTAATGCTAATATTGGTACCAGAGGCCCCTTAAACTCTCCTAATATTTTTGGATTCTTTTTTCTGTTTGCTGTTCTTTTTGAGTATATTTTGCTATTTTTTCTTCAGAATTGCTCGTTCAGTCCTCTGTTTCATCTAATCTACTGTTGATTCCCTCAAATGTATTCTTCATTTCAGTTATTGTATTCTTTATTTATCACTGCTTCTTTTTACGTTTTCTATCTCCATTTTTATGTTTCTTGTCTCTTTGTTAATGTTCTCCCTGAGATTATTGAGTATTTTAATGAGCAGTGTTTGGAACTCTGTGTCTGGTAGATTGTTTGTCTCTATTTTGTTTAGTTCTTTTTCTGGAGCTTTGTTCTGTTCTTTTATTTTGGACATGTTTCTTTATCTCCCCATTTTGACTGCCTCCCTGTGTTTGTTTCTATGTCTTAGCTAGGGCTGCAATGCCTCCCGGTCTTAGTAGAGTGGCCTTATGTAGTACGTGTCCTGTGGGACCCACTGGTGCAGTCTCCCTGGTTACCAGAGCCAGGTGCTCCAGTTGTGTCCCTTGTATGGGTTGTGTGTGCCCTCTTGTTGTAGTTGAGCCTTGGTTGCTGTTTTAGTAGCATTTTTACATTCCCTTTTCCAGCAACCAAAATGTTTCCTGATAGTGCCTAATATCTCCCAGGGAGCAAAGCACCTCCAATAGAGAACCACTGCTCTAAACAAATGGCAGAAATGTACTTCCATCCTTTATCCAAAAAGGGAGATATCTCCATCAAACCCTCTTGATTCAAGTAATAAACCTAGTGTCTGTCTCTTTTTCCCTAGAGGCTGTCACCATATTTTTCAAACTTAGAGGTCTATAGTTTATGGTTTCAACTTAGCTGACCACTTTGTATTTTTTTCTCTCTCTCATTTAAGAGATGTTTATCTTGATTTTGCGACATCTAAACATTTTTTATATTTCTATTTTCAGTTTTTATTATTGCTCATTGTTTGGAGCCAAGAGGTTGCATCGAAGTCAGAACCAATGGAGTTATGTTTACTGGAAGTGTTCAAAATTATTATTTATATAGGGTGATCAGTATACGTGTACCCTAATTAAGTCACCCCAAAACAGCACATAAAACAAGAGTGGCAAGTGAAAGCTAGTATCATATTGTTAGCTTATGATACTCCTCTGTACATCATCAACCACTTCTCCCTCTGAGCTCGATCTTTCCCATTAGTACACAAATAAACCTTTATTCTGGTTTACCAAAATCCCACATAATCTGGCTCCTGCCTAGTTTTTTTTTTTAACATCATTGGGTTACCACTATCATTTAGCTGCAGTGGGATTCTTTTTGTTTTTCACCAAGTCGCGCTCTTTCTAGTTTTCTGTTTGTTTGTTTGTTTGTTTGTTACTGAGATGCATATCCACCATTTATATTCCAAAGAAAATTATACAAGTTTGTCATAGATTGTTTTCAACAAAGGCTTAGTTTACAAATAAAAAGATAATGGTGTGTGTGGGGGGTGTGGGGGTGGGCAGAAATTAACTAAAAGAAAGAAAGAAAAGAAACCCAAAGACTGCTTCTAGAAAAGCTACAAGTTCATTCCATTTTAAACACTGGTGATCTTTCCACATCTTTGCTTAGTTTGTTTTTTTTGAGTCATTAAAAGATCAGCTTACAATTCCATTGACTCTATTCCCTATGTTGTACTCCACATCCTGTGACTGTATATACATTGAATTATAGTTGACTTTCATTATTATTCAGCTTTGGCTTCAGGTGTACACTGCAGTGGTCAGGCATCTGTGAGGGGTGTAAATGTCTAACTATTACATTGTTTTGTATACCTGAAACTAATTAAAGAGAGAGAGAGAGAGAGAGAGAGAGAGAGAGAGAGAGAGAGAGAGAGAAAGAGAGAGAGAGAGAGAGAGAGAGAGAGATATTAAATATCACCTTCAGCTGAGGCCTTTTCTGACTATCCAATCAGAAATATTTACTCAATTATTCTTATACATTACCCCGTTTTAGTTCTGTCTATATAAACTTCCATCCTCTGATATATTTTTATAATTTTTGTATTTGTTTAGTTTCTATTCCCACCTATTCTAATGTGAGCTCTTTGAGGGCAATCACCTTCTATTTCTTGTTTAATGCTATATCTGTAGTGCCAAGAATAAATCTGACACATGGAGATCAATAACAATTATATACTGAATAATAATAAATGCAAAAAAGTCATGCTTTGCACAATACTTTTTATTCCTTTATAAAATTTATTGTAAAGGAGACTTGATGTAACACCCTTTCAGTCTCATTCTCTAAAGTTTTTAGAATGATTTCCAAATATTTTTGTGGTGTTTTACAAAGAAATGGCTCAAGAAAAGAAAGGTATAGGAGCCTGTGAAAACTAGGTTACAAAGCCAAGAAGTTCAATCTGTAATTCAGTTTTTCTAGAAAATTACACTAATACTTAATCTCTTCTGACTTTAGATGACAACTGTGATAATAAAATTAAATAAATGTATAAGTGCTTTGAACACAGCATGACAAAAAATAAAACTTATTACTAGTAGCTACAACAAAATGATCACAGTAATATTGAGTTAGCTTTAGGATATTAAATAAAGGCTACAGCCTTCTATGGGTGGCATTTCCTTTCTCCCTTTTGTGAGATGATATCATTGTTTTCAAGAGCTAGAGAAACCAAAAGCCTCAATATTCTCACTATATATTGGACACCATTCAGTGGGCAAATATTTTAACATGATAACCACTTGATGACCATAAGTAGTATTTCTCCTTATTACTTTCTATGGTAGAGTTAGTTTCCCCTTTATAATTTTGTTGTAAGAATGCTGATTGCAGTGGTGAAAGTACCTCAAATTTCTACTCTTTTCTTCCCTTCTTCTATCTGGCAGTATGTATTGAGTCTAAACTCATTACCAAGGGTTTTGAGTGAGAGTTGATATACTTAGATCTGTTTTTGGAATTCAGACAATGATCAAAATTAGAAGGAGTTATTGATGAAAGTGTTAGTTAAAATGTATTATACCTACAGGAAATTATAGAAATGCAGACTGTACCCTCAGCATTGCTCTTCTGTGATGTAGAATTGTTTGAGAGAAGGGAAATTTTGGAGCTCTGTGTCTAAATATTGCATTTTGTTTTAACATTTAGTGATATTTCCATATGACCCTGAAACAAACTAGTTAGTTTAGTAAATACATGAAAAATAGTAAAAATGTCAAGTTTTAGGATAAAAAGATAATACTTTAAAGTGAATTTCTCCTTTTTTGTTCCATGCCAGTATACATACTTATAAACACATAAGTACTTAGGCAATTAACAAGGATAAGGTAAAGATGAAAATTCATTTTTCTAAAAATGTTCCCTAAAGAGTTAAAGATAGTAAAAATGAAACAAACTATCATTCAATAATGCAATTTATTCAAATCAGTAGTATTTTAGGTTAAAAAGATGTTTATTGTGATATTTTTAATAAAGGAAATTTATGTGTTTTTAAGAAGCTAATTTTTATTACACAGAATAATTATTCTACATATTTACTGAAACAGCATATTGCTATCTTCCCATAATCTCTGAATAGATTTTGACATATGTCATAGCATATGCTAAGCTATGTGAGTCTTTTTTTTTAAGTGTATAATTAACTGGTCTTTAGCGTATTCACAGAGTTATGCAACTATCACCACTATCTAATTCCAGAACATTTTCATCATCCCCTAAAGAAACCCCATTAATAATAGTTTCCCATTTCCTTCATTTCACAGCTGCTGGCCAGCTACTGATTTGCTTTCTCTCTCTATAGTTTTGTCTATTCTGGATTTTTAATAAAAATGAAATCATATAATGTATGGCCTTCTGTGATTGGCTTCTTTCACTTACCATAATGTGTCCAAAGTTCATTATTGAAATACTGAAAGCATATATCAATATATCATTCCTTTTTATGGCTGAATAATCTTACATAGTATGGATATAGTTTATTTATCTATTCATCAATTGATGGTATTAGGGTTTTCACTTTTGGGTTATGAATAATGCTAGTATAAACATTTGTGTACAGGTTTTTGTGTGGACATATGCTTTCAGTTCTCTTAGGTATATATCTAGGAACAGAATTTCTGGGTCACATGGCAACACTATGTTCAACTTTTTGAGGAACTGCCAAACTCTTTTCCAAAGTGGTTGCTTTATTTTACAGTTCCACAAACAATGTATGAAGGTTCCAATTTCTCTATATCCTTGCTGGCATTTGTTATTGTTTGTCTTTTGTATTTCAGCAATCCTAGTAGATATAAAGTGGTATCTTGTGGTTTTGATTTGCATTTCCATGATAACTAATAATGTTGAGCATTCCTTGGGGGAATGTCTTCCTCTGGGAAATGTCTATTCAAATCCTTTGCTTGGATTGTCTTTTAATGGTTGATTTAAGAGTTCTTTATAGTATATTCTGCATATAAGACATTTATCAGATACAAGATTTGTAAATATTTTCTCCCTTTTTGTGGATTGTGTTTCCATTCTCTTTATAGTGTGCTTTGATGCATAAAATGTTTAAGTTTTGGGAAAATACAATTTGTCTTTGTGTGTGTGTGTGTGTATGTGTGTGTGTGTGTGTGCGCGTTGTTGTGGCTTGTCCTTTTGGTATCATATCCAAGAAACCATTGCCAAATCCAAGATTAAAGAGATTTACTCTGAAGATTTTGTTGAAGAGTTTAGGTCTATGATACATTTTAAGTTAATATCTGTATATTGTGTGAGGCAAGGGTCCAGCTTCATTCTTTTGCATATGTACATTCAGTTATTTCAGCACTGTCTCCCCCATCCTCCCATTGAATTGACCTGGGATCCTTGACAAAAATCAATTGACCACAATGTAAGGAGTTATTTCTAGACTCTCAATTCTATTACATTGATATATATGTCTATACTTATGTGAGTACCACGTTGTCTTGATTACTGTAGCTTCATAATAAAAATTTCCCCCAGCTTCATTGAGATATAATTGACATACAGGATTATGTAAGTTTAAGGTGTACAACCTTATAATTTGATACATATATATATATATATATATATATATATATAGTGAAATGATTTTCACAGTAAGGTTTAGTTAAAATATCCATTACCTCACATACTTACCATTTTATTTATTTATTTATTTTTGATTATTTTATTTTTCATTGGGGAATATTGGGGAACAATGTGTTTTTCCAGGGCTCATCAGCTCCAAGTAAAGTCATTGTTTTTCGATCTAATTGTGGAAGGCACAGTTCAGCTCCAAGTCCAGTCACCGTTTCTAATCTTAGTTGCAGGGGGTGCAGGAACTGAACCAGTAATATTGTTGTTGAGAGCTCATGCTCTAACAAGCCCATTCGGCCACCCCTCCAGCAGCTCAGCGGCAGCTCGGTGTCCTCAATCTAGTTGTGGAGGGTGCAGCTCACTGGTCCATGTGGGAATTGAACTGGCGACCCTGTTGTTCAGAGCTCGTGCTCTAACCAACTGAGCCATCTGGTCACCCCCACTTACCATTTTCTTTTGTTGTGAGAACATTTAAGATAAATCCTTTAGCAACTTTCAAGTATATAATACAGTATAGTTAATTATAGTCACCATCCTTTACATTAGATTCCCCCAGAACTTATTTACCTTCTAACAGAAAGTTCATGCAATTTGACTGACATCTGCCCATTTTTCCCAATCCCCAGTCACTAGCAACTGCTATTCTACTCCGTTTCTATGAGTTCAGGTTTTTAAGATTCGTACAGTATTTGTCTTTCTCATCTGACTTATTTTACTTAGCATGATATCCTCAAGGTCCATCCATGTTGTTGGAAATGGCAGGATTTCTTTCTATTTATGGTTGATTTATATATATATATACACACACACATACATATATGTGTATATATATATATATATATATATATATATATATATATATATATACACACATATACATGTGACATATTATATTATATACATATATATATATATAGCCAAAAAATGTATACACATTTTAAGAGGTGTTAATACTTTGGTTAACATTACTGAAGCAGTAGTTTGCCATAATCAGATGTGTCTGGACGCTGATGGTAACCACTTTGAGCACCTCTTGTAATTGCAGAAGTCAAACATGACTTGTATTCATCTTTTGTTATTGGTGTATGTTAATACAGGTTTTTTCTTTCTTAAAATGTATGTACATCTTTTTGGCACTCTCTGTATGTATGCGTATGTGTATATATTATATCTATATTTGTCTATATCTATCTCTCTCTCTCTCTCTCTCTATATATATATATATATATATACATATACATATGTATATATATGGCATTTTAAAAATCCATTTATTCATTGATGCACACTTAGGTTGTTTCCACGTCTTGACCATTGTGAATAATGTTGCAATGAACATCAGAGTGCAGAGATGTCTCTTTGAGATAGTGATTCTGTTTCCTTTGGAAAGATACCCAGAATTGGGATTGCTGAATCATATGTTAGTTCTATTTTTATTTTTTTTGAGAAACCACCACACTGTTTTCCATGGTGGCTGTACCCACTCATATTCCCATCCACAGTGCACCAGGGTTTTTCTTTTTCCATATCCTTCCAGGATTTGTTGTATCTTGTCTTTTTAATAATGACCATGCTGATAGGTGTTAGGTAATAGCTCCTGGTTTTGACGTTACTTTCCTGATCATTAGTAATGTTGAACACCTTTTCATATACCTGTTGGCCATTTGTATGTCCTATGAATCTTGGAACAACATACATACAAGCTGATGCATAGAATCCACACATGCCTTATATTCATAGTATTGGGGACCCATAAGTTCAAGGATTTATTACTATTTTCATGGCCTCTGATGTGGTATTGTCCAATTGCAGTAGGAAGACAGGAGGCTCCAGGAAGAAAGTGTTTAGGGAAAAAAAGGTATATGGTCTGATGCATTTAACAGTATGGAAATACAATAATATTAAGAGGAGTTTAATAGCTCTGAATTAAACTTGTATATATGGGATCTATGGAAATAACCAGTGTGAAATAGATAGAATTCTAAGCAAATTAAATAAATGTTAGGCAATTAATAACCCCAGGAAAAACAAAACAAAACAAAAGTTGTATAAAAAGGAAGTGTAGTAATAATATACTAGTTGGTTCAGCAATAAACAATATTTATTCAGTAGTAATGTAAATAGTAAGTATTAATTTCAACAAAAGCAAATTGACTATATCTGTAGAAATGAGGAGAGTAGGTGGGGGTGGCAGTATAATAGAATTAATGTATCTATTATAATAAGAAATAATGCCTAAAATATGCACAAAGCAAGGTATAGGAGTTCAATCATATTCATTGGCAATATAGAGATAAACATGAAAAGGAACAGCTGAAAAATCTAAAAGGAGCATATCCAGGGCTAAGTGCTGGGGTGGAAGAGATGGGCAGGGCCAACTGCTTTTCATGTGAATCCGGAAGACCTCTTTAATTTGTTAAACTTCCTAAAGCTGCTTTTTATCGTAAGCCTTATCGCACAATTTCACAGAAAAAATATATTTAAAAACTCCACCATAAATAATATGTATTCATTTCTGCTATTTTGCAATTTGAGTTTTTTGTAGAATCATTATCATCCTCATCATGATCATAAGTAATATTTATGTAACAACTACAAACATAAAATTTTTCGACATTTATCTTCTCTCTTCATCTTCATTAATCTGTGAGTTGGGTGGGTGGAACATTTTTCAATATTTCCAAGTGTTATCAATAAAGGAATTAGATAATGTGACTTGTCCTAGCTTAAATAATTGGTAAATGGCAAGTCAGTGAACAGCAAATGGTAAGCCCCAAACTAAGAAAGTCTGTTTCCAAACCCTGAGTTCTTTCTTTTATAACTTTATCCGTCATCTTCCACTGGTAGCACAGACATTAATATTTGTATTTTAATTTATCATGGCAAGTGTAAGAAGGACTTTTCATAGCATTCTTATGCTAGAACCTCAGAATGTTATCTATTATTAATGGGGACAAAAAGAATAGGAAGAAAGAATTTTTTGTTTTCCTTATATCTTTTTTCCTTTCTCATTCATTGGTTCCAAATATTCTTGCCACAGAAACACACTGACGATTGATGTAATAGATTTTTTTTAAAAAATTGTTTTAGAGAACTTCATTATTTCTATTAATACAACTACTATTAATACCAGTAATCATGCTGTGCTCTTCTCCTGTGCCTCTTGTCCAGAGATCTCAGAATGCTTTTCAAACATTAATTAAAAATCCTCTTGTCATCCCTGTGAGTTCATCGAGCAAGGAGTGAGGAGGAAATCGTATCTACTCTGACATTAATTAAGCTCTCCCTTGGCTTGCAAACTAGGTAAACAGCTTTCTTCCCCCCATGAACAAACAAGCTGGTTCTCCACGATGTTTATCACAGATGTTCACAAGTGAGAGGAAAGTTTATTTCTGCTGGACACTGAGGAGAGGGACTGACACTTGCCAGACTTGGCCTCTGAGACTTTTCTTTCTAACAGTGGTTTCCAAACCTGGGAAATCAGCAGCAGCCTCTTAGAGGCTTTGCAAGTATACCTGTATCTGGGCCGTTTATACTCCCTTTCTAGAGTTCTGATTTAATAGAAAAGCAATGGGGCCCAGGAATCTGTATTTTCAAAAAGTTCTGTATATGGTTTGAGAACAATCACTTTTAAATAACATTTTTATTATTGGTTTCTTTATATATTACAAAATTCATATATAGACACATGTTTGTTGTCAAACATTTAGGAACCCAAATAAATGGAGCAAATAGTTAAAAAGTCTTTTCCTGTCTTTTGCCTTTTTCCCAGTTTGTAGTTTGGGTTATGTATGTCTAGACCAGAGTTTCTCAAAATGTGGCTTTTAGATCTTTTTAAAACTTAAAATACCTGGGAAACTTAATGATACAGAAGGTGCTGGAATACAGAGTTCCTATATATATTTATTTCCTATTTCAAAGAAAAAATGAACAATCCACATTAGAGGCCATGGAAACAGTAATGCAAACTTGGACCTATGTGCCCCCAGCACTGTGAATATAAGGCATGCGTGGATTCTGTGCATCAGCCTCTATGTATGTTGTTCCAGGATTTACAGGACTTTAGTGCTAGTAAGCATTCTGGGGACACTTTATTCCTGCCATTCTTAATTATACAGAAGCGGGGAAACTGAGTCTCAGAGTTCACTCTCCTACAGACTGTCACTCAGCCCAGGTGGTAGAGGCAGACCTGAAAGCAGGTCTCACAGCTCAGCGTCCAGGGCTTCCTCTCCATCACAAGAGGGACACAGACTACCTCAGTGTAAACTTGTCTCTTGTTTGTCATCCTGTTTTAAGTACCTTGTTTTTCATCGTATAGGGAAAAGACTTGGAGGGAAAACTGAGAGGTAAAAAAGGAAACAAGCTGAGATAAGAAATTTGCCATATTGGTGAACTCCCTTCCTTCCTTCCTTCCTTCCTTCCTTCCTCCCTCCCTCCCTCCCTCCCTCCCTCCCTCCCTCCCTCCCTCTGTCCCTCCCTCTGTCCCTCCTTTCCTCCTTCCCCTCCTCCTTCCCTCCCTCTTTCCCCCTCCCTCCCTCCCTCCCTCCCTCCCTCCATTCCTCCTTCCCTCCCTACTTCCCTTTCTCTCTCCCTCCTTCCCTCCCTCCCTCCATCCCTCTTTCCCTCTCTGTTTCCTTCCTATCTCTTTGTTATTACCCTCTAGTTTCTACAGATGCCCCTGCTGTGGAATGACAGTGGCCAGCCTATTCAGAGTAGAGATATTCGGGTGGAACATGAAGGCTGCTCCCCAAAAATCATAGCACTTAGTCTATATTTTATGTCCAAGAGTTTATAAGCCTTTCACAGACCTTTTCTTAACTGTGCTCAGAATATTCCCTGGGACAATTTGGTTAGCCTCATTGTTACAGGTGGAGACACAGGGTCAGTTATTCATTTCTTATGCTATCATTAGCGAGGCTGGAACTGGAGATGCCTTAACTCCATGAATGATTGGCCACCTGCTTTCGTAGCCTATGGTTTTTCCACATTGATGATGGCAGTAGGCTTTGGGTAGGTGACACAGTATGTGGGTAGGGAGTATCCTATTTTGCTTTTCTTGGGGAGAATGAGAAAGAGGGAAATGGGCTAATTAATTGAGGAGCCACAATGGGAGTAACTGCCTTTTCTCATCATATATAATCCTTGCAAGAATATTGTGGGCAAGTTCTATCAGTTACATTTTATAGATGAAAAAACCAAGGCTCAGAAAATAAGTGTTTTGCAGAGCTAGGAGTGGAATTGAATCTTACAGATCTTTGTCATTTTCGTGCTGTCTTAATATCTGGAAAAATGTTTGCTCGCAAAACAAGGATGATTGTCTCTTTCTTGATAGCCCACACTCTCACATCTACCTCACTGCCCGACCACAGAGTATTTCCTTAGGTTGTTTGTTGAAGTAAATAGAACTTTCTCTCTTTTACCCAACTGGTTAGCACTAACAGCAGTGAATTGTTCAGAAAGGACTATGCAATCATGAGTGTTTGTCATCTATTTCAGGATAAAAGAAAACAAAGCAAAGCACCAGTATGCTCTAACAGAGCCCTGTGGCCTAGTGTCCTGAGCTCAGGTCCACCGCTCAGAAGCTCATGGATTTCTAGTCTCTGCCAGACCACTGCTACTGGTGAACAGAGGGTGAGTCACTTAATCATTCTGTGCCTGCATTCCTCTTCCAGCAGAGCAGAATATTAATGTCTGTCACCCATCTATGTCAGAGGGGGTGTGGTGAGGGTAACTTTGTAATTATGAGGTTCTGGGTAAATTAATAACAACAACATAAAAAACCAAATGGTAGTAATACCACCACTCAGCCCAGGTTGGAGATTGACTTGTTGGGTTGGAGAATTTGCAATCCAGCAAATGCTTACCACTTTGGTGGTTTATAAGTCCGGAATGTTAGAGCTGGAAGAAATTCCTAGAGATTACCTAGTATGAACCCTGTAGTTTGCAGCTGGGAAAACAAACCTGGAACAGTGCAAAGATTTTGTGAGTTTGAGACAGACAAGGATTAGAACCCAGGTCTCCTGTCTCCTGCCTTGGGCCCCCCTTTCCCTCTTCTGTATCTGACTGTCCCATTGCTTTTTGGGAGGATTCTGACTCCTTTCTGGAGAGACTGGCTGTAGATGAAAGTAGATCTGGGATACAACAACTGCTTGTGGCTGCCTTTCAGGTTGGACACACACCATTCACTCTCAGCTGAAAAACCTCATTCAAATACAACAGGGCGAGCCAGTCAAACCAGATGGATAATTGCCTGGAGTGTGTAGGGAGATGGTGGAGAGTGTGGTTCACTGAGTACCCAAGGAGGTTTGGCACATTATCATTTCCAGCCATCCAGAATGTGAATGACCAAACCCCAGTGGTCTAATCCTGTCAGATTAGTTTTATTTAACAGAGCCATGCCTCTGAGCTAAGCTGTGCTCTGTACTTTGTTACACATAAACTTGCAGAGATGAAAATTAGTTGGGGAAGTTGGAAGCATAGATGTTAGAGAAAGTATACAAGTAGTTGTATCACTATCTTTATGAGAAAAATCATTAACCTCTATTTGTTTCCTCCCTCCCTCCCTCCCACCTTATCTTCTTTCCTCCCTCCCTCCCTCCCTCCCTCCCTCCCTCCCTCCCTTCTTTCCTTCCTTTCTTCCTTTCACATCTTCCTGTCTTTCACACATAATCATTTAGTACCTACTATGCTCTAGATAGTCTAGACTCTAGATATACTGGTGAAAAAGATACACAAGGTCCTTGGCTTATAGAAAGCTGACAGATGAAAGAAGCAAGTAAATAAAAACAAAAATGAGCAAGACAGTTTCAGAGAGTGATCAGTGCTATGAAGAAACTATAGCAGAGTGATATGTTACAGACTGATGGAGCCGCTATGAAGACGAAGATTGAGCTGTGACAAGAAAGAACCAGCCATCCAGAGAGCTAGCAGCGTCTTTCCTGTAGAGGCAATGACAAGGACAGAGGCTTTGAGGCAGAGAAAGTTTGGTGAATTTGAGGAATAGAAGCAACGTTATTGGGTATGAGTATAATGAACTAGGGAGGGAGTGGTCAGTCCTGAGGCTGGAAAGGTGGACTGGGTCGTGTCATATTCGTTTTTTGTAGGTGGTGGTAAGGACTTTAAGTGTGTGTTTGTGTGTGTGTGTGTGTTTGTGTGTGTGTGTTTGTGGATGTGCGCACGCACTCTGGGATGCATTATAGATGTGTGAGGATTTATATTCTAAAAAAGATAGTTCAGATTTTTTTCTGGAAGCAAAGCAGCCAGGTAGGAGACCAGAGCAATCAGTGGGTAATAATGGTTGCAACTGGAAGTGTCTGATACAGGAGAGATAAAAATGAGTGGATGGGTTTAAAATCTATTTTGGAGATAAATCTGATGTAACTTGTTAAGGGATTGCATGAGAGAGGAGGGATGAAGGGAGGATATGAATCAAAATAGTGTTAAATGTTGTACCTGAGCACCAGGTGGTTGGTGGAAATATGGGGGGTGGGAGAGGGGGAATGTGTCCAAAGATACATGTTGGAGATAAAACCAAGTAAATGAAGGTTTTGTTTAGCCACGTTAGAATTAATAACATGATTAGATATTTAAGTAGAAACGTCAATCATAGAATTACACTTAATTACAGCTTAGAGTTTAGAGCTCAATGGAGAGGTCCATGACAGAGATAGAAATTTGGTAGTCTTCCCTAGATGGTATTTAAAATCATAGGAATATATAAAAGCTCACAAAGGAAAAAACTGGAGATGGAGAACAGTGAAGGCTTGGAAGAACCCGGGAGCACTCTGGTTTTTCAAGTTTGAACTGAAGGGTGGGGGGAAGAAAAAGAGACTCAGAGGAAGTGATTAGTATATAAGGAAGAAAAACAGGAAAACATGGAGTCACAAAAATTAAGGATGTGTTTTAAGGAGGACTGAGTGACCAACAGTGTCTAATATTACCAAGAATTTGAGTAAGATGAAGAAATATAGGTGCCAAATAAATTTGGAAACATGGTGGACTTTGGTGATGAATGCCAATAACCTTGATAAGAAGAATCAATTGTCGGGAAAAGATAATGGACTACAGAGAGATGGCATGGCAGGAAGTGAAGACTTAAACTGTAAAAAGATATCCAAGAATTTTTCCACACAAAGGAGCAAAAAAATACTTCAGGAACTGGACATAAACCATGAGTTAGTGAAAGTTGTGTGGGGTCAATAACAGTGGATGTCAATAAGTCACAATGAAGAATGTGTCTATGTTGATAGGAATGATTCAGTAAAGAGGGAGAAACTGATTACCAGGAAATGAATGGATACCATGACAAGTTGAAAAGGGATGGGGTCTAGAGCACAAGTGGAGGGTAGGCACACTTAATCCATTATAATGGAGGGACATCCAGAGAGTGTGAGCACAGGTCCAGGGAGGGCAGCCGACTTGGTTGTGGTAAGATGAGGCAGTTTCTTTTTAGTTGCTTTTATTTTCTTAGTCAAATATGAGGCAACATCATTAGCTGGGAGTGTGTGTGTGTGTGTGTGTGTGTGTGTGTGTGTGTGTGTGTGTCTTGGTGAAACAGTGGTGTGGAGGTTTGAGGAGAGAGAAGATATTAAAACTCTGTTTTGGTGAATGGTGAATGAATTTATCACAGAAGTATATTTGGATTGTTGAGAGAGGCCTTGACTTGTGGTTATTTTTACATAACTGTGATTATGATTTTCAAGAAGAGACCTGACAGCAAGGTTCTGTTTTGTTTTGTTTTTATTTTAGTACCATTCAGCTTTATGGAGAAAAGCATAGAATGGGGGAAATAGTTGGGTTTAACCAAGGCTGGGACTTATCCAAAGGAGCATAATTGAGGGAAAGTGGGACAAGAGAGTTGAATGGATAGCAACTGAATGATTATGATAAACCATTGGTTTCTAAACGAGGTATGGAGGGTGGCACCAACATAAGAAGTGATGGATTATGAAAGCGTAAAGTTTCAGTGAATTGGATGTATTAGTGAGGCTAAAAAATAGGCAAATGAAAGTAGATATAATAATATATAACATAATATAATATAATATAATATAATATAATATAATATAATATAATATAATATAATATAATAATGCAATATTGTGTATCATCGTCATCATCATCATCATCAATCTATCACAAAAACACTGGAAGCATAAGCAGAGGTAGTACAAGTTTTGAAGTTGGTGCATTTATTTGACGAAAAGGAAAAGGATGTGCCCATGTGAGCTGGCAGCTGAAACAGGGTACAAGAAAAGACCACAGTAAGTGAGGGGGCCAAAGACTTGAGAGATTAGGCTCTTGGACAGTTTAAACAACTGATTATTGATGTCTCCAAGAATGTCAACTGGAGTAAGGTATAAAGAAAAAAGTCAGGGGCTGACACTTTCAAAAATGATGTAGCAAGACCAGAATATTGGCAGGGAATAGTAAACAAACAACAGCAAAATAAAAACAATGACAATAACAGAAGAGATTTATCGGTTAGTAAAGACTGGGAGCACAAATATCAAAGGAGCACTGACATAGAGACACAGTAAAAGTGATCCGTATAACATCAACATGTGATCTTGTTAAAGAATGATCAGCTTATTTTCACTGTATTCAAATGATTTTAAAATACACTAGAATTCTGTACTTAAAGAGGATCCCCACCATTAAGAGTTTTAACAAATGTCATTTCTATAAAATGTCCTTAAATCATCATAATTTGAAATAAAATGGTGACATTCTAATTTCCTAAACTTTAAGTACCTTTAGTGCAATAAAGTCCAAAATTAATGAGTTTGTTAAAGTATTTAGTGTAGTTATTTCATGTAATTCACCATCTTTCTATTAACATGAGACAGTATTTTCTCCAATTAAAAAATACCTAATATCAGTCTCTATGTTATATACAACATATTGTTTTTTTGATAATAGTGTTGACCTACCTTTGATTAAAGTTGATACCTTAGAAATAAGTCAATGATTGCATGTAATGGATACTGTCTCCTGCACTGTCCGTTCAATATATCTGCTTTCTACTAATGTAAGGAAGTGAATTCTGTTTAATGCAGTCTTTTACTAGACTAGAAAGCTGCTTAGCATGTCAGTCTCATAAAAATCCAATCTCTTTGCAATAAGGAGCAGCTCTCCAATATTGTAACAGCTACAGGGGAACAATAAAGGATGGTACAATTATGTTTTCTTACCGGGGGTGACCTCTAGTGTGAAATGATGGCATTTTAGCATTCCTTGGGGTTTGAATTAACAGCACTTTAGCGATTATGACAATTTTATTTTTATTTTTCATCCTCAAGATCACAGGTAATTTGTCTTGGTGGTGTTTTCTTGAGCTGTTGATTTTTAAAGTCAAGAAATCTATCTGCATCTTTTTTCTTTCACTTGCCTTCAGGTCCCCACCCAGAGGTCTTTACAATTTTATTTTTAATAGGTGAGAGATTTGTTCCATATTGCTTATCTGGCCTTTTTGATTTCTTTCTCAAGCTCACAAGTGTCACAATTCAATAGATTTTTCTTCAAATGTGTCCTTCCTGTGACATTTCTTATGTTATTGCCTCTCACTTCCAAATCCACCTCTGCAAGCTAGATGCTTTTCCTTCAGGCTCTGTCAACAGGGGGCAGCAGAGGGACTGGAGGAAGAAAAGTATTTGCCCCTTCCTGTCTGCTTCCTGTTCCCATGCGAGTGTCCCCAGCAGTGCTGCTTCTCTGGCAGCAGCCCTTTTTTCCTGTATATGCAGCTGAATCCATCTGCAGTTTTGGTTTTTTGTTTTTTTTTTCAACGCCAGCTAAACAGGACCTCTCACTTCAGAGTTTGAGTGTGGGCTCCATGAGGCCCTTCTTTTAAGTTTCTAAATTTAGATACTTTCAAGATGTTTCTTTTGTTTCTAGGCCCCAGGGGATGGTAGCCTTTTCCTTCATTGCCACCTCTTTGATTCCTTAGGGTTGGTTCTCTTCTTACTTTTTTTAGTTATCTAGTTACAACTTTATACATAGTTAAAATTCTTTATATTAAATTCTTTCTGTTAAAATAACTGGTATAGCTTCTAGTTCCTTCTCTGGCCCTGACTGCTGCTCTGCTTCAGCTGTCTATTTCTTAATACACATGCAATAAAACCACCCATTTACTAATAGTCGTGAGTCCTTACTTTCAGGTTAATAGTTATTTTTAATGTAAGAGGCAGTATATCTTAGTAGATAAGTATATAGGCTGTTGACTTAGACAGATCTGGGTTGAATTCCTATTCTTTATAACTGTATGAACATTTTTGAGTCTCAGTTTTCTTATCTGTAAAGGAGGAAGACTGTCTACTTTCAAGGACTGTTGAAAAGATTTCAGGAGGTAAAGCACATAAACCACTTAGCACAATAATAAACAATAATTATTTTTTACAAATGTAATTGTTTTTCTGTATACTCTTAAAAGGACTGTATTTTTCAAAGAAAATAAAGCAAGGTAAACAAACAGGAGAAATATAGGCAAACAACAACAACAACAAAACCCCAAAATAATATTCTTTGGCACCAGCAGAATATACATAAGGTTGTGCTTTTTTTAAATGAATTTTAGGTTACTGATTAGAATTTAAAGTAATGTTGATCTCATTCCTTCTCTCCTCCCTCACAATGAAAGAAAGGAAGGTGACAAAAATGAGTCAAAAGTAACCACTGATCTAGAGTCTCTCTCTCTCTCTCTCTCATATTCATGTAGTCTTTTTTTGTGTGCAGAATACTAATCTTCCTATTCTTATTCTTTATCAAGTATGTATTGAACATCTAAAATGAGGAGGGTGGAAAGGTGTTTAACTGAATGCTTTGAGGAAAAGAAAGAAAATTCAGAGAATCTGTTTTCAGGTTTCTAACAGCATATAAGATCTGATAATTAAGTTCACGAACTCATCCTAGAAAAAGTGCTACATACCTCATTGCTGAATATGACTACGGTCACCTTTGAAGTACTCCTCTTGGGAAGCTATACAGTGACACCAGCTCCTAGTCCACCCTTCAAAGTAATTTTGGAACTCTTTCTGGAATGGCCATCAAAGCCGTTGTCGTATTGCCTTTAATGTCCTGAATGTCATCAAAATGCCTTCCTTTCAATATTTCCTTTATCTTCAGGTAAAGAAAGAAGTCATTGGGGGCCAAATCAGGTGAGTTGGGGGTGTGTTCCAATACAGTTATTTGTTTCCTGGCTAAAAACTCCCTCACAGACAGTGCCGTGTGAGCTGGTGCATTATCGTGATGCAAGAGCCATGAATTGTTGATGAAAAGTTCAGGTCGCAGCCTTTCAGCACTTCCAGTTAGTAAACTTGGTTAACTGTTTGTCCAGTTGGTACAAATTCATAATGAATAATCCCTCTGATATCAAAAAAGGTTAGCAACATAGTTGCAACAAGTTCTGGAATTTCATTGTCAGACCTCGTGTGTGTGTGTGTGTGTGTGTGTGTGTGTAAAATACAAGTTCCATGCAATATTTGGGAAAAAGATTTTCTACAAAATTTTTTAATTCTTTTTCTGAAATTCAAAATTAGCTGTGTGTCCTATGTTTTTTCTGGCAAACTTAGCCATGAGCTGCCGTATCCAGGGCTTACAAGGGACTTCCTGAGCAGGGAGCTCTGGTTGTAAATCTAGTAGTCTATCCAGGTAGCCATGGTGATGGGCAACATTGGTCATTTGCCATTTTACTGGGATATTCTGACTACTTCCAGGAAGGGGCTTTATCACTGAGCAGCTATCTCAAGTGCCACATTCAGAGTTGCTAAAGGGGTTCATGTTCCATGAACTGGAAGAGGCCCTGCATGTCAAGGATGGGGTCTTCTGACTAGCATAGCTATAGGGCCAGCCCTGAACCTCTGATTTCCAATCAGGTACTTTTGTCTTTTGTGCAGTTGCTGTTTGCTTTCAATAATGTCGATTGAACTACACGATGACAACTCTAACAACATGTGTGCAGATAATAATTAAAAGCTTCGTCATCATTCTCAATTATTTAGGAACAATTTTTTTGTTAACAAGATATTTCACAAGCTGCTTCAACACTACTTATACCAAAGAAAAAGGAAAAAAAAGATACTGTTTCAACAAATGCACATTTTTTGGGTGGTTATAAAAATATGGTTTCAAAAACTGTATTTACTTGTATGAACAAAGTTTCCTTTGGAGGGTGAGCCACAAGTATTTGAAGTTCTCATTAAAGTCTGGTAAAGAATAGCCATTTCAAGTTAGATCATGATTGAAAAGGTGAAATCAAAAAGGTGGAATAAGGAAATCAAACTTGTGTCTTAATTAAACATTTGGAAAAGATTGGAAGTTTCATACAAATCAATTTTGAATACTGTCACAGGTTTCATTTCTCAGAAACAGATGCTGAAATGGAGTTTGAGAGGTGGGGCTGGGTAGAAGAAACTGTACTGTGATAAGTTCAAAGACTGAGCCAACACCCCTTTTGCCCCCAGGCTGCTCTGCAGCTGTCGAGGCTCCTCAAAGTCATTCTCTTTTGGGTCAATATGGTTGAATTCTTACACTCCTGCCTTGATTGGTCATTAGATATGGGCTGCCTCAGGATAGGTGTGTCCTTGGGTAAGATGAGGCAATTCCTGAAGGAGTTGACAGCTGGAACTGTCCAATTCCAGCTGGGACAAGACTTTCCATGAAGAAAGATTGGAATGGCAACATTCCCTGCCCACCACAAATGCTACACTTGAAACTCTGTATTTTTGTTTTCAAATTGTTTGATATAAAGAAAATGTAATGAATTTTTTTACCACATGCATGCAAAGGTTTCCAAATCCTATGCAGTTTAGTCAGTGAGCTGTAGGAACACAATCATTTCCTAGGTGCACCGCTCATGTATATATATAGCATTATGCTCAACAGAAGTTGAGAAGAAAAGGCCTAAATCATCTTAATTTTTATACTTTCTGTGTCTTGCAGAAGGTAGATATGGCTTGAAGTGCATGCATTTTATCCCCAAGACATATGAATATCAAAGGACCCTCGCTGTTTATGTTGGCGATATTCTAATACTTAACAGCCACTAGTGACTGTATATTCACGACTTCCTCTTAATTTGGTGGTTCTTGGCAGTAGTAGAAAGCATTAAAAACAGTAGAATTTCATGGGAAACAATAGGTTTCCAGCGGCACTCTTACCTGGCTGCAACTTTTATTGGGTTTGAGTAACTCTGACCTGCTACTACTATTCAGAGCATTTTTCTTATCACCTGTGTTTAAGAATCTGACATCTGGATGTTGAAAAATCTCAGTTGTTTCAAGATCATAAATCATTATGTGCTAAACTTGGATACATATCGAAATTACTTGGATGGGGGCAGACTTCTTAAAAGGGTTGGAAACCCTTATGAAGAAAGTCATAAAGTGACAATCACAGATAATCCATTCTCCTCACACCACGCCCTTTCCCCTGATTTACGAGATCAGAATCTCCAGAATGGAACCTGTATTTTTTTTTAAATTAGTTTCAGGTGCACAAAACAATGTAATACTTAGACATTTATCATTTATATCACTCACACCATGTGAACCCCCCCCTCCCATCCACTATCCCTCTGACATTGCACAGAGCCATTACATTTCCACTGTCTCTATTCCTAATGCTGTATGCCACTTCTTGTAACTTTTATATATATATATATATATATATATATATATATATATATATATATATACACACATATATACATATATATGTGTGTATATATATAAAATTATAGTTGACATTCATTATTGTTCAGCTTCAGGTGTACAATGCAGTGATCAGACATCTACATCATCCCTGAGGTGGTCTCCCTAATGGGACACTTGTCCATCGGATACCCTACAAAATCTTTACAACACTATTGATTACATTCCCCAAATGTAACCCCGTGGCCATCTTGTGGTTACCGACTGTTTTCTAATCCCCTCACCTTCCCCTTTATCCCCACCCCCGCTCCCATCTAGCAACCCTCAGTTTTTCCTCTATGTCTCTGAGACTGTTTCTGATTAGTTCATTCATTTATTCTTTTCTTTAGATTCCATATATAAGTGAGATCATATGGTATTTGTCTTTCTCTGTCTGACTTATTCCACTTAACGTAATGTTCTCTAGGTCCGTCCATGTTGTTGCAAATGGTAAGATTTCTTTCTTTTTTATGGCTGCGTAATACTCCATTGTATAAATGTACCACAGTTTCTTAATCCAGTCATCTACCGATGGGCATTTCGGTTGTTTCCAGGTCTTGGCTATTGTGTATAGTGCTGCAATAAACATAGGGTTGCATAAATTTTTTTGAATTTGAGTTTTGGATTTCTCCGGATAGATACATAGGAGTGGAATTGCTGGATCACAAGGTAGTTCCATTTTCAGATTTTTGAGATACCTCCATACTGTTTTCCACAGTGGCTGCACTAATCTGCAATCCCACCAACAATGCATGAGGGGAACCTGTATTTTTAACAAATGCTCACGTTTGGAAAAAACTGATCTATTGTGGTATTTAAAACCTTTTATATTCTTTCCTATACTATTTTCTGTCCTGTTTACCTTTATGGATTCCTGTGTACTAACTACTCAAGCTGCTCACCACATAGAGCGTTTGAGGATTTGGGGGCTGGGCTGAGGCTTTGGCAGACAGGACAGCTAGGAAGAAGGGACACCTCATTCTGGTCTTCCTCGTGGCATCACAGGCCCTGGGGAGTTCTGCGTAGGGCAAGCTAATGTTTCCATTTTATTGAGGAGTCCACAACTTGTATGTTTCCAGGTGGGTGTTCTGTATAGGGTGTTCATTTTTATTTTTAATAAAGAATTTTGTTTTATAGTATTGGTTTTGAGTACTGTTAGCAGATTGGTGTAAGCTGTTTTAATTGTTCTTCAATTGCTATTCTTAGCCCATTTCAGAACTTTGCTAACTTTTCAAATTTCCGGCATCTAGGTTCTTTCCTGTATTTTCTGAAAATTGTATTTATATTATCTTCTAATTTTTGTCCCTAATACTTTATCCCATTAACTCTTATTAGTTTCTTTGTTTTATATCTTGCCATTTTTACCTTTATCACTTGTATTAATAGCTCACTTTATTGTTTATAATTCAAAAAATTTTTTATTCCTAATTTCTTACTTTGATATCTAGGTTTATTTGTATGAATGTATATAGTCCTTACTTTTAACTTTGAATTTTATTATCTACGTTATCTTAAACATATTTAATTTCTGTTAAGGACATTTTTTATATTCATGTTTTACATTAATATATTTATTGCTTTTAAAGGCTTTGTTACTAGTTAATGTTAATTGAGTTTGAATTTATATTTCTTTCTCACATAATTTTATTCTAATTTATTTCATACTTTAAAAAATACCTATTGCATACTTTTAATAACAATTTTCATTAGATTTTTGTTTGTTTGGGGTTGGTCCTTGGTTTTTGTATGATGGCTGGTAAGAATGATGTAGGGAGGGGAAGCTCAGCACAAACAGGGGAGACTAGATGCTCTGTGATCGTCACTTATGACATTCATCCAAAGTGTTCTAACATTGGGAAGTTAGCTCCCCCGACCCCGACACACACACAAATGTAATCTCAAATTGTGAGAAGATATGCATGAGAAAACTCCCAACATCAATAATGATTTCATCTGGAGAAATAGCATATTTGTTCCATGAGAAAATTTTTGTTTTCCTTTGACACTGGGACCTCTTTAGTCCTATAAGCCTGTTATAAAATCCATGCTATAGCAGTTAGGGTTGTACTCTTTTCTTCACTCCTCTTAGATAGTCCTGAGACTGCTCATTTGGCTAATTAAACCACTAGTCTTACTCTGGTGCATTTAACTTGAACCCCCAAAGTCAGCAGATGTCTCCACTTTTTGGGACGGATGCAGTGTGCTGTACTCTTGACTCTGGATGAGGATGATTTACTAGGTAGGAGGAGAGGCATGCCAAACACCTCTAATGGTTACGGTTTTAGTTTAGCCAATAGCTGCATTGTTTCAGAGCTGGCAAGAGCCTTGAAATGGACCTAGGTCTCCTCTTTGGGAATATTGCTAAAAGGGGTGCGAAAGCCCAAGCTCTTTATGATGGATTTAATATCCTATGTGTAGAAGAAATGCATTGTGGTTTTCTTTTTGTTTTTCTTTGGTGTTTTTTGTTTTTTTTTTTAAGATTTGAGATCGTTTTTCCTTTCCTTAGTTTTAAGCAGCAAACAAAAACCTTTGAAGAGGTTGTAGTAGGTTGGCTGCCCAGTTCTCTAGGGGCTGTGAAAAGAACTTATTTCTCCCAGTTCTGCTTTAGTTCTGCTTCAGTTAGCTGCAGGACTGGTGTGATTTGCTTCAACATATTTATCCTTTTTGAGGCACATGCCTTCTGATTGGATATCAGATTTCATTTAGAAAATCTTCTTCAAATTCGATTTACTCAAAGCATAGTTAATTCTTTCTAGAGACCTGAAGCCAAGATTGAAAATAGAATTGCTAGAGCTCTATGTGGAATGATTGAGAAATGGCATGATTGCTTTCCTGTAGGCCAGGGGTTTGCAAGCTTTTTTGGCAAAGGGTCAGATACTAAACATTTTAATTTTTGCAGGCCATGAAGTCTGTTGCAACTATTTAACTCTTCCTTAAAGCAGAAATTCAGTCATACCAGACCATATATAAATGATTGGGTGTTTCTGTGTGCCAACATAACTTTATTTACAAAAGCAGTCAGTGGGGTTGATTAGGCTAGCTGGTTGTATTTTGTTTAGGCATAGCTTGCTGAGCCCTGACATAGAGCATTTCTTTGGGAAAAGAAGTGCCAACCTAATGAGAAACTTTTGTACAACTCTGGAGAATAAAGGATGGCTACACATTCTTACTACTTCTTCCACTGAGAGGTGGAGATTAATCCTCCTTCCCTTGAATCAATCTAGGGTGGCCTTAATGACTTGTCCGTTAGAATGATGTGGAAGTAAAATTTTATGTCTCCTAATGGTAGTTCTTAAAAATCTTTGCAGCTTTTACCTTAGCTTCTGGGAACATTCTGTGAGTCCCAAGCCGCCATGTAAGAAGCCTAACGACTGTGATGCCATGATGTAGTCAAGGTTCATTTCCACACTTTGTTCAAGTCACTTCAGAAAGGCATTCTTTGACCAGCTTATCTAAAATAGCATGTCTTTCCCTACCCTCAGATAGGGGAGGTAACAAACAAACAAACAAAAAACTTCCTTTATTCTTCAAAGTTCTCCAGCTGGGCCATGAAAATTTGACTGAACAAAGACAGACACACAGGAAAAAAGATATGCAAACATTGTTTGATAATATTTTACTTGACATGAGGGTGTTTTTAGAAAAGAAACGAAGACCCAAAGAAGCAGCTAGGCTTGAGAGGTTATACGCCATTTTTTAACAAAGAACGATAAATTGTGGAGATGTGACAAGACAAAGGAAAATGTTGTAGGCTTCCAGTGGTGGCAAACTTTGGGAAAGGAAATATATGGGGGAAACTAATGGAAGATAGGGGTCATTTTCGTAAGGTTTGTTTGTGCAGGTCCATCTTGGTGCCAGTGCCAACTTTCCATCTGTATCATGGCCATAAAACTTTCTGGAGACAGGGGATTTATGGCAGTTCTCATTTCTCAGAAGTTTATGCTTTTAGTCAGATAAGGGAAGCTGAGGCAGTCTTCTTTCTGTATCTCTTGATTCTCAATTGTCTTTAGCTCAAAATAATCTATATGCAAAAGTGGCATATTTTGGGATGGCATATTCTGATCCCCTTCAGTAGTTACCCTTCTTTTTTTTCCTGCTTTGTTTTTTTCCAGGACATTGCAGATTTATTTGTTTATGTTTTTATTTTTCTGTCTATTGTGAATCTCTGAGAGTAGATTGTAAACTCCATGAAGGCACAGATAATGTTTTTTTTCTTCTAGTCTGGCACACCTGCGGTGCTCGACAAACTTTTTTTTTTAGATAAATGAATCACAATTCTTTTATTAATTTCATGTGTTTATTTAAATTGTCTCTAGTATCTTAGAGAATTTTAGAGAATGAGTTGACATATGAATAATAAGTAAATGAAGTTATAACTTTCTTCTATGAAATATCTCTTTATACTCTGTTGCAGATATTTTTGTAAACTAGGAGTATTTACCTTCTTTCTATCACCTCTGTTTCTGGACACCTAACTGCTTATCACTACTTCCTCCTTTAAGTGCATCCTGACTTTTCATTCCAGGATCTTTTCCCTTTTTCTCTTCTGCCCCCAGGAAATAATGCTCTTCTTCTCTAAAGCCATGGAAACATCTCATTTATATCCCATGTTCAGAAGAATTTGTGTGTATAGTAGTTTCTTGTTATCTGCAGTTTTGCTGTCTGTGGTTTCAGTTGTCTGCAGTCAACCGTGGTCTGAAAATATTCACTGGAAAATCCCAGAAGTGAACAATTCATAAGTTTTAAATTGGACACTGTTCTGAGTTGCCTGATGAAATCTCGCTGTTCCATTCCATCCCTCGCTGGATGCTGTCTATGCTACCCACCCGTTAGTCACCTAGTAGCCACTATCAGATCAACTGTCATGATATTGCAGTCTTGTGTTCAAGTAACCCTTATTTTATTTAATAATGACCCCAAAAAAAGCCATTCACATAACTTCTATTATGCTGTATTGTTGTAATTGTTCTATTTTATTTTTAGTTATTTTTGTTAATTTATTACTGTATCTAATTTATAAATTAAACTTTATCATAGGTGTTGTGTCTGCTTGCTCACGGGCTATGAAAGAATTCACGAGTCAGATAGAAATATAGAAGATTTATTAGAGTCTGCTAGAAACTACTGCAGACTACTGCACTGAGTCTTTGTTTGGTCTCAAGTCTTATATTTTCCTGTATTTGGGGATGGGGGAAGGTGCAGTAAAGCTGGTTATCGCAACCTTTGCATGTGTTGTGTAGATTGAAGTTGGAGCCAGGAGAGTGGATCCCGTACAGATCCCAAGTCACAGGGCCTGCACTGGGCTGAAGTCAATAGAAGCATTGAAACTGCATAGTAAATGTATAGGAAGCAGAGTCATTACGAGGCAAAGAAAAGAACGTTTTCAAAAATTCCCAAGCAAAATTATACTTATTATGTAATTTGAATTACACCAGAGATCCAAATCTCAAAAATAGAAGATTTAGGGTCACCATTACAATCCCGTCTTACCATTCCCCCATCTCTGATCAGCAATGAAAATCTTTGGAAATTGGGACGAGGGTCCATCTTCTGTAACTGCTTCAGAGCTGGGTAGGAATGTAGAGCTGTCTTCACCGATGAGATTGCCGGTCAAAGGTGGTGGAACACCTGGGCCCAGGAAAAGTTTGGGCAGCTTCCTAGAAACTGGATTGAGGTGGGAGCTCCAGACTGGGAGTTGGAGCTCTGATCTCTGGGGCTAGGGCTGTTTCAGGATCATTCGCAGGGATGGGCTGGAAGCCTTGCATTAACTGCCGTCTGCAATTTAATAGACTTGATTCTGGAAGACCAAATTTAGGCAGAAGATTAAAGAGGTATGGTCCAGATAAAAGTAACCTAAGAATAATAAGGAGGGGAACTAGTAAAGGTGAGAGGGCCTTAACTAGGATCCCTAAGAGTCAAAAGGGGATACCAGGTGGGGTGCAAGTAAAGAGGAAAACTAGAACTCAAGAGAACAGTAATAAAGAGCAGCTCGAGGTGTCTGGGTTAGTTATTAGTACTTATCAGTCCTGGGAGATTGACTTGCTTGTTTGAAGAGGAGCTTAAGATCTTCAGGAACAGGTATAATAGCCTTCCTTCTGGGGGAGTCCTGTGGACACTTAAATGCAACAGGTTTGATTCAAGGAAAGGGGACCCACTGCTGATTTGCTGGGTTGTCAGGGACACCCTCATCCCCCTCCAGGCTTCTAACAATATTTGGTCCTGACTTTAGTGGGTTGCAATGTGCAGAGGGGTTGGCTTGGGGGAGGTGCCAATCCCTAAATTTCCTGAGTACCTGCTGAACAGAACTGAGGTCAGAATCTATCAGCATAAAGCAATGGGCCGCAATTAGAGCTGGTCTGAGAGGTTTACTGACAAAAGTTTCCCAGAGTCCTTTTCAAGGGTCTCTTGTTATCTTTATCTTTACAACCAAGCAGGTTTCAGATGAAATAGTTTCACAATCAGTAGTTGAGAAAACATAAATGGCTAATTAACAGGTTTACCTGCCACATCAAGGGTCACCTGCAGTTTTACCCTGTGATGAGAACAGCTTGGGAGTCACTGGGAGCTTTAGGCCCATTTGTCAATCACAGCCATTTGTAGGGAAGGAGTTGGTCCCCACTCCATGCAGAGCAGGGCACAATCCTTCCTCCAGTGCCCTTTATTTTGCACAAGCAGCAGAGCTTCTTTGGAGGACTAGGACACTCCTTACTCCAGGGGTCTGGGCTTGTACATCCTTGTGTGTCTCCTCTGGGGTTTCCAGGTGCCCTGAGGTGGCATCAGCCTGTCTGTTAACTGCAGCAAAAAGTTCGGCCTGTCTCTGGCCCCGGCCAGTCTCATTGTTCCTTTCTTTCCTCATCTTCCCTGTCTCGGTTGTAAAAGATGTAACAAATCCCCTGGCCTTCTCTAGGATCTGTGCCTTTTCATTAAGATGTAACAAGGGGTCAGAATTACTATAACATAAGGGCACATGAACTGCAGTATTCCTAGAATGCAGAAGTTTACATAATTAGCAAAACTCAGTTCTTATTATTGTGAAGATTAAGTTTTCTTCAGTATCCAAGGACCTGATTAGGACAATGTAAAACAGAAATGATTTTGATGACACATATCGTCTTTGATTTTTAGGTAGAAAAGTTTTACAATATCAGCAGCAGAACAATAGTCTAAGAAATTTTTCCTGCTTAGCAGAGAGAAAAAAATACTCAACTCTGCTAGTTTACTTTTGATATTCAAATTTACTTAATTAATTGTATTTAGCTTAACTATACATAAAACTCTCTCAAGACTTTTCACAAACCACGTCCGACTTTCCCAGTCCCTCTTAATTTCGGAAATAACCATCTTTCGGACAAACTACTTTCTTTCAGTTCCTTCAAAAATGTATTTCCATGCTTTGCATCTTCCTTGAAAACACACACCATTTCCTTTCATATTAGAATCCATAACCTTCAGAACCTTAATTTTTACTGACAATCAAAAGCAAGCAATTAGCACTTCTACTGGCAAATCCAGAAATATATTTTGCAACCTTCAAAAGCATAGGCTTTTGTAATAAAATATAAGATATATTTATTAACAATAGGTATATGTGTATAGGAAAAAAACATAATATATATAAGGTTCACTACTCTCAATAGTTTCAGCATCCACTAGAGGTCTTGGAATGTATCTTTTGCAGATAAGGAGGGACTATTGTGTGTGTATGTGCGTGTGTGTATGAAAAAAACTGGAGTGAATGAAGACATGTATTAATAAATGCAAAACAATCTTGAAAATAGGCCAAATATTTGCAGGCCTTTCAGTACCACTTTATATCCTGTTGACTCTAAATTTCTTCCTTCATAGTACTGTAACTCTAAACAAGATATGAAAATCATCATGCAAGAAATAGAGTAAAAAATGGTTCAGTGAAAATATCTATGAAAATTAAAAAGAATAATAATTTAATAGTCAAAGAATAATAGTCAAAGAATAACAGTTTAAAAATCCTAGCATCCTCATTTACTTTCTTACTCACTCTGATTTTATTTATTTATTTATTTATTTATTTATTTATTTATGTATTGTGGCTCTGCTGGATGATTTCTGATAGATTTACCCTGTTTTTTTTTTCAAACTCAAAATTTTTATTTTATGAACATTTGAATTGATCCTCTTACACTGTAAAAATTCATCCCACAACCTTACCATGACACAGATATTTTCTGCTATAAGATTATGTTCTATGGAGAACGTGCTTATTAAAAATTATTCATAAGCCTATGCTAAGTCTGGAGGAAGTGTAAATCATTATCAAAAATTAATTTGCTCCTTGAGTGAAAAAAAAATATATCATTATAACTCCAATGGTGTTACCAGTTTCAATAGAAAAATCACTATTGAGATTATTTTAAATTCATTAACAAAAGGAATTTTATTATGAAGGTAGTCTGGTTTTAGCCATATTGAAAATAATTTAGCTATGTTTTTATTTTTTAATCAGAGTTTTAACCAATGCAGGCTGGTTAGGGAAATCAGTATCAAGAAAAGAAAGAGGGGATAAAAACATAATATTAAAATCTGAGCCAAAATATTAAAAATAATCTGAAATAAATGAGGTTTTGAGCCTGCTGAAATTAAACTAAAATGGAATATTAAAAATCACTTATGGTAGAAGTCTCAAAATGGCGGCGTGAGGTGAGCCTCTGTAAAGCTCCCCTGGAATTTACAAGTAATCGGACAACAATAACTCCACAAAGGACTCCCTGCACAGCAGACAGGCAAGACAAACAGGCCCACTACTGAACTCACCTAAAGGTGGGAGAATCGCGCGAGCGGGGGAGGAGGGAAGGGAGAAGTGCAGAGATGGAGCCTCGGGCTCAGGACGCAGACCTAGCTCAGTGCTCAGTGCTCGCTGCATCCCAGAAATACCGCAGCTGCGGGAGAGGGAAGAACTCTGACTGCTAGGGCTCTGCTTACGGCCCACAGGGCTGAGGGGGCAGCATATAACACGGCTGAACCCAATGCTCACGGCAGAGACCTCGGAGAAGACTGAGGGAAGAAGGCTGAAAACGGTGGTTTAAGCCCTCACTGCCAAGTAGAGAACAGAAGCCTTAGACACTGAGACTAGCTGCCCCCTCCCTACCCTCCCAGAGCTCGCCTACCCCCTCCTGCCTGGTGCTAGAAGCAGAACAGTAACAGTGTCAGATCAATACAACAGAGTGTTTGTTGTTCTGAGAACTGTGGACCGCAGACACAGATTCGCAACACAACTAGTTCCTGCAAAAGGGAGGAGGCTGTGGAAGTAGGACCTGCTGTGGTGGTGGTTGCTGCCATTATTCTGGGCCACCTCTCACAACTCACTCCGCCCCTGGCCCCACCTATTTGGGGAGATCTCTGCATTAGTAAACAGAACTGCTGAAACATACGGGCTCTGAATCAGGTGCAGAAAGAGCTTTGGAACTTCAAAAGCTCTCCGCAACCCCACACGGACTTGGCGCCCTATGACCCAGATGAACTATTACCAGAGGAGAAGCCCATCTCCCAGGGAATCCCCCCGTTGTGTGAGAAGCTGGAATAGTGCAGAGAAAACATAGCACTACTGTGTGAGAGAGAAAAAAAAAAGGCTGCAGTCAGAGAGAAAATAAAACATTCTACCAACGAGTACTGGAAAAAAAAAAAAAAAGAAAGACCTGTTCCTATCAACCTGTTGCAGAAGCCTCTCCTGTAGATGTCTAGGAAGAGAAATAATAAATCAGTAATTGCCATAAATAACCAAGGCAACAAGACAGCTCAGAAAGAAAGTGAAAAGTCCCCAGAAAAGGTTCTTAAAGATATGGAAATATGTGACTTTAATGACAGAGAATTCAAGATTGCAGTTCTGAAAAAAACTCAACGAGATGCAAGAAAACACAGAAAGGCAATTTAATGAATTTAGAAACGCAAACAAAGAACAACATGAGCATGTTACGAAACATATTGAAATTTTAAAAAAAGAACCAAAAGGAATTTCTGGAGATTAAGAACTCAATAGAAGAAATTAAGAATGAAATAACCAGCTTAGGTAGTAGAGTTGACCAGATGGAGGAAAGAATCAGTGACATTGAAGCTAGAAACCTGGAAATGACACAGATGGAAGAAGAAAGAGACTTGAGACTTAAAAGAAATGAAAGAACTCTACAAGAACTTTCTGACTCTATCAGAGAGAGCAATATAAGAATAATGGGCATACCAGAAGGAGAAGAAAGAGAGAAGGGAACAGAGAATATACTCAAACAAATAGCTGATGAGAACTTCCCAAAGTTGTGGACAGAACTGGATCCTCGAATCCAAGAAGCAAATAGAACACCTAATTACCCCAATCCCAACAGGCCTTCTCCAAGGCACATTGTATTGAAGCTGTCTACAATTAACACCATAGAAAGAATCCTCAAGGCAGCCAGGGAAAAGAAGACGGTAACCTACAAAAAAAGCCCATTAGATTATCATCAGATTTCTCAGCAGAAACTCTACAAGCCAGGAGGGAGTGGAACCAAATATTCAAACTATTGAAAGAGAGAAATTATGAGCCAAGAAGAATATATCCAGCAAAGATATCCTTTAGATATGAAGGAGGAATAAAGACCTTTGCAGATATACCGAAGCTGAGGGAATTTTCTAATACACGACCTGCACTACAAGAAATACTAAAGGAGGCTATTCGACCACCATCAACAGGAACAATTTGTGGCAATATAAAAAAAGGGAGAGTAAAGGCCTGAATCGGAATATGGGAATGGAGAAAGTAAGCGTGCTGAAGAAAATGGAATACTCTAAATATCAAACTTTCTTTTACATAAACTTAAGGGTGACCACTCAAAAAAAACCCAGAACTGAAATATGTACTGTAATAAAAGAAGAAACAAAGGGAAACATCATAGAATACCACCACACAGAAATAATAGACAACAACAAAAAGGCAAAGAAACAGTGGAGACACAGCCTTACCAGAAAACTAAAGATAGAATGACAGAAAATCTTCATGTATCAATAATCACTCTAAATGTAAATGGACTGAACTCACCAATAAAAAGGCACAGAGTAGCAGATTGGATCAGAAAACTAAACCCAACCATATGATGTTTCCAAGAGACACATCTCAGCTACAGGGACAACCATAAACTCAAGTGAAAGGGTGGAAATTGACACTCCAAGCAAATGGTACCCGGAGAAAATCAGGTGTAGCCATAATGATATCAGATGAAACAGACTTCAGGGTGAAAAAGGTAACAAGAGACAAAGATGGACATTTCATAATGGTAAAGTGGACTATACAACAAGAGGACATGACAGTCATCAATATTTATGCCCCCAATCAGGGAACACCAAAATATACCAAGCAACTACTAACAGAACTAAAGGGAGAAACTGACCAAAACACAATTATACTAGGGGACTTAAATACATCATTGACAGCTATGGATAGATCATCCAAACAGAAAATAAATAACGAAATAGCAGCCCTAAATGACACATTAGATGAAATGGACATAATTGACATATATAGAGCACTTCATCCTAAAACATCAGACTATACATTCTTTTCTAGTGTACATGGAACATTCTCAAGGATATACCATATATTGGGACATGAAATCAGCCTCAGCAAATTTAAGAAGACTGAAATCATACCAAGCATATTCTCTGATCACAAGGCTTTGAAATTGGATATCAACTGCGAAAAGAAAGCAGGAAAAAACACACAAATACATGTAGATTAAACAACATACTTTTAAAGAATGACTGGGTCAAAGAAGAAATTAGAGTAGAGATCAAAAGATACATAGAAACAAATGACAATGAAAATACATCCTACCAAAATTTTTGGGACGCAGTGAAAGCAGTTTTAAGAGGGAAATTCATATCATTACAGGCCTATCTCAAGAAACAAGAAACATCCCAAATAAATCACCTCATGTTACACCTTAAAGAACTAGAAAAAGAAGAACAAATGAAACCCAAGGTCAGCAGAAGAAAGAAAATAAAAAAAATCAGAGCAGAACTAAGTGAAATAGAGAACAAAAAGACAATGGAAAAAATTAATGTGACAAAAAGCTGGTTCTTTGAAAAGATTAACAAAATCGACAAACCCTTGGCTAGACTCACTAAGATAAAAAGAGAGAAGACACTAATTAAAAAAATAGGAAATGAAAAAGGGGAAGTTATCACGGACATCACAGAAATACAAGGGATTATGCAAGAATACTATGAAGGACTATATGCCACCAAATTCAATAACCTAGAAGAAATGGACAAGTTCTTAGAAATATATAGCCTTCCAAGGCTGTACCATGAAGAACTAGAAAATCTAAACAGAGCAATCACCAGTAACGAAATTGAATCAATCATCTAAAACCTTCCCAAAAGCAAAAGTCCGGGACCAGATGGCTTCACTAGCGAATTCTACCAAACCTTCAAAGAGGATCTAATACCAATCCTGCTCAAACTCTTCCAAAAAATTGATGAAGAGACAGTACTCCCTAACTCATTTTATGAGGCCAACATTACCCTGATACCAAAACCTGGTAAGGACAACACAAAAAAAGATAACTACAGACCAATATCTCTGATGAATACTAATACAAAAATCCTAAACAAAATTCTAGTAAATCGAATACAACAATGCATTAAAAAAATTGTTCATCACGACCAATTGGGGTTCATTCCCGGGGCACAAGGATGGTTCAACATCCACAAATCCGTCAATGTGATACATCACATAAACAAAATAAAGGACAAAAATCATATGATGATATCAATTGATGTAGAAAAAGCATTTGACAAGATACAACATCCATTTATGATTAAAACACTTAATAAAATAGGTATAGAAGGAAAATATCTCAACATAATAAAGGCCATATACGACAAGCCCTCAGCTAATCTCATAATTAATGGTGAAAAACTGAAGCCCTTTTCTCTATGTTCAGGAACACGACAGGGCTGTCCCCTATCACCTCTGCTTTTCAACATAGTGTTGGAAGTCCTTGCCAGAGCAATTAGGGAAGAGAAAGAAATAAAAGGCATCCAAATTTGGAATGAAGAAGTGAAATTATCACTCTTTGTGGATGACATGATGCTATATATTGAAAACCCTAAAGACTCCACCAAAAAGCTGTTAGGAACAATCAACGAATACGGTGAAGTTGCTGCCTACAAAATCAATGTACAAAAGTCCATTGCATTCCTATATACTAACAATGAAATCTCAGAAAAAGAAATACAAAAAACAATTCCCGTTGCAATTGCAGGAAAAAGAATAAAATACCTAGGAATAAACTTAACCAAGGATGTGAAGTATTTATATGCTGAAAATTATAAGACATTTTTGAAAGAAATTGAAGAAGACACAAAGACATTCCGTGCTCATGGATTGGAAGAATCAACATAGTTAAAATGGCCATATTACCCAAAGCAATATACAGATTTAATGCAATCCCCATCAAAATCCCAATGGCATTTTTTAAAGAAATAGAACAAAAAATCATCAGATTTGTTTGGAACCACAAAAGATCCCGAATAGCCAAAGCAATCTTAAGAAAAAAGAACAATAATGGAGGTATCACACTCCCTGACTTTAGCTTGTACTACAGGGCTACAATAATCAAAACAGCATGGTATTGGCAGAAAAACAGACACATAGACCAATGGAATAGAATTGACCACCCAGAAATAAAACCACATAAATATGGACAGATAATTTTTGACAAAGATGCAAAAAACATACAATGGAGAAAAGACAGCCTCTTCAATAAATGGTGCTGGGAGAATTGGATAGCCATGTGCAACAGAATGAAACTGGACTGCTATCTGTTACCATGTACCAAAATTAATTCAAAATGAATGAAAGACTAAAGCAGAAGACCTGACGCAATAAACTGAATTGAAGAAAACAGGTACTAAATTTATGGACCTTGGGTTCAAAGAGCATTTTATGAATTTGACTTCAAAGGCTATGGAAGTAAAAGCTAAAATAAACAAATGGGACTATATTAAACTGAAAAGCTTCTGCACAGCAAAAGAAACCATTGACAAAATAAAGAGGTAACCAACTGAATGGGAGAAGATTATTGCAAACAGTGCCTCCGATAAGGGGCTAATATCCAAAATATACAAGGAACTCATGAAGCTCAACAACAAAAAAACAAACAACCCAATTGAAAAATGGGCAGAGGACCTGAAGAGACATTTCTCCAAAGAGGACATACAAGTGTCAAATAGACATGAAAAAATGCTCAACATCACTAATCATCAGAGAAATGCAAATAAAAACCACAATGAGATACCACCTCACCCCAGTCAGAATGGCTATCATTAACAAGACAAATAGTAACAAGTGTTGGAGAGGCTGTGGAGAAAAAGGAAACCTCATACACTGTTGGTGGGAATGCAGATTGGTGCAGCCGTTATGGAAAACAGTGTGGAGTTTCCTCAAAAAATTACAAACAGAATTACCATATGACCCAGCAATCCCTCTCCTGGGTATCTACCCCAAAATTTGAAAATCTTTATCCCTAAAGACACGTGTGTTCTTTGCAGCTTTGTTTACGGTGGCCAAGACATGGAAACAACCAAAATGTCCTTTGATAGATGAATGGATAAAGAAGTTGTGGTATATATACACAATGGAATACTATTCGGCAGTAAGAAAAGATGATATAGGAACATTTGTGACAACATGGATGGATTTTGAGAGTATAATTCTAAGCGAAATAAGTCAGACAGAAAAAGCAGAGAACCCTATGATTTCACTGATATGTGGTATATAAACCCAAAACAACAAAAGAACAAGACAAACAAAAACTCACAGACAGAGACAATAGTTTAGTGGTTACCGGAGGATCAGGGGGGTGAGGGGGAGTGAGATGAGGGTAAGTGGTATCAAATATATGGTGATGGAAGAACTGACTCTGGGTGGTGAACACGCAATGGGATTTATAGATGATGTAATACAGAATTGTACACCTGAAATCTATGTAATTTCACTAACAATTGTCAGCCCAATAAATTAAAAAAAAATCACTTATGTTGTGCAACTTTCTGAGCCTGACTTCCGTTTGCACTCTCCTGACAGCATGCAGTGTTAGCTAAAGGAGTTAGCTAAAAGTGAGAAAACTAAGGTATCACCCACAGGAGATTCTTGGGCCAGGTGATCTTTTACTGATAGTGTTTTGAGCCTAATTCAGAATTTACCAGGTGTGAATAACAATAGATGATGCTCATGAACTTCCTCATTGAGAACCTTATAGAAATGTTCATCCTCAATCAGTCAGTATATTAATGCAACTGAGCCATTGAGAACCCCATTTTTTGATAGAATACTTCTGGCTGTTTGACTACAAAAGGAATGAAGGAGTTAATTCCTTGAGGAGTTTACAATCTTTTTCAGGATATAGAAACAAATGAAAATGTCTGGGGAGGGTGGTGGGATAAGGAAAACCCAGAAAAACCCTAGAGATGAGTTGACATTTAACTGAAGGCCTGAAGAAAGGAGTCTTTTATTCTTTGTTCACGTAGTATTTAACAAAACTCACAGGAACAACCGTAATATGGTAATTGTTTTTTTGAACAACTATGACAGTAGTGGAAATTAAAATGTAGATAAAATAATAGATGAATGCAAGTTTGAGATTAGAACACAGAATGCTGCCAGCATCTATTCATAGGGACACCAGCCAACTCTCCATAAATAAGCCAAAAAAGAAAAAGGCTTTGAATGGTTGCAGTAGTTTTCAGAAAAGCTCTGTACAAAAGTCTCTCCATTTCATTCTAATGAAAACCTTCAGACCCATGCTGTACAATATGATAGCTACTTGCCACATGTGGCCGTTGAGTACTTCAAATGTGGCTAGTCTGAAAGTGTTGTAGTGTAAAATACACACCATTTCGAAGACTGAGTATGGGAGAATGAATGTAAAATATCTCATTAAAAGTTTTATATTGATTATATGTTGAAATAATAACATTTTTAGATATATTGACTTAAATACATCATTACAATTAATTTCAACTTTCTTTTACTTTTTAAGTGGCTAATAGAAAAGTTAGAATTCCGTATTTAGCTTACATGATACTTCTGCGGAACAGCTCTGCTTCAGGCTATCTCTTATGACATGTTTAATCCTTATGCTTCACACAATTTTAAGATGATTGCATATATCCAGCATTAGAATCATTAAACAAGAAGACAGTATTAGACTAGGTATAGTGTCAGGACCCTGAGAGGCTACCAGATTGAGAGTAGTGAGAATTTCTTGTTCTTGAGAAGTTTATAATCATCCAATGAGATAAAAATCTAAAGATTTGAGGGCACTGTATTTATTAGCTACTGACTTAATAAAGACTTAAAACAACCCCAAACCCGGTGACTTCTAAAAATAAGGATTTGTTTTTCACTCATACATCTGTATATTGGTTTAGGTTCAGCTGACCTAAGTGGGTTTGGCTCCCAGCTGCAGGTTGGGTAAAGGTTTGCTCCTTGTTTCTCTTATTCTCATTGGACTAGTGGCTACCTGTATCCTTTTCTTTTGATGGTAAGGACTGGAGTGCAAGTGAGCATGCTCAGTTACACAAGTATATTTCAAACTTCTGCTTGCAAAACATCGGTTAATAACCTGTTGGCCAAAGCAGAGCATGACACTGAAAGTCAAGGGCTGGGGGAGTACTTTCTCCACCATGAGGCCATGGTAAGGCTATATATGCATATCGTCTGGTGAAGGCCTGAGACAAAGAATATAAACTACCACCAGCAACACACAAGCAAACAGCTGATACCTGGTTAGTGAAAGAGGAAATACAAAATCATTAAAAAATAAATACCAAAAGCAAACTGAGAAGAAAATTCTAGGACCATGTGGTATAAACACAAATAACTAAATGCCTCAGAAGTATCTGTAACCTTACAACAGTACTTTCTGTTCTTATTGATAGCCTATTTATTTTTTTTAGGAGGCCCAGGACTGGAGTGGATCATGTGAGTAAGACCTAATCAATTGATATATGTCATGTTCTCTACTCATCATTTTTTATGACTCATCGTTTTTCACAAGCATTTACTACCATATTTTGCCATGTATAATGTACACGTTTTTGCCCACATTTGTGGGAGTAAAATAATGATGTGCATTATAAATTGGTAGTACTAATTTTGTATCTATATAAATGTTTTTAATTCTTTTATTTATGTTTATGAGTTAAAAGTGTAATTCTAGAAATTAATAACAATATCCATATGCAAAATAATACCATGGAATATGATAATCACTTTTTTTGAACTTAAGATGAGCTTGCAACGATGAAGAGTTCTTGGCCTTCTATGATGCATAAATATCGTAAGTTAGTTACCAGTACATAAAATTTCTTGTACTGTGATTGTTAAAAAATAAATGCTAAAATTCCTTTATAGTACAAAAAGCAAGTACTTAAGTGTAAGCAAATAAAAATTTGAGTTAAAAAATTAAAACGAAAGATTTTTTCCCTCTGAAAGTTTGGCCCAAAAACGTGGGTGTGCATTACACATGGGAGTGCATTGTACATGGCAAAATATGGTATGTGGTCTTAATAAGCATTCCTGAAAGGAAAACATTTTGTGCTGCTTTTCAGATTAAAATACCAACCTCAGAGTGGGTAAGAAACATGGTCACAGTCACACAGCTACATGAAGTTTCAGAATACCGGAATGCCACTCAAGTCTGCAAGACTGTGGATCCTATATTCTTTCTGTTTTCCAATATGATTTCTATGCAAAGGAAGAAGTAATTAGAGATAACCTATATTATCATGCAATATATTAAATGATGTTCTATTGATGACCTGTTTTTTATAAAAGATTTAAATTATGTTTTATATGGGTATAGTATATTTTAGAAAGATTTTTGAAGGGCATCAAGATATGCCACCTCCAAATATATCACTTTGGCATATGGATTATTTGAGCTGAAGGCCACTGAGAATCAACAGATGCAGGAAAATTTCTCTGCCATCCCCTTTTCTGCCTAAATGCAGGGCATAAATTTCCCTTTGTGAAAATTCCCTTCTGTCCCCTGTACCAGAAAGAAAAGATATTCATCACCAGAGATGGACAGTCACACAGAGATGAGTCTGCATAGGTAAACATTACTAAAATAACCCTATCTTCCACTAGTTTCCCTCAGATATTTTCTAGTCACTTCCTTACAATTTGTCATCCTTTGAAGCGCAAAACGCTTTTCATTTGTAGAATGTTACACAGTTAACCCTTGAACAATGACAGTTAGGGATGCTGGACTCCTGTGCACTCAAAAAAAACCTGTGTAACTTTTGATTCTCCCAAAACTTAACTACTAATAGCTTACTGTTGACTGGAAATCTTACTGATAACATAAATAGTCGAATAACACGTATTTGTATATTGTATGTATTATACACTCTATTCTTACAATCAAGTAAGCTAGAGAAAAGAAAATGTTATTAAGAAAATCATAAGGAAGAGAAAATATATTTACAGTACTGTGCTGTATTTATCGATACCATAAGTTTATGTCATCTGTTTACAAGATGTAAAACATCTGTATGTGAGTGTACCTGTACAGTTCAAACCTGTGTTGTTCAAGGGTCAACTGTATAAGCTTCCCAGTCTAGCCACTTTTATGAGTTTCATTCTTTTCTGTGAATTCCTGTACATGTAAGACATTAATAAAAATTGTGTCTTTTCTCCTATTAATCTGTGTTTGTTAGTCTAATTCACAAATCTCATGACAGTGAACATAAGAGAGTAGAGCAAAAGTTTTTTCTCCCTGACATATTCTTCTCAAAAAGTTAAAAAAATACCCAAATTTATTTATTCTTAAAATAGTAAGATTCACTATTGTTTGCATATTCTTTTAGGTTCTTTTTGTTTGTTGTTGTTTTTCCCATGGTACAGCACAGAAACGATTTTACTAATTGTTTAATGAAAGAATTAATTTAGAAATATCAGTTACATGACCTACAGTTTCCCAGATTACCATAAAAATAAGTTGTCTATAAACTATGGAGGTGTTGAATAGAGTTGTATGGTAGGTATGAATTAGCAAATAAATCTTGAGAGGAGATGAATTTTTTGTTTATTTGCTAGTTTGTTTTCTTAGAGGGAAAGAACAGAGACTGATAGGGTAGGGAGGAAGAAGAAGTAAAGTCTTGTTTATAGAATTAGTGGGAAGTGAGCTCTATTTGGAGGTCTCAGAATGACTCATTTAGAGCAGGGAATCCTGTTTTGGATTTTTAAGCCAATAATTGGTAGAGACATAATCTTAACCCCCCACTTACCTTAAGATGGCCCAGATCTGGATCATTCTTAAAGCAGCTTGGATTTCAGATTCTTTAATCACGTGGTATGAGAATAAAGACAGACATTGCTTTTATTTCTTTGGCTCATGACATAAGTCATATGAAAATCTTTTCATGCAGTAGAAACTAGGAACTCATGAAAAATAAAACATTAGACTTGGGTATCTCCTATTTTCACTAAGATGTTACAGAAATACTGAGCTCCATTTCTGAGAAGCTGGAAAAATTGCTCTTTTCCTCTTTGTTTTTCTTTTCTTCCTCTGTTGTTTTCTAGTTGTGAACTGTACTGTGAAGGAAATGAGGCACTGTACTCTTGTAGAATAATGTGAGATAAAGTTGGATCATGAGGAAGAAAGAGTCTGCCCTCCTCATGCCTGAGGTCACCCACTGACACTCTAAGTATCTATCTACTTTTCCTAGAAATAAGCCATCCTCTGTGTCCACCCCTTATTGTATCCATTTTTATCATACTGCTCTTTTTCTTTTTTTAAAGATAGAGCTAGTGTTTTTCTCTGGTGATGCATGTAGGGTCAAAGTTGAGAAATCTTAAAACCAAGAGAGATTTTTTTTTTCTTGCTTTAAATTCAATGTAACTGTTGAAATGCTTGCCTTTTAAAAATTAATAAGGGCATAATAGGGACGGAAACTCAGGCAACAACTTAGGGTCAGAGTTTGGTTAAGCCTTGTGTTTTTAAAGGAGTAGTGAGCTGTTGTTGGCTGAGCTTCAAGAGATGTTGGGTCCTTCAGGGACTTGCCTCTTGACACTCTGGATTTTTAGTTTAGCACGTTTTCTTATACCATTGTTTAATTTTTTGAGAAATAATGGTTTAAAGAAAAGAAAAGGAGTTGGATGTGAAAGCCTGACTAAATGTATTTGAGACTAATGTAGGAAAACAACTGCTATAGACATGTGTTCATGCCAGCTTCTCACACTTGTTCTCAAATATACAGCTGCTGGTCATTTTTTGGGGGAACTTCAACCAATTTATTTTTTAACTTATGTGCAACAAACTTCATTCTTTTTGATTTACAAATCTATGAGCTTGGAAAAATGCAAGAGTTGTGAAACTATTCCCATGATCTAGAGAAAGAACTGTCTCTTTACCCCTAAAATATATTATTATATTATATAATATTATTATTATATTATATAAGACCCGGTCTTATTTTTCTATAAGACCGGGTCTTTATAACATAATATAATAATATATCATATCATATCATACCGGGTCTCATATTAATTTTTGCTCCAATAGACGCATTAGAGCTGATTGTGCAGCTAGGTCTTATTTTCGGGGAAACACGGTATGTTACATTCAATTATACTGCCAGGGATTATAGATTCAATGGTAAGACAGGCAACCAGAGATGTGCTAAACCCAGCTTATGTGGGCTGCCATGCATTCCAGTTGTAGGGATCTCTTCCAAACTCCACATCTAATAACTTCATTTTGATAGCTTGAAATAGGTCATGCTAGGGTATTTACACCACAGAAATTGGCAAATGTTGCCTATCAAGGTTTTTTTTTCCTCCCAGAGAGCTGGTTGCTAAACATTTACCAGTACACTACTGCTGGCTGCCAACAAATAACTGTACACAATAAATATGATAGCACTGTATGATAATTTTAAATTAATTCAGACAATAATTGCAACAGGAAATGATAGAAAGGAGACATTACTGTGTGTGTGTGTGTGAAGGGGGCTTGTGTGTCAAAAAAGAACAAAAGGGATTTCATGGAGAAGAGGATAGCTTCCGTTAGACATTGTATTGGCAAGAACACACATCATTTTGAATCTATAGCTTCTGCTTTTATGTTTTGTACTTTTGGTTTTCTATCTGAGAAAATTTTTTTTATTTTTCACAAAATATTCTATGTTTCCTTCTAAAAACATCATAGTTTCTTAAATTAACTTTTGCATAAACTATGAGATAGCCGATATTCATTCCCCACCCCCCCTCAATGTCTTAGTTGAGAGTATCAAAAATTCTCCCCTGAATATCATCAAGACATTATTACCAAATGCTGCATATTCCCCATTCCTTTTTTCTCTGGTTCTCAGTTCCCAGCACTAGTTCTGTTAAATTCATGAGTCTTCAGCCAGCATAAGAACAGAAGTCTTACGCTCAAAACCAGCTGTGAGTCTGGTCTGACGGTGAGCCTTGCTCTGAAGTCTGTTCTATTACCAGCTGCTCTGATGCTAGATCATTGATCTGGCACCATCTTCCCCCATGAGGAGAATGTAGGAGCTCCTGAAGTACTAGCTGCACAAGAGGCATTCATTTTAACTTCAGCAGAATATGCAGATGTTCTGTTTCTAAAATATGTCTTGCTCTCACTCCCACTGCACCAAAACGCTACTTCAATTCCTCAGGTTTTCATCTTCCAGATTTTATTCTGTCCCTTCTCTTCATGGGATCAGGTGAAGATTAAATAGGAGTAAAGTCTCTGACAAGATTTAGCCCTCATTTTATGTTCTTTCACGCCACATACTGCAGTTTATATGGAATTTCACTGAAAACACTAAAACACTTAAGGGTTTTAAGATGTTTTTCAGGAAAGGTCAAAAACATTATTACTTAGAATGATTTAATAGTAGGATAGCTAACGAGTTTGTGTGAAGTGGTTTAAAAGCGTTTGGTCTAGAGTTGAGCAAAGATCTTCACAGGAGAGAAATCATGGAATGGGAAAATGGTCCTAAGTTTTCAGGCCATATAAATCTAGGTCTTGTAACCAGCTAACCAGCATAGCCAGCTTTATTTGTCAAACAAGGAAATAGAGGCTTACTTCTTTGAGAGAGAGAGAGAGAGAGAGAGAGAGAGAGAGAGAGAGAGAGAGAGAGAGAGAGAGAGAGAGAGAGAGAGAGAGAGAGAGAGAGAGAGAGAGAGAGAGAGAGAGAGAGAGAGAGAGAGAGAACACAACTAGGTGTCCGAATTCTGGCTTTTGTAGTTACTTGTGGTGTGACTTTGTGCATTTGACTTAAACTTTCTGAGTCTCACATTTTTTCATTTGTCAAACGGACATATTGAAGCTATCTCAAAGTATTGTTATGAATGAGATGAATAAATGAATGAAATAGGTCTTCACAGACCTATTTGCTGTAAGCATATTGCCTGGTACTCAACAAATATTGCTAATTGTCCTTCTTCTTTAAGACGGAAAAAGAACAATTCTGGGGGAAGTTTGGGAAAATTTCTAAATGGGGTTTGTTATGTCTTAGTAGAACTATGTAACACTTTTTTTTTTATTTTCTGAGGGAACTGATGGGACTAACAAGTTATGATGACTCTCCCATCTGCCCAGTTCTGGAGGGAATACACATGCTGTGGGACTCACACAAGTTCAGAGCACATAAGAGTCCCACAAAGGACCAAAGTAGGACAGGCTAAATATAGATCTATTTGGTATTGAATTTTAGAGGGTAAATACTATGTGAATTCTGTATCTTTTTTTGTCTAATAATTTTCATGTCATTGTAATCAAATAAGTCAAAGAAATATCTATGTCAGAGAAAGAAAGAACCCAAAAGCTTTGGAAGGCCTGAAAAATGAGCTTCCCACTTCACATCTTATCAATAGTAGAACCAATCACTGTGGTTGAACAAATTTGGTTACAAAGAGTAAACCCCCCTAAGGCATCCCATTCCATTTCTGAATAGCTGTAACTTTTAGACATTCCTTTATAGTTAGTCAAACCAACACCTCTGTGCTGCAGTGTTTATCATTTCAGTACTGGTTAGTCAATTTCAATTGTCTTGTATTTCTTCCCCTCCAGTTTTATCAAGATATGATTGACATATATAGTGTATTAATTTAAGGTGTATAACATTGTGACTTTGTATATATATATATATATATATATATATGTATATATATATGTGTATATATATTATTTGTATATACGTATATACAATTTGTATATATGTATATACATATATACAAATTTGTATATATGTATATACAAATAATATATATGATCATTTATATACAGGGGGTGTATATAAATGATCATATATATATATATATATGATCATTTATACACATTTTAAGAAAGGAAAAAACTATTGAAATTGTAATACTCAATATATACTGATAACAAAAGATTAATACAAGTCATAATTATACATTTTTTAATGGCACCCCTGATATATAAAACTTATTGTTTTAACATTCGTGATGTCACATAGTTACATTTTTTCTTGTTATGAGAAATTTTAGCATCTTTCAAATACACAATATAGTATTGTTAACTGTAGCCACCATACTGTACGTTACACCCCCAGAACTTATTTACCTTATAACTGAAAGTTTGTACTTTAGACCTCCTTCATGCATTTCACCCACCCCCTACATCTTGTCTCAGGCAACCACCAATCTGTTATTTGTATCTAAAAATTTGTTATTTTTAGATTCCACATGTAAGTGAAATCATACACTATTAAATTTCTGTCTCACTTATTTCATTTAGCATAATACCCTCAAGTTCCATCCATAATGTCACAATTGACAGGATTTCCTTCTTTTTTATGACTAAATAGTATTCCATTGCATATATATATAAAATCACATCACATTTTTCTTACCCATTCATCCACTGATGGATACTTAGGTTATTTCCATCTCGTGGCTATTGTAAATAATGCTTCAGTGAACATGGGGTACAAATATCTTTTCAAGTTAGTGTTTTTGTTTCCTTTGGAGGTATATACATATACATATATATATATATATATATATATATATATATCTACACACATACACACACACACACATATATGTGTATATATATATATATATATACATATATATATATATATATATATATATGTATATTTGAATGCCATATCTACTCTGGTTTTGCCATGTAACTAACCTGTTAACCATCAACACTGTTTTGTTATCCAGGAAATTCAGTGAGCATACATTTTTTTGTGTTCATCACAAGCAGGTGGCAAGTAGGAATCAGGATTTTGGCAGAGAGTGGGTCCTCTTTTTTGTGTTGATTGAATGCAGTTGATTACTTTTAATCAATAATCTTTGGATGGGGCTGTAGAATCAGCTGTAAATTATACTATATGTATCCTTAGTGTCATATTTATATTTTGTCTATGAAGCTGTAATGAATACCAATGATATTCTCTTAGTGTTAAAGTCCCGTGGGTGTGGGGGGAATGATGTTAGATCAACTGGGGTGGGCATCAGGAAGAGTATATGAAGCAGCAGAATGAACCCTGCCTGTTCTTAAAATCAAAAATCTTTCTCTGTGCCACTTATTGGATGGTTGACCTTTTTTATGTCCTTCTCCAGTCTAATCTTCAAATCTGTAAACCAAGAATTACAGTTCTTATTTCATCGTCTCATTTATAAATATTAAATGAGATAATTATATGAGATTATTTGTGTCTCTATGGTGCAGTATTAAAGTAGAAAACTGAAGAAATTGAGTATGGTTCTGCTGAGCGCTTCTTCCATCTTATTCACTCCCTTTTTGTGGACCACAATGGTGAGATATAAGAAAAGGTTCTGAGGAAATTACATCCCCTCCTACCACCACATGTCTCCAAGGACCTGGACTCTTGCACAAAGTGGGATGGCCACATTCTATGTAATCTTGTGTTCTTTCATATATTTAGCTTATCAAATTGTGGTGACTTTTTTTTAAAGGCAAGAGCAAAATAGTATGTTTTGGGTAAAGTGGGAGATCAGAAGATTTGGGGAAAAAGGCTGCAGTTGAGAGGATGGTGGTCAATTTTATGTACTCAGAATTTCCTAAGGCCTTGGCACTGCTGCTAAAAAACAGATCCCAAAGTGAGGTCCTAATATTTTCCCACATTTTGGAGGTTTCTCCTGCTCTTGAAAGATTGATAAAATAACCTCAAGGTGAAACAGTTTCATTGTTCCCCTTGAATTTAAGTTCTCGCACCTTCAATCCTGTATGTGTTATAGACAGTGAAGACCATTAGTTTAAATATTACAAAACTATATGCCATTTAAAGCAACCACTTGGGCTTGAAATGACCTCCGTTGCATTTAATGCATCTTTTCTAGAGACATTTTATTGACCAGACAGCCCAATTAGGTTTGTAAAATAATGTCAAGAAGATCTGCCTTATATGTCCTGTTAATAGCCCTCATGGCGCCATTAGATTTGCTGTTACACAGGAGTTACTGCTTATGTGGGGAGAACTGGAAATTCATATATTGCACATATAGAACTGTTGTTTTCAAGCCTGTCTTTCAGAATGCTTAAAGGCATAGCAGCCATCAAAATAGCTCTTTGATAAAGTCATTTTCTTTTGTCAGTCCCTTCCTTGCTAGAACTCCAGTAATTGAACAGGGTGTTATTGGGCCATCTTGGAAATCTGCCTGAATCATTTGGAAAGGAAACATTTTTCAGTACTGACTTGAATAGAAACACAAAGTTTCTACATGAAAGGCTTTTGCTTTTAGCTTGCACAGCCATATGAACACTGAGAGGGTGGCCGATTACTCTCAGAACTGGTAGAGCATTCAAAGTATATCTGTCAAAACAGGAAATGTGTTTGGATGTGGGGTGTCTCCTGAGGTAGCCTTGTTCAGCATTTGGAGATTGATTCCCTTACCTCCTCAGCCCTCTGCTGCGCTCCAGAGCCTGGCACATGAGGGGTTTGGCTCAAGGTCTTCAGCCTTCTCAATAAGCAGCAACTGAATAAGAAGAGATGCTGCTGGAGGTGTTATGTTTTAAGACTCTTCAATGTCAGGTTAAAAAAAAAAAACAACACCTACTGAAACTATCTTATATTAGATCATATAAAGCTTCATGTTGTGTCACATAAAGCCTGAAATATCTGTGAAATCTTAACACAAAAGAAATTTATTTCTTGCGATTATTAAAGCCTACATGGTGAGGGTGGGACAATTGCTCCAAGCGTTCTCACAGGAATTTAGGCTAAGGAGGCTCTGATGTCTTCAACATGTAGCTTTTGCCACTGCTCTGGATGTTGACACCTAGCTGGCCATTGAGCAAAGATTGCTAGTAGAGAATCATCAGGAAGGTTTTTATTGCCAAGCCTGAAAGTAGAGAATATTGCTTCCTCTCACATTCTATTGCTCAGTGCTCAGTCACATGGCCAAAACTAACTGCAAAGGAAGTTGGGAATGTAGTTTGACTGTGTCCAGAATGAAGGGGAATGGCTTGGTAAACAGCTGGCTAGTCTGCCACATAACTTAAACCAAATGGGATTTATGACAGAAGTATAGGCAGAGGTTGTCACAGAATACTAGATCTTCAGGAAGGGACTGAACCTTGAAATAAGAAGTGCTCTCTTATTTCCTTTTTATTTGTGTGCCACTGCTTCATTCCACTCTCTCTTTCTGTGGATTTTTTTTTTTCCTGCTCCTTTATCCTCAAGTCAGAATACACCTGCTCCTGTTTTCACATTACGGTCTGGACTATACACAGAGATGAACTACTTTCTGAATTCTATTTCCAAATTTTTTTATGCAAGAGAATTTGATTGGCCTAGGCTGCCCCAGTTCCAGTCAATTGAGACCAGTGCTTCCAAAGTACAAACCTGACCTCTAAATCCCCCAATTTGCTCACCACTGTGACCCTGTGGAAGAAGACAGTTTTTAGAAATGGATGGTTTTGAGCCGGACCACTAAAGATATACAGATCTTTAGCTAATAAAGATATACAGATCTTTAGCTAATAAAACCAGTGATCTAAATAGTAAATTAATGGATCATACAAGAGAATGGAGAAGCTAGGAAGGACTTCATTTATCATGAAGTCTGTGGTATTCTATCACTATTATGGAATGTTTTACTTTAAGAATCACCTTATTTATTTTTTATTTTCTTGGAATTTTTCAAGTGTGATAAAGATGTCTTTTGTTATGCAAATGATCACCTAAGGATCTTAATAGCCATTTTGGTAATAGCCATTCTGACTGATGTGAGGTGTTATCTCATTGTGGTTTTGATTTACATTTTCCTGATGATTAGTGATGTTGAACATCTTTTCATATGTCTGGCTATCTGTATGTCATCTTTGGAGAAATGTCGTTTCATGCCTTCTGCCCATTTTTTAATCAGATTATTTATTTTTGAGTTGTATGAGTTCCTTATATATTTTGGATATCATTCCTTATTGAATATATCATTTACAAATATATTCTCCCATTCAGTAGGTTCTCTTTTTGTTTTGTTGATGGTTTTTTTCACTATGAAGAAAGTTTTTAATTTGATAAAGCTCATTTGTTTATTTTCACTTTCGTTTCCCTTGCTCAAGGGGGCATATCCAAAAAGGTATTACTCAAACCAATGTTAAATAGTTTACTACCTATGCTTTCTTCTAGGAGTTTTATGGTTTCAGGCCTTACATTTAAGTATTTAATTAATTTTGAGTTTATTTTTGTATATGGTGTAACAGAGTGGTCTGGATTCAATTTTTTTGCATGTATCGTTCTAGTTTTCCCAACACCATGTGTTGAAGAGACTGTTGTATATTCTTGCTTTCTTTGGACCATCTAACTGAGGGTTTATTTCTGGGCTCTCTCTTCTGTTCCATCAATCTTTGTGTTTCTTTTTGTGCCAGTACCATACTGTTTTGATTATTATAGCTTTATAGTATAGTTTGAAATCAGAGAGCTTGATACCTCTAACTTTGTTCTGTGTCAAAATGGCTTGGCTATGGTCTGTTGTGGTTCCATATAAGTTTTAGAATTAGTTGTTCTAGTTCTGAGAAGAATGTCATTGGTATTTTGATTGGAATTGCATTAAATCTGTAGATTGTTTTGGGTAGTATGGTCTTTTTAATGGTGTTAATCATTCCAATCATGAGCACAGTATATCCTTTCATTGATTTGTGTCCTCTTCAATTTCTTTCTTCAATGTCATAGTTTTCAGAGTACAGATCTTTCACCTTTTTGGTTAAATTTATTCCTAGATATTTTATTATTTTTGATGCAATTGTAAATAGGATTGTTTTCTTAATTTCTCCTTCTAATTGTTCATTATTAATATATAGGAACATGATGAATTTCTCTATAGTAATTTTGTATCCTGTTGCTTTATTAAATTATTTCATTAATTCTATTAATTTTTAGTGGATTCTTTAGGGTTTTCTAGTATATAGTATCATGTCATCTGCAAATTTGGATGCCTTTTATTTCTTCTTTTCCAATTTGGATGCCTTTTATTCCTTTTTCTTGTCTGATTGCTATGGCTAAGACTTCCAAAACTACTTTGAATAACAGTAGTGAGAGTGGGCATTGTTGTCTTGTTCCTGATCTTAGAGGGAAAGCTTTCACCTTTTCATCATTGAGTATGATGTTAGCTGTGGGCTTATCATATACAGCTTTATCATACTGAGATAAATTTCTTCTATACACATTTTGTTGAAAGTTTTTATCATAAATGAATGCTGAATTTTCAAATGCTTTTTCTGCATCTGTTTAGCTAATCATATGATATTTTATCCTTGGTTTTGTGGATGTGATGAATCACATTAATTGTTTTGTGGATGTTGAACAATTAAATCCCAGTAGATTATGGTGTATAATCCTTTTAATGTATTGTTGATTTCAGTTTGTTACTATTTTGTTGAGAATTTTGACTTCTGTGTTCATCAGGGATATTGGCATGTAATTCTCTCTCTCTCTCTCTCCTTTTTATGTATGTATGTATGTATGTATGTATGTATTTATTTATTTTACTGTTTTTGTCTGGTTTTGGTATCAGGGTAATGCTGGCCTCATAGAATGAGTTTGAAAGTGTTCCTTTTTCTTTAACTTTTTGGAGTAGTTTGAGAAGGGTAAGTATTAATTTTTCTTTAAGTGTTTGGTAGAATTCAACTGCGAAGCCATCTGGTCCTGGGCTTTTGTTTATTGATTTGTTTATTGTTTTGTTTATTGATTTCTGTTTCAATTTCATTGCTAGTAATTGGTCTGTTCAGATTCTCTATTTCTTCCTGATTTAGTCTTTGAGGTTTCTATGTTTGTAGAAATTTATCCACTTCTAGATGGTCCAATTTAATGGCATATCATTTTTCACAGTATACTTTAATTATTTTATGTATTTCTGTGATGCCAGATGTAATCTCTCCTCTTTCCTTTCTGATTTTGTGTTCTCTCTTTTTGCTTGATGAGCTAGAGACTTGTCAATTTTACTTATCCTTTCAACAAACTAGCTCTTAGTTTTGTTGATCTTTTCCACTGTTTTTCTATTTTCTATTTTGTTTATTTCTGCTCTGATTTTTATTATTCCCTTCCTTCTACTTACTTTGGGTTTTGTTTGTTCTTCTTTTTATAGTTACTTTAAGTATAATTTTGGATGTTTGTTTGGGATTTTTCTTGCTTCTTGAGGTGGTCCTGGGTTGCTATAAACTTTCCTCTTATATAAACTTTCCTCTTATGCTTTTGCTTCATCCTATAAATTTTGTAAGGTTGTGTTTTATTGTCATTTGTCTTAAGATAGGCTTTTTTTTTTTTTTTTATTTCCCGTTTGACCCATGGGTTGTTTAGAAGCATATTGTTTAATCTCAACAAATTTGTGGGTTTTTTTCCAGTTTCCTTTTTATAGTTGATTTCTAGTTTCATGCCATTTTGAAAATATACTTGATATAATTTTAATCTTCTTGAATTTATTGAGGCTTTATTTTTAGTGGCCTAGTATGTGATCTATCCTTGAAAATGCTCCATGTTGACTTGAGAAAAATGTGTAATCTGCAGTTTTGGGATGGAATGTATGTACTATAAATGTCTATTATGTCAAACTGGTCTAATGTGGCATTTAAGGACATTATTTCCTTAATATTGCTGTCATTTTCTGGCACCTACTAAGAAGGAAGCTTGTCAGTGGGATATAAGGTATGTTTTGTAAATAGGAATATAGTGCTTGTCTTAGAGGCCTCTGTTCCCTTTTACCCTGTTTGGAAATTCATACAGTTAAATTAGGTGCATCCTTGGGAAATGGTTCTGGATAAAGATTCTGAGTACACAGTCCTTTCATGGGTCTATTTTTGGAATTCTCCACTTCTACCCAGCTCTCAGAAGCCCAGGTGTAAAGGGAACACTGGGCAGACATCAAGAAATGGAAGCTTAAGGGCAAACCCTGCTGTTTCTAGAACTTGTGTATGTGTTGGGGGTTAGGGGTGGGCTAAGAAGTGACTGTCCTCAAATCTGAAATCTCTTTGCTTCTGGGTATTAGATATGCTATTGTGCTGCAATAGGCAGGGGGAGGGAGGGCTTTCTACTCCTCCGACTCTGAAGGCTCAAGAAACTTCCAAAGCTATATCATCAAGCACTTGAATACGCTCTTAATGAGGCTGTCAATCTGTAGACCACATACCTTGGCAGAAATTGGGACATGCTAAGTGGAAGGAATTAATCAAGATTTGTGGATTGGATGGTGGGTTGCTCGCCTCCTAATGTTTGAAAACGAATGAGGAGCTGAAAGTGAGTATCTTTTGAATTACTTTAGTGTCAAGGTGAGTGGATATTAAAATATGTGACCCTCCCTGACAGTTTCAGGCTGCTTTCCAGAGAGCTAAACTTACGGATGGCATGGTAATTAATGTCAAGAAGCTGTTATAAGTTGACACCATTCTAAAAAGCACAGAGTCTGAAAGGAGTGGGATATTTCTAGAAAAAAATATTTCTCAGGAGGTTTTAGTGGGGCTGAGGTGTTCTTTCCAGGTGGTGCTTTATGATGTCACATTAATCAGGAAGGATTATTGCGCATCCATAAGTGTGAAGACAGTAAGTTGCAGACCTGTTCTCTTCTCTCTAGTAGAGTCCTGGGGAAAGGAAACACGGGGATGTCTTGTCAATCCTAACTACACAAATGTTCCCCTAGGTTGTTTTTCAAGGTTATTCTTGCAAAATAGATGATAGAAGCTGTATAATACATCAATCTGTAGTGTTCTTGGGTTTTAACTTCTAAAAAAAGCAAACAAAAAAACTAATCCAGTCAGTGACAGAATAAAATTCTGTTTACATTTTAAAATTTACCAAAACATAACAAAAAAAAACAACAAAAAAAGGAAAACAGAAAATTTACCAAAACATGAGTGATGACCTCTTTTTAGAATTTACTGTTTTTGTTTTTTTTGTAACAATATTCCCCTCTTCCTGGCACTTTTTTCACCTTATCCTTCAGTGATCTCTTAATGAGAAGAAGAAAACCTAGTTCAGTCTTTGCCTCCTGCCTTCTCCTGTGCCCAACTCCATAATTACATCTACTTTGTTTCTCTTTTTTTCATCTAAGCTCTGGCAGTAGATGTCCTGAGCAGAGGGTCCAGATCCCATCTTCAGCGTGTTTACATATGCTTTCTGATGCTTTGAGTGCTGAGACTAATGATTCATACCACCGACCTTCTCTGGGGAACTGTCTGCTCCCTAGCCCAGAGAATCCTGGAGTTTACATTGTCGGCAGATGATTGACTGATAAAGGGTACAAACCCATGCTTCCTTGCCTTAAGGTGGGACAATACTGGATCTGAACATGACTAGACTTGACCTGAAACCACATCCTGTCTTGCTTATTTTGTGACCTCACTCCTGGTTAGCGTTTTGCTGAGAAGCATGCCCTCACTCAGTCACATGTGCCTGAATCTCACAACTGTTTTTAGGAAACTCGACTTAAACCACTTGTGGTCCAGTTGGGCCTTGTGAGAATATTTATCTGAATACAGTGATTTCACATAAATGTCTGAAAGTTCACAGGTCTCCAAAGTCATGTCCACATTATAAGAAGTCCCTTATGAGCAGCTATTCATTCCTAACTGATGAAATTTATTTTAGTATTATAGCCGATTAAACATTTTAAGATAGTGTGGGAGACAATTCTCATGGAAATTATTATTGATTCTACTTATTTTTCTTTGTAGAGAAACCTGTTGCATGTTTTGTTATGACCAGAAAATGGTTGATGCCACAATTATAAGTATCATAAAAAATTTTAAAATAACATAATTATTAAAAGACACAAGAGAGTATAGAAATGAGGAGTTATCTTTTAAAATGCTAGGATGTAGTAAAGCTAGGTAATCTAGCTCCCAGGTGAGAGCTGGGTGGGCTTTTTTATGAATCTCTTACAACGTGCCCTTTATAAGTCAGTGGAGCATTGCAAAGTTACTGTTGGTTGTTCAATGGACAATGACAATGATCACAATAGGAATGAGAAATATGATGTAAGAAAAAAGGTATTGTGTCAATTAAATAACAGTTTTCACATGGCCAAGTGTAGTTTTCTATGTTGTGGTCAGTGTTAAAACATAATTTTTGCAACACAAGAAACTTAGATAAGCCATATGGATTGCTCCCAATAGGGAAGGTAATTTATCATTAAAATGGATGATGGAGGGAATATTTCTTTTTTCCCCCCATGTCAGACAAAAGAAGAAAAAGAATTATTTTTAAAAGATCTAAACAATTTAGAAGAATGAAAAATTAGAAAGCTTCTTTTCCTATTACTTCCTATTCCTACTTTAATTTTCCAGATACAAACACCATTTGATGTCACTTTGTATACCATTCCAAACATTGTTCTTTGCATATGGAAGTATATAATTAGACATATATATTCTCATATTAGTACAAAGGCACATTTATAGATTTTCTAAACCTCTAAATAGAATAACGTTATAATTTTGTTCTTCAACAACATTCTTTTTCGCTTAACAGTATTTCATCTACATCTCCTATGTTAGTAGATACAGAGATACCAGCTTATTTTGTAAATGGCTGTATACAGTATTATGGAATAATGGAATAATTATTTAACCATTTGGAAAGGGAGTACTGGTTTATGTTTCTTTGAAGGTCTTTAGTAATAAGGAAAGGGGTTATTGGCGAACACAGTGAAAATCTTAGTCATATTTTTAGAAAGAGTCAGAATAGGTGCAAAATCACCAACTAAACTTATAAATATTTGCTCTCTTTTGCAAAGCACTAAATGATTTTAAAACATTTTTTTAATTTAAATAATTGGATTCTCTACTTTAATCTGGAGATCAATATTTACTTGTCCTAGAAAATTTGAGAGGTAAGAACTCTGGAGTCAGACAGTCTTGATTGTAAATTCTCATTCTATCTATTATCAACTATAGATCTTGGCAAATTTAAACTTCTTTAGCCTTAGTTCCATTGTTTGTAAAATGGAGCAAACAATCTTTAATTCATTTGGCTGTTTACACTATTAAATGAAAGACTGTATATAATGTTAGCTAGCACGTCAAATTATAGGTGATCAATAAAATTTTACTTAACTGAAACTTAGGTATTCATCTGAAAATATATAGTTATAGATGTTCAATAATTTTTGACTCATAAAAAAGCCAATTGCTTATGCTATTAGCCAATTTATTAGCCAATTGCTAATAAATCTGTATATCAAACCTAATATACATATATTATATAAGCATTTCACAGTCTCTTCATAGGATATTCATTGAAGAGATAATAAACTTAGACACATTCTTTAATTGCTATTTAAAGGCTAAATTATCAATACAGGACATAACTCTGAGAAATTATAATACAGAGAGATAAGTATTGGCTGGGATAATTAGGGATGATTTAGTGGAAATACGAGATTGAATATTGACCATGAAAGATGGGTAGAATTTGAGGGCTGGTGAAACAATGAAATATTCTAAAGTTATGATTGATTAAGCTATCTCTTTCATAGATAGATGAATGGCAGGGTAAACATTTAGAATTTAGAATGTTAGTGCCAGATGGAACCTGTAAAATATTTACTTCAACCATTTGATATTACAGACAAGGAAAGAGGCTAACAGAATATAAACGACTAGCCCAACATCCTATAATTGGTCAGCTGCAAAGCTACTGAAAAACAAAAAAAGATGATAGCGACCATAATTATTCATAAGCAAGAACTGGAGATAATTTTAGGGTTTTGAATAAATACTCATTAAGAATATTATTGAAACTTTAAAGAGTAATATTAAAGAAAACACTGCCTACAAAATCAACCTTTTGAAGAATACAGGCTGTGATGATTGAGAACAAATAAGATATGTTATGGAAGTGAAGGATGCAGAGGGAAATGGCAAGCATTTGAACAAAAATTAATATATGCCCAGGGGCTATGCAAACCACTGAATGATAAACACAATACAGGCTTTACAGAGACCATTTAAATGAAGGAGCAGAGCTGAGAGTAATCAAGTGTGAGCAAGAGGCATACGCCAGATATAAAACATTCGGGGCAGAAGAGGCTGGAAAAGATTACAGAATAAATTTACAGAGTGCACAAAAGCTCAGGCAAATCAAAGGTGGAAAATGAAGGGAAGATTGCACAAGAGGATTGATAATAAGATGTGTTTCAAGTACATGAAAACAAGATGTCTGTACAGAAGGTATGAGTCTCTCACAGGTGGCAAAGGTAATTTATTGAGAAGAGGTAGAATTTCTGAAAAAGATAATTAAATGACGCAGTTTTTCCTAAGCATTAGTGGTGACAGGAGTGGACATACATTTTTTAGGTGGAAAACTGAGAGAAATCAGGCTGATATTAGCATAGCTGGAAAGAAAATGGATTGGGAATTTTGGTGACTTATATGGTTAAATGAACATGATTGTCGTAAGACAATCTAACAAGTTTACTTATATTGAGTAAGCTGTTGAACTTCTAAGGACCTCAGTTTTCTTAGCTGTAAATCGAAGGGGTTGAACAAAACCTTTATGGGAATTTTACTCAAAGTGTGGCCAATGTTACCAGTCTGTGACAAAATAAGGGCAGATTTTGAGAATATCTATAGGTACATTTATAGCAGTTTGACGTTGCTCTAACATCAAAGCATGTGCTTTTATGTTTTACAAAGTATTGCTCTGCAATGCATTTTAAAGTAAAAAAAATGGTCTCTCACTGTGGATAGCTTGAGAATCATTGTTATAAGGTACTTTGCAACTTTAAAAGTCACACATATTTTCAAAAATTCAAACTTCTCTGGGCTACTGATAAGTCTAATTCATCCTTGTATTAGAGTGCTAGGGCTGCCATAAAAAAATACCACCAACTGGGTAGCTTAACCCCAGAAATTTATTTTCTCACAGTTCTGGAGGTTAAAAATCCAAGATTGAGGTGTTGGCCAGTTTGGTTTCTTTTGAGGCCTTCTCTGCAGGGCTTGCAGATGACCGCATTCTTGTTGTGTCCTCACATGGTCTTTCCTCTGTGTGGGTGCACCCCTCTTGTCTCTGTGTGTGTCCTAATCTTCTCTTCTTATAAGGACACCAGTCAGATTGGATAGGGCCCACCTTAATGGCCTCTTTTAAACTTAATTACTTCTTTAAAGACCCTATCTCCACATACAGTCACAGATGAAGTATTGGAAGTTAGGGCTTCAACATATGAATTTGGGGGACCAAATCTAGCCCACAACAATGGTTCATAAAAAAGAGTGAATTAAACCTGAAACTTTGGCTTTGCTCAGATCTTACTTGTACTGTGCACACACTATGTCTCTGCATTACCTTTTTTTTTTGTTCTTCAAGAAATAGATATGGAGGCCCAGAGCTCTGAAGAACAAGGCAGAGATGTGGCTTGCTTTTCTTCGGACTTTTATAAATTTTGCCTGTGTGGCATAAATACTTCAATTTACATTGCACAGTCTATTTTGTGCATGATTTTATGTCTGACAGATGGACTGAGATAGCCTTTTCTTGTATTTCCAGGCCTTCAAGGGGTGCTCTGGGGGCCTACACATAAACCCTCATCCTCCCGGAAAGCCATCTTTGAATCTATGTTACATAAAGGAGGGTTGAATTCCTGAAAACATTTTTCATTATGTGAATAAACTACTTCCTCATACACAACTGGGAGAACTTTGTGTAAAGGGTAGTGAGTTGAGAGGTAAAATGTTTGCCAGAACTAAGAGGGAGGGAAAGGAAGCAACTAGAGTTTAGTTATGGCTTTTCCCCTTTAAAGTGTGTTACATTTTCTTCTGGAAAGAACTTAATACTTGTATACTACAGTTCTCTGATTCTACTGAGGTTTCGGTTTTATTAACATGGATCCAGAGTAGCCTTTAGTGTAGACCATGGCTTTTATCCCTAAGACATAGACTTTCGGTATCTTTACATGTTTGCTGTGCCAGAACTCCATCATCACTAAAGACATTAGAATACTAGTATTCTACTCTAATATTCCAGTATTTCTGCTCTTTTCTCAATTATGTAGGAACTGTTCTCTTTTAGGCCTCACAGAATCTGGTCTTGCACATATATAGCACACACCTTGGCCCAAAGACTCTTTGATACATGAAGCCTGATTTTGTGTAGCAACCTTCTCTCTGGTGTTTATAAGTTCCAGAAACTTGAACAGCATTGAGCTCTGACTAATGCTTCCTCAGCTGAGGGAGTCACCATGTTTTCCCTGGACCACAGTTTTTGTTTTATCTTTGTTCAAGGACAGACTCCCCACCACACCTACTCCTGCCATTTCTGTGCTAAAATTATATCCATAACTAAAGGCACAGTAAAACGCTGCAAGTTTCTGACTCTGGGTGGTGAACACACAATGGGATTTATAGACGATGTAATACAGAATTGTACACCTGAAATCTATGTAAATTTACTAACAATTGTCACCCCAATAAATTTAATAATAAAAAAAACACAAACAAACAAACAAAAAGAAACGCTGCAAATTTCATTATACCTTGTCTAATTATGTCAGCCAAGAGAGGTTAACATGCCTTCTGTATTTATTTCGTGTTATTCCTATCATGTGAGTGACATATCACTTCACATGACAATTCTTTATGTATATATCTTTTTTGTAAGTAGATTTATGTATTTATTGACATTCAATATTATATTAATTTCAGGTGTACAGCATAGTGCTTAGACACTTATATAATTTAAGAAGTGATCCCCCTGACTAGTCTAGTACCCACCTGACACTATACATAGTTATTACCACATTATTGACCATATTCCTTATGCTGTACTTTACATCCCCATGACTATTTTGTAACTATCAATTTGTACTTCTTAACCCCTTCACCTTTTTCTCCCTGTCCCCCAACTCTGCCCGTCTATCACCCTGATAAATCTAGTACCCATCTGACACCATACATAATTATTACAATACTATTGACCATATTCCTTATGCTGTATCCTACATCCTCATGACTATGTTGTTAACAACAAATTTGTACATCTTAATCCCTTCCTCTTTTTTTCCCATTCTCAAATCCCTCCCTTCTGGCAACCATCAAGTTGTTCTCTGTATGAGTTTGTTTCTGTTTTGTCTGTTTGTTTACTTTGTTCTTTAGATTTCACATATAAGAAATCACATTGCATCTGTCTTTCTCTGTCTGACATAGTTCACTCAGCACAATACCCTCCAGGTCCATCCATGCTTCTGCAGATGGCATGAGCCCATTCCCTTCCATGACTGAGCAATATTTCATTGTATATATGTACCACCTCCTCTTTATCCATTCATCTGTTGATGGACATCTAGGCTGCCTCCACATATTGGCCATTGCAAATAATGAAACACCGTCAAGGTAACATCTTGTATTTCTTCAGGTAAAACTCAGAAGTTGGATTACTGGGTCCTTCTTTGTCTCATATTGTAGCCTTTGTTTTAAAATTTATCTGGTATAAATATTGCTACACCATTGTAGCCTTTTTAAAAAAATTTATCTGGTATAAATATTGCTACACCAGCTTTTTGGTTTGTTTGTTTCCATTTTCATGAAATATCTTTTTCTCATCCCTTTACTTTAAGTGTGCATGTGTCTTTCGCTCTGAAGTGAGTCTCTTATAGGCAGCATATGTATGGGTCTTGTTTTGATATCTATTTATCCACCCTATCTTTTGATTGGAGCAGTTAATCCATTTACATTTAAAGTAATTTTTGATAGACATATAGTTTGGCTATTTTATTATTTGTATTTTTTATCTTTTTTTGTTTGTTTTCAAGTCCTTTTAAGATTTCTTTTTACCGGTGTGGTGGTGATGAATTCCTTTAGCTTTTTCTTGTCTGGGAAGCTTGTTATCTCTCCTTTGATTCTAAATGATAACTTTGCTGAGTATTCTTGGGTGTAGATCCTTGTTTTTCATCACTTTGAATATTTCCTGTGAGTCGCTTCTGGCCTTCAAAGTTTCTGTTGAGAAATCAGCTGACAGTCTTATGGGATCTCCCTAGAGAAAAGGTAACTAACTGCTTTTCTCTAACTGCTTTTAAGATTCTCTCTTTGTCTTTAACGTTTGACATTTTAATTATGATGTATTTTGGTGTGGGCCTCTTTGGGTTCATCTTGTTTGGGACTCTCTGTGCTGCCTGAGCTTGTATATCTATTTCCTTCCCCAGGTTAGGGAAGTTTTTGTCATTATTTCTTTGAACAGGTTTTCAATTCCTTGTTCTCTTCTCTTTCTGGTACCCCTATGATGGGAATATTGGTATGCTTGATGAGATCCCAGAAGCCCCTTAGACTTCTCATTTTGGATTCTTTTATCTTTTCATTGTTCAGTTTGGGTGTTCTGCTGCCTTATTTTCTAAATTGCTGATTCATTCCTCTGCTTCATCTAATCTACTGTTAATTCCTTCTAATGTAGTCTTCATTTCAGTTATTGTATACTTTATTTCTGACTGGTTCTTTGGTATGTTTTCTATCTCCATTTTTATGTTTCCTATCTTTTTGTTGACGGTCTCCTGAGTTGATTGGGCATCCTTATAACCAGTGTTTTGAATTCTGCATCTGGTAGATTGCTTGTCTCCATTTTGTTTGGTTCTTTTGCTGGAGCTTTGTTCTGTTCTTTCATTTGGGACATGTTTCTTTGTCTCCCCATTTTGGCTGCCTTCTGTGTTTGTTTGTCTGTATTAGGTAGGGCTGCTATGCCTCCCAGTCTTAGTAGAGTGGCCTTATGTAGGAGGTATCCTGTGGGGCCCAGTGGTGCTGTCTCCCTGGATCACCAGAGCTAGGTGCTCCAGGTGTGTCCCTTGTGTGGGTCATGGGTGCCCTCCTGTTGTTGTTGACCCTTGGTTGCTATTTGCACAACAATGGCAGGGATTGACCCTCTGGCTGATTGGTTGTGAGGACTAGCTGTGACTATTATAGAGGAGCTGTGGTACAAGGGCTGACCCTATAGGGCAGGATTCATTCAGGCAGGGCTCTGGTGCTCGCCCAGTCTGCCCTTTTGGTGTGTTGTTCTTGGAGGCAACCAGGTGATCCTGCAGCTTTATCAAAATCATAAACTTTTGCTCTTCAAAAGACTCTTACAAAAATTAAATGTTAGGGCACTGACTGAGAGAAAATATTTGAAAAAGATATATCTGATAAAAGCTTATATCCAGGATGTATTAAAACTCACATCTCCATAATAAAAAGATAGCTAATTAAAAAGAAATGTGACAAAAATTTGTGCATTCATAGATGGCCAATAAGCATATAAAAGGATGCTCAACATGATGAATCATTAAGAAAATGCAAATAAAAACCACAGTGAGATACCTCTGCCTACCTACCAGAATGGCTTTAACCCAAAAGATAGACAATAGAAAGTGTTGGTCAGGAGGTATAAGAACCTCATACACTGTTGTTGGGAATAAAAAAAAAATATACAGCTGTTTTGAAAAGCAGTATAGCAGTGCCTTATAAAGTTAAATATACACTGACCATAACGACACAGTAATTCTACTCCTAGATTTTTTACCCAAAAGAAATAAAAACATATGTCCCTCCAAAAAACTGGCCCTGAAATTTTGATAGCATCTTTATTAATAATAGTTTCAAACTTCTAATAAACCAAATTTTCATCAATAGGCAAATGGATAAATTGTAGTGTAACCATGGAATTAATGCTACTCATTAAGAAGTAAATTAACACATATAAGATGGATAAAGCTCAAAAGCATTTTACCAAATGAAAGAGTTCAGTTATAAAGGGTCACATGCTGTATGAATCCATTAATACAGACCTCTTGAAAGGGTAAAACTACAGTGGTATAAATTAAATCTATTTACTACAGTAGGGTCAAGTGTGGATAGAATGAAAGAAACGGTGTGTATCATGCTAGTGGTGGTGGTGTACATTGGCCAAAACCCATTGAAATGTGTATTTCAAATTGGTGATTTTTACTGTATACAAATTATGCCTCAATAAAACGGACAGAAATTCAGCCACCCATACATACTGCAGTAATTTTTGCATGTAGCAAAAAAAATCTGTTACCTATTTTGCCTTTCTTAATTTCATTTTGACATTAACACTGGTGCTACTTCTTATTCATCATATTTTGTTGAAATCTAACATTCACTGAAAATGAAGAGTATATTAATAAACAGAAACTCTCTTTGGGAAGATGGTATTAGCTTTTATTGGTAGAATTAAGTCATAGGAAAAGTAAATAATAATCAGTCATAATCTAATTAATTGCTAAGTGGTAGAGCGCAATGTGAAAAACTCCATGGAGATGAGGATAGCTCCTTTTGCTTAAAAGTCCTTTAATGGCTCTTGAATCCCAGGTGTAGAAAGAAAAGAAGAAGAAGGAAAAAAAATCCAACAGCAAAGCTGTCAGACACTTTGGGTCTTTGGCTTTCAGAAAGAAAGGTCACTGCTGCCTTTTTCAAAATGCTAACAGTAATCTTTCTTAGGCAGTAGCAGTAGTTCTATTATCAGCTAAGCAAGCCCCATTGTCGGTGATTGACAAGGTTTCCACCTCCAGATTTCTTCCATAACTGTGCTTAACAATGAGGGCCTTGCAATCTCCTGCTCAATATGAGCATTCAACAGAATTTAGGGAGGGAGGCAGAAACCCAGCATGGGCGCCATGTGGCATGCACTCCTCATTGCATTCTGCTGTGGAATATTCAGCTTAGCAAGTCAGGCTGTTGAAGGCACCAAGAACTTTGGAAATAGGAACACTGTTGGCATTTCCCGGACACTTCTCAGTGCCTATTTGTGACAATCTGCTAGAAGTCCAGTGTAAATGGATGATGACATTTTCACCTGAAAGCGAATATAAGGAGATAGGTTGAAAGTCTATTTTAGTAGAAAAGTGGGAAATCAGCATGATCCCGTCAGTTGGTAAGGGGATGGTTCAGAGGATTTCACCTAGAAATCACAAGCTTATATTGTGTAAAACATGAACCAATCAGTCAGGTCCACGGGTATGTGGCTCAGAAGGGCCCATGTTTGGTTTAATGCTCTGCTGTTACCATCTTGAAATTATTGGTAATGTTATCTGTGAACATATGTTTGATAAGTGAAACCCAATAGGACAGTGGAACACATGTGATATGTGTAATATGTCTATCTGCCATTCCTTGCCACCTCATTCACGTATAATCTACACAATGTCCCACGAGTACAGAATTCTAGTAGACCCTCAGTGCATAGGAATTCAGTAAGAATTAAAGTGAGTACAAAGTAAGTATGTGATGTCTAAGACTGAATAAGTAGGTCCATAGACAGTCTTGAGAGCTTGAAAGGCTATGCTTTCTATTTGAACCAGAACTTGCTTTAAATGTATAGCAAGTAGGTAATGGCATTCTAAGAAGCAGGAATAACCAAGGATTCTTACCATATGCTTTCTTTCTTATGCTAGTGTCATGCAGGGTTGTCGTGCGGAGAGTCATCAGGCGGGGTCTCAACTCTCACTCCCCACATAAGAACGCAGGCTAGGCCAAAAAGGAACACCCATGGAGCCATAGGTAGGGGAGTCATACAACTATATTCTCACTGACAGCTGGGTTGGAGACGCAGGAAGCAGGAGCCACACGATCTGCAACCTGCCGTCCGCTTGCAGGCTCAGCCACCATCTTCTTGCTAGCCCCCATTTTCTGCTAGTGTAGCCACAGCAGTTATATTAGTGGCCAATGGCTCACTGGTTACAGCTGACGGCCAACTAGCCACAACTGATGGCCATCCAATCACAGTTGATGGCCATTTACTACCCGGGAAGCACCTTTCCACGTGAGGGCGAGAGCCTGGAAACGGCACTCCTGACTCTGTTCCCACAACTAGTACCTGGCATTAGCCAATCATTTATGCTGAAAATGATGGCTTAGAAGGAAAAAAGAAAGCTAGGGCAACTCGTAGTTCTTTTTTCTTTTTAGTCCTTTATTATTCATCAGTAAGCTGAAGATAGAGCACGTTGGTAGAGTTTGTACGTCAAAAAGTGAAACAAAAACAGCTGAGTTAGTGCTGTTCATTGTTTACAGTGTTTTGGTAAGAATGAAATACATATGCATTTATGAGTTACAAAATACAAATTATGTAATTTTAGTAATTTTGCATATGAGTTAAATGTTCTTACGTTTGCATTTAAAACTAGCAGTGCCCAATATAAAGATAAATGGTAAAATTTATTCTATTACTAGAAAATTTTAATTTTTCTTTACTTATATTAGTGAATAAAAAACACCCACCATGACAAATAGAGAAAGAGGCTGCAGAAAAAAGTACCTTTAATAGTAATTTTTCCCTACTTTGTCAAACAAATGGCCTTGTATTTTCATCTTGAATTGGGTCCTACAAATTATATAATCAGGGCTCTGCCATCAATCCTGGATTCTCTCCCAAGTGAAATCCATTAGTGCTGTTTTCTATGTCAAATATCAGCTGTGGAACGCAGCCACACATTTTATTAATTTTTGTCCCTCTAAATACTCAGCCTTCTAATATAGGTTGAGTAATCAAATAGACATTTTCTATTTTGGGTAAGTCTGTGTCTTTTGATTTAATACATCAAGCAATCCATCAGACAATTATGAAATATCTACTATATGCCATTTACTTATTATAAAAACTATATAACTTAGTTGAGGGAACAGATAATTACATAGCAAAGTGATGCATGCTATCCAAAATACACACAGAAACCCATAGGTAGCAGTGATGCAATTGCTGACCAGATACTAGGGGATGACGGTCTTTACTGAGCTGGTATTGTTTCAGCGCAGTTACAAAGGGAAGAATTTTTGCAGGTAATTGGTGGGTTGATGAGAAGACATTCCCGGCCAAGAAATATTTTATTCCCATAACTAAATTCATTGCAATGCGCTTTGCTTTTGAGCTTTAGGATTTGTTGCTTGCATTTTTTTTGTTGTTGTTGAGTTTATAATTATGTATTTATCTATACACTGACAAACATTTTCAGAGTTTTCTGTATAAGATAGGACTAATTATTGTGTTTGTGGCAATATACACGTGTATTTCCTTTTAAATTTTTGTTCCCTTTTTTTCCCTTACAGAGGTACGGGGTGATAGTTTTTAAAATAAAAATGTGTTTTTGCCATTATCTCACCCATCACAGTTTTGAAAAATGTGTTTTGTATTTTGAAAAAACAACCTGGAACATTTTGCCTTCGTTTTTACTGTAACCGGTGAGAGAAGATGTATACAAGTTGCAGTATTGATAATGGCGAGAAAAACAAAAAAATCACTCATGAGTTCTGGAGATATTTACCAAGGTCATGGCTCCATGAGTAACACCAACAGCAAAATGATGGGACTGGGGTCATAACTCAAGATCTACTTAATATCTGGGATGCTTTTGAAATCTGAAGTGATGTTAACATTCCAATGTATTAACTGGAAGCAGTATCCTATAGGAATCAAAAATACATTTGAGATTTCTTAAAACCTATCATAAAGATGTTTGTGGTAACTGCAAGTCTTTCTCAACCCTGGAGTGCGGGTGGGATGTAATAGAGGTCACTATTACTATTTTGACTAAAATGGAAAGACAGGTACTGTTCATGCAGAGCAACATAATTTTGTATTCCATGCCTCCTCTCTATTCGCTGTGATAGAGAGTAGAAGAGTCAAAGAAGGAATGATAGGAAATGAGATGGAGAAATCTGTCAGGAATGTGGTGTGGCTGAAGGGCAGTAGTACAGATAGTAGTTACAGGCTCTCACTTTCCACTGCTCCTTCTCCATCAACTCAAATGACTATGGGCCCAGCCCTCCGTTCTCACCTGGGAAAGAAGTACTGGCTACACAGCAGGAATCAATGCTCACAACCGAAGAATGGGAAATGAAAGTCTGCCTGGAGCGGTGGTGGCTAAAGGTTATGGTTAAACCATGTTTACTGCAAACTTATCCATGTTGGAGGTGAAGCTATGTGCTTTGAGAGATTGTTTTCCTCCAGAGATAAATGTCTTGTAGACACTCACTCCCATCCTGACACTCTCTAAAGAGGCTTTTATAAATGATGTTCTCTCACTTCCCTTTGTTTGGCCTTTAGCAGCAGGAAGCCAAGAAAAGGCCTAACTTGTGTGTTGAGGACTCTGGGGAAGAGTTGCAAAAATAACACCTGCAGGTGTGAAAGGCTGTTCAGTGACCCCCGGTGTGCAGAAGGCCATGAAGAAATTATGAGATTAGAGGATCGAGAGAGTGACAGCAGCTGCCTTTCAGCACCTTTCTTCTGTTGCCTTGAGAATAATTCAACTAGCAGAATCATTTAGGGCCTGGGAAAATAGTGCCAAGTGAAGAAAGGGCTAGAAATGATGGCTGTCCACCTTAGGGAGAGAAGAGACATTTGAGCTTGCCCCAGGATGTTGAGAAGTGGAATAGAGGAGCAAGTCGTGTTGGGGGAGTACAGAGCATACTTTTCTACTTTGCGTTTTCCTAGGAGAAAAAAAAATGGGTATACCTAAACATTGAGAACATCTTAGATAATTTACAGGGAGCATTAGTAAAGTCAAGAAAGGTTGCAAGCCAAATTAAAACATCTCCAACTTTTAAGAGTGGGCACAGAATACAATTTAAAAATAGTAAATGAAGATTAATGGCTAAAAATGATTAAAGCAGCTTTGAGTTTCAAATGGCACCAGGTTAGAAGACCCTTATATAGTCTCTTTTGGCTGAACTGTCAAAGAAGACAGAAAGACCAAAACTTATAACACTACTAAAACAGGAAATTTCAATGTATTTCTATAATTTTGGCAATTGTGATTGTCAGAGTTGTATTTAGAGGTGAATTTAATAAACATGTTTTTCCAGCTTTATTGAAATATAATTGACATATAACATAGTGTAAGTTGAAGGTGTACAATGTGATGATCTGATACATGGATGCATTGTGAAACGTTTATCACAATAAGGTACCGGTAGTTAATATATTCATCACCTCAAGTAATATTTTAGAGCTACTCTCTTTGTACCTATGTGCTTTGTTGGTGGGAATGTAACAGCCACTATGGAAAATAGAAAGGAGGTTCCTCAAGAAATTAAAAATGGAACTACCATGTGACCCAGCAATCCCATTTTTGGGTATCTTTTATCAAAAAGACAAGAGATAACTGTGCTGTGCTCGCCATTGGTTTCTTCAGTGGTGAAAGCTGCTGAGGTTGTCTGCAGAGCAAATCACTGGGAACCACAGTTGTTCCCATTGCTATATGGCTGATACTGGCAGCTCCTGCTCTTCTTTCTTGTTCCTACTAGCTGCCTCTATACATCTCAGCTTTGCTGGCCTCTTGTGGGGTGAAATGGAAGTGAGTCCTTCCTGCAGTGGCTTGAAAGGCTTGGGAAGCTGGTCACTCACCCAGCTCTTCCTTTCTTGGTGAGAAGAAGTCTTCCTAGCTGTGGATTCCATCTTGGAACTGAGCAGAGATGACCTGAGAGATGGGATGAGTCAGGCAAAATGAAGTTGTCTTCCTTCTCTTTGTTTGGTTATCCTTAGCTTTTTTTGTTCCACTGTGTTGCTGAAGTTTTTAAAGTGGACTCCTGAGCTCTGCCTGAGCTATTTTTGTTCATGGATAGCTGTCTAATTATTGATCTCTGTGAGGGAGTGGAGGCTGGAGTCTCCTACTTCACCCTTTTGGTTTGTCCTTTGGCAAACTCTTAAAGGCCCAACCTTCTGAGAGTGGATTCTTTCATCTGTGAGTAGTCTAGGTTCAGAAATGCTGAGTCCTCACCAACCAAATACATGCAGAGGCCAACTTACTACTTTAGGGTTGCTGCTGTTTAAGTAACTAGAGTTTCATTAGCCCCTTTTTTTTTCTCTCATCTCCTATCATGAACCTTTCTCCTATACCAATTCAGGGGCCACACTCTGAAAATATCCAAACAAACAATTTAGCATGAGGGAGGAAGAAGAGGGTGATTCACAATATAGAACTACATCCTAGGAGGGGTAGTCAGCAAGTGCCATGGTAGGAGTGTAGTGAGGAATATACCTGGTACCATTTCATCTTTTATAATGTCCGAGAGATAGGTTGGGAGTGCTAAAGATCTCTCATTAGTTTACAAGAGTCACAATTGGTAGGAGAAGGAATATCATTGAACTATATAGATTTAGTATGTACCCCTTGACATGTTATATTTGATACCTTCCTTTTACTGCAGAATAGTATTTAGAACACTAGCTTTGAGCCTTAGGTTTGTTTATTGCTCCTGGATCCTTTGACTGGACAGAGCTAGAAAAAAAATGTGTGTGCGTGGGCACACATGTGCACACACATGCACACATATATAAGGAATCATGAGTTTTATACAGATACTTCAATTGCAGTCCTACAGGTTTCCTCATTGCCTTCTCTCTTTCCGTATTGATCTCTCTCTTACGAGAACTGGGATTCTCAACAGCATCAATATATTTATCTGTTCCATCCTATAATATACCAAAAATTGTTTCAGAATTTTTATACTTATTCTAATAATAGTTCACTATATATTTGCAGTTTTTACTTTCTTTAGACTAAGAGTACATATTAAAATTACATTGTTCAAAAATACTTGGGTAGATTCTTTTTTCCCCCTTCATTTGAAATACAGATGTGTTTGTTTCTCCTATTCTTGTTGGTTTAAATTTACTTTTTGCATGTGTAAAAGACTAATATAATTCCAGGTGTTAAAAGTATACACTTCTTTCCTTATCCTTTCCACATACATAAGTAATCAAGTTAATAGTTTGTAATTCAGACGTAAAGTGTTTCTATATGCAAAAATAAGCAAATTCAGATACGCTTTCTATACAAAATGTAGCATACGATATATAATCTTTTGCACCTTTTTTTCACTTATCACTATATCTTGGACATTATTTCACATCCACGGGGTAGAGTGAATGCCAGTATTGAATTTGTAACAGAAAAAAAAAAAAAAGCAATGGCCACGAATAGTAATACTCTAAAGCAGGGGTATCAAAACTTTTTTTAAAGGTTTTTTACCAAGGGCCATATGAGGTAAAATACACAAACAGCAGGGCCACTCACTCGAGGTGAAGTACATATTGCCTCACCTGGTTTATTTAAGTAAACTAAATATATTTTTGGAATTTGCTGTGGGCCAATTTACAATGGATTGCGGACCGCAGTTGGCCCGCGGGCCGCAGTTTGGACACCCCTGCTAAAGTCACAACCTCCCAGCCTAAAATTAAGGAAGACATAAACATATAAGTGACACCACATGTGTTTTAAAAGAAAAAAAATCATTCAAGTGATCATCATGAAGACTTCAGCTGATAAAGCTTATAAAATTCAAGGAAAAAAACTATGGTTATCTAGGCAGATAATAAAAAGTCATCTTTGAGAGGAAAATAAGGCTGGCTCAGCCTCTTTAAGTACCAGAAGACAATGAAAGCAATGTCTAAAGATTTTGGAAGGGAAATGTGGGACCAAAGAATATTATACCAAAGCAAGATACCATCCTCTAGTAAAAGATCTTTAAATGTGCAAGAACTCAAAGACTACTTTGAATCTATTACTTGTTAACAAAATCCAGTCAACCAAGAGAGTTATCAAAACAAGGAACACAGGAATTTGGAAGACATTATAGGAAAAAGATTGATAGTGATTATTGAAACTATTTAAACGTAGAACTGAAGCTCAACAAGTTTGGAATTATTGTTATGCAACAAAATTTAAATGTTACAAATGTTGAAAGAAATCTGCATCATGTAAAATACAATATTAATATAATTATAATGTACTCACACAAGTCCCATTGTGATATTTTGTTATCTTTAAAAAAATGGGTCAATTGATTCTGGTTCACCTTTAAAGTTAGTAGAAAGAAATGAGGGTGTAAACGTGAAATCTAAAATCAGAAGATATGCTTTCTAAATTTTGGGGAGAGAGGGTAAGAAGAAAAAAGATATACAGAGGGTGCCAAAAAAATGTATACACATTTTAAGAAAGGAAAACTGTATTAAAATTTAATATTTACTATATACCAATAACAAAAGATAAATACAAGTCACATTTGACTTCTGCAATTATAATACAAGAGGTGCTCAAAGTGGTTTACCATCAGCATCCAGACACTTCTGATTATGGCAAAGTACTGCTTGAGCAACAGTTGACCAAAGTGTCCACTTGTAGACATTTTTTTGGCATCCCCAGTGTACCACAGAAAAAATAACAAAATTATAGGAAATAGCAAGAAAATAGTAAAGATTAACACCAATAAGAAAAATTAAAATGACAAATTAAGCAAAGAATGTTATTGCCGCAATTAATGGGATAAGAATATTTCATTTTATCAACCAAATGTTTTACCATGAGAAAATATCGAATGAGAAAGATTATCATCCCATATCTCTCATCATATTGCAACATATGTTCAAATTACAAACTGAACAGCAACAAAAATATCCTAACCACTTTGTAGTTTATAAAATCTCCTCTGTTTAATTACTTTTGGGTAATTGAAAAAGTAAAATAAAAGAGTAAATTAGAAAAGAAAATTATAAAATAATAAGGAAATGATCATAATGCAAATATAACTTTTAAGACTTATGGGATGTGAGCAAAGCTTTGATTAGAGAAAAAAACAAAGCTTTTAATATTCATCTTGCTGAGCAAAAATGAATGATAAAATAAGTGAATTACATTCTACATGAGAAACCAGAAAATGACCAACAAATTAAACCAAAGGAAAGCGGAAGGAAGGAAATAATCAAGATAAAAGCAGAAAATAATTAAAAAAGAGAGGAAAAACTCAATATCAAAATTGATAATCCATGAAAAGACTCTTTAGGGGAAAAGTCAATAAAATAGATAATCCATTAGCTAGCTCAATAAAGAAAACCACAGAGAGCACATTATACTAAATCAAAAGGAAATTGGAGAAATAACCAGAGATGCAGAAAAATAAATTATATAACTCTATTAAGTTACATTTGGGATCCTGGAATGGATGATTTTCTGGGAAAATAGAAATTACCAAATTATAAAATGGGGAAACCTTAACAGGTCAGTAACCATGAAAAAAACTGATGGAATTATGAAATAACATTTCTTTCCAAATACGGTCAGGCCTGGAGCTTTTGACAAATGAATTCTTTCAAATCAATTAAAATTATTATTCGTGGGATGTTAGGAGGAGACGGGCTTTAAGTTCTATGTTAAAGGAAAATAAAGACGAATTCAAACTAAGACAAAGAACTTGAACATTTTGAGGTGTCATTGAAGGACATTAGTAGATCAAGTTTCCGAGTCTTGTTATTACCTACATAAATAATGATATGGAAATTAACTACATGAGTATACACAGTTTGGGTTCCCTATGAAGTTCCACATCTATTGCTCACTGAAAACTGGCGAGCTTTTGGTATGGGCAACTCTCTTCAGTTACAGGCAATCCCTGAAGAGAGACTCAGCTGAGAGCTGTCAGCTGCCACAATTTTCAGCAACTGAGAAAAGAAGTGCTTGAATCCCAAAGTCGGAAGGACTAGACAGTGCGCCACAGTACCCATTGCAGTCTACACCTTGCATTGCTTGGATCCATTTTCTTTTTTTAAAGTACTGGGAGAAGCTCTTCCAGGATTCTGGTGGACCTCTTTTTTGATGTAACAAGAGGCCAGTTAGTATGATGAACTACCGCCTATACGTAGTCATCAATATTCATTGTCTCCTTTTTCTTCTACCTGTTCTAGAATCGTCAGACCTCTACAGTTTTGGTGGCCAACCTGGTGGGGTGATTCAAACTCTCTTTCCTCATAGGTCTGATTCCCTGGTCACTACCTCCTTCTCAGGCTGTGACTGCAGAACTTGTCCATTTTCCATCAAAATCAGGGAGTGGGATACCAAGAAACATTTAGATCACATTTTTCCTAAATTATATCCTGTCCCAACTGTATAACAGAAGCCCTACCTTTTCCTGATCATCAGTGTCAATTACCCCTGACAGAATGATGCTTATTCCTTTCTTTGCCTTCTTACATACAAGAAACCTGAGATGACTAGATGACAGCCATCACTTGAAATGTAATGGGATTTTGCTGTGTTCCCTGGTGGACATATTCCTTCTCAGACAGCCAAAACTTCTAAACATGCACATCCCAGAGTTGCAGGCACAGTGTGCACAAATTCCTTGAGTTGGTCACTGGGAGTAACAGTGTTTCATTATTAGGGACATGCAACAATTATTGACTTAGAGCAGTGGTTCTCCAATGAGGGTGACATTGTCTCCTTAAAGGACATATAACAATGTCTGAAGAAATTTTGCTTGTCACAACTTGAAGCGGGGATACTACTGGCATCTGAGGGTATATAAGGTCAGACAATTAAATTCACGAACTCTTTACAATGATGTTGCTAACTTTTTTTGATATCAGAGGGATTATTCATTATGAATTTGTACCAATTGGACAAACAGTCAACCAAGTTTACTATTTGGAAGTGCTGAAAAGGCTGTTAGACGACCTGAACTTTTTGCCAACTATTCATGGCTCCTGCATCAGGACAATGCACCAGCTCACACGGCACTGTCTGTGAGGGAGTTTTTAGTCAGTAAACAAATAACTGTATTGGAACATGCTCCCTACTCACCCGATCTGGCCCCCAGTGGCTTCTTTCTTTCCCCAAAGATAAAGGAAATATCGAAAGCAAGACATTTTGATGACATTCAGGACATCAAGGGTAATATGACGACAGCTCTGATGGCCATTCCAGAAAAAGAGTTCCAAAATTGCATCAGTGCACAGCTTCCAAAGAGGAGTACTTTGAAGGTAATTGTAGTGATAGTCAGCAATGAGATATATAGCACTTCCTCTAGAATGAGTTCACGAACTTAATTGTCAGAGCTTGTAGACAGGGATGCTGCTAAACATTCCACAATACAAAGGGCAGCCCCTGCAACAAAGACTTATGTAACTCAAACTGCCAGTCCTGCTGGGGTTGATTTTGAGTACATATTGCATTTTGGAGGTTAGTGCCCTATCCTTGCAGGGTATCATCAAGCTGGCACTTTTGCTGTGCCTTCCACAGGTTGTTATAGGCAGAGGCTTCTGGGTATGAATGAACTTGATGGATTCTATGATCTTGTACGCACTCACACTCGCTTTTTGGTAAAATGGATTCCTTGACCTCGTGTGAAATTATTCAGCATCCTGTGAGGTGTTTCAAACACACTACAAGTCCTTAATGGTGTGTTGACTGAGATCCTATAGGAAAAGAAAAGCGAACTCAGCCAAATTTGTGTTAGTTTTGGTTTTGGTCAAAGATCATCACTGTATATTCTTGAGTTAATAGGATCTAATGAAGTCATTTTGCTGCCAAAGTGCTGCTTGGACTTCTTGAGAAGCTCACTTTTGATCCTTGTAACTGGCAGATTGGGTTTTTAGCAAAGGAGGTAACTAGATCATCCTTGTTGAAATAACATCACAGCACTAGGGTAGAAACTAGCAAAGACTATCTGTCAAGACTAATGTCAATCTGTCTGCTTGGTTATTTTTGCCTATTCTGTGGTAGATGCTCACTGGAGGGAATTAACATGTACAGAAATCTTCCCATTTCCTTTCCATGCACATGCCTATTTTCAGATCACCTTGTGCTGTATCTTCAGCTTTTTGTGTGCTTCCAGGGTCCTCATCAACCAGCTCAGACATTCGCTACTGTCCACACATTCATGTAGAATCTGTCCTCAGGCTACTTCTCTTTTCCCACAAATTAGATGACTGATTGTACTGTCCAAAGCCCTGCTCATCACATGGATTCCTCCTTACAGCTGATTTTCAGCACCATCCCTTAATGCAGCTATAATGCAAGTTTCTGTTTTCAGTTTGCACGCACATGGTAAGCCAACCAGTCCTGTTCCAAGCTTGGACTTTTTACTCCTCCTTCAGCTCACAAAAGGGGTCAGTTCAACAATAGTGGATGATACAGGATCTGGCCATTTACTTTTGCATATTGCTTTTGCCATTTGGCCCCGCTCATGCCCCAATCTGGATATACCACTTGCATCTTACAATGGAGAAATTGTTGGGTTCACCTGACCTTGTGTCTTGATGAGTCTCATAGAAGCCTGATTATGATCAGCAGTGCTGCTCAGCTTCCTGATCATCCACACTAGATTTCTTTTGTTGTACAGATTGATGGCACTTTTGTTGGTTGCCCATTGATCTCATCCCCGATCGTAATAGCTTCATGTGATTTCTGCCATGTTAATGATAACTGAATGGAATTTTGTAATAAAAATAGATGACTACACACACAGTCATGGTCATAGGTGGTCAAGTGGAGTGAATATGTCCATACAGACAGGCGCCATTTCCACCTTTAGGCACATGACTCACCTTCAGAGCAGATGTTTTTGTTTATTCTATCTTCACATTTACTCTTACTCTTCTAGTGCAGCTTAATCATCTATCCTATTGATATTTTTAAGAATTCTGTATTATGTTTGACATTTTTCCCTCCCTGTTAGATTTTTCATTGTTCTTTCTGTTTCAAATTGTATATATTTGATTTTTATTTAAGTTTAGGGCCCAAGGGTCCTTTTTTACCTTACAATAGCTTTGATTTGCCTTTTCACAGGATTTTTCTCTTGACTTCACAACACTATTATTAAAAATTGTTTTCTTTCTTCTTTCTTTTTTTTCAACTTTTTATGTTCCCCAATTTTCTTTTGGTATAAACTGAGGAAAAATACATGAATATTTTGTTTGTTTCTGGTTACAAATACAGTTAACTAGATCATGGCAAGTTGTTCCATTGATTAAAGGTAAAATGTCTTTTGCCGAGAGAATGTCCCACACAATATAGCCTAGTATTAGAAGACATGATGGGTATAGTGATATGTACAGTTTGTTCATTCATCTAGAAAATTTTAAGAGTGACTGCATGTGAGATAGTGGAGAATTCTAGGAAGTATTTGTGTTAGGGGTCACCAAGACCACCCTCAGATTTGGTGATTTTCTAGGACTCATAGGACTTAGAAGTTATTATATAAATAGTTGTGGTTTATTGCAGTGAAAGGATACAGAGAAAAATCTGCAAAGTGAAAAGGCCCATGGGGTGAAGCCTAGAGAGAATAATACAACAATAGTGATATGTATTTGTATGCAGCACACTACAGTATTTAGCTGCTATATTTATATATTATATGTTGCAGGCAGGAATCTTTTTAAGCATTTGGTCAATGAAGTTTATATTTATACAGTGATCAGTATGCCAGGAGTTGTACACTGCATAGTTTGATGGCCCAGCAGAGAGTAATTCCTGGATTCCTTCCTAAATGGTATCTTATGTAGTAGATATAAACTGAAAAATAAGAATCAAAAGATATTGGCACGTACTAGAGTTCCATTCGGTTGTCAACAATTAGTCCTGCTCATCATCATAATGTTAGTACGATGAGAATGTATCGCATTTTAATGCCACTCAGGTTTGCAGGTTTCCATCCAGCATTGTCAGGTTCTAAAAGTGGAGGCAATCTTGGCAAACATATAGCTTCACTCTTTTGGTCTAATTGTTCTAAGAGACAAAATTATTCTCTTGCTCCAAGCTTCTTTCAAAGCAGCAATGTAATGTTATATGTATTTTTATTACATAATCCAATTTTTTTCATTCTTTTTTTACTTTCAGCTATTATTTCTCTTTCTCTCAATTTGTCTTTGATTTTTAACTCAAGCTGTTTTACCTTTGGAAGGATGTCAGATTTAGCTATGATGCTGGCCCAAGTTGCCGACCACAGGATGAGTCTAGCAAGTGTTTCCCCTCCAGTCCCTTCCCATTCATTTAGGGAACAGAGATACAGAACTAGCGAGCTATCTCAGCCGCTGAGCAATATAGCTGCAGTCATTGGCAATCCCAATTTCACAAAGAATCACATATTGTATGATTTTATTTATCTGAAATTTCCAGATTAGCTAAACTTAGTGAGATAGAAAGTAGACTAGTGGTTGCCTAGGGCTGAAGAGGCTGGGGGATAATGGCGAATGACTGCTAATACCAACAGTGTTTCTTTCTGGGGTGATAAAAATATTCTAAAATTGATTGTGGTGATGTTTCATTTGTTGTTGTTGTTGTTGCTTGTGCTTTTAATGACATATCTAAGAAACCATTGCCTAATTCAAGGTCATGAAGATTTATGCCTGTTCTTTTTTTCCTAAGAATGTTATTCTTTTAGCTCCTATATTTAAATCTTTGATTCCATTGAATTAATTTTTATATATGGTATGATGTAGGGTTTCAATTTTTTTGTTTTGCATGTACGTATGCAGTGGTCTTAGCACCATTTGTTGAAAATCTTTTCTTTTCCTATTTATTTGTCTTGGCACATTTGTTGAAAGTTGATTGACCATAGATCAATTTAAGGAGTACTGCCATCTTAATAATATTGAGTCTTCCAATTCATGAATATGAAATGTCTTTGCATTTATTCGGTCTTCTTTAATATTGTTCCACAATGTTTTTTTGGTTTTTTTCTTAGTTTTCAGAGTATAAGTTTTGCACTACTTTTGTTAAATCAGTGGTTATCTTTTTTTGTTGTTTTCACAAATTATTTTTATGATTCTTTTTACTGTTTCCTGTTTTATTTCCTTAATTTCTGTCTTTCTTCATTATTCTTTTCTATTACTTTTTTTAGGCTTACTTTTTATTTCCTTTTCAGACTTCTTGTGTTAGTTGGTGAACTAAGGTAATATTTAATTTTCCTTGCTTACTAATATGTGATATTGAGACTATAAATGTTCTGCTCAGTATGATTTTAGCTTCATCCCACAAATTTTGATATTGTTCCCGATGTCATTAAGTACTGTGTTTCATAGTTCACAATGTGGCTTATTCTTACATATTCATGAAAGTTTTTATTTCAATGACAATCTTTTCATAGTGGTTCTATCTTGTCTAATTATTCCTTTTTCATGTTCTAATCTTACGTTTTCTTTTTTTCTATTTATCTCTTTTATCTACCTATGTATTTACAATCACTTTCCCATTATTATTAATTTTTATTTCAACTACTTACAGGTACTTATTTTTCTATTTTCTGTTTTGGCTGATGTTCCCTAATGGTGTTCACTTGGGAGTTTGTGACTTTTTTTTATTACTACTCTGCAGGTGGGGTAACAATTCTGGAGAAATCCCTTGAGCTTTGAGATGTCAAAGGTTTTATCCAGAGAAGGTTAGCTTTGCTTGTGTCAGGACTGCAGTCATTCCAATGTCTCTGGACAAAATGTCATATTAATATTACAGCTGGTGTTTGTAGAACAGATGAGTATTGTAAATTCAAACTCCATAACCAAGCTAGGAATAGGTTTTAAGTTTTGATTAATCCCTGATGATTTCCCCTCACTCCATTCCTAAAATAAATGACCTTTTTTTTTCTTCTTTTACTGCTGCTTTAGGCTAGTGGTCACGGAGAATTTTTGTATCTCTCCTCTTAAATGATATTTAAATTTTGAGTATTATTTGTAGATATAACTCTCTTCATTAGAGAAAAAGAGAAACTAAAGCCATAAAGATGCTATTATATTCTTGTTAGCTATCTTTATCTGCTTCTCCCTCAGGATTTCAAAGTCATACTTTTGAAAACCATGCTTATCACATTTTCCCCTTCCAAACCAATTCCTATCCCATTTAGGATACTAACAATTCCTCTATTTTGTATTCCATTAAAGAAACTCACAATCTTCCTAGTCCTTGAATTAGCAAATTGGAACCATTAGTTTTCTTACTCTCTGTCCTTCTACATCAACTGCCACAATAAACCATCAATTCTACCTTCAAATAGCTCCCTCACTCCTGCACTCATATCTAATTCCATGACCATTGTCCCAGTTTACATCCTCGTTATTTCTTACCTGGACTATCTATTGTAGTATCGTCCTAAGTACCCAGTCTGCATTCACATTTTCCCTCAGATTATCTTCCAGTGTTATTTAAGACTGAGTTATGACCACGTCATTAGCTTGCTTCAAAAAAATTTCAGTAGCTCCCTATTGCCTAAAGATTGAAGTGGACATACATTTTATTTTTCTAACTTCTTCCTTTTCCATTGTATACCACATTTTTTATAATGCAGTTAAACCAACCTATGGATTTTCTGAGGACACCCCATAAATAATCATACTTTTTTGTTTTTCCTGTGCCAGGATTACTTCCACCAGTCCATGGGTCGTTTCTACTAATTATTGAAGGTCCACATGAAGCGCTATTGCCTCTGTGTACCTTCTCTGTCATAAATAATTAGAACTAATCCCGCTCTTCTTTATGTTTCCATTCACTTTTCACATACCTTCATCTGAGCCTTAATTTATTATAGAGTAAAGTTTTACATGTCTGTTTTGCCCTTCGACTGTGAGCACCTGGGGAGTAGAGGCCTTTTTCATTCATCTTTATCATTTTTTTGCTTACCTAGCATGTTGCTTGCAACACAACAGATGCTCAACAAATGTTTTAATAAATTAATGAAATAACGAAGCTATCTTATTGTATCAAAGTAGTAATAGGAAAATGTTTTCAATTTTAAATAATATGTATCTTTTTATCTGGTACCTGCTACACAGACCAACAATTCAGTGGAGGGCCTAATTCTAAATGATACTTGCTGCTATGGAAGCAAAATTAGATTCTTTGAACCTTCTTATCCTCTTACTTAAAATAACCTAGAAATTCCTAGCTCTCAATTGCTATAGAACCAGATAAGGAAATATAACCAGCATATATTTATTTTTAACTAATACTGGTAGGAATTTTAAAAATTGTTTTTCTTACTTTTTTATTTCAATTGTAATACATATTCATAATAGTAAGCTTAGAATACATAGACACAAATAAAAAATCATGTATAATATCACTCTCAGTTTGCAAGATAATTAATATTTTGGAATATATTTATATAATGTCTGATAACAAAAGTGAAACCAGAGGGTAGTATATTTAAAAAAAATATTATTGAGGATTCATTCAGTTATGTTTTGTAGTAGAAATAATATGTTTATAATATAAATATATAATGTTATAATGTTATAAACATATGTTCAAATCAGAAAGTTTCAAGTCAAACTTTCCTAAGCAATAAAAGAAAATTTATTTTCTCTCATCGTTGACAAAGGTCAAGAGATGGTAAAGAAGTGTCTCTGGTTAGCTTTCACGTCCTAAGATTGGACAGAAGTTCACCTTTTCTGAGTCAGGTGCGGGGAGGGATAGCTAGGTTAGTAAAATCAAGAATTATGCCAAAGGAAAAGGGGGTGATACTGACATTGGGTAACCTGCAGTGTCAATCACAGTGGCTATAGATTTTCCCCCTCCTTAAATAAGAGTTGAAGCCTCTTTCACTTAAAATCACGCAGTTCCCTGTTTTTGGAATTTAGATATGTTTCTTTCAATTTTTTAACATTACAAATAGCACAGCTGTGAACCATCTTATGGCTGTCATTGTGAGCATCCATATTTATATGTACAATTTCAGGGTCGAATTATGCAACATGTTAAAACTTTGATGTATATTGAGGTATTGCTCTTGGGAAAGTCATATCATTCCCACCAGCAGCATATGAGAATGACTGTTTCTTTTACCTTTAATGCCCTAGGTATTTTAAAAAGAATATATATATATATATTTTTTTGCCAGGGTTTTTTAAACTCTAATATGGAAATCTATGCAGCTGCAGAACCATACTTAAGCTAGTGTGGGTTGTTTCACAAGTTGGATTAGGCTCCTAATGCTTCTTTGATATTATTGATGTTACGTTTCTATTGGTCTGTTGTTTTCCCGATCCAGTATATTTTAATTTTCCTTCTATTTTTTACCTTTGTCGCACATGTGTCCTTAAGCATGATCGAGAGCTGAATAATGCAAACAGAAAAAGGAAAAAATCCCAAGACAAATTACTCACACGTGAAAACATTTTGAGAAGACAAAGACTATCTGATAATGAATACATTTTATTATAATGACTTAACCTCTTTTTTCAAATTTCCAAAATACCTTTTTCCTATCAGGGATAATTAGGCTTAAACCAGTATATATCTTGCTGTGTGTGTGTGTGTGTGTGTGTGTGTGTGTGTGTGTGTGTGTGTGTGTGTAAATAATATTTAAAGTACAGAACCACAATTATGGGAGAAAGCTTTAATTATATACATTTATTAAAACTTTCTCCCATAATCATCATTCTATATTTTAAAAGTTCCATTACTTAAAACAGGGTTATGATCCCTAGGCTAGACACTGAGTTCATGTGTCATCAAATGCTTTTTACCCTTTGCAAAAGTTGTTAAGACTTATTTAGGTGTCCCAGTGGTGATGATTTATTTTGATTTCTCTAAGAGGTTACTCTGTTTTAGGAATGGGTGACTATGGGAGTGGCATTGTATCTCTTCTCAGGCCAATTTTCCAGCTCTATGTAAATTTATAATGTTTGTAAGCTTTTCTGGCAAGTATATGATATCATTAAATATAACAAGTCTACACATTTGAAAATGTTGCATTTTGGTTTCAGTATGTAAGATTTATTGTAATCCATAGCATAAAACATTCCCGGAAATCACACCTCTAGTAGAAGTGTGTTTAAAAGCATATACAGTGTTCTTTGCTTAGGCTGTTGCCACAAGTATTACTCCATTTTCAGAAAGAAACACAAATAGAATCTGTAACTTTAAAAATGTATTGGTAAGAATTTTATAGTCTATCTTTTTTCTTCCTTCCTCCCTTTCCTTTCTTTCTTCATTTTTATTGTCTTCTCTCAACTCTCAGTGAGACCTCAGGAATCCATTTAGCTCCTGCTCTGCTAAGACCAATTGGCTGATAGACTGGGAGGCCCGTGAAAGCCTCAGGTAAATTAATAGCAGAGTCAGTGCCTGAGAATCATGCCTGGCTGCTCTTGAAATCCTTGCGAAGCCTGAATTATTTGTATTAAGATAGGCCAGCACTCTGGCCCCTATGAGTCAATTCTTTGTAACAGTTGCCAATATTTTTATACCTGAGAGAGCGGCTTCATTCTTTATTATTGCTCAGGAATCAATACTCCCATTGCCCTCACAAAATGCTATACAAGCATTATTGGCATTTCACTTGGCAGTGAAGGGTATCAACATCAATCTCGCCAACTGCACACTTCGCTAACCCTGCTCCACTTCTCCTGCGTCTATTTGTATTCCATCTGGGCTGTCCGCGGCTGCTTGATTTGAATGGGAATCCTTAGCGCTGTTCTGGCACGTTCTGTGATAAGGAAATGGAAAGGCATCATTTAGCTACTCACAGCAACAGTCCCTCTCTCCCCAGCCCTGCCTGCTTTGTGCTTGGAGGTTTTGCAGCATTTAATAAAATACCACCTCCCACCAGCCTGTGGTTTCCTAAAATTACTATTGCAGAGCTCTTCATTAATAACCAAATGTCAGTTTCTAATTCCATCCACTGGAAGTTACTGTGAATTTTAAAGTAATTTCTGGGGTTTGAATATGGCTCTGAAAGTAACATATTTTAAAAAATGAAAACTCAGACACATTGAGGTACAATATGCACAAAAGGGCATGGTAGGAACTGTAGCTGCATTTGCTCTGAATACCAAACACTGTGTAGGTCTGGTTGTTGAGTAAACTCCGTAAAAATGCTCTTCACTCCACATATAAATTCCCCTTTAACCATACAATTTTTTGGCAATATCTATAGGGTGTTCTGTCATATATCAGTTTCATGTTGGGATTATCCACATATAACATGTTTCTTGATCAAAAGGAATATCTAGAATATATTAAAAAACTTTTACAACTCAACAATAAAAATAAAAGTGATCCGATTCAAAATGGACAGTGGACTCAGTGGGATACCACTTCACACCTGTTGGGATGGATATTACAAAAAAAATTTTGAAAAGAAAGAGAGAAAATGACAAGTATTGGAAAGGATGTAGAGAAATTGGAAACTGGAATCCTTTTGCATTACTGGTAGAAATGTAAATTGGTGAAGCTCTTGTAGAAAATAGTTTGGCAACTCCTCAAAAAGTTAAACAGAATTACCATACAATCCAGCAATTCCACTCCTAGATGAATACCTGAAAGAATTGAAAGCAGGGACTCAAAGAGATAGTTTGTACACCAGTCTTGGTAACAGCATTATTCACAATAGCCAAGAGGTGGAAACAACTCACTTGTTGGCAGACTGACTTTGAGCTACTTGTATGATTGCTCTGAGTCTCAGTCTCTTTCTCTGTCAAATGTCAGTGATGATGGTGATGATTATAATGATGGTGATGATGACGCTAGTGATGGTGATGGTAAGGTGGTGATCATGGTGATGATATGATGGCAGTGATGACACTTCACAGGGTTGTTGTCAAGATTAAGATACAGTATGCATAAAATGATACTAAGAGGCTTGTGAGAATATGTACAACTAATATATCTAAAATATAGTTCTTTATTTTAAATTTTGTTTTAAATTAGAATACTTGTATGCTTTATATCAAGGAGATATGTTAAAGAAGTTAATTTTTGCTGCAGAGAACATATAGATATATGAAATTTACATATTTTGTGTTTATAGTCATGCATATATGTGAGCCTAGATTATGAAATTTTGTCAATAATATTTAATTTCAGAATTACGTTAGCGTTGGTGGAGGTAAAATCACAAAGCTATTAATTTTTCTCAGAAGAGAAAGAGTTGGTTTTTGTTGGCATCACTTCCAACTTCCTGGAGGAGTTCTATTTTCTGAATTAGAAAGGAAGGTACAAGGCCTTCCTTGTACCAGGTAAAAATGAAAATGGCTTTGAAAAGGTTAATTGTTCTCTCAGTTTTTTGGATATCAAAAGGCAAGGTTCTTCTCTTGATTTTTTATATATTGTAGAAGTTTTCTTCATTAGATCTTAATTTTCATATTTCCAGGAAAAAAAGAAATGAATCCTTCTTCTTTTTTTTTTAAAGTAGAAAAGACCTTGGAATAGGAGTCCAGAGCCTTGAACTCTAGTTTCAGTTTTGTCATGTGTTAGACATATGACCCATTCAAGTTAATTTGCCACTGAGCATTAATTTTCTCCTCTGTTAAATGCTTTTAAAAACGATCTACTCCTATTTCATGTAGCTGTTGGGGTCAATTAAAATGATGTTTGTGGAAATGCTTTGTAAATTATGAAGTTCTGTATTAATAGAAAGTGCCGTATTTTGTTAAATCTAAGATTATCAATCATAAGATGTGTCATTAGTTACATATCAATAAGAACAAAATGCTGCCAATTAAACTATGATACAATGCCTTAATATACTGTTTGATGCAGGAATGGGTCACACCAGCCTCTTTTTTTTTGTACATTCTTTCATCTATTGCAAGAAATATAGCAGTACTTCTTACTTTCAATTGTGTTGTTTAACAGGAGATACGAAATATTTTTGCATGTAAATCAGTTCCAAAACATAGCAAAATACCCTGTATTTTCCTAAGTCTAGTAAAACATTTGATTGTTTTATTGCAAGAAAACACAGAATTGCAGTCCTTCCTCCCATGATTAATATGTGCTCTGCTAATTAATATTTGCTCCTCCAACACATGCAGTTTTGCTCTGTTCCCATGCCTTTCTTCATATGCAACAGTTTCATTTCGTTGTTAAATCAAAGTACAATGTATTTGAAGACATTTTAAATGGCAGTTAAATTCAACATGTGACGTCCCAGCAATGCACATAACTCAATTGAAGTGGCAAAAATGTGAACATCTATGTCTCAGGTTGTCCATGCACAGTTGGTGAAAACTTTATGACTGCCACCTGGCAGTCAGTGATTGTAAGACAGCTGCTGATTTAAGGCAAGTTAAATGTGGGGCAAACTGTGAGTCAGAATTGAATATTGCTTTTATGTTATTAGTCATAATGTGACACTTTTATTCTTACTATAAACTGCAGATAGTATATTATTTGATACACCTTAGCATTAGGAGTGTGAGACTCTTTGAAACTAGTCCGGCCTCCTAAGGTCACAAAGAAACAGTCAGATGCCTCTTCAGTATTTGTGGACAGTGTAGTGCCTACTTTGAGTCATCTCTTCTCCACAGTAAACTTTGTCAATTGACTTTGTCACTTTCTTCTAATTTTAATATGGCGTGGTTGAGATCATTCCTTTTGATCGTTTTCCTTTGAACAAAAACCTCATTATGCAGACTTCTTAAATGTCTAAACTTACCACTCCAGTTATGCTTATTAAAATGGTAGAATGGACTATAATTTATTAAGAAAAACTGATTTTCTTGAGTTTCTGGGTAACTAAAATTTGAAAATATAAACAAATTCTGCATGTACTTGTAGTGTGGTTTTATTTTTAAATGGTGGTGAAACTTGACATTAAATTAGTTATACATTATTATTTTAAATTAAGTGCATTTTTGTTCATGTAATTTTTGTTCCTAATCTTGTTAGCATGTATGTTCTGTCTTTATCGAACTTGTATTAAAATATTGAATGGACAGGGTCAGGATCAGGCTACTGATTCTGACAGATACCTGTGATGTTAAGTTTTCTAGGTATTCTATAACAAAGTTCTACAAACTGTGTGGTTTGAAAAAAACACACACAAAAAAACATCCAGAAATTGATTCTCTCAGAGTTCTTGAGGCTACACATCTGAAATTGAGGTGGTGACGAGTCCACATTTTCTCTGAAACGGGCAAGGGATAATCTTTCCTTGCTTCTTCGGAGTTTCTGCTGGTTTGCTGGCAATCCTTGGCACGCCTTGACTTAGAGCTGTAGCACTTCAATCTCTGCCTCCATTGTCACATGGTGTTGTCCCTGTGTGTCTCTGTCTTCACATGTTGTTTTCCTCTTATAAGGACAACAGTCACATTAGGGAGGACAGTATGGTCCTCCCTAATGACTTTATCTTATCCTGACCCTACTTCTGAATACAGTCACATTTCTTGGTACTGGCACACAGGACTTCAACGTATGTTTTTTGGGGGGAGACAATTTAAACCAGAACACCTGTCAACATTATTTTGTGAGTTGACACCAGTTCATTATTACCTAAGTCACTATTCAATAAATCTACCAACAATAATCTGGTATTTCTTAGCATTCAACCCATATTTCTCCATTATAGAAAAGGATCCAGAAGAAAAACTATCTGATTATTAGTGTATCTGATTTAAGTCCCCATAAACTTTGTGTCCTCGTCTTTCAGATTAGAAAAGTCCTGTCATCCTCTCAGAGAAAAATATGAGTGGAATGTGACAAGCCATTCTTAGACATTTCTGATGGTTGCCCTCTCGGTACTCACCATACTTTCTTTTAAGTAATTCTTGTGTCCAGTGGCTTGTTTCCCAAATCTATCATTTTCCATTTGAAAGTGGGACTGACACTGGCTTCCTTCCAGTTTTTTTTTTAGATTCCTTTGCCCTTCTCTAAATTTCTCATAAAACAAGGCTGGTTATTGAGAGATTTCATTTATAAGTTCTCTTCAAACCTTGGGATACAGTTAATCTAAGCCAAATTACTTGAATTCATATAAAACAACTTTACTACCCTTGGATTTTGTATTCCCTTATGAAATCTTGTTCTATCTTTAGCAGAGAAATCAGAAGTAAAAACAGGAATTTAGATGTCTGTTTTCTTTCTATCAAACTTCAACATAACACCTTTTGTCTCATGCAGTGGTCATGGCCCTCTTTTGTTTACCTTCTAAAGTTATTTATTTATTTTTCTCCATTCTTGGAGAATTTACTTCCTTAATGTATTTCTTCCTTGTTTCTTTCTTCTAAGAGTATTGGTCATTCCATAATTGGAATTGCATCAATAAGAGCTTCCCAACTCTCTTGGGTCCAACAATTCAAGAGTCATGCTTGGATACACATACAATGGAACCATGAATTATATTTTTGAAATATGCCTCTTTAAATGTCTCAGCAGGGTATTTAACAGTCTTTGCTCAACCTTTCCTACTATGATCTAAGATGATAGGAATGCTGTCTTCCAAGACTGTTATTATTTTCCCATCATCAAATAACTCCCATTCTGGTTAGAATTAGGTCTAGAGTAGTAGTTCTTAAAGTCATTTCTTCTACTATGGGAGAATTTTGATTATCAGAACTAGACAAGAACTTATCAGAACTATTACTTTTAGACAAATGAGATTTGCTGCCTTTTCCTGGACAAATAAACATTCTCATTATTGCTATAGTTTTCTTGTCTCTGTGCCAAGGAAGGATGTTCTACTAGCTTCTTACCACAGTGAGATGAACTATATTATCACATCAATATCACTTTTATTTCTTTCTCTTATAATCTTTAACACATTTAATATTTGGCACTCTTCCATTTAAATTTTAGAGCCATATCGTTGTATTCTAGTCGCTTGAAATAATTAGAACTATTTCGTCTCTATAGATTAATTTGAGCTTGAATAATGTCTAGAAAATGTTGAGTTCTTCCATAAACTCTCCATTCTTCAGGTCTTATATTAGGTCTTTAAATAAAATTTTCTCTAGAAAGATTTTGCAAATTCTTATTAGATTTATTACTAGGTGCTTTCTAGTTCTTGTAGTTTTAGGAAGTGGCTTTTATTTTTGTTATTACACTGAGTAATTGTGTTTTATTAGTGGCAAAAATGTGGGTATTTTCATATTGATATTGTATACTACTAATTTGCTACATTTCTTCTTTTGATTTTAATTATTCTTCTGTGAGTTTCTTTGCATTTTCTATGAAGCTCGACATTTTTTGCTAATAATTACAATTTTGTGCTTTTCATCTATTGCCTTATAACTTTTACATCTTGTATCATTATCTTATTTGGGATAAGTACAGTGTTCAATAGAAGGAGTGAAAGAGGTCATTTGTGTATTGTTTCTGCTTTGTTTCTGAATTTAATGAGAAATGCTTTAAATATGTCATCTGTAAGTAGGATGCTTGCTGTAGGTTTACTGTGAATATGCTTTATAGAAAATTAAGTACCTCCCTTTATTTAGTTAGTTTTACCAATGTTCCAGGACTTCTTTTTTACTAATATGAATGAATGTTGAGTGTTATAAAACATTTTAGCCTCTATTCAGATGACAGATTTTTTTCTCCTTTAATATGTATTAATGCAATGAATTACATTGATGAGTCTATTAACAATTATTTTACTTCTAGAAATAAAAATAGTTTGCCTTGAGTAGATAGATAGGAGCTCCAATAAAATTTTTCATAATTTTATTTGCATATTATATTTCACCAAATAATTAGCTCTTGGATCTGTTTAATCCTTTGTCTGTATGTTTTTTACTCTTTGTGCCTTCAGTTTTTCTTTATTACTATTTTCTCAGACTTCTTTGATTCTTTTACATATATTATAGTTGGATGTATAATACAACTTTAGTCTTTCCATTTTTTTCTTGTAAAAATTTTTGAGATGATGAGTTTGACTCTTAAAAGTGTTTTGGCTTGGCTATGTAATTGTTATTAACTTACCATGAGAAGTGGGGAGTTAGATATATTCATTTGTTTGTTCACATTTGGCTATCATATATTGAATGTTTCTTCTATTCCAGACTCTTCACATATATCATCCAATATAATCCTCAAACAACTCTGTGTATTATTCTAATTTCCCAATTGAGAAAACAGACTCTGAGAGGTTAAATGACTTGCCTAATGTCACTCAGTTTGTGACTGATGTAACCTCTGGCCTATTTCTACCACACAGAATCTTGAAAAATGTAATTTATGCAGGACCATGCTGGAAGCATAGTGTCTTTCATAGAGGAAGCGGATTTTTGTCAGCTATACATTTTTTCACTGTGTGTTTGAATTTGGTGGATGGAATGCAATTTAGGGATAGGAATGAAAAAATAAAAGACTAAACTTCCTATTATACCTAGAATATTTCACACTTCTGTTGATTTTTTTGAGCTTTGCTTCTTTAATATTAACTACCTATATTTGCTTCATGTAAACAAATTTGATAAGAACATGCATTTTTTGTGGAGAAGGTTAACACTGAAGACATGAGCTTAAAAAAGTTTCATGGAAAGGATTTATTTTAGAATTTGTATTGGAGTGAGGAAAATTAACATTTGCAATCTACTTTCTTTAACCTTATTTCCAAATGCTGCTTTTCATAGTAGCATCACCCCACGTGAAGGTTATAAATGAAAATGACTGGAATATTTTCTGAAAGGGAGTTTTTCAAATCTAAGTCCATCTTTAATTAATTAGTAGAATCTGGAGTATTATAATTGGATTCGTTATCATACTCAGGATCAGGAACTAATTTTTTTCTATAAAACTGAGAAAAGGATGTGACTATGTGTTTGCTTTTATTTGTCTTAATGGAATACTCTAATGAAACATTTAGGAATATGATATAATCCGTTTTCCAACATACTGAACCACCAAACTGGTATTATTTTAAAAGATGTGAGAAATATAAAAATGAGACTGTTTTATTGACTCCCTTAAGGGTCAACTTATCCACAAATGTTTAAATTACTGGCCTTGTGTTTATGGTAACGAAAATGATAAACACAGTCTCTGAGAGGATCTGATGATGTAATTCAGAGAAACCAACAGAGTTTAGTGACCTCACAACGTTCATTAAAGAAAACACTCTCTAGAAACTTTGCAATGTGATTATATTGATTAAGCTTTAGCAACTGATTACAATTTTACTTTATTGTTCTCTCAGGCAAGACACATGATCTTTTTTATATCACTTTTGATGTTTTCATTAGGCTAGGAATACATTAGAATCCTGCTTATTGCTTCCTTGAATGTCAGGGCCAGATATTTTCTGTGTCATTTTTTAAAGTAAAAAATATACTTTTCGAAGTCCTTAATATTTGAGTTGAGTGATGAGAAAAAATTTCTCTTTGCCAAGTAAATCTGCCATATACAGAATACATTTATTTCAGTGAAATTAGGAAAGTCATATCATCTTTTATTTGCTCTGATTTTTTTTTTTTTTTTTGCTTTTACTAATTTTAACATTACAAGGAGCAATGTCTGTGTTATCCATTGTGTCCTGGTGAAGTTTATTAAATAACATTGTGTACCCAGTAACGAATTTTACTCCAGGCAACGGACCCACCATAATTAGGGATAGATCTTGATTTTCAACAAGGAGTATAGGTTATCAATATATGGACCCTTATTTCTTAGTCTTTCTTTTTTTTCTGATGGGAGAATGTAATTAGGAGCTAAGACACTTGATGTCATATTTTGGTGAGTGGTTTAATTTGAGCCCTACCTCTCTGGGCAGAGCCGAATTACAATCTTAGGAGGGAAACCTGTTTGGAAGCGATACGGAACCGTGGAAGTCACTCTTCCTTTCCTCAGGGTTGTTACCCAGATGCCATCCTGTTTGTGCTTTTGCTTCAATTCACTCAGCTGAGCATGGCTGCTTCCTGGATCCTTTACGTTTCACACAACTGAGCTTGATTATTCTCCGTCCACCATTGCTCGCTTGTAGCATTATACATGCTAATACTTTAGCCTTCAAATCCCAGCCAAAACCAACCCTTTGAGATGCACAAATGACAAATCATTAGAGGGCATGCAAACCCCCTAGGGTGTCAAAGCCTCACTGAAGCTGTTCCTGCCAGGTAAATCTGTAATATAGTAGATTTTTACCATTGAATTTTGGAGTGAGAATGTCCAAATTCTCAATTCATCCATCTGATAAATGAATTGTCTCGGTGATTGTACTGGAGAGAGAAGTCCACAAAAAGTTCTGCCACATTGCTCCAAGATCTTTTTTTACATATTGGTTTTATTTGAGAAAACAAGCCCATCTCTTGTTAATATCAACAAATTGACAACCTTACTTTCTCTTACTCTTTGCAATATATTTTGTTCCTCATGTCTGATAGTGAACCTGAACCTATTGTTTGTATTAGTAAACCTTTCTATGTAACTCAAACTGCTCCTTCAGAGAGTCATGAATAAACGATTAAAATCCAATCTGTACCTATATAATGCCTGCTTTGTGGAACAATGGAAGAAAAGGGCTCATCTATGAATACCAAATTCATTGCATTTGTGATACTAGTGGATTTATAACACCATTCTTTAGGGCTCCAGTGCATACAGATAAAAGAAACTCCATGTGTTCACTGGTGGTAGATTCATGAAGTTGTAGGGACCCCAAGATGTAAATTTTTCTTGTGTTATATATAGAAACTATTAGTTGGGTTTGACCTACAGGGCTTAGATGGAAAATTAGTTCTTAGACTTATCCTAGGAGTCCAAAATCTAGACTGCCTGCAATGCTTGTTGTTCAGGAGAGACAGAACACTGAAAATATTAGAAATCTCCATCCATTCACTCATTTATTAACATGTCTTGGGTACTTACTATGTAGTGGAGACTGTGTTATACACCAGGAATACAAGTTGAAAAGAACATAATGCCTCTTTCAAGGAGCGATTGCTTAGTTTATTGCAGCATCATAGGATGTATAGTTTCCACATCAGTTAAACATGCATTCGTATTAACCTTTTTAAACATTTAATTTGATTTAATTATAATATTTAATGTTAAATATTAATGTTAATATATAAGCACAGTGTTGATCTAGATGGCATAAAGAAGTATACTGGCACGTCCTCAACACTCACACTAAATTTCCACACCACTTTATTTACCCACCTATCTCATGATTTGCCCTTGTATTATTTGTATATTCATGGAAAAACATACCTACAACATTGTAAGCTCCCCAAGGAAAGGCTAATAGCTACGTAGTTGATGTTTATAACACCTACACTGAATATTTCTTGGGTAAACTCTAGCGGTGGCAACTTGCAATGTATAATACTAACATAAGTAAAAAAAGGTCACTAATTAATGTAATTATTCATGCAATTTTATTTCTAGTCTGCATACTCTAGCACACTCCTTTGACTATTTTTGTTCTCATAAAGGGAGTCAGAAGACTTTGGTTTTTAGTTCTGGCTTTATCACTCGCTGGTTCTTTAAGCTTTAGAAAATCACATAACCTTTCTGTACCTCAGTTTCCCCATCAATTTCTAAAAACAATGGCCAATTTAATCCAAATTCTATAAATAAACAATATTATTGACTATATTCCCTATGCTGTACTTTACATCCCCATGATTATTTTTATAACTGACAATTTATACAACTTAATCCCTTCTCTTTTTTCACTCATTCCCCTCAAACATGCTCCCATCTGGCAACCAATAAAGATGTATTTTCATAGCTAAAAAACACATTTAAAATTATGCATATGCACTAATGTACATATATTCATTAAAAACATTTATATGTTTATAAACACTTTTCATAATCAAGTATTTTAAAACATTAGGATGAAAAGAAAGATATTTTCTTTTTTTCTTCTTGCCACACAATGTGGAAACAAATATTCATGGAGAGTCATGGAGTGTGTCCAGCTCAGTAGAATAAACGCCTCCAGCTTTTTAGACCAACTGAGTAAGGTTCTCAGGTGAATGTTGTGAATTTCACCAATCACAATACATATTTTGTCTATACAAGATAATCTGAGGTATATTTTCACTTTTCAGAATTTCTTCGCTCTGATTACTGTCATTTTAATTATGAATTAATAGAGGAAAACAGATGCTTTTAAATTTAATGCACCTTCAGGCAAATATTTTAAATATTCATTTTATTTTAAGACTCTAAATTGCTAATTCTATAATTTACCTTACATAGCCTAACTATGGTACATTTGTTTGCACATTTAAGTTCCTTTAACTCAATTTTTACAGCAAATCCATAGGAAGTAGGCAGAAGGTCAATATTATTGGCTTGACTAAGAAGCTAAGTGATTAGTCTAGGATTTCCCAAGCTATGCATAGCTTGTATATTTTAGTCTGATATCTTGAACTTATTAAAAAATTGACAAAACTGACTTCCAGATGAATTAATTTATACAATGAGTGAAATCCTCAGGTCATGAAACAAAGTGCATTTTAAAGAGATCTTCCCCAGAGTTATTTGTCATGTATCAAGGGTGAAAAGGATATAGGAATGCATATATCTTTTTGAATTACTGTTTTGGATTTCTTCAGATAAATGCCCAACAGTGGAATTGCTGGGTCATAAAGTGTATGCACCCCTATGTTCACTGGAGCGTTATTTACCACAGTCAAATTATGGAAGCAACATAAGTGCCCATCAATAGATGATTGGATAAAGCAATTGTGGTATATATATATACAATGGAGTATTACTGGGCCATAAAGAAGAACAAAATCTTATCATTTGCAACAAAGTAGATGGACCTAGAGCGTATTATGCTAAGTGAAATAAGTCACACAGAGAAAGAGAAATACAATATGATTTCACTTATATGTGGAATCTAAAGAGCAAAATAATCAACAAATAAAACAAACAGACTTATACATACAGAAAACAAACTGACAGTTGCCAGATGAGAGAGAGGTTGGGAGACTGGGTGAAAAGATGAAGGGATTAAGAGGTACAAATTGGGGAGACATCATCAAAATGGCGGCATAAGGTGAGCCTCTGTAAATCTCCCCTGGAATTTACAACAAATGGAACAAGTATAACTCCACAAAGGACTCCCTGCACAGCACACAGGCAAAACAAAGAGGCCGACTACTGAATTCACCTAAAGGTGGGCAAATCACGTGAGCTGGGGTTAGGGAGGGGGGTGAGGAGGGAAGACAGAAGTGCGGAGACAGACCTGCGGGGGCACAGGACGCAGACCTAGCTCAGTGCTCCAAGCTCGCTGTATCCCGGAACTACCACAGTTGCGGGAGACGGAAGAACTTGGACTGCTAGGGCTGCGTTTATGGTCCACAGGGCTGAGGGGACAGCATATAACACGGCTGAACCCAACACTCATAGCAGAGACCTCGGAGAAAAGACTGAGGGAAGAAGGCTGAAAATGGTGGTTTAAGCTCTCACTGCTGAGCAGAGAACGGAAGCCTTAGGCACTGAGACTAGCCGCCCCCTTCCTACCCTCCCAAAGCTTGCCCCGCCCCCACCTGCCCGGTACTAGAAGCTGAATAGTAGCAGTGTCAGATCAAAAAAACAATATTTGATGTTCTGAGAACTGTGGACCACAGACAGATTCGCAGCCCAACTAGTTCCGACAAAAGGGAGGGAGCTGTGGAAGCAAGACCAGCTGTGGTGGTAGTCACCGCCATTGCTCTGGGCCACCTCTCACAACTCACTCCGCCCCTGGCCCCACCTATCTGGGCGGTTCCCTGCAGGAGTAAACAGATCTGCTGAAACATATGGGCTCTGAATCTGGTGCAGGAAGAGCTTTGGAACTCAAAAAGCTCTCCACATACCCACACGAACACTGCGCCCTGTGACCCAAGTGAACTATTAACAGAGGAGAAGCTCATGTCCCAGGGAATCCCCCCACTGTGTGAGAAGCTGGAATAGTGCAGAGAAAACATAGCACTACCATGTCAGAGAGAAAAAAGGTTGCCGTCAGAGAGAAAATAAAACATTCTACCAACAAATACTGGAAAACAAAAGAAAGACTTCTTCCTATCAACCTGTTGACGAAGCCACTCCTGTAGATGTCTAGGAAGAGAAATAATAAATCAGTAATTGCCATGAATAACCAAGGCAACAAGACAGCTCAGAAAGAAAGTGAAAAGTCTCCAGAAAAGGAACTTAAAGATATGGAAATATGTGACTTACATGACAGAGAATTCAAGATTGCAGTTCTGAAAAAACTCAATGAGATGCAAGAAAACACAGAAAGACAGTTTAATGAACCTAGGAACACAATCAAAGAACAACATGAGCATTTTACAAAAGAGATTGAAATTTTAAAAAAGAACCAAATAGAATTTCTGGAGATTAAGAAATCAATAGAAGAAATCAAGAATGAAATAGGCAGCTTAGGAAGTAGAGTTGACCAGATGGAGGGAAGAATCAGTGACATCGAAGATAGAAACCTGGAAATGACACAGATGGAAGAAGAAAGAGACTTGAGATTGAAAGAAATGAAAGAACTCTACAAGAACTTTCTGACTCCGTCAGAAAGAGCAAGATAAGAATAATGGGCATATCAGAAGGAGAAGAAAGCGAGAAGGGAACAGAGAATACATTCAAACAAATTGTCAATGAGAACTTCACAAACTTGTGTATAGAACTGGATCCTCGAATCCAAGAAACAAATAGAACACTTAATTACTTCAATCCCAACAGGTCTTCTCCAAGGCACATTGTATTGAAGCTGTCTAAAATCAATGACAAAGAAAGAATCCTCAAGGCAGCCAGGGAAAAGAAGATGGTAACCTACAAAGGAAAGCCCATTAGATTATCATCAGATTTTTCAGCAGAAACTCTACAAGCTAGGAGGGAATGGAACCAAATATTCAAACTATTGAAGGAGAGAAATTATGACCAAGAATAATATATCCAGCAAAGATCTCCTTTAGATATGAAGGAGGAATAAAGACCTTTCCAGACATCCAGAAGCTGAGGGAATTTTCTAATACACGACCTGCACTACAAGAAATACTAAAGGAGGCTATTCCACCACCATCAACAGGGACAATTTGTGGCAACCGAAACATAAAAAGGGGGAGAGTAAATGCCTGAACCTGAATATGGGAATGGAGAAAGTAAGTGTGCTGTAGAAAATGGAATACTCTAAATATCAAACTTTCTTTTACATAAACTTAAGGGTAGCCATTCAAAAAAAAAAATCCAGAACTGAAATACATACTGTAATAAAAGAAGAAATAGAGGGAAACATCATAGAATACCACCACACAGAAATAATAAACAACAACAAAAAGGCAAAGAAACAGCCTTACCAGAATACTAAACATAGAATGACAGGGAATCCTCACATATCAATAATCAGATATGGAGACACAGCATTACCAGAAAACTACATACAATGACAGGAAATCCTCACATATCAATAATCACCCTAAATGTAAATGGACTGAACTCACCAATAAAAAGGCACAGAGTAGCAGATTGGATCAAAAAACTAAACCCAACCATGTGCTTTCACCAAGAGACACATCTCAGCTACAAGGACAAGAATAGACTCAAAATGAAAGGGTGGAAATTGACACTCCAAGCAAATGGTATCCAGAGAAAATCAGGTGTAGCCATACTGTTATCAGACGAAACAGACTTCAAGGTGAAAAAGGTAACAAGAGACAAAGATGGACATTTCATAATGGTAAAGGGGACTATACAACAAGAAGACATAGCAGTCATCAATATTTATGCCCCCAATCAGGGAGCACCGAAATATACCAAGTAACTACTAACAAAACTAAAGGGAGAAATTGACCAAAACACAATTATACTAGGGGACTTAAATAAAGCATTCACAGCTATGGAGAGATCATCCACACAGAAAATAAATAACGAAATAGCAGTCCTAAATGACACATTAGATGAAATGGACATAATTGACATATATAGAGCACTTCATCCTAAAACATCAGACTATACATTTTTTTCTAGTGTATATGGAACATTCTCAAGGATAGACCATATATTGGGACCTAAAACTTACCTCAGCAAATTTAAGAAGATTGAAATCATAGCAAGCATATTCTCTGATCACAAGGCTTTGAAATTGGATATCAACTGCAAAAAGAAAGCAGGAAAAACACAAATACATGGAGATTAAACAACATACTTTTAAAGAACGACTGGGTCAAAGAAGAAATTAGAGGAGAGATCAAAGGATGCATAGAAACAAATGACAATGAAAATACATCCTACCAAAATTTTTGGGATGCAGCGAAAGCAGTTTTAAGAGGGAGATTTATATCATTACAGGCCTATCTCAAGAAACAAGAAAAACCTCAAGTAAATAACCTCACATTACACCTTAAAAAACTAGAAAAAGAAGAACAAGTAAAACCCAAGGTCAGCAGAAGAAAGGAAATAACAAATATCAGAGCAGAACTAAATGAAACAGAGAATAAAAAGACAATAGAAAAATAATTATGAAAAAGAGCTGGTTCTTTGAAAAGATGGACAAAATTGACAAACCCTTAGCTAGACTCACTAAGATAAAAAGAGAGAAGACACTAATTAACAAAATCAGAAATGAAAAAGGGGAAGTTATCATGGATGCCACAGAAATACAAAGGATCATCCAAAAAATACTATGAAGGACTATATGCCACCAAGTTCAATTACCTCGAAGAAATGGACAAGTTCTTAGAAACGTATAGCCTTCCTAAGCTGAATCATGAAGAAGTGGAAAATCTAAACAGACCGATCTCCAGTAACGAAATTGAATCAGTCATCCAAAACCTTCCCAAAAGCAAAAGTCCGGGACCAGATGGCTTCACTAGTGAATTCTATCAAACCTTCAAAGAAGATCTAATACCAATCCTGCTCAAACTCTCCCAAAAAAATTGAAGAAGAGACAGTGCTATCTAACTTATTTTATAAGCCTAACATTACCCTGATACCAAAACCTGGTAAGGACAACACATAAAAAGAAAAGTACAAACCAGTATCTCTTTTGAATACAGATGCAAAAGTCCTAAACAAAATTCTAGCAAATTGAATACAACAGTGCATTAAAAAGATTATTCATCCTGACCAAGTGGGGTTCATTCCCGGAGTACAAGGATGGTTCAACATCCGGAAATCCATCAATGTGATACATCACATAAACAAAATAAAGGAGAAAAAATCATGTGATTATATCAATTGATGCAGGTAAAGCATTTGACTTGATTCCTCATCCATTTATGATTAAAACACTTAATAAAATAGGTATAGAATGAAAACACCTTAACATAATAAAGGCCATATATGACAAACCCTCAGCTAATCTCACAATTAATGGTGAAAAACTGAAGCCCTTTGCTCTACGTTCAGGAACACGACAGGGCTGTCCCCTATCTCCTTTGATTTTCAACATAGTGTTGGAAGTCCTTGCCATAGCAGTCAGACAAGAAAAATAAATAAAAGGCATCCAAATTGGAAATGCAGAAGTTAAGCTGTCACTTTTTGCAGATGACATGATGTTATATATAGAAAAACCTAAAGACTCTACCGAAAAGCTATTAGAAACAATCAACGAATACAGTGAAGTTGCCAGCTACAAAATCAACATACAAAAATCCATTGCATTCCTATATACTAACAATGAAATCTCAGAAAAAGAAATAAAAAATTTGCAGCAAAAAGAATAAAATACCTGGAATAAACTTAACCAAGGCTGTGAAAGATATATGCTAAAAACTACAAGACATTTTTAAAAGAAATTGAAGAAGACACAAAGAAATGGAAAGATATTCCGTGCTCATGGATTGGAAGAATCAACATAGTTAAAATGGCCATATTACCCAAAGCAATATACAGATTTAATGCAATCCCCATCAAAATCCCAATGGCATTTTTTTAAAGAAATAGAACAAAAAATCATCAGATTTGTTTGGAACCACAAAAGATCCCTAATAGACAAAGCAATCTTAAGAATAAAGAACAATACTGGAGATATCACACTCCGTGACTTTAGCTTGTACTACAGGGCTACAATAATCAAAACAGCATGGTATTGGCAGAAAAACAGACACATAGACCAATGGAATAGAACTGAGAACCCAGAAATAAAACCACATAAATATGGACAGATAATTTTTGACAAAGATGCAAAAAACATACAATGGAGAAAAGACAGCCTCTTCAATAAATGGTGCTGGGAGAATTGGATAGCCACGTGCAACAGAATGAAAGTGGACTGCTATCTATAACCATGTACCAAAATTAATTCAAAATGGGTCAATGACTTAAGCTTAAGACCTGAAACAATAAACTGCATAGAAGAAAACATAGGTACTAACCTTATGGACCGTGGGTTCAAAGAGCATTTTATGAATTGGACTCCAAAGGCAAGGGAAGTAAAAGCTAAAATAAACGAATGGGACTATATGAAACTTAAAAGCTTCTGAACACTAAAAGCAACCATCGCCAAAATAAAGAGGCAACCAACTGAATGGGAGAAGATTATTGCAAACTGTGCCTCCGATAAGGGGCTAATATCCAAAATATACAAGGAACTCATGAAACTCAACAACAATAAAACAAACAACCCAATTGTAAAATGGGCAGAGGACCTGAAGAGACATTTCTCCAAAGAGGACATACAAATGGCAAATAGACATATGAAAAAATGCTCAACATCACTAATCATCAGAGAAATGCAAATGAAAACCACAATGAGATATCACCTCATCTCAGTCAGAATGGTTATCATCAACAATACAAATAGTAACAAGTGTTGGAGAGGCTTTGGAGAAAAAGGAACCCTCATACACTATTGGTGGGAATGCAGACTGGTGCAGCCACTATGGAAGGTAGTGTGGAGGTTCCTCAAAAAATTACGAATAGAATTACCATATGACCCAGCAATCCGTCTCCTGGGTATCTACCCCCAAAATCTGAAAACATTTATACATAAAGACACATGTGCTCCGATGTTTATTGCAGCTTTGTTTACGGTGGCCAAGACATGGAAACAACCAAAATGTCCTTTGATAGATGAATGGATAAAGAAGTTGTGGTGTATATATACACAATGGAATACTATTCAGTGGTAAGAAAAGATAAAATAGGACCATTTGTGACAACATGGATGGATCTTGAGAGTATAATGCTAAGTGAAATAAGTCAGACAGAAAAAGCAGAGAACCATATGATTTCACTGATATGTGGTATATAAACGCAAAACAACAAAAGAACAAGACAAACAAATGAGAAACAAAAACTCATGGACAGAGACAATAGTTTAGTGCTTACCAGAAGGTAAGGGAATAGGGGGGTGGGAAATGAGGGTAAGGGGGATTAAATATATGGTGATGGAAGAACTGACTCTGGGTGGTGAACACACAATGGGATTTATAGATGATGCAATACAGAATTATACACCTGAAATCTATGTAATTTTACTAACAATTGTCACCCCAATAAACTTAAAAAAAAAAGAAGTACAAATTGGTAGTTACAAAATAGTCATAGGATGTAAAGTACAGCATAGAGAATACAGTGAATAATATTGTAATAACTATGTATAGTGCCAGGCGGGTACTAGACATATCAGAGGGATCACTTTGGAAATTATATAAATGTCTAACTACTATGCAGTACACCTGAAACTAATATAACTTTGAATGTCAACTTTAATTGAAAAATAAAAATTAAAAAAAAGGTGAAAAGAGTAGCGTAAATCTAAAAACTAATTTAAAAGACCATCATAAACCAGTAAGAGTAATGTGAGGAAGTAGTATTCCCAGCACTCAAAGGATTAAGTAGTAGGTGCAGTGAAGGTGATACCTTAGAATAATAGTAATGACAGCATGGAGCCAGAAAGAAGAGTGCTCAGGGAGTTTTAAAGTCAATAGAAGACAAAAAAAAAAAAAATATGCAAAGCAACATGGTTAACACCATTAGATATCGAAAAATGCAAATTAAATCACAAGATATCGCTAATGCACCCATTAGAATGGTTACAATTAAAAGGACTGACAATTCTGAGTGTTAACAAAGATGTGAAGCAACTGGAACACTCATATACCACTTATGGTAACATAGAATGCTATAACTACTTTGGAAAACTCTAAATTTGTTAAAATTTTAACACACACTTACCATATCACTCAGCCATTCCACTTTTAGGTGTAGATCCAAGAGAAATGAAAGTATACATGACTATACAAAAACCTGTGTGTGAACTTTCATAGCAGTATTTATTAACAATGTACAAAAACAACCCAAATGTCCATCAACTGATTGATTCTATTATATAAAATTCTAGAACATTTCAGATTTTCTAGTGATAAAACTCAGATTGGTGCTTGCATGGGGCAAAAACACAGGAAGGGATGGGCTGCAATGGGGCATAAGGAAGCTTTCAATTTTTAAAGATTTTTATTAAAATATAGCTAACCCATAGTGTTATATTAGTTTCAGGGATACACAATAGCAATTCAACATTTATATATCTAAAGAAGTGATCACCATGGTAAGTCCAGCGACCACCTAACACTGTACCATGCTATACCAATATTATTGACTATATTCCCTATACTGTATATTACATCCAAATGAATCATTTGTTTTATACCTGGAAATTTGAACATTTTATGACCATTCACGTCCCCTCCTTTTTAAGTTTTCAATTACAGTTGGCATTCAGTATTATTTTATACAGAGGGTGCCCAAAAATGTATACACATTTTAAGAAAGAAAAACTGTATTAAAATTGTAATTCTCTATATATACTGATAACAAAAGATGAAAAAGATGAACACAAGTCACGTTTGACTTCTGGTCAAGAGGTGCTGAAGTCAGTGTCCAGACACTTCTGATTATGGCGAACTACTGCTTGAGCAACATTGACCAAAGTGTCCACTTGTATACATTTTTTTGGTCACCTCTGGTATTAATTTCAGGTGTACAGCATAGTGGTTAGACATTTATATAATTTAAGAAGTGATTCTCCTGAGTAATCTGGTACCCACCTGGCACTATACATAGTTATTACCATATCACTAACTATATTCCCTATCCTTTACTTTTATATCCCCATGACCATTTTGTAACTACCAATTTATACTTCTTAATCCCTTCAACTTTTTTTTCACCTTGTCCAACTCTCCTCCCATCTATCACCCTGATACAGCTAGTACCCAATATATAGTTATTACCATATTATTGACTATGTTTTTTATGCTATACCGTACATCTCCATGACTACTTTATAAGAACAAATTTGTGCTTCTTAATTCCTTCACCTTTTCCATCAACCCCAAACCCCCTCCCATCTGACAACCATGAAAACGTTCTCTGTATCTTTGAGTTTGTTTCTGTTTTGTTTGCTTGTTAATTTTGTTCTTTAGATTCCACATATAAGCGAAATCACATTGCATCTGGCTTTCAGTGTCTGACATACTCCATTCAGCACAATACCCTCTGGATCTATCCATGCTGCCACAGATGGCAAGAACCCATTCCCTTCCATGGCCAAGCAATATTCCATTGTATATATGTACCACCTCCTCTTTATCCATTAATCATTTGATGGACACCTAGGCTGCCTCCACATCTTAGCCATTGTACATAATGCTGCAATGAACATATGTAAGCACATGTCCCCTCAAAGAAGCATTTTGAGTTTCTTCAAATAAATATCCAGAAGTGGGATTACTGGGTCCTTCTTTGTCTCTTGTTATAGTCTTGGTTTTAAAGCTTATTTTGTCTGCTATGAGTATTTCTATGACAGCTTTTTTGTTTTTGTTTCCATTTTCATGAAACATTTTTTTCCCCATCTCTTTACTCTTAGTCTGCATGTGTCTTTTGATCTGAAGTGAGTCTCTTATAGGCAGCATATGTATGGGTCTTGTTTTGATATCCATTCAGCCACTCTATCTTTTGATCAGAGCAGTTAATCCATTTACATTTAAAACAATTGTTGATAGATGTATAGTTATTGCCATTTTATTATTCATATTTTTGTCTTTTGTTGTTGTTGGTATTCTTCTTAAAGAAGTCCCTCTAAGATTCCTTGTATTTTGGGTTTTGTATTGATGAACTCCTTTAGCTTTTTCTTGTCTGGGAAGCTCTTTATCTGTCCTTCAATTCTAAATGATAGGTTTTTTGGGTACAGTAATCTTGGTTGTAGGTCCTTGCTTTTCATTGCTTTGAAAATTTTGTGCCAATCCCTTCTGGCCTGCAAAGTTTTTGTTGAGAAATCAGCTGACAGTCTTATGGGAGCTCCCTTTAGGTAAACAACTGCTTTTCTCTTGGTGCTTTTAAGATTCTTTCTTTGTCTTTACCCTTTGGCCTTTTAATTATGATGTGTCTTGGAGTGGGCCTCTTTGGATACATCTTCTTTGGTACTCTCTGCTTCCTGGGATTGTATATTTATTTCCTTCTCCAGGTTAGGGAAGTTTTCCATCATTATTTCTTCAAATAGGTTTTCAATTCCTTGTTTTCTCTCTTCTCCTTCTGGTGTCCCTATAATGTGAATATTGGTACACTTGATGTTGTCCCAGGGACCCCTTAAACCATCCTCATTTTTTAAAATTCTTTTTTCTTTTTTGCTACTCTGATAGGGTGTTTTCTACTACATCATCTTCTGAATCACTGATTCAGTCCTCTGCTTTGTCTAATTTATTGTTGATTCCCTCTAATATATTCTTCATTTCAGTTATTGTATTCTTTATTTATGACTTTTTTGTTTTGTTTTGTTTTGTTTTTATGTTTCCTTTTTGTTGAAGTTCTCCCTGAGTTCATTGAGCATCCTTATAACCAGTGTTTTGAACTCTGCATCTGGAGATTGCTTGGCTCTATTTTGTTTGCTTCTTTTATTTGTCACATGTTTTTTTGTCTTCCAATTTTGACTGCCTACCTGTGTTTGTTTCTATGCATTTGGTAGGATTGCTACACCTCCTGGTCTTAGTTGAGTGGCCTTCTGTAATGGGTGTTCTGTAAGACCCAGTGGTACAGTCTTCCTGGACCCCTGAGCCAGTTACTCCAGGTGTGTCCCTTGTGTACATTCTGTGTGACCTTCTGTTGTAGTTGATTGCTGTTTTCTTGTCAGTAGGCAGGATTGATTCTCAGGCTGATTTGTTGTGAGGACTGGCCATGACTACAGTTGAGGAGCTGTTTTGCAGGGGCTGACACTATACAGTGGGATTTGCTTGACTGAGGCTGTGGTTCCTGCTTAGTCTGCCTTATGGGTTTGCCATCCTTGGAGGCATACAACAGAATGCTATTCAGCAATTAAAAAGTGATTTGATACCTACAACAACAGGGAGGAACTTCAAATACATTATGCTAAGTGAAAGAAGCTCACTACAAAAGACACTATATTGTATGACTTCATTTATATGAAATTTCCAGAAAAGGCAAATCTGGAAAATAAATACAGAAGACAGATTTATGGTTGTCTGGTGCTGAGAGTATGAATGGGAATTAATTACAAATGGGCACCAAAACAAACAAAAAAACTTTTTTAGTGATGGAAATGTTCTAAAACTGGATTGTAGTCACAATTACACAACTGCATAAATTTACTAAAAATCATTAAACTGTACACTTAGAATGGGTGACTATCATGATATGTAATTATAACTCAATAAAGCTGTACAAAGTTTAAGGACGTGAGACTAGGCTTCTGGATAAAATCTTTGAGACAGCAAGCTCTACAGATTGGCTGTGTCTACTTCTGCAACAGAAACTCTTAACCTTCTAGAGAAATATGCCTAGCTCCACCCATCTTGAATAGTGAAGAAAGGAATTAGAAACATATTCCTGTGATTATATTTATTTAAAATTCTTCATTGACCAAAGCCCATTTGTATGAACATATTCCATTTTTAATTATGTTGATGTACTCAATATTGTTCTGGTCCAAGAAACATTATTTTTCTGTGAGATAATTTGGCATTTTTCTGCTCTGCTTCATTATTTCCTATTTTATGTTGTAACAATAAGAGGGCACTCTTAATTCTGGAAGTTTGTAGTTTAAATTATATCCAAAAGGCTAAGTCATTTCTAAGTTTCCTTATCTCCAACTTAGTGGAGAACATTTAAGTGTGATTTCATGTACAACACATACACACACACACATTACCACTTCATTAATAAACTACAAAGTTCTTTTTTATAGAAAAATATTATTTGGCTTTCCCACACACTTATAAATAAATCCTTACCATATTTAACTTTTGTAGACATGGAAAATAGTATTGAAATGCGGAATATATACCACAGTAATCCTTATGGGTGTTCATAAATCTCTCCAAGTAGAGGTGGAACACTGAGATATATTTTATTCATTCTTTGAAATAAGAAAGGGTGGGAAAGAGATGGAAATTATGAATATATATATATGCAAAGTAGAGCATGCACTTCCCCAAAATGTAAATAAAATATTTGGGGTGGAAAGGATTGAAAGAATTTGTAAGTGTTGGTTGGCTGTTTATAAATTTATTTCCAAATCAACAAGATAATTCAAACCAACACTCTGATGATTGAAACATTACTTTCCAGTAAATAGATTCAGGATGTGATTGAAACAGCCCTTTTAAAACTGTCTTCTTTTACCGAAAAATGACAGTGGAGGTAGTGAGTGGGCTCTTTTCCGAGGCTCCATTTATCATTCTTCTATTACTATTGTGGAAATCATGAGTCAATACCACCAGGTCTAGTTGGAGAAGGATGACTCTGACAAACACATCAGTTCCAGACACACCATAAATATCACACAATACCGCACACAGCAGGCCAAGGCAAAGCCAAGCCTGGAGAACCAATCCATCATTCTAAGTATGATACATATGGAAGATGTTCAAAGAGGTGGCTGATTGCTGCTGCCCCAGCAAAACTTCTTCCTTTTTCCATTAATGATGGGCTCAAGTCAACATTCTTTTCAGCTTTTTTTTGCTCATGTGTGTGTGCCCATGAGGCTATGGCGCAATTATAAATAGTGTTCTTACACAATTCAGGATTTCTTGTTTGGGATTCTTATCAGTTAATTTTTTTAAAGTGGCTCCCATAAAACTATTTGTATTGCTCCCAAAATGTGTTTCTATGTGGTTGAAGTATATATTACTTTAGGTAAAGCATTCATATCCATTCGTAAGCTCTGACGGAGTTTGAGGGAGCATAGCCAATGGAGTGAGCAGGACAATCTTTTAGGGGGTGAGAACAAAATACTAGAGCTTCTATTGCAATTCATATCTCAGATGAAAAATAGCTTGAACTTCATTAGTATTTAATATATGGATTGGAACTGACATACTCCTCTGGTCACTGTGTGAGCTGGTCACAAGTCGTTCATGACATTATGTGAGGGAAGCTGGGAGTCCCTCGTTTTGGAGGGATTGATCAAATGTCATGACTGCTTGTTTGTTTATTAATCCTAAGTACATTTTACTTAACAAAATGGAAAGTGGTCTTAAATCCATGGATTAAAAAACAGAAGAAAAATACAAACAATAAACACATGGCAGCTATAGATCCAGCAGTAGCTCTTTGGCAACCACACCAGTAAGTCAACACAATGGCTACCTAGTTATATCTGTCCAGAAGATGGCCAATTAATTTAACAAATCCTAAGGAAAATTTATTGAAACAAAGTTTTACATCCACCTCTGTTAACAATAAATAATGTGTGTTGAAGTTTAATAGTAGTGCATATAGCATATGTAGTAGGTTAGTGCAAAGGTAGTTGCGGTTTTCGCAATAACCTTAAACCCTTTGAACCACAATTACTTTTGCACCAACCTAATATATTGAGGTTACCTCATTTTCTAATTGGATATACAATCAAGTCATTGGAGACCACTTAGTCAGAAATATCACTTAGAATTTGTATACCTGATAGTCGATGTTTCTGGTTGAGAAGACATATATCAGGAGAGATAGAAAACATGTGAATTCAGGATGACAGCAAGGAAATTGACAAATATCAACTATCAGAAATAGGCAGATTCTGTGGCTTAATTGTATCATTGGTACTCTGGATATGTGAACCTTGATACTGAGCATCCCTGTCAAAGTCTGGACTACTGTTCCTGAATCCCACATGCCCGAGGAGTAGTAGCATGATGTTCTGCTGCTTTATGCATGAGGTTAGGCATTTGAAAATGATAAATAACAATGCTGTAAGCAGAGTAAAAATTTCAAGTTCAGTGTTGTGAAGTAAAAAACTAGCCAAGAAAGACTAAAATATTACAATGATTTGTTCACAATAACTGACTCTTACATGTGGGGATAAAAAAGATACCTGGGTTAGCTCAGATATTTCTATTAGAGATCATTTACCAAGAGATTGCAACTTAATTTACATTACTTTGAATTAATTAATTAAGCAATATTTATTGAATGCCTACATTTATTGAAAATTTTCTGTGCCTGGCTCTGGGCTAAATCTCTTAAATATATCATTTTGATGAACACTTACCACAACTTTTAAAGTAGATATTATAATCATAATTATAGAAATAAGGAAATAAGGCATAAAGAGGTAAAGCAATTGGCCCAATTCTAAACAGGAGTTCCTGGAACCACCTCCGATCTGTCTTCACAATGCTAGTTAGTCTCTTTGATGGATGGAAAACTATAGGAGGGAGAATGGAGTGAAAGGACAGGGAGAAAAGAAGAAACTTGGAAAGTGGGAGAGCAGCAGCCTCCCTTTCCAAGCTGTTTTCTTATGAAAATTGCCTGATACTTTGTCCTCAGATCCAGCTGTGTTGCTGTTGTTATTTAACGGTCATCAAACTCTAGACCCAGTCCAGCACCATGGAGGGGAAACAGAAAACGTCTATAGCTGTATCTCTATGTTAACATTTCAGGATTGTATCTTGCAGCTCTTCCCATTGGGATATTGATTTCATAGCCACCCAGTATCTGGCCTTCTGCTCAGTCCCTATGGCTGCTCCTCCTCAGGACCTCTCAGAGACTAAGGTCTTTGACATCTGTTGCCAGATGTTTCTCAGGCTAACCATAGACTTCTTGGGTCTTTGCTTATGGGTGATATAAGATTGAAATCCAAGTGGCTATCAGCATTCTCCAAGCCCCATCACCTGTCCAGTTCTTCTTTGAATAAACTCTCCTGGTCGTGGCTCCTTTTAAACAGAGGGTACTGGGATTGTTATATCTAATTGAGCTTCCTGAGAAGCTGGCCTATCCCTTGAATTACAGATCAGCTTGCTCTGCTGCCCTGCTTAGAAGTCTTCTTTTTAGGATCATCCGGACTGCTCTGTCTGAAGTCTTCCTTCTTCCATTCCTTAATCTCGCTTCCTTTCCATGCCTGAGCCCTAATTAAAATAGGGCAGACCTCTTTAAGATTGTGATGTTTGTATTGACTCTTTCTCAGGTTCCCCTTTGTGTTCCTTCTAATCTGACATTCAGCCTTTAAAATCATTATCATTAGCATCATCATCATTATCATCATCATCATCATCATCATCATCATCATCATCAATTTTAGTTCCATACATTTGTTTAGCTTAAATAAAAGACACAGAATAAAGGTGAAGTCCTTGTTATTTTTTCTATTCAGTCTCTCTGCTCTCTTTCTCTCTAGAGCCGGGGTGTCAAAACTTTTTTCAACGTTTTTACCAAGGGCCATATGCGGTAAAATACACAAACAGCCGGGCCACTCGCTCGAGGTGAAGTACATATTGCCTCACCTGGTTTATTTAAGTAAACTAAATATATTTTTGGAATTTGCTGCGGGCCGATTAACAATGGATTGCGGACCGCAGTTGCCCCGTGGGCCACAGTTTTGACACCCCTGCTCTAGAGGCATTGAACATCATGAATTCTAGTTGATACTATATTTTTCTACATATATATCCATATGTAATGAACAATAACCAATGTTTTTATAATATGCACATGGCATATTCTAAGTTGTTCACGTGAATTCCTTCTTTGACTTTGAAAACAAACTTATGAAATAGGAAGTACTATTACCTCCCTTTTAAAATTGAGACACCAACAGCTTAAATAACTTGTACAAGGTCACACAGCTAGGAAATGGTGGAACTGGGATTCAAAGGCAGGCATCCAATTCCAGAAATAGTGGGCTTCATCATATGCTAATGCTTTTAATTGCTCTAATGTTACATAACCTATTGTGGTATTGTGTAGAGTGAATTTTCTAAATGATTAAAAATGCATTCTAAAAATTTTCCTCAATTTAGTTTTCCTCTCAGCATTGTATTTTTGAGATCCATGTTAATCCAATCATTGATATTTACTACTATGTAATACTCTGTCAGAAATGTCCATCATAATTTACTGTATTCTCCATGAGGGGCATGTAGAGTGTTGCTCACCTTTTACTACTATAAGCTATGCTACAGTGAACATTGTGGTGCTTTTCTCCTTATAAATAGTCACTTTCCCCTCCAATTCAAATATGGCTATTTCACCAGTGCCTTTGTCAATCGGTAAGATGAAGTATGAAGTGGTTTATTTAAATAATTCCTACCAATATATGACTGATTAATAATAATTTAATCCTCTGCTGGACTTTGCATTTTTAAGGACTCACTTAAACTATAATGGGTGAATATAATGATATGAAGAATTTCAGAAATTAGGAAGAAAGAATGGATTCAAAGATTACATATTGGGGCAATAGTCCCAGTGTCTTCAGGACTCCTGTTTCCCTTCTGTGTCATGGACATTTGGATCTCCATGGAAGTCTTTGTTTTAGCACCAATATTCCAAAGTGTTTCAATGCTTTGTTTCCTATCTTATAAATTATACATGTACATATAGAGTATTTATTGGATTACAAAATACTCTGGTGTGATAACCATGTGACTTTAAGAAAAAGGAAAATGTATTTCTAAATCTTGAAAATCTTGAAAACTATGGGGTGCATACCAAATGGAATTTCCTCTGCAGTCCAGGCAGCCTTGCTCTTTGAAAGGTAGCTATGCTCCCCACTATGCCACCAATGCATATGCTGTTCACCCTTTAAATGGAGATAGACCAAGTGGCAATATCAGACAGCTAGCTATCTACCAGAAGCCCAAGAATATTTCAAAATGTGACAACGATAGTCTTTTATTCATGGAGAAACTTCACTAGAATAATTTTTTTCTGGATGAACTCATTGTGAATGAACTCTGTTGTCCATTTGTTATTTTACATATTCTATGTGTGTGGTTATCCATATACATTTTGGAGCATGGCACAGATGTTATCTTGGAATAGGAAACCTACTGGATCTGAACTTAACAAGAAGAAAAGTGGAATTTTCCACTAACAGCGCAGTATCAAGGAAGAACATTGGGCATGAAATTAGAACACCAAGTTCTAATTCTAACACTCAGTGGTTTGGTGAAATTGGACAAGTTATTGTAAGTGAGAATCATAACATTACTGACTCATCATGTTGTAAGATGATTATAACATCTTCTAAATTAGTACAATTAAGCCAAATGAAATTTTAAAAAATTAACTTGTTTCTTAAACACTGAGTGACACACCTGATATAATACTGGTATACGTAGAAAAATTTTACAGATTTACTCTAAAATGGACATACTGATATCACATTCCTAGAGTTGCTGTGGGAGGAAAAATGCCTTGATGTGTATACAGTACTTCTAAGTCAAGAACTAGGGATGATCTGTTTGAAAATACTGAGCCACTGAACTAATGGAGCATCTATGTTTTAGGCTTGAGCATAGGAAAACAGGCCAGAGAGCTGTGACAGTTTAAAGAGAAAATTGCAGGGTGAAGTCTGCATTTCTGTGTTTGGTATGACAAGGTATGTAAGTGGGATCTGACTGAAGGTGAGTAGGTGACTGAGACAAGCTTTTCTAAATCACCGCCCTTCCAGGTGCTCCTCACTGGGCAAAGGAAGCCTCGCAGTGCCGGAACATGGGGGTGGATCATCTGGGACAGGCTGGGGGTGAGAAGGAAGAGGCTGAGCTGAGCCTCAGTCAGATATTCTGTCAGGTCGTTGTGCAGGGAGAAACCCATGGACGTCCTACCTGAGAATCCATAAATGTCTCTTGTGAGGAAGCCACTACTTGATAAAGAGAGAGATACGAAGGCCAGCAGACAAAAAAGAGAGGCTGATTTATCTTGAACAGTCACTTGTGGAATGTCTTTCTTCTGCAACTTCATCCCTACTCCAATCTCAGAAGAGTAATGACAGCAAAGAACTGAGGAATGGCATGAGCAAGAAGACCCTATCTGCTTCCTCCCTGCCTCCTACTCCAACCCATGGAGTTACCTGTCTATCCCGTCATGGATTGTACAGGAAGAGAGCTGTGAATTGAATATGTGATAGAAGTTTTTAAATGGAGAGCATCACTGTCAGTCTGAAACTTGTGAAATTGGACTGAAATATCACTACAGAGCCTGAAATCCAATGGAATGGAGCCTTGACAAAGAATTTTTTAATTTAAAAAATATACAGCCTTTTCATGGTTATACTACAAGTTGATACACCTCGATGAAATCAGTTAAATTAGTTATTAATTATTTATTATAAATGTTTCTGTCCTTATAGGACTAGAAGTCTTGAGAAGTCCCTCTTCCAGATGCATCTTGTGAGCTTTTTACTCAGTCTTGGCAGAAAGGAAACTTGGCCTGCCTTCTATATGACTAATCTTAAATTGTTAATGCGTTTGTTCATTTATTCAATCTCCATTTATTGAGCATTTAGTGTGCCAGACACTGAACTACTGAACCAGACTCTTGGGATAATTAAGCAGGCCAAATACTCAGTTCATATGATTTCACATGGAATAAAAAGACTTTGTTTTTCTAAAGCTCTTGTGGTACTGGCAGGCATTGCACAAAATAAATTGTGGGCTTTAAAACCAAATAGCATTCTGAACTGCCTGGTAGAAATACTGGTGACCACGCATCCTGGATTTTCCAGGACATCCTTGGTTTATTATAATTTCATTGTGTTTTTTTTTTCAATAAAGAAAATTTATTCAATATGTAGCTAAATGCAATTTATTTTTTATGACTTTGTAACACTTTTCATTTAAATTTATAAATGATGAAACGTCCTTTGTTAGACCACATGCCCCAGTAAAATTTTAAAAATGTGGATGCTTAATGCTGTAGATTGTTTAAAAGACAAATTTAGATCTAGGTTTTGATGACAAAGATATAAAAGTTATTTCCTTTAGATCTAGATTATGATGATAAAAATGTGAAAGTTATTGTTTCCTGGAAACCCAGCTTTCCTGGCAGTTGTATCTCTTGGCATCTGACACTGTTTTGCCAGGTATAACAAGCTGCAGCTAAAGCAACAGTTTGCCTTATGTCAGTTTTAACCCACAGTGATGTGATGTGCAATGATTTCCTGTGCTTTCAAAGGTAATGAATTGATGCACTTGAGTCTTCACTCAGGTCATAACTTTCCGCGAAAAGAAATGAAAGAGAGCAGGAGCAGAGAGTTAAGAGATAGAGGCAAAGAGAGGAAGATACTTAAGGAAGGACAGAGGAGAGAGAGCTGGGGTGAAGTAGTTTGTAACCAGCTCAGTTCTCATCTCAAAATGATTTTCTTGCACAGGCCATTCAAGAAGCATGATGAGGATCATAATCAGCTGTTGTTTTTAGATTCCTTTTAGTTTTATGGTGGAATAATTTAATTAAAATACATTTTTATTATGATTTTACAGCCTCTGTCTGCTCTCTCTACTACTGTAATTTCCTCAAGTGGAGATGTATGACATCCTGTGGGCATCCCCAGTAGCTTTTCAATCATCAGTTCATACCTTCTGAGTTAGCTTCATTTTGCCAAAGGAATTCTTTTCTTATTTAGCATTCTTGTCACTGGAAATAAGTACTCTGATATCTGATGTACTGCACAGTTATGGAAAAAAATTATTTCATTTTTTCATCCGTTCCTTAAACATGATAGTTTTAGAAAACAGATATCTGGCAGTAATAAATTTATTTTAAATACATATCCTTCCACTTTCCCAAGTACAGTAGGCAGAAAAATGGTCCCCTAAAGATGTCAACATTCTAATCCTGTGAATGAACCTTTGAATATGTTACCTTACCTATTCACAGAGCCTGTGAATATGGTACCTTATATGGTAAAAGTAACTTTGCCTATGTGAAATTATTTTGGATAATCAGGATAATGTAGGTGGGTCCATTGTAATCACAGGGTCCTTAAAAGTAGAAGAAGGAGGCAGAAGTGAGGTCAGAGAAAGAGATGTGATGATGGAATCAGTCGGAGAGATGCTATGCTGTTGGCTTTGAAGATGGATGGAGGGGCCATAACCCAAGGAATGTGGGCCACTGCTCAAAGGTTGAACAGGGAAGGAAACAAATTTTAGAGCCTCCAGAAGGGACGTAGTCTTGTTGACATCTTGATTTTAGCCCAGAGAAACCTGTGTCGGACTTTTAAACTATAGAACTGTAAGATGATAAATTTGTGTTGTTTGCAGCTACTAAGTTACAGCAGTAATAGAAAGCTGATACATAAATACCCTTTCTGTGTAAAGGTTGAATCCTAAATGTATTAGCTTTTAATTGCATTATTTAATAAAAGTCTTTCTAACCTCACTAATTGTAATATTTTACATAATTGAAGATGCCATATTGACAGCAGATTTCTCACCTCTCTATAATTCATTTTTAATCGATGCCCTTTTTAGAAACCAATTTTCAGGGGCAACATCTTTATACTTGGACAGTTCCATTACTACTTATTCTCAATTCTAATTTTAATCAGATTTGTCAGTAGATGGAATACCCAAGCCAGACAGGGCTTAATGAATTTTATAACAGTTGATAAAGTAGGAAGGACCACTCTCCTTTCTATTATATTTGGAAATTTTCTCTTAATTTGAATTATAAGAGTGAAATCTACCAAGATCACTTTCATGTTGCACTATTATGGTGAATATTCTATGGCCATTAACAGTATCTACAAAGGAAGCCACTTCTTTGAAGCAAATATTAGTGCCTGAGACAAGGAGAATCTTGGTATAATTCAGTTGGCAACTTCACGAATTGGAAGCTATAAATCAGTGTGAATTTAGCATTCAGTTCCCAGGGTTTTCAAAGACTTCATTTTACCTGCCATGCATTTTTTTATGCAATCTCGGTTACTCTGTAACACACTGAAGTTTAAAAGACTTTCACTTAGGTTTCTTGGACACTCACACCAGATGTACGGAAAAGTAAGAAAAGAAGAATTTGTGCCTGTCTTTTTTTCTTTGTAGTTTTAATAGAGGCTTTGTACAGGCTGTACAGGCTTTGGATTAAGGCAATGCCTCTGCTACAAGTTCAATTGCAAGAAACAGAAGAAACAAGCCTCCAGGGAGGTCTTTGTACAGATCTAGCAAATGTCAGGCAGTGAGTTTTTAGGTTCCTTGTTAGTGGGGAGCTAAATTCCACTGTGATTTTCAAATGTAAAATTTGTAGCAGCAGATTGATTTTTCACATCCATATTCACTTAGCATTAAGTTTTTCAAAGAGTTGAATGATATGATGGTGTGTGTGTGTGTCTGTGAGAGAGAGAGAAAGAGAGAGAGAGAGAGAGAGAGAGAGAGAGAGAGAGAGAGAGAGAGAGAGAGAGAGAGAACCTTGATGAAACACAAAATGATTTTTCCAAAGGATCCTGATACTAGTTTAAAGAAACTTTTCTAATTTGCAAGAAGGGTACACCAAATAAAAAAGTAAAGTAATACAAATAAGAAATAAAATAATCATTGAAAACCTGAGTTGGAAATGTCTTGTCCTTCTGCTTTCTACTTCTTTTCATTTTCCTACCCTTCTCATCCCCCAGGTTGTTCTTCCCTCTCTCTCCAGGAAGAGGAACTTAACTTTGCAGAAAAATTAAAAAGCCTTCACTCGATAACTCTATCATCTCCCAACAGCAACCAAGCATCTTCCCAACAGCAAACAAACATAAATTAACGTCTACCCTGTCTTTCTTCTTTCTCATTATGGTGGGAATATCCCTACTATCCAATAACTTTGAATTTGTACTCCCTCTGTCCTGCTCTAGAACTTTACACAATTACTTGTTTCTTCTCGCTCTTGTATAGTAACACTTACCTTTTTTTTTTTTTTTTGAAAGTAAGGATAAGTCTTTAATGAAGTGAAGGTAAAGAGAATGCTAATTAATTTAATAAATACATATAAAACTTTATGATCTATAGCAAATATGCATTCTTTTCTTTTTTTTTAATTAAATTTATTGGGGTGACAATTGTTAGTAAATTTACATAGATTTCAGGTGTACAATTCTGTATTACATCGTCTATAAATCCCATTGTGTGCTCACCACCCAGAGTCAGTTCTCCTTCCATCACCATATATTTGATTCCCTTTACCCTCATCACCCACCCCCCACCCCCTTACCCTCTGGTAGCCACTAAATTATTGTCTGTGTCTATGAGTTTTTGTTTCTCATTTGTTTGTCTTGTTCTTTTTGGTTTATATACCACATATCAGGTAACACTTACCTTTTAATTCGACACTTTCCATCAACTTTTAAGCAGGCTTATCTCTTATTTTTTTACAAACAACAACAACAACAACATCAAAATCCTCTTTACCCTTCAGATATTGCATTTTCTTTTCCTCCCCTCTACAGCCAAATTTCTTCCAATTGCTTCTGTGTTCATCTCAGTTTGGCCTTTGATCCCCTGACTCCAAGCAAAATCGCTCTTCATTTATATCATCAATAATGTCCATTTCACTAAGTTGAATGGACATTGTTGATGGACACTTTTACTACTCAGCAGCTTTGGACTCATTCTTTTTCTCAAAACACTCTTTCTTTGAATTTTGTGACATTGCTTTCTTGGCACTTCTACCTCTCTGGTCATTCTTTTCCTATTTCTGGTTTAGGCTCAACCTCCTGTACTTACTAATTGAATGATGGAGTTACAGTTCCACTTTTGGTCCTCTTCTCTCTCTACTTTGTACTCTCCTTCGAGGCAATCTAACTCTTGGTCATATCTTTAATGACCATGTCTAAGCTGATGAATCCCAAATATCCGTTTCTAGTTTAATTTATTTGTTTGTTTCACACCTGAACATCCATTTGCCTACTTGGCACTTTCTCTTAAATATTAATAGCTCAAGTCACCCAAACCAAATATGTCCAAAAATATACTGACAAGTACCCTGTATCCTTGGTCTGTTTTAAGCAAGTGCCATCAGCAGTGTTGTCAGTGAATGCTCTAAACTCCACCCATGCATGCAAGCCAGGAGGTAGGAATCATCTTTAACAAATCCCTCTAATTCATTATGCCAAGCCCACTCGGCATGAAGTTTGTTATTTTACTTTCTAAAATCAATCAGATACTCATGTATCCACTACTCATGATCTCTATCAACTCCAACCTAGTCTAAGCTACCACAGAAACTATTTTACTTTCAGAGCATTTTCAAAAACATTGCTAGGGTGATCTTTGCATAGAGCAGGTCTGGACCTGTCACTTAACAGGTTAAACACTTTGATGGCTGCTCATCCCTCTATGCATAAAAACCATGCTGTTGCACATGCCCTGTGGTCAGTTGTCTTCTGGCTCCTGACTGTGTCACCAATGTCAATGTGCACTATATTCCCATCCTCTTTAATAGGCTTCAGGCACATTGTCCTTCTTACAATTTCATATACATGTCACAGTTCTCCAGCCACAGGGCTTTTGCACATGCTTGGTAATTCTTCTCCCATCTTTCTTTGTTAAACTCTTACACGTCAAGGATCATCTCATGAACTCCTTCTCTGACTCCCCTAACTAGACCAAACACTCCTCATGAAATCATGTATTTCTCCTTCATAGCACTTAGAACATTAATATACATGTGTCTAATTGTTTGATTATTAACCATAGTATTTGTCTTCATGAAATGTGCAAGGGCTACAATGCTAAGTCATTATATTCTTTATGCTTAGCTAAAGTCACTTAGCAAAGGTGCTTGGGAAAAATTTTTGTTTAACAAATACATGGAAAGGACTTAGAAATTATTCTAATCTGTTTTAGAGAGTAGTAGACTGAATCTCAGAGAGGTGAATCTCTGAAACTCAAATTCCGTAATTCTAATATTGGGACAAATTTGTGGTATAATATTATGTTTTAAAATGTGCTTTATGTCCTCTTTAGACATTAATGCAAATATTAGTAAGGTTTGTATCATTTATGTTAATAGTGGTGGCATTATAAGAATTATAGGTAAAGTCTGCGTTCAACACCTACTCTAAGTATATAGTTCATTTTTATAGACAGTGACCTAAACCCAAACTTTCTTGTCTAAATTCCTGTAGATTATAAAGCTTCTCATGTGAAGTCAAAATTTCTTCCCTGGATTAAACTCAAAATATGGCATGACACAGAAAACAACTCTATAGGAAGTAGGTACAAGGAATTCTAGCGACTTCTGAATTGGCCTGGCTAAACCTCCACATTGAATGATGGCAAATTCTGCCCATTACTCTTCTCTTTGTGGAAGTATGCCAGTCATTTGCTTATTCATTTTCAGATTTATTGCATGTTCCCATTTCTATTCTGTATTACGAGGAACTGCTAACTAGCTGTTAGGTTAGGTCAGCCAATAGGAAGAGAAAACAGAAGACAAGAAGGAGGGGGAATATAAGGTTATTTTCCCTCTCATGTTGACTTAGGCAGTATCTCTGGCAACAGCTGTATCTCTTCTTTAACTCTAGCTCCTGGCAGATAACTTCTTATTCAGTGGTCCCAACTCTCACAGGCAAATCCTCCTGTGGTTCTTGCCCTCATTACATATTCCTGGCTTTGGGGCTTCAGTGAAATCACTTCTGTTTTCTCTAACCCAATGGAGTAATATTGGCTTTCCTGCTCTTGCTAATCTGTGGGTTGTTTCATGATAGCCTGCTAAGTTTCTCTGTTCTACCAACACACGTGCAACCATTTGCTTGTATTAAATTTCATTTATTTGACATAGTTAAATTGATTTATATTTTCCTGGTGATATCTTGACTGATTGTTTTTTTCCTTTTTTTTTGTATCAGGATCAGTCCTAGGAAACAGATCCTAAAGAACAAATTCTGAGCTTAGATTACTTGCTTCTTGTATCTTGAATACAGTGCAGAACTTCTTTCAGGTGGAAAATGAGATACTATAATTAATCTGTCTCATCAAGTGGCATCACAATTACTTAAATTATAAGTAATTATAAGTTTGTTTGGAATTGTGTGTCACTTGAAAGCTATGCTCTGGTGAAACAAGTAGCTGTTGCATTTGACTATAAAAATGGGATGGCTGTTTCTCACTGTGCTGGACTGCTTACAAAAAGAAAACGATAAGCCTAGAGCTTTAAACTCTTAGCTTAAGGGACACTACCAGAGAATCAGAGAGCTGCTATGGTGTTCCTCAAAGATTTTATATCGGGACGGAACTCATGGTTGAGGATCAGAACCATGAGTTTGCAGTGATCATGCAAGTTGAAAACATGGACTCATCAATTTAATATGTTAGTGTTCATTTTAAAGGATGGATCTGGGAGTTTGGATGGGCGGTATTTGAGCAGATTCGGCTGAATTTGAGAACCATGAACACAAAATATCCCCCAGGTTCCATTACCAGCAGATGCAATTGTATCTGATGAGAATAGTCTTCCCTTATTTAAAGAGCCTATAATCCTTTTATTAAAGTAGAGTTGACATACAATATTATATTAGTTTCAGGTGTACAACATAGTGATTCAACATTTATATATCATATGAAGTGATTACCATAAGTCTAGTAACCATCCATCACTGTACCAAGTTTATTACTGATGATATTCCCTATGCTGTGCATTATATCCCTATGACTTATTTATTTTATAAATGGAAGTTCGTACCTCTGAATCCCCTTCACCTTTTTTGTCTGTCCTCCCCTCTCCCTCTTTTATTGCAGTCATCAGTTTGTTCTCTGTGTCTAGGAGTTTGCTTCTATTTTATTTGTCTGTTTTGTTTTTCTAGGTTCCACATATGAGTGAAATCATACAATATTTGTCTTTTTCTGGCTTATTTCCCTTGGTATCATACTCTCTATGTCCATCTATGTTGTTGCAAATGGTAAAATTTCATTATTTGTTATGGCTGATTACATATATTTTCATATGTTTTTTATTCATTCATTTATCACTGGAAACTTAGCTTACATCCGTATCTTAGCTATTGTAAATAATGCTGCAACGAACATAGGGGTGCATGTATATTTTTGAATTAATATTTTCATTTTCTTTGGATAAATACCCAGAAGTATAATTGCTGGATTGTATGGTAGTTCCATTTGTAACATTTTGAGGAACCTCCATACTGTTTCCTAGTGGCTGCACCAATTTACATTCCCACCAACAGAGAACAAGGGTTCTTTTCTCTCTACATCCTCACCAATACTTGTTATTTGTTGTCTTTTTGATAATAGCAGTTTTAACACGTGTGAGTTGATATTTCGTTGTTTTGATTTGCATTTCGCTGATGATTAGTGTTGTTGAGCATCTTTTCATGTGCCTATTGGCCATCTGTGTGTTTTCTTTGGATAAATGTCTATTCAGGTCCTCTGCTCATTTCATAATCAGATTTATTTTAATGTTGAGTTGTATGAGTTCTTTATATATTTTGAATATTAACCCCTTATCAGATATATCATTTGCAAATATCTTCTCCTATTTCGTAGGTTGCCTTTTTGTTTTGTTGATGGTTTCCTTTGTTGTGCACAGGTTTTTTAGGTTGATATAATTCTATTTGTTTATTTTTGCTTTTGTTGCCCTTGCCCAAGTAGACATATCCAAAAATAAATGTTGCTAAGACTAAGGGATCTGAAGTTATTTATCAGAATGACTGTGCGAAGAGAAAAGGAAAATGTCCAGGCATTTTGGAGCTATTTAGACATGAATTCTTATTTGATGCTAATACCTGGTGCCCCAAAATGCAACCGTAATGCAGTGACCAGAGTAGGAGCTTTTAGATGTCTTGTAGTAAGTTATTTTGTCCCCAGTTCATCTCATAGTGAACCCAGCTTGTAGTTATTTCCGTAGTTCCTGAATGCAGAGTTAGGATAGTCATACTTGCCAACTGGCTCCTTGACTCATGGAATGGGGGCTATTGTGTTATGAAGAACTTAGTCAAAGCCCTTGAAAGTGCACTTCCCAACTGAATAATAAAACAAACAAACAAACAAACAAACAAAATACAATATCTGTAGGAATTACAGAGTGAAGTGTCACCATCTAAGATTTTCAGGATGCAAGTTATGATGACTATTATATTTATGTTTAACTTGCCTTCTTGCCCCAGGCTTAAGCTGATGTCATCTTTTAAAATGACTGAAAATTTTAATAAATTTAATCCAGTAGTGATTCCAATTGTAGCTAAATTCCAGGTGTGATATACTTGCTTGAGGAAGTAAAGGAACACAACCCCTGGTTCCTGGTATGCAACTGTTAATTTGGTAAATACTTTATTTTCCTTAGAAATGGAAAAGGATTATAAAACAAATTAATTTTACTTGGAAAGGGCAGCATTATACTTTTCCAGTCTCACCTCACTTTTATATATGTAATAAAATATTACCACTCAACAATAAAAAGGAATGCATATTGCTACACACAACAACATGGATGAGTATCAGAATAACTTTGCTGAGTGAAGGAACCAGAAAAAAATACTGTATGATTTCACTTACATAAAATTCTAGAAAATGCAACCTAATTCATAGTGATGTAACCGAAACAAACAAAAAAACAAGTTCAGCTGCTTGCTGCTCAACAGCCAGTACTCAAGAGGCAGGCAAGTGTTGGGTAGAAAGGAAATGTTGCTTTATTCAGGAAGCTGGCAACCTGGGAAGATAGTGGACTAATGTCCAAAGACCATCTCCGAAGTTCTGGACTAAACAGAAGAGTTTTAAAGGGGAGGAAAAGGAGAAGGAGTTCCAGGGAACTGAGAGAGAAGTCTGTGTTTCTCTAGACATAGGTGACACTTTTTCATATTAGACTCTAGAGCGCCAGCAGCTGGTAGCAGCTAACTTGGGGGACATTCTTTCTTCTGTAAAACAAACTCACAAATTCTCCTTGCGACCCTGAAGTTATCTCCTCCTGCTTGACAAAGAAATAGTACATCAGCAATATATGACTACATTTGTGAGAATAAAAGGAGTTGAGCAAGAAGAGTGGTTAACATGTGAACAAAGGTCTAATTAAGAATTAAATTATTTAATTCCACCTGCCAAAAATATTAGGGGCATTAAATTCACAGGGGGCTCGGCTAGAGTGACAGAAAGATCAATGGTTACTTGGGATTGGGTGGTATGGGTGGGGAACAGGGAGGAACAGAAGAGAAGGATTTCAAAGGGGCATGAGGAAACATCTAGGGGTGATGGTTTCATTGGTATGTTCATGTGTCAAAATACATTAAGTTGTACACTTTGTTTTTTTTTAAATTGACCAAATAAAAATGGATGTTTATTGCAACATTGCTTGTAGTTACAAAAACAAATAAAACCAAAATAAGAAAAATGAAATACAAATAACAAAAAAAATGCCTAATGTCCATGAATAGGGAAATGGTTGGAAAAATCACACACATATATAGTAAGAATAATTCCACATTTGTAAAAAAACAAAAACAGAAACAAAATCCAAACAAAAGCAAAGCAACCTCCATATATGTGTGAGCATACAATTTAATATCATTTTATGTAAAGAAAGTTATAGAAAAATAAACACAAACCCTTCATATTGATTACTCTGGGGCATAGATAATCAAGGATTGTGAGTGGAGTGTGTTAGCTTTTTTTTGTGGACCTCTGTATTATTTGACATGTACAATAGGAAGGTATTACTGTTGCAATTTTATTTTAATTTTAATTTTTTATTTTTCAATTACAGTTGACATTCAATATTATTTTATATTAGTTTCAGGTGTACAGCATAATGGGTAGACATTTATGTTATTTATGAAGTGACCCCCGATAGTCTAGTATCCATCTGACACCATACATAGATATTACAATATTATTGACTATATTCAATATACTGTATTTTATATTCCCATGACTGTTTTGTAACTACCTATCAAATTGCATACTTTAAGTGTGTGCACTTTATTGTTTTGTCAATTATACCTCAATAAAGCAGTTTTGAAAATATCAGCTATGACCTCATGACCAGCTATAGACTATAACAGCTGTGCACATTTGTTATGTATACACGATCCTGTTTTTTCTTCAATTCATTTCTTCTACTATTTTGTTTCAAAGATGTTGGTAATGATTCCTTTTGCAAATTAGTTAATGGGTCACTAAATTAGTGATGGCATGAAGAGGAGGACTGCATATCACATGGAGATACTTTACTTCAATATGGGTGTGGTGATGGATGGGCCTTTACATCTCCCCATTTGGGAAGAGGGTGACAACATGTTCACTTTATACAGAACAGTTATTCTGTCAATTCTATGGATAATATTCTTTGAAATAGGAGAATAAGTGGTTATGGTATAAGAGTTAAATATGGTCAAAGAATGCTGAGTAGCAAAAAGGGGGAAGACTGTGTAGTTCATACGATATATACATTCTCTGTACTTCTCCTGACTGCCCTTCATCATAAGGAAAGACATTTCCCATATTTCTTTTCCTACTAGCTTCTAGGTATGCTTGACCAATGGGAAGTACTAGGGGAAACCCAGAGTAAAAGGAAAAAGCCAGTATATTTCTTTCTTCCTTACTCTGGTGGCATCTTGAAGCAGGTGCATCTCCTCTTTGGTCCCAGCTCCTTCCAGGGAGCCCATCACTCTATCCTCTAGACCAGGGGTGTCCAAACCTCAGCCCGCTGGCTAACTGCGGCCCATGATTTATAGTTAATTGGCCCGCAGCAAATTCCAAAAACATGTTTAATTTACTTAAATAAACCAGGTGAGGCAATATGTATTTCACCTCGAGTGAGTGGCCCGGCTATTTGTGTATTTTACCTCATATGGCCCTTGGTGAAAAACGTTGAAAAAAGTTTGGACATCCCTGGTCTAGACCTATGAGGGCAAGAGCCTGCCATGGTCTCAGTTCCAGCCAGACATCCTTGGCTTCCTGGTTCCTGTACCATCGCATAGTACGTTTCTGCTGTTGTTAATTTCTAGGTTGCCTCACTGTCTCGATTTGTCTTTTTAATTTTCCCATCACTTCTATAAACAATACCATGTATTAAATTCTTTTCATTTGAAAAATAATTCCTTTTGTTTGAAATACCTGGACCCAACTGATATAAGAAGTGAAAATGCTGGACAAACAAAGAGAACATATGTTATTTCAATTTCGCTCAAGCTGTTATCTCAAGTGGTACTGAGTAAATTTGTCAATTCTCTTTGATGTGGAATAAAGCTCAAGCTCTTTCATGTCACACAAGTCCCTCCCTAATATAACTTCTAACTCTCCCTGTCTCTTCAACCTATCTTCTGACACACCCTGCCTCACCCCACAATTCAGTCATTCATCATTACTTGCAATTCTCCAAGTGTTGTTTCAATCCTCTCTTTCCCTATGCCAGGTCTGGAAAGCCACTTCCTCTGAATTCTGACTTAGTTTCTCAAGAGTCAGTTCAAGTGCCTCTTACAAGGTGACACCTTTCCTGACACCTGGACAGAATGACTCACTCAACCCTTTGTGATCCAGACTCTATTCCACATACGTACATGCATATTTACTCATGCAAAGCACCATGAGCTTCTTGAGGATAAGGAACTAGTCATCTCTGTATCCTAGCACATGGTAGACAAGTATTTGATGAATGAATCATTGAAAAAAGAAGGATGATGAGTGGTGTTTGTACTCGGTATTTCTTAAAGAGCAACCCGTTATCTTCCTGGTAGCAAGGTGAATATTTTAAGTCATCAAAAGTGATTTGACAACTGCAAATATTAAATAATAGACTATGGCCAGAGCCTGCCTGCTGTATAAAGAAGTATAGCTCATTTGGAAGATATCCGTACATCACTTGTTCTCCAACTAGATAAAGAAAACTGTAACAGTCTGCCAGCAGCTTGTTTGTTTCATAGTGGCTTGTTTTCCAGCTCAGAGGATATTGGCCATAATCCCAATGAACAAATGTGGATCAGACTGAAGGAGGGCAGGCTGTGAAAATGGGATAAACAACAGCCCTCTAACATGTAGGAATAAAGCCCATTTAATATCTTTGGAATTCACGTTAACAATCATTCTAGACTATTGAGAGAGCTTTTGTTTTCTATTTACTGGAGTATTGTGATTGCCTTTGGGGGATTGAAGCTACTGTCCTGGCCAAACAGTTAAATCGTGTTGGCCCCTTTCCGTGATAGTGACATAACCATTGTTGTGCTCTCCAGGAATCATTCCTCCTTTTTCCAAATCTAATGCTTCACGAGTGTTTCTCATGAGTAAGAGGTAAAAACGATTTGTAGAAACCCATGAAGGCTGGGGGCCCAGTTTTCTACTATTTTAGTGATGATTTATACTTCTTTATGATGCTGATATCCTGCACTCTGAGAAGGTTTGCAATTTTGTGGTTCTGCTGGTTTCGAACCAGCCAGCATTAAGCCTATTGCATTAGCCAAATGGATTTTCGCCACCCTTGCCTCTAATCTCTAACAGACAGAGGCAGGGTTGGAGGTCAGAGAGACTTGCCCTCCCTCATCTTTTCTCTCCTGTGCGGCCACTCCAGATAAGTCACAGGTGAAAAATACTGCATGGAAGTCCAGCTTCACAAGCCTGTCAGGCTTCTGATACTCATCAGCATATCTGAGATCCAATTGAAAAGCATGTTTTGGCTTTGCCAGGGGGTGAACGGGTGAAAGTCCACTCACAACATTTCTAGTGTCTGGAAAGATCCAGTCTTGTGCCTGAGGCAAAGGGCATTAAAAGGAAGAGCTTTGCTGTCACCCACTTCAAATTGTTTTTGCCTGCAGCATATAAGTGTTGAAGAGAGATGGGAGGAAGGGCTGACTTTCACTCCAGGCAGCAGAGAGTGGCAGGAACATTTAATGTTTAGGAGACAGAACCTTTGCAACTAAAATCAAGGGGTGAAGTGAGTTATTCTCACCAAGTGCCAATTATCACATACTGCTCTCTCCTCTATTTACTATTAATTTTTTCATCCTGATCAAATATACTATTTCCAACATCAATAGTCTATATCTCAAGATAATTGTAGGGGACTGGAGTATGCCAGTGTTCCCCAAACCGCATGCCTTGAGGAAGGTATTTCGGCGATGAAAGGCTCAATAGCAAATAGGCTTAAGAGCAAAGATTTACTACCCTTTATTTACTAGGGTACTATAATAAATTACCACAAATTTAGTTTAAAACAACACTGATTTATTTTCTTATAATTCTGGAGGTCAGAATTTCAAGCTGGGTGTCACTAGGCTCAAATCAACGTGTTAGCAGGGCTATGTTCCTTCTAGAGTCTTTAGAGTAGTATCCATCTTTTTGTTCTTTCCAGCTTCTAGAGTCTGCCCATATTCCTTGGGTAGTGGCCTTGGAGTATTGTGACCTCTGACTTCTGCTCCCATTATCATACCATCACATCTTCTCTGACTCTGACATTCCTTTCTCTCTTTTATAAGGGCCCTTGTAATTACATTGGGCCCACCAGGATAATCCAGGATAAAGTCTCATCTGAAGACCCTTAATTTAATCACGTCTGCAAAGTCCCTGTTGCCATGTAAACTAACATATTCACAGGTTTTGGGATTAGGATGTGGGCATTTTAGAGGGCCGTCATTCTGCCTACCACACTCTCAACTCACTGAAACTCAAAATGCTTAATAGCACATTAAAGGTTTTGCAAAGTCTTGTAAGGAATTGTTTTATTTTCTTTAACCCAGAGGATCCCAAACCTTTTTCAATTGTCTCTTTAGTTCTAAGAACACCTGGTCTTATATGAAACACGGCTTAAGAAATGGAAGAATAAAATAATTCCAGCTATAATAATTTAATATTTCTAATCTTATTGACATATTTCTACCCACTCTGGTTAATCGGACAGGAATGGGCTCAAAATTTGGCTCTGGTACTCTTTTCATATGTGACCTTGGTCAAGTCATATAAAAATCACAGGGTCTCAGTTTTCTCATCTGTGAAATAGAGATAAGGATGGGATGCTTTGCTACATTGTTTTATAGATTTCAGACAATGATATGTGAGAAATTTCTATATAAATTACAAAGTTAAATAATGTAAGGTTTAAATATCCTATAAGTAAGTTGCTATACAATTAAGCTGCAACCAAATTTTAATAATTTCCATCTACCTTACTTACGCAGTTGGTTAGATATAATAACTTTTCTTTTGAGATATTCTAGAAGTCTTGGCTATTCTTGACTTCTTGTTGGTTTTAATTATGGTATTGTTTTAATCTAGGTATTGCTGTAATCTAGAAACCAGGAATCTATGATATATAAAATATTTATAGATGTTTAACCATCAGTTATCCTTGTAATTAATTTGAGTGATAATTTGAAAAGTGTTTTTCATTCCTGATTTCCTTCTTCTTGTGAACCACACTCACTCCTAGGCTTTTTCTTACTTTTATTGGTGTCTATTCATAGACTACAAGTGAATTTTAAATGAAATATACTGAATTATTAAATTATCTAGTATTTAGCATAAACTTTATTCATACTTATTTCTGTTTTGTGTATGTAGTCACAATTTTGATTGTTCACAAATGTTCCCTCTCTTCTCTTTCCTGATGCATGGTAAGTTAGTACTTCCCGATGCCCTATGATTTTAGGCAAAGCCATGCGACTTGTTTTGGCTGATAAAATGTGAGTGGAGGAGACTATTTTCACATTCAGATGGGAGTGTTAAGAGCCAGTGTGCAGTTCAGCATCTTCCTTTTGATTATCTTAAATACTATGATTGAAAATAATCATAAAAACAGCACTCTGTCAGCCTGCATCCCCAAAGGATTATAAAGAAGTCCTGTTTGTTGACTCACTTTGGACTTGAATATGTGTGAAAAATAATCTTCTGTTGGGTGACACCCACTAAGATTTTGATGTTCTCTTTACTGCAGTTTAAGTTGTTTGAAAGAATGTGGTATCCTTATATAAAGTTCTCGTTAACCATAAAAAGAACTGGAAAAGTTTTTTTCGTTACCATAGAGACAATCGAGAGCAAAAGTGGTAGGAAAATCTGCAAGGAAAATAGAAAAATCATGGTATTTGGATCAGATGACTTGGTCCCACTCCTACCTTCATTCTTATTCGCCTTTCATATAAACTTCATAAATTGAATGGTATAAGCATTATTTAATTTTTTAAAATATTGTTCCTTCCTAGAAAAACAATTCATAGTGTATGGAAGGATTCTTATAATCAATTGCCATAGACTTGTAAAGCCTTAGTAAAATTTAACTTGTTCTCATAAACTGATTATGGAGTATACATGTGTTAAAATTATTTATTATGGCTCTTTTTTTCTCCTCCCTTTAAATCTTTTAATTAAAATCTGTTTTGATTAAATAGAGTATCTCTTGGGGTTGACTTATGACCCAACGGCTGCTGCCTCCATTACTTGGTTTGGGGAACGCCAGTGAAAAGAGAAGGGGAGAACCTGAAAATGCCAAGTACTTCCTGAAGCAAAAGCCACACTGGTAAACCCTACACCTGAGAGTAAATGGCAGATATTGGAGCCGTTCCTAGGAGCCGCTTTGTACTGAGGTAGCAAAAGTGGCAGTGTTGTCTTGGTGGAGGAGGGAAGAAGGTAAGGTTGTGAGCATCTAGACTTTCAAGAAGCTGTGATAACAATGGTGGGGGGTTGGGTGGGCAGATAAGCTATGGAGTTCCAGGGAGAGAAAATTTGAATTCTACAAGATAAGCTTCCAACTCTGAAAATTTGCCTCAGGCCACCCTGGGTGCCCCTGAGCACTGGTGGGATACAGGAAGCAACTATTGATATCAGAGCTGCTTCCTCTTTCATCCTCCCTAGCCTCTCCCAATCCTGTGTTCATTAGCAGCTCCCAAGAGGCACCCTGTCTGCTTACCTGTCAGAATCACTTGGGAACTAAAAAAGACTTGAAGGCTGTGGCAGCTTCTATCCCTTCTCGGTGATTGTGACATTTTTCATCGCTGTCCTTCTCTTGAGCTTGTCTTTCTTTCTTTCCTTTTTAAATTTCATTAGGAAGCTAACTGCAAGCAGAAAGATGAGCTTTAGAATCAGGTAGTCAGATGGCCAGGGCTCTAGTCTAACCTCCATCAATTATTCATGATAGTAACATACGTAAGTATTGTTTTTTTAAAGGTTTAAATACTATTTCCACCTAATCACATTATACATAATGTTCAGAATGGTTCCGATGATGAATTCCTTACAATGACATACTGAAAATTAGGTCTCAGATTTTTCTGCCAGTGGCTCTGAACTTGCCAGAGAATAGAATTCGAATTCAATATTACACATTCTGGTTCACCGAGAAGGCTAGCATCACGGCAAAGGTCTAGCAATTATTTACAGGCATGTGTGTGGGCAGTGTTGTGTGGGTCTCACAGTGACCCCTCTCTCTGTATTCCATCTATGGCATAAGGCCCAAATGGGACAGACAGGTATGAGTGTGGGCTGAATTCCTTTGCAGTTAGCACCCTATGTCCTTGTTCCTTCTATGGGGCCCACCATACTGAGTGCTGCAACTATGGCACCTACTTATGAGAAGAAACTTAGTATGTAAGCTTTGGGTTTTGCTTCATTGTGATGAAAAATAGGAATCCAGAGATGGCAACTCCAAATTGCACCATTTAATGAAGCTCAATTTTGGCCAAATTTCTGAGTTACTGTGGCAGATTATAGATGGACATAAGTTATTTGACACTCCTTCCATTGAGAGGAGGGATCTTTTTATCCTGCCCTTGAATCTGGAATGGCCCGTGACTGCTTTGATCAATAACATTTGGCAAAATGAAACCATTCAAGTGTCAAATGTTTAAAAGAAGACTGGCAGCTTCTGCCTTGCTCTCTTGGAAGCTAGCTGCCAAACAGAAAGGAAGACTACCCTGAGACTATCATGTTATAAGAATCCCAAGCCACAAATCCTGGAGAATAAGACACCATGGGTGTGGAGGAGAGAGAGAGAGAGAGAGAGAGAGAGAGAGAGAGAGAGAGAGAGAGAGAGAGAGAGAGAGAATGTCAAGGAATCCTGAAGCTCCCAATATATAGTAAAGAGGCCATCTTGAAAGTGGATCTTTCAGTCCCGGCCATTCCAACTAATGCTGCGTGGATCAGAGACCAACCACCCAGCCAAGCTCATTCTAAATTCCTGTTCCGCAAAACCATGAACAAACAAAGTGGTTGTTTTAAGTCATTTGACGTGGTCATTTAAGTTTTGGGATAGTTTGTTATGCAGTGATAGATAATCTGAAAAATTGGTTTCATTTTATATATATATATATATATATATATTAAACATATAGTATATATATACTATGTGTAGTATATATATATACTATATACTATATGTGTAGTATATACTATATATACACTACATAATATATATGCATAATATATATATATTTTCTATGTACTATAACCAACTCAACTAGAAGCCATCCTCAGTAAGCTCACTCATCTCAGTGCTTGCCATTCTTTTGATCTCTTTTCCTTCTCTCTCCTCTTTCACTCTCCTCTCTTCCTGTAGGACCATTTTTCTCCCAAAACGTACATATATATGATAGATAACCTGAAACATTGGTTTTATTATACACACACACACACACACACACACACACACTATATATATATAGTATATATTCCTTGGGAATGGTTATCCCACTTGAACTAAGAGAACACTGGATTTCTTCACATCTTGTTCAAAGTAGTCAGGAGATCATTGTGTCTCCGGGACCTAATGTGGTGGCAGGGAGATGAGGGCAGTTGCAGAGTCTGGAGAGAATATGAGGATTCAGAGTGAAGCACACAGTGCCTGAGAAATGCTCGATGTATGTTAGTATCCTCTGTCCTGGGTTCCCCTGCCACCACACAGGCATCCTATTGCTTGAGATAAATGGGTCTGATCAGAAGCATTTGTTCATGAAAACTGGTCCTCCTGTCTCCTTCCACAATGAGATTGGCCAGGTGGTAGATCAGAGTCTGTATCTTCTGCTATTTCTTCTGTTGGAAAGGCCTTCCTTTTTTTTAAAACCCTATCAGCTCTTATGTATCATGTGAAACTGCTCTGGGACAACTCCTGTAGGCTTATGTAGGTGCTCTTTTCTCTTCTGTGCTCCCGTGGCAACCTGAGCTCACCTCTATCATTTATAGTACCATATTGAATAATCTGCCAACATTTTGATCACTTCCAGGAATGGCAGACTGTATAAGGGCAGTAAAACTCCCCTGTTCATTTCAGTGTCTACTAAGTGTGTAGAAAGGAACTCGGAACTTGAGGTGCTCAGTGAGTGTTTCATTCTACAAAACTTCATTGCACGGGATCATCTTGTGCAGAGATATCTCTCTTGTGATTTCCAAACTGTCGTGCATATTATGCTAAGCAAGGTAAGTCAGACAGAGAAGGATTAGTACTGCATGACATTACATATGTAGAATCTTAAAGCGTTAGACCTATAAAAAAAAAAAAAAAACAGAGAGAGTGACATAGTGTTTACCAGGAAATAGATGTGTGAGAGGGTGGGATAAGATTGATGGTATTTAATGGTACAAGCTTGCAATGAGTAGTAAATAGCCATAGAGAGTTTAATGCAAAGTATAGTGAATATGGACAGCAATATTGTACTATAATTGTGTAATGTGACAAATATCACTATACTGGCAATCCTATTATAATATATAAATGTATCAAAGTAACACACTGTGTACCTTAAACTTACACAATGCTTTTATTCAATTAAAAAAATACTGTTGACGTTGGGACCATGGGAGACCTGCCTTTTGAGAGTAGTTAGGCTTTTCCTGAAGTCAAATTTTACTAGAAAGAGCTAATTCTCTGTCCCTCATCCTCACCACTCTCATTTTTGGAAGTTTATCTCTTTGTCTTTGTGGCGCACTGGTATAGCACATGTCATACTATGAGGGAGGATGATTTAATGGTAACTCAACCAGAAGCCATCCTCAGTAAGCTCAGCCGTCTCAGTGCTTGCCACTCTTTTCGTCTTTTTTCCCTCTCTCTCCTCTGTCTCCCATTTTTCTCCCATTTTATTCCCCCGTGTTTTTTTTCTCTTCAGAATGGGGCACAATGAGATAAGATTGGTCATTTGCTGTTCTTCTGCTCCTTCAGTGGGGGTGAAAATGCAAGGGGATCTCAGGCTCTGGTTAAGTCTCTTTCAGTAGAGACTCTCTGGTTTCCATTTTCTCAACTGTAAAAGAGGCAGAATAATTAAATACCTCCCAGACAAGTTAATGGGAAAGGGAAATAGTAGGTGTCAAAGTACTTCGCAAAGTGAACTGATGTGTAAATATTTGGTGCATTGTGTCAGTTCAGCTGGTCTCTGCCTATCACTATCTTATTGTGTAACTGACCCCCTACTACTCACCTAGTGTTATTTCTGACCACAACTCCTTGAAACAATTAAAATCTGCATGTCAGATTTGTCTTCAAGGATTTCTAAGACCTGCCACTGTGGCATTAATGGACAGAACCAGAGAGGCAGAAGCAGTGTTTGATGAATGTACTTTAATTGCTCTTTGGTATGACATAGTAATAGGAAAATTCATATAATTGACAATGTAAAGGCCCCTACTGTTAGCAGCTGCTTTAAATTTAATGGAGCTGAGATTGTTAATAGTCTTTTCTTCACAGGGGTCTTTCCTTTGGCAGCCATAGAACAGAGCAAGCATGTCCCATCATCTATGCTTTCCCTCCAGGCCCACAACCCAGCCTCACTGATGTGAAAGATTATAGGGAATAGGTCCATTTGCACTTTTTTATCTTGTCTCAATTATCTGGTGGAACCATTGGTCTGTGATACATGGCATTCCCTCCCAGTGAGACTACTCCTTATGTAGCATGATGCTACAGAAAGACAGTTCTGGAATTAAACTAGGATATGCCACTTACTGGCTGCAATTCTGGACAAGTTATTATACTTAACATCCCTGAACTGCCAGTGTTTTCTAGGCAGTATGAAAACTAAACCCTACGTATTGTAAAATGAGTGGCACAGGGTGTGGACTGTGTTTATTAAATATCAGCCTCCTGTTTCCTCTCCATACTCTCAGAACTCTTTAATTAGCCAACTCCTTTGCTATAAGTTTCTCTGTCTTCATTCTCTGGTTTGCCAATATTTTTTCTTAAAAAAATAACACCTAAGGCAATCTGACTTTCCACTACAAAATTCCTTAGAGTTGTTTCCCCTTTTCCTACAAGACCTACTTTGCTTTACCAAACAACCAACATAGATGGGTTTTAGGTTAGAAGAAAACTGCAGGAGATTCTGCACAGGGATTCCTATTGCTGGAAACTTTGGTCATTACCACTGGATTAGGTTTGTTGGTGTAAGACTGATTTATACATGCAAGTCAAAGCCTGAGTAAAACGTAAGTTAATTCCATTAGGACATCGATGTATTTCTTACATCTGATGCATTAAAATATCAGATTATACAATGGTGTGTGTGAGTGTGCATTTGTCTAAGAAAAAGAGAGGAAAGTGGTGTAGGGGAGAAAACAGGGAGAGAGAGATGAGAATTCTGCTGGCACTGAAGTGCCTGCAGGAAGAAACATGTTTAATGTACTTTCTCGCTATGCCTACCCTAATTGTTCTCCTTGGCTGCAGATAAAGCTTACTTTTTGTGTGTGCTTGTCACCAGTCTGCTCCAGGTAAACCAAAGCCACAGGTGCGAGTCAATTCTCTCTGCAATCACTCAGGCAGTTTTCCTGTGCAGTGACTTCAGAATTAATATTAACTGGGGATTATATCCTCTATCCTGCGAAGAGATGGACATTACATGCACCAACATCAGACCAATGGAATATTTATAAACTGCTGCTGTAATGATTCAGGAGGAATACTGTAGTTTTCTAACCTGCTTCCGGGAGAACTCTCCTAAGAAGCAAGTGGGTGTATTTATTTTGTTTAATCCCTGGTTCTCTCTTGTCTAGGCTTCTTTCTTACTGACTCTAACATGTGTGCTGCTGAAAGTAACCATCGTTTATAAACAATGTTGATTTTTTTTCATGTCTCCCAGTCATCTCCAATCAGAATATTCTATCACCACAAAATCTTCCACTGGCAGTTTTTATTTCACATAAAATCTATCATTATGGCTGGCATTAAATACTACCCAGCTTTCATGTTCTGATGAGCCCTCTGATGTAGTACACTAGTTACAATTCTCAGAAGCATGTTTTCCCATGGAAAACATAGGTTTCATTCCACCATTGATACTTGCTTTTATTTTTTCTTTGCACAATTTTTTATGAGTTGTTATTATCTGGAAATGGAGTAACAGGTTGCAATAAGGTATCATTCATCAAAGAAGATCAAAATGCTCCCTTCCCTTACAGGACAAATAGAAGGTGTATGGCTACATAGGTGTGTGCATTTATGAAACAGGGAAAACAAGTATAGTATCTGAGATATGTCAAATCCTTGAAATTACAGTGTGTGTGTATATATATATGTACATATATACATATGTATATGGTGAATTAATGTTTGCCAATAAGCATCTTTAAATATAACCTTGCAAATATTTTGAGGAATCATGTATGTATTCCAAATGTTTGTGCTGTCCATCCATATTATTAATTATTCTAATGTTTGGACACTCCTGTTTAGATAAAGGCAAGTTTCTTTTGGAGATGGGGGCAGCCATAATTGTTATAAGCTAACGTTCTCATGTACACTGCTTATTAGAGGCCATCTGGATGGGGAAGCAGGAGCTTCTTGCATCTCTCAACAATCAACTCCTTGCATCTCTCACCACTTGCTACCTATATGAAGTTCCCACCTTCTAAATACACCTTCAGGATTTTGTTTGGTCATTTTTTTGGGAAAACTTATAAGAAGAGGCTTAGCGGGGCAAACCATAGTGTCTGCTGCTGCACCTTATCAGGTAAAATGTATTCAGATTAGGCACTCTGTCAGCCCTTGGTTGATGGTGCTAGCTAAGACATGTGGACAGGAATGACAAACACATACCTGGAATATGTTGATTCCAGTGAATGATGAATTGCTGCTACTATCAGGGAGGAGAAGTCCATTTGCATCAACTTGCTACAAGTGGCTGCTTGGTTTTCTTGAGGGATGCTACTCTTTGGAGATCTCAGTTTTGTTTTCTTTTGCTGGTGGATGGGATATTCAAAAGGTCGGAACTGGATTAGCATTAGTGAGAGGGCAAGCATACTGTTTGACTCATGATAACCTCTATCTCTGCCACCATGGTCACTCTTTGTATGAGTTCATTATGCAAGCACTGAGGTAGTCAAAGACAAAGGTTAGAAGACATCTACTTGCTGAGTCATCCTGACCACTAGGTGGTTTAATGCCTCTTCAGTAATGGATGCTGTCTACTCACCATTAATTTGTGAGGCAAAGATCCTCATACTTTGTGTTCACTCCTAAAGGTCCACTTACCTGTCTCTTTCCCAGACCTCCTCGTTGCCAGTCCTCTAATCTAGTTCTTTTCCAAGCCGATGACCAACCAGACAAGCCATTTCTGCCTGCTCACGAGTCTGTGTGCACTCTACCTCAATCCACTCTCTCTACATTCCAAGTGTATCATTGCTTGCAGTGTCTGAAGCACTGCCCAGTGGGAGGCTTTTCCCTTGACACTCTTTCAGGACTTCTCCTGAGTGGGTAAGAGGTACAGTGATAGTCCATTTGTTGCTTGCACTCACTTAATAAACTGACCCATCTGTGAATCAAGTTTGGTGTATTTCTTCTCCCATTAGTTAGTCGTAGAAAATGCCCACGTGGTCAAAGTGTGACTGAGGCAAGGTACCAGAGAAACATGGGTTCTGAGTAAGTTGTTTGTGCACCTTATTTGTGCCCTCTGGACCAACTTAGGCTTGATTCCGATGTACCGCATTCATTTTATTATGGATTGCCATTAGAACTGGAAAACTTATAATTTGGTGAATCTGAAAGTATTCAATTTATGAGAAGTTCTGGTCACATCGTCACTCAGTTCCCAAGGTCACATATGCAGTTTCTAAAAGAACCCAGTAGCATTCTAAGACCCGTTTTTTGAATGGTGTGTAGTTCTTTGCTACATGTGGCATGATTTTGCTTCAGAATAAAAGGAGTTTCTGCTGTGACCATCCTATTTGGTCTTGCCAAACATTCTACACAATACGTGTCTCTACTACAGATCTGTCTAGGATCATGGAATCTTCTAAGTCATAGAGATCAAGTTTGAGCACTTGTGGAAGTACAGACTGAATTGCTGCAGAGTGCAGAGAACTTTCTTTTACTGGGCATCAGTCAAAGCTAACAACCTTCCAACCAACACAATGAGTCAGCAGTTTCAATATTCTTAAATGTAGTATACGCTACTACATAAAAACATAAAACCCAAATAACTTATTAAGGATTGGTTTCATCCTCTTTAGTATAAAATTTAAGGTATTTCTTCACTCTCTGGGTTAACCGTGTATTTCTAAGGCATCCGTTCTATTTGTCGCTTTTTGATCATCAGCTTCAATTAATATGATATTAATTTCAAAAAAAAAAAAAGAAAGAAAGAAAAAAGAAACATCCAGACAGTTGAAGGATAGCAGAATAAGCCACCTCAAAATGTGCCACTTTGGCATTGGATTATTTTGAGCTGAAAGCAATTGAGAAGAAACAAATATAAGAAAAGCTGTCTGCCCTCCCCCTAAATTTATAAAGGTGTCCCCCTTCTCCTCTCTACCAGGAAGGACAGAAGTCAATTACCAGAGAAAATTCAAAGTCCTTATCAGTCCAGAGATGGTACCAAAGAATTCTATATAACAAACCACGCATATAGCCCTTATCTACCATAGTTTCCACATATGTTTGCCTTCCCACAACATGACACCCCTAGTACCTCAAAGATCTTTGCCTTTGTTGTATAATTTCTCTAAAAAATTATTGCTCTTTTGTTAAGATTCTATACAAAGCCAAGTTCTAAGCACCCCTTTGAGTTACTTATATTTGAGTGCTTTCATGTACATGCATGATGCACATGTTAATAAACTTCTGTTTGTTTTTCTCTTGTTAATCTGTCTTTTGTCAGCCTCATTTACAGAGCCACAGTCAATGAACCTCAGATAAGTCCAGGGAAAATAGTTATCTTTTCCTACATGGTCCAGGTCTCTTCAATTTATAATATGACAGAGGACATGAGAATTAACAGAACCTTGGGATATGACAGTGAATGTATATCCCACGTGAATGTAAACTGCTCTCATTGTCTTATTTTTTTTCTGTGTGTGGGTTATAGCTTGCCAGTTCAATGTCCACATACTGTGTATCTGCTCTAATAAAGATACATTTGGTGCAGTGGATCCGACCAGGTTTGCAGGGGGCAGACTGGTGAATGAAATGGGAATATAGTGGGGAACATCACCTCTGTATGTTTTAAGTCTTTGATTGCAGCACTCATTTTGTTGTTGTGCTGTGATATGGTATTTTTGTTTACTGTAATTTCTGGGGTGGGTGGGGATAATTTCAGGGGTTATCACTTGGTTTCCTTACTACAACCACACCTAATCTATAGGTCAAGGAACTAATGTGAAGGAACCAATTGTTAAATATGTCCACTTGGATTGTACATTTGGGGACCCAGGGAAATGACAACCAAGTGGGTCCACAGAAACAACAGTGCAACTGTGAGGCAGACCTGGGCCAAAAATTCAGTTATTAGCTTTATGACCTGAACTCCTATGTCCCTATTCTAATAAGGTGGAGAGCACTTTGGATCTCCTGATATCAGATGGAATTTGGACACTATATTCAACAGGCCTTGAGAGATCTGGGTATTCCTCTTTTCTAAGTTTGCCATTATCCAAGTAAATGGCTACAGGTCCCATTGGGGAAGGACTGGGGCATTCCTATTGCACATAATTGTTGTGGTGCCATAGGGCCCTTCATCATCTCTACCTGGGTGCTCCTTCAGTCAATGGGTTCTGCATCTGGGAGGTGACTTTGGTCTGGAAACTGGGCAAAAGTTTGTAACTTTCCATTGGGGGAAATAACTTCTTCCTCATGCTCATCTATTCTCAATTTTTCTGATATTTTATATGTATATTATATATGTACATATATAATTATATGTATATATGTGGGCAGCCATATATATATGGCTGACAGTATATATATATATATATATATATATATATATATATATATATATATATATATATATATATATATATATCTGACAGTATCATGTGCGGTTGGCTGCTCACTTATCTTGCCTCTAGAAACACGACGTACTTCAAGTTATTTCTGTAGTTCATTTCAAGTCAGATCCTCATGACTGCCGTTTAGACTTTGCTAACCACACTATTCCCAGATTCTATCATCCCCATTACTTCTAGGGAACTCACTTCTGAAATAGCATCTCTCCTACTGGTTCGGCCCACAGAGAACAGGCACTATTGAACATTGTGGTATACTGGTGTGTTCCTCCCTAGATCATCCCTTATTGCCTTAATAAATGGAGTGCTGTTCTGGCCTTCCTGAGAAAAGTGAGCATCTGGTGGGGTTTCCAGTTGTACATAATAGACCCATTGTTGTATGCTCTGTTCTCTAAGCTTTTGAGCTCTTTCTCACAGTTTTCCATGGTATCTCTATTTACTTTGATTATGGTTATTGTTTTTTCCAAGCTTCCACGATTTATCCCAGAAATTTTAGAACCATCACTTAGATTTCTTGCTAGGCTGTTAAATCCTGTATCAGTAGAGAGTTCCCTCACATTGTAAATTCACCTTTATATTCCACCTTTCTTGATCCAGCACCCTCAGGATTCACTTTCAGATATATTCTCCTGGTTCCTGCCAGTGCATGCTGTCCAAGTCCTGTAGTAACTTTGATGAATAATCCCTCTCAGTCTCTAACAAGTCCAGCACTTCTCCTGACTGGCTATGCTGAGATTATTCCATAATTAAGGGCCTGGTGCCCAGGCAGCAAGGAGAGAGCAGATTCTGAGGAGGTTGGTCCTTGTCGTGTTTGGCACCGCCCTCACTTGAAGCCTCTGCATCGTCTTAAACGAGGTGAGGTGATCTCTCTTCCAACAGGAGCAGGCCACTTTCCCTGGCCTAGTGGGCTCTGAAAAATTGAGGATGCAAAGCTCATAAATTCATCTATCCACATATTCTCATCTCAAATCTCAGAGTTCTACTCTTTCCTGTTCTGGGTCCTGTATTTTCATAGGAGGTTTGCCTAGGACAAGAATTCTCTGAAGTTCTGCCGATGTTACACTTCAATTCTGTGCCCCATCTGCAGCTGCTTTTGCCCCGTGGCTTTAGGAGATGAAGTCTTTTTAAATGCTATCAAGGAGGCCTCTGACACTCACACTTTGAATCATTAAGAGGTCTAAGCCTGTCATTTTCTTTCTTCAGTAAATCAAAGGTACTTAGTAATGTCAGATCAATTTCACAGTCTGTATTTGTACTTGCCATTTCCACATATCTCTCCAATGCCTGAGAAATTGCCCCAGTTAGTGCAACCCCGCAGCCTGCATCCCATTCTGTTTTCCTCAAGTGAAAGACTTAATTGTGGCATGCTGCAGCATCCCAGAGACTACCAATACACTACGTACCACTGGTGATCCAACTGGCCTCTTAGATCCAACTACAAAATTCTATGCTTTGCATCTGCTTCTCAGATCTATACCTGGTACAAACCAACTTAGATTGAGTTCCTTATAGCAAAGCATGATTTGGAGATTGTTGACCAAGTGACTTACTAGACTCTATTAACTAGAGGACTTACTACACTCTATTAACTATTCCTCTAGTAACTAGAGGAATGTTCTCAGGAGAAAAGGAGTAAAGGATGCCTGATAGAGGAGGGCACAAAGGCTAATCATAAATGTGGTCTCAATTGTAGACCAGCTGTTGTGCGGGGTATCAGGCAGGGTCTCAGCTCCCTCTCCCCACACGAGAACACAGGACATGGTGAGGCCAAAAAGGAGCACCCACGGAGCCATAAGTAGGGAAGTCATACCACTATAGTCTCACTGGAGGCTGGATTCACACGACGTGCGACCTGCTGTCTGCTTTTCTGCCAACCGACTGACTTGCTAGCTGCAATCCGCTCTTGCTAGCTCAGCCCCCATCTTCTTGCTAGCCCCCATCTTTCTGCTAGCATAGCCACGACAGTTATATTAGTGGCCAATGACTCACTGGTTACAGCTGATGGCCAACTAGCCACAGCTGATGGCCATCCAATCAGAGTTGATGGCCATTTACTACCTGAGCCAGCACCTTTCCATGTGAGGCCGAGAGCCTGGAAACTGCACTTCTGGCTCTGTCCCCACACCAGCTTCAATCAGAAACCAGGGGAAGTTTAGGAACACAAATTGCAACAAAGAGTTAGTCTCACCCTAAGATGAGGGACCAGTCCCTTAGTACCAGTCAATTATTAACTGAAAACTCTTGGGTGAGGCAGTGAGAGGGTTATTATGCATCTTTCTGAGTGATGAGGCTTCCGCTGGGCCAAGGATAACTCTCTAGATAAAGCGCCAGCTGTGAGTTATCAGCCAACACTCACAGCAGCTAGAGAATGGGTACCTTGGGAGATGAAAAAGATCTGTCCAGCACCTTGACAGCATCCATACAGTAGATCACAGATAGGTCCTGAGATCTGCATTCCAGAACAGCCCTCAAGTGATGCTAATATTGCTGGTCCAAGGACAACACTGTAAGTGGCAAGAAATGGATTATTTTGTTTTCAGGTTTGTCTACCTTCTGTTTATTGCCTGCGGGCCTTTTACTTTTCTTCATCTCCCCTCTTTCCAATTGTGATGATTCTACATACGATCTCCAAACAGTTTTTAGGACTGCATTCAGAAGATGTAGGCATCTTGCAGGTTTCTTTCATAAGAAAGGGAAGAAAAACCTTAATTTATTGGCCTATTTTTTCTGTTGATGCATCCAGTTGTCTACACTAAAGTTGACTTTAAGCAGGTTGTTTCCTTCACATGAACGGACAGTTTTAAAAGAAAATATTACAATCTGAGAAGCTGATTCATAGTAATACTGAATGAAGCATTTACAAGCCTAATTATATCCAGTTTATCATTTGGAAATACTGAGGTCCAAAAAAATTAAGGAATTTATTCAAGGTCACACAGGAAGTGAATGGGAAAGTTTGGACTAGAACCTAGGCCTTGGGCCTTCTGTTACTGTGTGCTACTATTAATTTGAAATTGGATCTTTGCACCTTGAAAACAATGTCCAAAGTAGGACTACTAGCCATCATTTTTACGTATTTGCTTTATTCTTAGAGCACAATGGAATAGAACATCAACATGTAGGCATGAAAATAGACAGAAACACTATGTCAGAGACAAGTATTGGGAAGGTACAAGATGTTCTAGAGTAAACAAAAGGTCTGACTTTATTTAGGATGCCTAGATTCACTTCAGAGAAAAAATTTCCTTGTCTTTATATCATCCTCTTTATTGTGGAAATTTTTTAATTAGACTGTGATGTTGTCGTGCGGGGCGTCATGCGGGAGACCCTGCTTGCTGCACCATGTATCATGCAAGGAGTCATCAGGTGGGGTCTCTTCTCCCACTCCCCATATAAGAACGCAGGAAGTGGCTAGGCCGAAAAGGAACACCCACGGAGCCATAGATAGGGGAGTCATACCACTATATTCTCGCTGGTGGCATATGCTTCTCTGCAACCCGCACTTGCCAGCCACCATGTTCTTGTTAGCCCCCATTTTCTGCTAGAGTAGCCACAGCAGTTATATTAGTGGCCAATGGCTCACTGGTTACAGCTGATGGCCAACTAGCCACAGCTGATGGCCATCTAGTCACAATTGATGGCCATTTACTACCTGAGCCAGCACCTTTCCATGTGATGGCGAGAGCCTGGAAACTGCACTCCTGGCTCTGTACCCACACTCCACCCCTACAGGGTCTTGCAGCACAATCTACATGACAAGCGTCTTCTGCGAGAGGCCCTGTGAGAGGAGCCTGGAGGTGAGTGCAATATCCTGGACACAGCCAGGCTCTCTGGACACAGCCAGGGTTTCTCAGGGCACCACCAGTCCTTTTAGGCACAGCCAGACTTCCTGGGCTTCATAGGGTACCACCAGTCTCCCCGGGCACAGCCAGGGTTTCTCAGGGCACTGCCACTCTCTCTGGACACAGACAAACTTCCTGGACTCAGCCAGGGCCTCTCAGGGCACTGCCACTCTCTCTGGGCCTCTCAGGGTACCGTGCTGGAACAACAGTGGCTCATAGTCAAGGTGCTTACATATTCTCGATGGCGGCCGGTCAAGACACAAAAGCAAACATCCACCAGTTCCACTACATGGTGGTATGTTCCCAAATGGTCAAGTGGTCCATTAAATTAGGGATGGAAGGCAATTCCTCATAGTCCATAGTCATTTGCCAGGGCTGTCCTGGGGGTGAGGGATGACCTTGACCTCACCCTCATCTCCCAAGGAGGACTCAGCAAGTGTTTCCTCCTGGGACTATAAGTCCTGCATCCAGGTTGCCTCAGCAAGCATTTCCCAGCCCATAGGGCTGCAACAACTTTCGCTTTCTCTGGCCTATGTTGGTTGGGGAACCGTCCACGTCTTCCCACCCCTCCACATGGTCCAGCTCTCCAGCAGCTGCTCCTCCTGATCTTCCTGAGATTGAGTGTTCAGATGCACAAACTTCTCCACTGCACTTCGGAGGGCTTTGGCCGGCATGTATTCTGCTCGCTGCGCCATTTGTCATGCGGGGTCTCTGGTCCCACTCCCCACATAAGAAGGCAGGACATGGTGAGGCCAAAAAGGAACACCCATGGAGCCATAGATAGGGGAGTCATACTACTATACTCTCGCTGGTGGCTGGGGTGGAGACACAGGAAGCAGGTGCCACACTGTCCGCAACCTACCGTCCTAACCGCAATCTGCAACCCGCACTCTGCTGTGCTAATTGCAGTCTGCACTTGCCAGCCACCATCTTCTTGCTAGCCCCCATTTTTCTGCTAGCATAGGCACAGCAGTTATATTAGTGGCCAATGGCTCACTGGTTACAGCTGATGGCCAACTAGCCACAGCTGATGGCCAGCCAATCACAGTTGATGGCCATTTACTACCCGAGCCAGCACCTTTCCACGTGAGGCCAAGAGCCTGGAAACTGCACTCCTGGCTCTGTCCCCACAGATGTCTACTTCATATTGGAGAAGAGGACTTCTTTTATTTCTACCTGCTTTGCCTAAGTGTTGCCATTTTTCATGGCATGGAGGTGGCTGCCAAAGAGAATGAATTTAGGACAGTACAGACCATCCTTTCTCGGTTCACTTGGTAAATGAGTCCATTAAAGTTACCACCACAGTAATTAACATTGTCACTGTCATCATTATCAGAATCCTCATCATCCTAATTGGTAACACTTATTGAGGTACTTATGTACCAGGCAATGTGTTATGAGTTTTATATACATTATCTCCTTTAAGCCTCAAAACATTCCTATGAAGGTAACTCACTTATAAACTCATTTTACAGATGAGCAAACTGATGCACAGAGGATTTTTATCATTTTTCCTATAGTCACACAGCTTGTTTATAATAGCACCTGGATTTGAACCAAAGTTGGCTCATACCAGAATTTACTATCATAAACACAGTGACCTTTGTTGGGTAGTTAGATCAGAAGGCAAACCAATTTCAAAGGGAAGGTAAATGTCATAGGTTTAGTTTAGAAATATTTTGTATTTAATGTCAATGAATTCAGGGGAACATTTATAGGCCAATAAGAAATCATAGAGAAGGCTAAGATAAGACGTTCCTTGTTGTAGAAGGATGCTCTTGTAATCACAAGAGTAAAAGCTCAGAATAAGACTATAGTTTGAAAAAATGAAACACAAGAGACCTTTTTCTTGGTTTCCTTGACAACAGGTTCTGTTCTTAATAATAATTTTATTGAGGAATGTTTATGCAAATAAAGTACATATTATCAGACATAAAATAAAGTGTGGTTTAAATGTTTCCTACTTAAAAAGAAGTCTGAGGAGAAGTATGGGAGGAGTCTCTGCTGTGACAGAGAATGAGGTCAAAACAGGGTTAGATTTGCATTATGTTAGAAAGGGGTTTTCCTGAACTTGTGTTCTCTAGAACTTTGTGGGTCCTCGAGAATTAAGGTGTCTTTTTCTAATTTGTTAATAGTTTTGTAGATAAACTAAATGTATTGTGCATTCACACTGTTATATTTCCTCTGTTGATATTGCTGCATCAGGGGGAAGAAAACCCTAAACAAAAGGGCAGGTGACATTATAGAACCTCTGTGTATAACATAGAGGAGTAAAAAATAATTTGTCCTCTACCTTTCTAAGTTCTCAGCGGGGGGCCCCCTATAACGAGAGACATATTAACAAGAGGAAAACAGACAGAAGTTTATGAATATGTATAGCTCATATTTACATAAGAGATACTGAGGCAAAAATGAGTAACGCTCAGAGGTGGCTTAGAATTCAGGCTTAAATACCATCTTCAGCTAAAAACAAAAGAAAGAAAGGTGTGGGGGTGTACAGTTATGGGAGTGACAAGGAAAAGCACAGCAAAACAAGGGTAAGGTTTGTTAAACAGATTTAAGTTGTTGACTTCTCCTTTGATAAGATCCTCTTGTGATTTACTGTCATCCTTCTCTTCTTGGTACAGAGAGGGAAGCACCCTTACAAATGAAGATTTCCTCCATAAGTGTAAATTTCCCTTAGAAAAGGGTAACTTTTACTCTGTAGTCATAGCTTTTCCTGTGCCTGCTGTTTCTCAAAACAATCAGCTCAAAATAATTCTTATGCCAAAGAAGCATATATGAGGGTGGCATATTCTGCTACCCTTCATTCACGTTATTAGTAATAGAATATATATCAAACTGCTTATGTTGACTTCTTAGGCAATGGGAGGATTGGAATGAAAAAATTTTATATATGCCTGTTTATTGATTTCTTAAAATTATCTAAAAAGTAATTTTTAGGCATTATTATTTTGACCTACATTAATAACTGGATTATAATAATCATGAGTTTCGATATGTAATATATAGCTTACCAAATTGAATGTAACCAATGAGGGTGACATGATATACTTAACACCTACATTATAGTAAACAAGTTTAGTATTTTATTAATCAGAGGAGCTTCTGGACTTTCTTTTTACCAGCCACAAAAACAAATCTGGATAACTTGAGCAAAAAAAAAAAAAAAATGAGAATAAGAAGTGTAGGGGAGGAAAAACATTTCCCTTCTAGGCTCTTTTGGTGGTCTAAAAGGTAAATTGGCACAAGACAGATTGATAGAAGCAAAAAAGCACAAATTTAATTCTGTATATATGGGAACCCCAAAGATATGTGGCTCCCCACCAGTCAGGCAATTGAGGCTTATCTGACGGCCTGAGCTAAGGAGAGAGGGCAGAGGTCTGAAGCTCAAAGGGGAGGAAGACAGTTCATAGGAAGATGGGAAGAGCAAATGTTTGGTAAGCAAATGTTTGCCAAGCCATGCAGATAAGTCTTTCTGATGTAAAATGTTATTTCTGGTAACCGCTCTCTTCCTATTACAGACCCCTTACCTAAAGTCTCTTAGGCAGTTAAGGATGATATAAAAAGCTCTTCTCAAATTTTCATTTGGCCTTTATTGTGTTCAGCTCAAAATAATTCACATGCCAATGTGGCACATTCTAGGTGTGTTGTCCTGGTTCCCATCAGAAGGATATTTTGTAGATCACAGAAGAAACAGAAATTCTATAGAACTTGGCTCAGAAACAAAAAACAAGAATAGTATTCTGTCTCTAAGTAGTAAGAAGTTTTCCAAAGGCTTTTGCAAGCTCTCATCAAATATATGAACTTTAACAATTTTAAGACTTTTTTACCACAGGGCTCAAAATTCAAATTCTAGAAGGGAATGCTCTAATCGGCCTGAGTCACATGGCACCAGCATGGTTAAAATTGGGTCCAGAACCTTGCTGAAAAGCCTCAGCAGAGTGTACACAAACAGGGACTGGTGAGCACCCTAAAAATCTCAGAGCACTTTCATATGGAGGCGATGCAATGTATGTTGGGAAGCCAAAAGAGCAACAGTTGATGTCTGCAAGGTTATTGCAGGTCTCAGAACTTAAAATTTGATATTTAATATTTAAATATTTTCAGATTATGTGGCTTAGAAGATATAGAGAGGAATCCACGTCAATCTAAATTTAAGCTCCTGAATCCGATTAAGATTATAAACCTGTATCTATATAACTCTTCTCAGGCAACCTTTTGCAAAGCCAAACACTTTCAGGCCCTTAATTAAATTATTTGTCACGCTCCTGCTGCTGATCTGAGTATTCTAATCTCAGTGGCTAAGCACTGGGTCCATTGCTGAGGGTAGAGATATAAAAGAGAGTTGCTGTGACTTCAAACAGGTCATATTCTAACATGGAGAAAATAAGAAATGCTTACAAGTAGCTATAATGCATAGGTATGTCTGCTTCCCTAGAAGAACGGATAAATAGGCATCACAGGAATAAAAGCAGGTAGGAGAGATTAATTCTTCTTGGAAATGCTGAGGGATACTTCATGGAGGAGATGACATTTGAAGTGGATCCTGAAAAAGGAAGGCTAATTTTTTTGTGTCTTTATTTTTCTGAGAAAAGGAAGTGGGTATGGATATTGTAGATAGAGAGAGCTATTAAAATAAATGTATGGAGACTTGGAAGGTCATGATGGGTGCAAGGCTTCTGGAGCAAGCACATAGTATGTGGATGAAGGGAATAGTAGCAAATGGTCTAGAAAGCACAGGGGATGCCATTCTAAGTACTTTGGATTTTATGTGAGAAATGAAAGGGTAGGCATTGATGGTTCTAGAGAGGAACGTGATGTGCTGATATCCATGGAGGAGGGGTATAGACCATGGTGGGACAGGACCAGAGTCTGGGAGGTGAGAGCCAAGGTTATCGCACTAATCCAATTGAGAGTTAATGGAGAGCTGCAGGGAGGCAGGAGCCATGTTGACAATCAGTAATATATGGAGACTGACTAGATATGAGGATAAAGGAGAAAAAATGGTGAAAGCATACTGATAAATTTCTAGCACTGTTCACAGGGTCATGATGATATTGTTAAATAAAACAGAAAAAAAGGGACACAGATTTGGGGTGAAACAAATGAGGTGGATAAGACCCACACTGGTTAAAAATGTGTAGGCTCAGAAGATAATTTTTCCTTATTCTCAGATGCTAGTTCATGGACTAATTGTTTCCCTATTAATAATAATAGGTATTACAGAGAATACCCAGAAAGAGCTACACATATTGTCCTAATCCCCTACAACGGGCCCCGATAGATGTCCTGTGGAGAGATATGGGGGAAGGTACTTTAGAGAAAAGACCAATGTCTGGGTGGCCCATGATGAGAATGTAATAAATGAAAAGACCCAACATGATCTAAGATATGGTATCCATTTGCTAGACCTGGCAAGCTGGCTTTATTACAGACTGCCACAGGTTATCAGGGTAGACAGTGACAGATCATTTTGCAGGGCCCAGAGAGAGCCAGATCCATCTGCCTAGAAAAACAAATAAATCCCAGTTCAGAACTGAGGTTTAAAAAGATTTACAAAGCACAATGATGCATGGGCTCCTTTCTGGCTGGGTTGTGGTGGCTGGCCACAGGAGCTTACCCTCATTGGTTCACATCTCCTGCCATCTGGGGACACTGCGAGCTCCTGGGCTCCTATTATAGGACATTTTCCCATTTCCCTTTCTATGGTCTAGTTTGGGCAGAAAAATGGATGACAGGCTGGGGGAGGATAAAAGATAAACAAGAGAGGGAAAAGTCTCTGAGCAATCTTATAAAACAAAGCATAAATCTTTAACTGCCTGACCTTTCAGCTCACATGATTCTCTGTACAGAAGGGATAAATCAGGGCTCATCTGGAGGCTGGGGGGAGGGTGGCTTTCTGCCTTCCAACAGGAAGCAACTTATTTGTGGAAAGCACATAGATGTGTCATTGTTTTTAATAGAAGCTCAATTGATTTCCTAGAAATTGAAATGTTTCCTCAGTTGGGAAATGAAATTTCGACTTGGCTGTTCTACCTTTGTCCTCCCCTTGGTGGAAAGTCTTACTGTGCATTGCTAGAATTAGCAGAGAAAGGTCAAGTGAAAGGTCTTGGGGTCAGACTTCCTCATAACAGGAGACCATCTCCTAAATGCAGATAACACCGGTAAAGGGGGCTGCACAGATGCAACTCCTACATATAATGCAGAGTGTTTTTGTTAACCCTTCTTTTGCGGATTCCAATTTTCCCTGCCCTGGGTTGCTTTCTGGTCAGCACGGCCCAATGATATTTCATTAGAGCCAAGGATGGGTTCCTGGATTCAGCAACACGGCAGGCATTTTCTACCAGCGGGCCTTGGCACTCTGCTGCAGCCAGTCCCTTTATCCCAGCAGTCAAATGAACATTTAAAAAAAAAATACTTGTTTCTTAAATGATTGAAGAAAGGTGCATGGTTTTTCTCAGTAAGCTGATAATCAATGTTATCAAATTGAAGTTTCCCCACTAAGGGAAACTTTTCTTCTTTTTACTTTTTTGGGAGGCGGGGGTTAGGGGAATGGTAGTGGTGGTGGTAACCCGAAACAGAAAGGCAATAAACTAGTAGTTTGAGGATAGAATTGGCAACCAAATGTCATTGGTAAAGCCAACTATTTCAGTTAATAGAGCCAAAGGAGCATTTTGATAATTTTTCCCTGTTTAAAAAATTACTAAGGTTGTTCAAATGTGGGGGTTGGGGGGGGGGAAGCAGATATGCAAGGAGCCAGTGCTTCCTGAGGTATTTATTAAGAAAACAAAATCAAGTAAATAATTATTTTATTTTGTTTTTTAAAAAAGAAGGTGTTCTGAATCCTTCCTGGATCCCTTTAGCCTGAGTCTTTCCTTTTGACCCTAGTAAGTACAGTAGCCAACTAATGAAGTACAGTAGGCCCCCCTTAGCCATGGTTTTGCTTTCCAGTTTCAGTTACCTCTGGGCAACCTCAGTCTGAGAATGTTAAATGCAAAATTCCAGAAATAAACAATTCATAAATTTTAAATTGCACGCTGTTCTGAGTAGTGTGATGAGATCTCTCGCTGGCCCGCTCCATGCTGCA